>NC_056660.1:207442881-208092881 GCF_018350195.1 Panthera tigris
CATCAATAGCTAATAATAAAATAGCACAATTATAATAGTATACTGTAGTATAAGTTACATGAGGTCTCGCTGTCAAAAGATCTTGTTGTGCTGTACTCACCCTTCTTGTGATGATGTGAGATGATAAAATACCTACATGATGAGATACAGTGAGGTGAATGATGTGGGGACTGTGACACAGTGTTAAGCTGCTATTAACCTTTTGATGACATGTCAGAAGGAGGATCATCTGCTTCCAGACTGTGGTTGATGGTGGGTAACTGAAACTAACAACATTGAAATGGCAGATAGGTGGGGGACTACTGTAATGCATATGCCACAATTTCCACTGTTTCTCATTCCACTATTGTTAGACATTTAATTTATTTCCAGTATTTTGCTATTTTAAATAAAGCTCAATGAGGGCAGGAAATGGGTATGTCCAGTTCAGAGCACAGAGACCAATAAATAGGAGAGCTTGAGTGCATGAATGTTCTTCAATTTGATTTCCCATTTGCTAATATGTCCTGATGATCCTTCTTTTTAACAACTGTGTATAATTCTCCAGCATAACAGTTAGAATATTTTGTCTGCAATTAAGAGAGATCTAATGTGTATATTTATTAGACTGCTGCTGGGGCCTCCCACCAATGCATTTAATAACACAGTGGCTCAAGTGATAGAGGTTCAGTGCCATCACTTGGCAAGAACTACAAGTCCAGGAGGCAGCTGCCACCCCTCCCTGCCCATAGACACCTACCACTGCCACCAATGCTATCACTCAGGGATTTGGTCTTCAACTACTCTCTAGCTCTGCCTTGGTTCAAGATCTAAAGTCCCATCCAACTGGCCAGACTTATGTAATGTGACACCTTCTTGGCTCAACCAAGGGGTCAGAAAGGAAAGATCAGTTTTTTTTCTGGTTTCCCAACTGTGAAAAGATGAAGGGAGTCTTAGGAATAGTTCTATCAATCCCATCCATAGTACAGAAGGCTGCTTAGAGAAGAATCAGACCCCAGGAAAAGAGCAGTGGGAGGTGGGAAGGCATAATACTCTGCTACTCAGAGCATGCATGTACATTAACTGTTACTCTGTCGATTGACATTTAGGTTGTTTACAAAATTTCACTGTTAAAAATAATGCTGAGAAGAACATTTGTGTATGTACCTTTTTGCTCACATGTCCAAATATTTCTAGATGGATACCTATTAAAGATTATGGGTACATCTATCCTAAAACAGTGAAATGCACATTCTTTTCAAGTGCATCTCCAGAATAGATTACATGTTAGGTCACAAAACAAGTCTCAACAAATTCAAAAAGATTGTAGTCATACCATGCATCTTTTCCCACCACAACTCTATGGCAATAGAGATCAACCAAAAGAAAAAAAGAAAAGAAAAGAAAAGAAATCAATCACAAGAAAAAATCTGAAAGACCACAAATACATGGAGGTTAAATAATATGCTTCTAAACAATGAATGGGTCAACCGAGAAATCAAAGAGGAAATAAAAAATACATGGAGACAAATGACAATGAAAACACAATAGTCCAAAATCTTTCATATGCAGCAAAAGCACTTCTAAGAGGGAAGCTTATAGCAATACAGGCCTACCTCAAAAAGCAAGAAAAATCTCAAATAAACAACGTAACCTTACACCTAAAGGAGCTAGAAAAAGAACAAACAAAACTCAAAACCAGTATAAGGAAGGAAATAATAAAGATGAGAACAGAAATAAATGAAATAAAAACTAAAAACTAAACACACACACACACACACACACACACACACAATAACCAGTAAAATGGATCAATGAAACCAGAAGCTGATTCTTTGTAAAAATCAACAAAACTGATAAAAACATTAGCCATACCCATCAGAGAAAAGAAAGAGAGAGAGAGATAGAGAAGACTCAAATAAACAAAATCACAAATTAATTAAAGAGGAGAAACTGACACCACAGAAATGTAAAAGGATTATAAGAGAATATTATAAAAAATTATATGCCAACAAATTGCCAACCGAGAAGAAATGGATAAATTTCTAGAAACATATAACCTCCCAAAACGAAATCAGGAAGAAATACAAAATTTGAACAAATGTATTACCAGCATTGACATTGCATCAGTAATCAAAAAATGCCCAAAAACAAAAGTCCAGGACCAGACAGCTTTCACAGGTGAATTTTGCCAAATATTTAAAGAGTTAATAATGCATTTTTCTCAACTATTCCAAAAAAATAGGAGAGGAAAGAAAGATTCCAAATTCATTCTACGAAGTCAGCATTACCTTGATCTCAAAACCAGATAAAGACACTACCAAAAAACAAAAAAGAGAGAACTATAGACATAAAAATCCTCCACAAAATATTAGTGAACCAAATCTAATAGTACATTTAAAAAAATCATTCACTACGATCAAGAGGCATTTATTCCTGAGATGCAAGGGTAGTTCAATAGTCACAAATCAATCAACATAATACATCACATCAAAAAGAGAAAGGGTAAAAACAATGTGATCATTCAATAGTCACAGAAAAAGCATTTAACAAACTACAACATCCATTCATGACAAAAACCCTCAATAAAGTGGGTTTAGAGGAATATACCTCAACATAATAAAACCCATATATGAAAAACTCATTGCAAATATCATACTCTGGTGAAAGACTGAAAGCTTTCCCCCAAACATCAGGAACAAGACAAGGATGTTCACTATTACTACTTGTATTCAACATAGTACTGGAAGTCCTAACCACAGCAATCAGACAAGAAAAAGAAAAGGCATCCAAATTGGTTAGAAAGAAGTAAAACTTCCACTATTTACAGATGACCTGATACTATACATAGGAAACCCTAAACACTCCACCAAAAAGCTCCTAGAACTGATAACTGAATTCATAAGGTCACAGGATACAAAATCATTATACAGAATTCTATTACATTTCTATACACTAACAATGAAATAGCAGAAAGAGAAATTAAGAAAACAATCCCATTTACAATTGCACCAGAAATAACAAAATATATAGGAATAAACGTAACCAAGGAGGTGAAAGACCTGTACTCTAAAAACTATAAAACATTGATGAAGGAAATTGAAGATGACACAAATAGAAAGATATTTCATGCTCATGGATTGGGAGAACATTGTTAAAATGTCTGTACTACCCAAAGCAACTTACAAATTTAATACAATCTCTATCAAAATACCAAAGCATGTTTCACAGAACAAGCACAAATAATCCTAAAATTTGTATGGACCCCAAAGACCCTGATAGTCAAAGTAATCTTGAAAAAGAAGAACAAACTGGAGGTATCACAATCCCAGATTTCAAGATATGCTATGAAGCTGTAGTTATCAAGACAGTACGATATTGGCACAAAACTAAATAAACAGATCAATAGAACACACTAGAGAGCCCAGAAATAAACCCATGATTATATGGTCAATTAGTCTTCAACAAAGGAGGCAAGAATATGCAATGGGAAAAAGACAGTCTCTTCAACAAATGCCATTGGTAAACTGGACAGCCCCATGCAAAAGAATGAAAGTGGACCACTTTCTTACACCACACACAAAAACAAAGTCAAAAGGGATTAAGGACCTAAGTGTGAGAAGTGAAACCATAAAAATCCTAAGAAAAGAGCACAGACAGTAATTTCTCTGACATTGGCTATAGCAACATTTTTCTAGATATGTGTCCTGGGGCAAGGAAAACAAAAGCAAAAATAAACTATTGGGACTACATCAAAATAAAAAGCTTCTGCACAGCAAAGGAAACTATCAATATAACTAAAAAGCAACCTATGCAATGGGAGAAGATATTGCAAATGACATCTGATAAAGGGTTAGTATCCAAAATACATGCAGAACTATGAGAAAGAATGAAATCTGGCCTTTTGTAGCAACATGGATGGAACTGGAGAGTGTTATGCTAAGTGAAATAAGTCATACACAGAAGGACAGATTCCATATGTTTTCTCTCCTATGTGGATCCTGAGAAACTTAACAGAAGACCATGGGGGAGGGGAAGGAAAAAAAATGGTTAGAGGGGGAGGGAGCCAAAACATAAGAGACTCCTAAAAACTGGGAACAAACTGAGGGTTGATAGAGGGTGGGAGGGCAGGGTGGGTGGGTGATGGGTACTGAGGAGGGCACCTGTTGGGATGAGCACTGGGTGTTGTATGGAAACCAATTTGACAATAAATTTCATAATAAAAAATAAAAATTAAAAAAAAAATTTTAAAAACAAAATACATGAAGAACTTATATAACACAAATAATCCAAATTAAAAATGGGCAGAAGACACGAACAGACATTTTTCCAAAGAAGACATACATATAGCCAACAGACACATGAAAAAATGCTCAACCTCACTCATCATCAGGGAAATGCAAATCAAACTCAATGAAATATCACCTTACACCTGTCAGAAGGGCTAAAATACAAAACACAAGAAACAACTGGTTAAGAAATTAACCAGTTTAGAAGCAAGGAAGAAGATACACCCTTATGTTTATTGCAGAATTATTTATAGTAGCCAAATTATTTGTTTTATTTTTATTTTTTCAATATATGGAATTGTCAAATTGGTTTCCATACAACACCCAGTGTTCATCCCAAAAGGTGCCCTCCGCAATACCCATCACCCACCCTCCCCTCCCTCCCACCCCCCATCAACCCTCAGTTTGTTCTGTTTTTAAGAGTCTCTTATGCTTTTACAGTAGCCAAATTATTGAAGCAACCAAGTTTCCATTGATAGATGAATGGATAAAGAAGATGTGACACACACACACACACACACACACACACACACACACAGGAGAATTACTCATCCATAAAAATAATGAAATCTTGCCAACTGCAATAACATGAAGCTAGAGAGTATAATGCTAAGTGAAATAAGTCAGTCAGAGAAAGACAAATACCATATGATTTCACTCAAATGTGGAATTCAAGAAACACAATAAATGAACAAAGAAAAATAAGAGACAAAAAATAGAATCTTAACTATAAAGAACAAACTGTTGGTTGCCTGGGAGGAGGTGGGTGGGGGGATGAGCGAACAGGTGAAGGGGATGAAGAATCTACTAGTCCTGATGAGCACTGAGTCATGTACGGAAGTGTTGAATCACTATACTGTACAACTGAAACTAATATACACCATATGTTAAGTATACTGAAATTAAAATGTTTGAAATTATGGGTATATGCATTTTAAGTTTTAATGGACTGACTTACTGCTCTCCACAAAGGATTAAACACACTTGATTTTTTTCATTTGGGCAAATTCTTAAAGCAGAATTCTTGTATCTAAGACAGAATTTTTCAATATCCACACCATTGACCTTTTGGGCTAGAGGTTTTTTGTGGGAACTCTCCTGTGCACTGTAGGATGTTGAGTAGCATCACTGGTCTCAGCTCACTAGATGCCCCAAACATAGCTGGAAAAACCAAAAATAATCTCCAGACATTGCTAAATGTCTCCTGGGAGCAAAATTGCTTCCAGTTGAGAACTATTGATCTTAGAGAATGGATTATTTATTTATTTATTTATTTATTTATTTATGATGTTTATTTATTTTTGAGAGAGAGAGAGCACAAGCAGGGGAGGAGAAGAGAGAGAGAGAGAGAGAGAGAGAGAGAGAGAGAGAGAGAGAATCCAAAGCAGGCTCCAGGCTCTGAGCTGTCAGCACAGAGCCCGACACGGGGCTCGAACTCATGAACCATGAGATCATGACCTGAGCTGAAGTCGGATGCCTAACCAACTGAGTCACTCAGGTGCCCCAAGAATGGATATTTTAAAGACTTTTTATAAATATTACCCAACTAACATCTGAAAAATTAACCAGTTTAGAAGCTTATGGAGGTGTATGAGGATGCCCAGTAGAAGTAACATACCTTCACCAGATCTGAGTATTACTTAAAAGTCTTTGCTAATTTGATAAGAAAAGAATTGAATATTTTAATATCTTCTTTGGCTATTTTTCTTCATCTATTCATGTGTTTTGTACATTTTTTCAATTGGGTTGTTAATTTTTTTCTTATTAATGTAAAAAGAACTCTTACTAGGTTAAACATCCTAATAATTCACCTGTATTTTCTCTGTGTATTTTTATTTTGGGGTCTAGCTGTGTAATTAACCACTACTGGCCAGCTTTCCTGCCGAGTTAAGAGGTTTATGCTAACAAAATCTCAAAGGAGACTGGCAAGTGGGGGGAAACAGAGTAGAAATGACTTATCAGACCCTCACCGAACCATAGAATAACCAGTAAGCACACCTTCATCCTAAGTCCTAGGAATAGAACTTTCTCCATTTACTTTGGGGAAAACGACAACTGATCAAGGCGGGCTGCTTGGGTCAATAAGCAGGACACCAGTTCTCATGTCTTTTGTATATCTGCCATTGTTCACAGAAACAGAAAACACTCTGAGTATTTGAAGCACAAGCATGGTTACAAAATTGGTGAGAAGGCCAGTGGAATGGAATTTAGGACCCTTCGTTCACTGTATTTTATAGATAGATAAATACATAGATGAGAGAGAGAGAGAGAGAGAGAGAGAGAGAGAGAGAGAGAGAGAGAGAGGCTAGCTATAGTGGTGACCCAAAACTGAGAAGCCTCTGCCTTCACATTCAGTCCTGTCAATAGACTACAAGCTGCCTTCACACACCCGCTGATGTGGGGGTGAGCTTTGGAAGGATGAGTTCTCATGTTTTGCTGGCCTCGCTTAGCAGGAGAAACAGCAGGAGGAAAGTGGCCTTCATCCCACTCCTGTCTTCCACTTGTCCCAAGAATGCATCCCATTGGCGGAACCTAATTTACATCCAGAATACTGCCTGCAAGGCAGTCTGGAAAATGTCGTTTTAATTTTTCCAGCCTGTGCGTTACAGTAACGGCACCTAGAAGGAGGATGAATAGATGTTGAAGGAGCAAGCTATAGGTTCTATGACATATTCGTACCATACAAAGCATAAATTCCGATATGCTATCCCTTTTACTTTCATATTCTGTAGGAAAATATTCTGGCCGAGCCCTGTTGGGACACAGTTAGGTACGACTTCTATTTTACTGGCATATTCACTCATTCATTAAATCTTTCACATACATAGCAAGTATGTATCGAGTTCCTGTATGTATCAAGCACTGGGTTAGTCAGTGAGGCTACATTAAAGATGAGAGAGATAGAGGACCAGGAACGAGTTAGCAGGACATTACCACTGGGTGTGATAAGCCTAAGGGGAGATGTGGGGCACTTTTGAGGCAATGGCAAGGATGCACCTGAGGCAAAGTGGGGGTGGGAAAGCGTTCCAAGTACGTACTCTTCCCCCAAAAGCAGGAGGAAGAATCACATAATGGAACCACTGAGGCGTTGTAGTTGGGTCAATGTGGGGGCGAAGGAAAGGAGTCAGGAAGGCTGCAAGGATTCTGCCTTGGGCAACACAGGGGAGGAGGGTTTAGGCCATTCAGTGTCTGGCAACACAAAGATGGCCGTTACAGTGATGAGGGAGGTGTGGTCATGGGCAGCTGGTGAGCAAGACACGGCCAGGTCAGACATTTGGACCAAACACCAAAAATATTCCAGCTGAATCAAACGGTGAAAGGCTGGAAATCAAATTATAGAAGAGAATTGGATTTTAAAATCAGATTTTTGTTTTTGAGGAGAAACCTTTCTAACCTTAAAAAAAGGTAAAGAGAATAAATCAAAAGAAAATGATGAATTCTGCACCATAAAACTTTCACTATGCTCTTCAAAAATTGCAAAAGAAAATCAAAACAACAGACTGAAGGATAAACGATTGCAGCAAAATGACAGGCCAAGGGCTATCTTTATTTTAAAACTCATACATATTGATTAAAAAAAGACATATTCAGACCCTAATAAATAAAATATGAGGAGACAACTCACAAAAGAGAATGTATAGCTGGTAAACGTGCATGGTGAAATATTCAAATTTGCTAGTTATCAAATAAATACAATTTTTAAAAATTGAGATGTCCTTCTTACCTATTAAGTTAGCCAAATGTTTAAGTGATAGTAACTAATATTGACAAGAGTACATGAATGTGCTACTCTCAAAAAATTACTTGTGACAGTGTAAATGAGCACAGGCATTTTGGAAGACAATTTGGCAATGTGCAGTGATATCCAAAGCCATAAATATGTTCCTTTCCTTGGGCTCTCAGAAGTGTGGTTACAGTCTGCCATGAGGAAAGAATCTTAAAAGAAGAGAAGACCACTCACATGAAAATGTTCTGCCTGTGATCACTTGTGATACAGAAAAAATATAAACAATCTAGATATTTAGAATCAGGGTGGTAGGTCATTAGCGGTGTATTTCACAGGTGGACTGTAATACAGTCATTAAAAATGAGATTTGAGGGGCGCCTGGGTGGCTCAGTCGGTTGAGCGTCCGGCTTTGGCTCAGGTCATGATCTGGTGGTTTGTGGGTTCGAGCCCCACATTGGCTCTGTGCTGACAGCTCGAAGCCTGGAGCCTGCTTTGGATTCTGTGTTCCCACTCTCTCTCTGCCCCTCCCCCACTCGTGCTCTGTCTCTGTCTCAGAAATAAACATTTTTAAAAAAATGAGATTTGACTAAACATAAAGTGGTATCTTGGATTGGATCTGGAACAGAAAAGGACATTAGTGGAAAACCCAGTGATCTCCTAATAGTCTGTAGTTCAGTTGATAATATGGTACTGTGACTAGTTAGTACTATCCCTAGTTAACTTTTTATTTTTATTTTTTTTAATTTTTGATTTTATTTATTTATTGAGAGGGAGACACAGAATCCGAAGCAGGCTCCAGGCTCTGAGCTGTCATCAGAGAGCCCGACGCGGGGCTCGAACTCACAAACCGCGTGATCACGACCTGAGCTGAAGTCGGATGCTTAATCGACGGAGCCACCAGGGGCCCCTATCACTAGTTAATTGTTTAGATTTGACAAATGTGCCACGGTTATGGAAGACGTTAGCACGAGGATAAACTGGGTGAAAGGAGGGCAGGAATTCTTTGATCTTTGCAACTATCTATAAATCTAAATTTCTTTCAGAATTGAAAGTTTATTTCAATTTTATTTTTTTAAGTTTATTTATTTTGAGAGAGACAGAGACAGAGCAAGTGGGTGAGGAGCAGAAAGAGAGAGAGAATCCCAAGCAGGCTCTGTACACTGCCAACACAGAGCCCAACGTGGGGCTTGAACTCACAAAACTGTGAGATCAGGACCTGAGCCGAAATTAAGAGTCAGAGGCTCAACTGACTGAGCCACCCAGGTGCTCCAAAAGTGAAGCTTGTATCACTCTTCAGCAAAAAACATGATGTAGTGTTAAATAAAAAGTATGCCCAATTGCCATGGATACTATTACTAGACTTCTAGGAAGTACTCGAAAATAATTTGAAGGCAAGAGTAAAAAGCAATTGTTATGTTAGGGTGGCTGAGATTAAAGATGATTTTTCTTCCTTCTGTTTTCTTCTATTCGGTAAGCTTTGTGGAATGTGAGTGTATATTTTTTTTATGATTTTTAAAAATGACTCTGAAAAGTATTTTTATAGTCAAAGACCAAACATTGCTGCTTTGTAGCAAAGGAGATCCACGGACAACTGCTTCATGAAGCTTGTATTAGTTGCCTTAAGGCAAGCCTTGTTGTCTCACGGATGCAATCTGTCTCTCTCCATTTAATGGGAAGGCTAAAAATAGTTGGCAATTAATGAAGCAGATCTATCAGCTCTTGACCACCAAAGGTAACGTATCTGCATAAAATATTATTCCTGTATCATAAGCCAATCGTCATGGTAACACAAAGGCACCCAGGAAGGAGGCTATCGCTGTCCTGAGCAGTGCCACACAGCATTGTCAACTGGTAGCAACAGAAGTGCTATCGGGGTGACGTGGCATTGGAAAGAATACAGAACAGGCACTCTCGTGCTCCTCCCTACTTTGGTGGCTGGCTCTATCAGAACTGGATTTTCCAAAAGTTTTTGCTCCCTATGCCCCGGATTCTCTAGAGCAGCTCTGATTCTAAATTGTGTCTCACAACAATGGAAGTTAGAGGGGCATGGCCACGGGGTCTCCCAGGACATGGGTGGAGGATGGCCAGGGCCATGTCTCACTCACAGTGTCTCAGAGAGGAAGGACAGGTCCCTGACCTTCATGAAGATTCTAAACTAGAGCTGGTGGGGAAGCCAAGTGCTCTGAGCATGCTGCCTTTACATACACCCATTTCCATGGCCCTGCATACTGATGAGATTTTGTTTTTCCTTTCTCAAAATAACTAACATTTTATCTAATGGGAGAAATATTTGCAAACTATATATTTGATAAGGGGCTAATATCCAAAATATGTAAGGATCTCATACAATTCAATAGCAAAACAAAAACAAAGCAAAAACAAAACAAAAATAATACAATTAAAAATGGGCAGAGAACCTAAAATTTTCCAAAGAAAGACATTTTTCCAAAGAAGATACACAATTAAATAGCCAAAAGATATGTGGAAAGGTGCTCAACATCACTACCCAACAGGGAAACACAAATCAAAACCACGATGACATACAACCTCACAGGAGATACGGCACATTGGGGAGGATGTACGGAAGAGGGACTTTTCTTGTGCACTGTTGGTGGGAATGTAAATTGGCACAGCCCCAGGGTGCCTGGGTGGCTCAGTCAGTTAAGCATTGGACTCTTGATTTCAGCTCAGGTCACAATCTCACAGTTCATGAGCTTCCGCCCCATATCGGGCTCTGCACTAACAGCTACTTGGGATTCTCTCCCTGTCTCTCTCTGCTCCTCCCCTGTTTGCGTGCATGATCTCTCTCTCTCTCTCTCTCTCTCTCTCTCTCTCTCTCTCTCTCTCTCTCAATAAATAAATAAACATGAAAAAATAAGTTTAAATTGGCACAGCCACTATGTAAATCTACATGGAGGTTCCTCAAAGAACTAAAAATAGAACTACCATGACTGGGTATCTGAAGGAAATGAAAACAGGATCTCAAAGAGATATCTGCACCCCTGTGTTCATTTCAAGCATTATTTATAATAGCCAAGGCAGGGAAACAACTCATGTCTATTGATGGATAAATGGGTAAAGATGTTGTTTTATATACACACACGCACACCACCACTGATCAGCAAAGTACTACTGAGCCCTACAAAAGAAGGAAATCTTTCCATTCGTGACAACACAGATGAACCTGAAGGTCACTGTGCTAAGTGAAATAAGTCAGAGAAAAAGTGAATCCTATTTTATTTCATTTGTATGTGGGATCTAAAAAAAAAAAGTCAAACTCCTAGAAACAGAGTAGATTGGGGGTGGGTGGGGAGGAGAATGGGTAATGGTGGCCCAAGTATACAAGCTTTCAGTTATAAGATAAGTAAGTTCTGGGGACCTAACGTACAGCATGGTGATGACAGTTTACAATGTTGGAAAGCTGCTGGGAGAATAAATGTGAAAAGTTCTTACCGACGTAATAAATGCATCAGCTAGCCTCACTGAGGTAATCATTTCTCAACAAGTAAATCAACTGCGTATGTCAAATTATCACATTGTACACCTTAAACTTACACAACGTTATATGTCACTTATATCTCAATAAAGCTAAAAAAATAAATAAATAAATGTGGGGACGAGGAATAAAATACAGCTAAATCTCCATTCTCTATTCCTTTCCTTTTCCTTCTTCTCTTCCAGAGGGAACAACCCTTTGGTGTTCTGTGTCTTATCCCCATGTAGGTTTGCATACTTTCCTTTTGTCTATACATTTCTTTATTTTTACTGGAAACAACGTAACTGTCCAGCAGTAAGAGAATGGATAGACTGTGGTTTATCCATACAATGTACCACCATCTTTCCCCCTTGAAGGTTGGTTTCTTGAAAATGAAAGAGAGATCTATCTGAGGAAAGATAAAGAGAGATACAGGAGAAAACCCCTGTAAACTTGAAAGCATTCCTCAAATAGTAGTCAGCTTCTGAATCTCCCCTCACTGCTGTCCTGGCAATCGTCATTCTTTGGTTTCTAAATCCATTGCCATTGGCCCGTGTGCATGTCAGTTTCCAAAATGTCTCACTGCCATCTTCTGCCTATTCCCTTTTGTCCTGCTCTTTGCCCCAAATTACAATCATTTGAGTGGAATTTGGGAAGGACCAGTAGTAAATACGTTTGTTCGACCCAACATCACCAGAAAGCAAGTGATCCGCATGACAATATGGGACACAGGAGAGAGAAATTATTCCCATTTTCCAGATGAAGAAACTGAAGTCTGAACGGGGTTGACATAAAATCTTATCAATGGGGCAGGAGGCAGAGACAGTGAGTAACGAGGTAGAATTGTTCTTCCTCCTCGACTTTTTCTTGGCGATTCTGCACAACCTCTTCTCCTCGACCCCCACTAGGTGCCCTGCTCCTGGGGGCTCCCATCCCCGCCACTCACCCCTACATAGATGCTGGTGGCTCCCCAGTCTATTTCTCCAGCCCAGCCACCTCTTCCAGAAGGGCAGGTCTATGTCCCTAACTGCCAAGTGGACCCAGGTGTCACATGGGCTTCTCAAACTTCACATGTCAAAACTGAGTTCGTCACCTTTCTCTTTAACCTCAGCTGTATCAGTAATCCTTGTCCTGCTAGGTGGCATTACCATCCACCACAATTCCCACGATTCCAAGCCTGGAAGTCACCTTCAACATCAAATTAATCACAAGGTATCAATTCTCTCCTATTCGTGCAGGCCTCAGAATCCTCCTCAACTCAGTGCCTGGAAGCAACAGCACCAGCTGCTGTTCAGGGAGGTGCGTGCAGTGGAACATATTTGCCATTTGTCCAGACTCCCCTGGTGGTTTTCTGGTCTTTCCAGATCCTAGGGGATACATACAGTTTCCTTCTCTCTGCATTTACTCTCCTCTGAAGAGTATGTGTTCATAACTAAATGAAACTTGTTTTCTGCAAAGCAGTGGAATGCAACATTAAGGGTGTTGGAGTCAGGCTGGTGGCTCTAAACTCTGTGTGTAGGAGGCACATATGAATGGCCAGCTGCTGGAAGGAAGCACCAGAGACACATTTGCATTGTGAGCACAGCTTTTTTTTTTTCCTTGTGTGTTTGTTTGAAGTGTCCTCCAGGGTAGGGTAGGGCGGATCTCCAGCTGGGGGCTGGCTGAAGCTGAATTTGCAGAGTAAGCACATTGTTTGAGAATGTAGATTACTGGGGTATACATGGAGGGGGCAGGTTAAAAGCCCGAGAAAGCCACCTAGTAGAACCGCCTTTGCTATGGAGATAGATTCCAGGCAGGGCAAGGTGGTTCTGGAAAGGTCGGAGAAACCATGGGGAAATCTTGACACAAGGCCTGGCATCAGCTTCAGAGATAAGGAGAGAGTGGACTATGGCCCTAACTGGGATGAGAGCCAATCAAAGTATCCTCTCTAAATCTCTTCCAGCTAAGTGAGCGAAACTAAAGAGACTTTCCTTCCATCTCTACAATCTCTGAGTCATCAGGAGAAAGTCCAATCTCTGAACGGGGCAAGCCCGAGCTACACTCTCCAAAAACACCTAATAAAGCAGAAAGTTTTGAGAAGGGTTACAACACAGGTTTTCTGCGATTTTATCTATTATGATTTAAAAACATACTAGCACGTCCTCATTATTAAAAAAAAAAAAAAATAGTAGGCCACGTACATGTGGACTAAAGACTTAAGCAGTTGCATACAAAAATCACACTCGTATTTAGCCAACAATGGTTAGAATGATGGAAAAAATACATTACACAAGAGAAAGCTAGTTTTGAAGAACTGTAGCCTTGAAAACTAGGATAATGCATTTATACAATGTATCCTGAAGCTGTGTTCTTGTAAGCTAAAAGCTAAAGTTCTTAAGAGATAAATAAAAACTGTGTTACGTTGCCACAAGGGAGCTGTATTCTTGGGCTTTCTTCTTTGGAGGGCTTTCAATTCTGTATTAGGTTTTTGCATTAGAAACTTCTGAATAATTAGGTCAATTTCTCATGGTAATTCTATTTCATAAAATACTTCAACTTCCTGAGCAAAATTCATCTCTGATTCAATTAGTTTTGTAATACAATTCATAAAAACACTTCAAAACGCAAACAAAAATATCATCTGTGACAGAAATACATTGCTAGCTTTTTAGTTATTTGATTTTCATGGAATGAACCAAGTTATATTCACTGATGCAATGGAAAGTGCCCAAACTAACTAAAAATAATCAGGAAATTCTGAACAGGGGGAAAAAAAAAAACCCTTATTTCCATCTTTTTGAAGCTTGCTCCAACTATTATTACTAAAGCAGCACGAGGAATATGTAACCACAATCTGTCACTAGAGCCTTCTCCGAGGTGATGCCTTCGAGGCAGCCGTAAAAATGTGGGTTTAAGACAGAACAGTGTCTGTTCTAGTTACCCGGGGATTCAAGAAATTCTCAGACTCTGAGGAGCAGCATGAAGTGTTTTCCAAAGCCCTGCCAGCTTCTCAATGTGGGGCAGTTCTGTTCACATCACAGTCATGTTTCTCTTTGAAACCCACCATCGCCGCACAACATTCCAGAATATTAATCCACCATTCCACACAATGTAATTCCCAAATGAAATTCACCCTTCCGGGGTGTAATTTCAGAACGTAATCCACAACTCCAGAGCGTCAATCCACCAGGCCAGAACCCAACTCGCCACTCCAGACCACCTTGATTTTCTCACGTGTTAACCAATGGGCTTGATCAGATTATTTCTTTTTGTTTTTTGTTTTTTGTTTTAATTTTTTAAATGTTTATTTATTTATTTGAGAGAGAGAGAGAGACTGCACAAGTGGAGGAGGGGCAGAGAGAAGAGGGATACACAGGATCTGAAGCAGGTTCCAGGATCTGAGCTGTCAGCACAGAGCCTAGCGCAGGGCTTGAACCCACGAACGGTGAGCTCATGACCTGAGCCGAAGTCGGACACTCAACTGACTGAGCCACCCAGGCGCCCCTGATTAGGTGATTTCTAATGTCTCTCATACTCTGGCATTGTATGATATGTCCCTTATACCACAGCGGGGAGTATCTGCAGAATACCAAAGCGAGAGGGGACAGGATCAAACAGTTCCTGGCTGCCCTTTCAGACCCACACAAACAGGAGTCCTCCTTTAGAAGCCCCAGTATGGGTCCTCCTTTTGCCATTCAACACTCCTTGGCTGGAGTGTGGTATTCCAGGCTACATGCCTATGAGAGTCCAGGACCCCATGTGTAGACGACTCCCCAAGCGCCTAAGCCCTGGATTCTCCACCCAGATGCCTGTTCCTGGTCCTCACTGACTTCTCCCCTGGTCTTTCCTTCTGAGGGCGGACCGAGCTGCTGATGTGCACACCCTCAGGCAACAGGGACGGCGAATGGATTGCCATTTGCCACAATAGGTGGTGGACAGGGCCAGGGTTGGCCGGGCGTCTGCCCATGTGCATGGGGGCCCCCTTCGGAGAAGGACAGAGCGAGAGGTGCACCAGACCAAGGGTTAGAGGCCAGTTCTCTCCGCATTGCCTCTTTTCAAAGTGGAAATTCAAGCAGTCTGAGGAATCTAAATTTGAATGTGGTCTTCCCGATCACTATAAAAGTGTATCTGTCAGGATGGAAGGGGAGAAAATATTGTATCCAAGAGTTTGCTGGCTTAAGTAAGTTTTTACACAAACGGTATATGAGCGTCCGTGTGAATTCTGAGCTTGGTTCACTGGTGTCAGGGGCAGGCCTGCCTCTGAGCGTCACGCTGTTTCATAAACTGGGCTCAGCTGGATTGTGAGGGGACCTCGCAGAGGACTCTTCCTGCCCAGCCGGTGACTTCTGACAGAAGGAGAGCTGGGCCGAGAACCTCGAGCAGCAGCTCCTGTTAAGAATCAGCAACAAACCCAAGGGAACACAGATGCCAGAAATGAGGGAACTACTGGGGAGAGTGATAACACACGGAGCTGGCACTTAGTAGAGTAGCGATTATTCGACCTATTTCTAGGCCCACCTATACCCCGAACTCCAGCTGTGTCAGGGAAGGTTAAGGCAAAACACAGCTTTTGAGTGCCCCTCAATGCGGGAGTTCGTGCATTGCGATCTTTGGTTTTCGCTTACATAGCTTACTTTTCACTGCGTCATCGAAGAAAGCAAGCAGGACGGCCCTAAGTCTGCACTCACCTGCCTCCTGTTGCCCCACACACGCATGCACACATGTGCACACACATGCATACGCACACACACATCCTCCTGGCCCCAAGCAGAAATAATTTAAACTGTTTAACGATGATTCATCTTTAACGATGATTCAATGTTAAGATCATTTTACATGGTTGGGGGGGGGGGCGACAAAGAAGCACCAGAGGCTATTAAACTTGACAAAAGCATGTGAACAAGAATGCAGTAGAGAAGCTTCTAAGCTGGAAGGGATTTTCAAATTCGTCTAATCCAGTGGTTCCCAAACTTTGGGGAGCATCAGAATCACCTGAAAGGCTGTACTAACTGATGGGCGGCCCTGCCTAGAGTCAGTAGATCAGGGATGGGGTCCGAGGATTTGCACTTCTAACATGCTCTCAGGAGATGCTGATGCTGGGGGGTTCCTAAACCACAGCGTGAGAACCACTGGTGTGGCCGAACCTCTTGTTTTAATTGTGGAGAAATTAAAACTCAGAGAAGCTAAGTGTCTTGCGTGAGGTCATAGCAGCTACTGAAGAGCTGACACTAAGACCTTGATTTATTGAATCTCTACTCTCAAATCTCATGAAATTGTAGCAGCCTTCAATTTGACCCAGGCCTCTTCCCAGGTTGTACCAGTGACTCTCAACCCTTTTTGTTGCCTTAACATACATCGAACTCCCCTAAGAGGACATCTCTGGTTTAGGGAGACTGCCTCTACGAGATATTTCAAAATCTCTAACTATCTGGGTCAAGAACACTTTTTCACGGAGTTTGGAGAAGTTCCCCGGGTGGTCCTGATGGGCACCTGCCCTTGGCTGAGCCCCACCCTGAGTCCCACTCTTGGGAATGAGATCTCATCCATTCCCACAGTGTCCCCAGGCTTCTGCCATGTGTATCTTTTCATATCTAAGTAGGCATATCTAAGTGAACATCTCAGCCTTGATGGCTCACAAACATCCCAAACTCCAAATGTTCCAAAATGAAACCATCATCTCCAACCTCCCAATCTCTCTCATGTTCTCCATAGCTCAGAAACCTGCCGTACCTTTAACTGCTCCCCTTCTCTTATGTTCCAAATACAGCCCTGATGCTGCCCCAGGAGACCACAGGATATAAACTCTCTGAGCACAAGGACTTTTGCATTCACCCTTTATTCTTGACACCTGTGATAGTCTCTGGAACACAATAAGCATTCCGCAAATATCTGCTGTCTGATTGACTAAATGTTTGCCTGAATAAATCCCTATCTTCCTGCTAGCACTCCTGCCATGACCTTAGTTCAGCCTTCTATCAAACGGGGCTAACATCCCCAAATAGCCATACACCTGGATCTGCTCTTTCAGGTGCTCAAGGTACCACAGGACAGCCAGAAAAGAAGAAACCGTGGGGGCAGGAGTGGGTCTTCTCTCCAACACTAGACCCCTGTCTTGCTCGAGACCAGAGTCCATTTTCTCCAGGCCAGAGACCCGCTGAGGTTTAGCTTAGGCTCCAGTCTGAGGACTAAAGGGAATGTGACCCCTGGGGGTCAGGGGCTGCTGCAGAAAACTGGATCACCTTTCCAAAGAAGGGACACTGGGGAAGGGCCAAAGTAATATTTACTCCTAATATTAATTCTCCTCATCTTATGAGCCTGAGGCCGCAACCATATAGGAGATCCTTGTAAGGGCTAGGGATCATGATGTCTATAACCAGCTTCTTATAAAGTTCTCTTGGATGACCTCAGGAAAATGGCCTATTCTCACAGAAGACAGCCTTCGTAATTCTTCTGGCTCACTGCTAGATGGATGACATTTTGGGTTCTTGTGACTACAATGAGGGTCTTTATGAGGAGAAAGAGAATCACCACGAGAACACCACCATTAGCGACAGTTGCTGCCAGCGAAATCCATGAGTGAATGCAAACTTTAATGGGGAAGCTTTGATAAAGAGGACATTTGCACAGCCTCAAAGAATAGTTACTAATCACTGTGGTGGTTTTCACGTGTGTCCACAAATGCTTTGATAGTCTTCCTCCGGAAGGTGGAGCTTAACTTCCCTCCCTTGAGCGTGGGCCGGATTTAGTGGTTTACGTCTCTAATAAATGGAATGTGAAAGGGAGAAATGGCAGCTTTACAGTGGAGAAAGATAGCAGACGCCATTTTCACCAAGTGATCCAGGTTAACATCACCAGTGAGAAAACATGTTGGTATCATTTGTCCCCTGACTTGACTGGATGTGAAGGATAATTCAACCCTCTGGTATTCCTGCCCCAAATGCACAGCCCCAGTCTAATCATCAGAAAATATTCGACAAACCCCAATCAAGATGACAGTTTCCAAAATAACTGACCAATAGTCTTCAAAAGTGTCAAGGTCATGAAAGACAATGAATCTGTCACAGATTGAATGAGACTAAGGAGATACAACAAAATGCAATGCAATGTGGTACCCTCGATTAGATTCTGGAATAGAAAAAAAGACTGGAAAAGCTGATAAAATTTGAATTAAGACTGTACTTTAGTTAATAGCATTGTGCTAATGTTAATATCCTAGTTTTGATAGGGTCCCCTGGGTGGCTCAGTTGGTTGGGTGTCCGACTTCAGCTCAGGTCATGATCTCATAGTCTGTGAGTTCGAGCCCCACGTCAGGCTTTGTGCTGACAGCTCAGAGCCTGGAACCTGCTTCAGATTCTGTGTCTCCCTCTCTCTCTCTCTGCCTCTCCCCCACCCAAGCTCTGTCCCTGTCTCTCTCAAAAATAAATAAGCATTTAAAAATGCTTATTTTTTAAATTTTTTAAATTTTTTATTTTTAAATTTAAATTTTTATTTTTAAATTTAAAATTTTAAATTTTTTAAATTTTTTAAAAATCCTAGTTTTGATAAATGTACCATGGCAATGTAAGATATTAACGTTGGGAAAAGCCGAGTGACAGATGTATGGAAACTCTATACTCTTGCCACGATTCTTCTAGAAATCTAAAATTAATCCCAAAACTAAAATTACTGAGGAAAAAAATGTGGATCCTTCCTTTTCATCATAATCCCAGCAGGAGACCCTTTTCTCTCAGGCAGGACCCCTTTCACTAGGCAAGGCTCTCTCCCTCCTGGAGCAAGACTGTCTCAGGTCCTGCAAATCAACAACAAAAAGCTGGTATCATCCGTCATTGCCCACTTGTGGTGACTGGGCAGCCCTGTAATTCATCGCTCTTCCTCATACTCTCAGGATCAGGTTTCTTTCCTGTCTCCTCCTGCCAGCACGGGCTCCATACCAGATGGCTGTACATCTGGTGAAGGGTGTCTAGGCTACACCTGCCTTAGGAAGAGGTTTCCTCCTTTCCCTTGTGCCGGGCTACAATCTGGCCTCTGCAGTTTTCAGGATGGCAGCAAAAAGCATTTTGCCAAACCTTCACCAGGCTCCTTCCTGGTGAAGTCACTGGGTTAGCAGAACATGAAGCTTAATGAACAATGAGCTACATAAGCATGTACACGATCACAAAAGGTTTAAAATATCTTGTCCTACAGAGAACAGAGATTAACAGTCATTTAAAAATGGAAAAGGAACCAACTGTATACCTTATCCCACAATGCTGGAAACGTTAAAGACTGTAGGTTCATAGTTTGGGCATGTGAAAGATGGTAATAGCTGTAATTTAGGAACCACTGTCTCTAAGCCTGACACTCTTCAGCACTTTATAAGGAGGGTCCCTTCCACCACTGCCCCAACTCCATAGGACAGTTTGGGCAAATAGGAAAAAGATTTCCTGTCTCTTGGCAGACACAGACCCCCAGGCTGGGCAAGAGGACTGGACAGAGGATGGAATTTCTGCCCCCAGGCCACTGCACCCTCAACCAGTCAAGATTAACAAGGTGATCCCCAGCTGGATTCCAGAATTCTGCAACTCCTGGCGGCATATAAATGGCCCAACATTATGAAGCTTGTTTTTTTGACAGCTCTGCAAGGTAGGTGTTGTTATACCCATTTTTAAAAGGAGGAAACTGAGAACAGTCGATTACTGACACATTCAAGACCATAGAAGGAAGAATAGCCAGAATGTGACCCCAGACCTCTTTGGCTCCAAAAGGGATATTTGCAATCACTCGCAGGATCATGTGATGAAACAGCCATCGGAATGGTGATGGCAACAGATTTACTACAGGGGCAGGGGCTGCTGGCAAAATCCTATCAATTGCATATCTTGCTTATTCTGCTTTTGCACCCAAACAGCAAGTCTTCCCTTGTCCTCTGCCCTTTCTTAGTAACATCCTAAAAGGTAACATAAGAAAATGGAAAAATTTTTATTTCCCCAGATTCAGGGTTAGGGACAAACTAACCTAGCAAGTTATTCCTCAATAGAGAAATAGTGGTTGGGAGTGCAAACTGGTGCAGCCACTCTGGAAAACAGTATGGAGGTGCCTGAAAAAAACTAAAAATAGAACTACCCTATGACCCAGCAATTGCACTATGAGGTATTTATCCAAGGGATACAGGTATGCTGTTTTGAAGGGGCACACGCACCCCAATGTTTATAGCAGCACTATCAACAATAGCCAAAGTATGGAAAGAGCCCAAATGTCCATCGATGGATGAATGCATAAAGAAGATGTGGTGTGTGTATACACACACACACACACACACACACACACACACAATGGAGTATTACTCTGCAATCAAAAAGAATGAAATCTTGCCATTTCCAACTACATGGATGGAACTAGAGGGTATTATGCTAAGCGAAATTAGTCAGAGAAAGACAAATATCATTTGACTTCACTCATATGAGGACTTTAAGATAGAAAACAGATGAACATAAGGGAAGGGAAACAAAAATAATATAAAAACAAGGAGGGGGACAAAACATAAGAGACTCTTAAATATGGAGAACAGAGGATTACTGGAGGGGTTGTGGGAGAGGAGATGGGCTAAATGGATAAGGGGCATTAAGGAATCTACTCCTGAAATCATTGTTGCACTATACGCTAACCAATTTGGATGCAAATTAAAAAATAAATAAATGTTTTACAAAAAATAAAAATAGATATACCACATGATGTAGGAATCCCACTTCTGGGTATATATCCAAACGAAATGAAAACAGGATAGACATTTACACTCTTATGCTCATTGCAGCATTATTGACAATAGGCAAGATTTGGAAACAACCTCAATGTCCACCAATGTATGAATACATAAAAAAGTATGATTAATTACACCTACACACACAATGGAATATTACTCAGCCTTTATAAAGGGAAATCTTCTCACTGTGACAACACATAAATTTGAAGGACATTAAGCTAAGTAAAATAAGCCAGATGCAGACACAAAAATACTGCATCATCTCACTTATGTGGAATCTAAAACAGTCAAAATTCATATAAGTATAGAGCAGAATGGCGGTTGCCAGGCATGGGGAAAGGGGAAATGGGGAGATGCTGACCAAGGAGTACAAAGCTTCAGTTTTGCAAGAGATATAAGTTCAGGAGATCTAATGTACAGTGTGGTGATTCCATAGGCCTGGAAATCTAAGGTACAGTTAACAACACTGTATTGTGGTGGTGCCTGGGTGGGTCGGTTAAGGGCCGACTCTTGATTTCAGCTCAGGTCATGATCTTATGGACAGGGGTTCAAGCCCTGCATTGGGCTTTGCGCTCAGAGTGTGGAACCTGCTTCGGATCCTCTGTCTCCCTCTTTCTGCCCCTACCCCGCTCACGCGCTCTCTCTCTCTCTCTCCCTCTTTCACTCTCTCTCTTCCTCAAAAACAAATAAATGTTAAAAAAAAATTTTTTTAAAAACCAACACTGTATTGTGTAAGTAAAATTTGCTGAGTAAATCTTAAGTGTTCTCAACACACACAAACACATACAAACACACACACACACATACACACACACAGAAAATGATAACTATAAGATACAATGGTCTTGTTAATTGGCTTAATTGTGTTAATCATTTCACAATGTGCATTTGTATCAACATTATTGTTGTATACCTTGAATACATTTACAAGTCTTGTTCCTTTTACTTCAATTTAGCTGGAAAAAAAGAAAAAAAATACTTACATTTACTCATTGGTAGGGTATTTCAAATTAAAGATGAGTTATTATTTTCTATGCTTTTTAAAAACTAGAATGAGAACATGCAATTGTAGTATAGATATGTATACAAAGTATAGAGAGTAACCTTTTTTCAAAAATTGTTCTAGAAATGTCAATGAAAAATATACCCTACGACCTCTTAAACCTTCCTTCGTGAATCAATCGTAGAGAAATAAAAGTGCTTTTCTGAAAGTTAAAAAATAAAAATAAAAAGAGAGAGAGAGAAAGAAATAGTGGGAGCAGCTGAACTGGACCTCATGTCTCAAGGAGCTTCACAGGGGTAGTAAGGGGCATGTGGGAACATGGGCTTTGGAAGGCAGGAGAATGTAATGGAACTGAGCCTGCAAAGTGGAGAAGAGGTCAAATCTTTAATAAAAATTGCCAAACTTACAAAAAGGTGGAAGTGGACAGTAACAATAGAGGAAGTTTTTTGATTGCTTATTATATGTCAGGCACAGTTCCAGAAGCAGTGGATGTATTAATCATCAGTCCTCGCAACAACCCTGCGAATTAGGCACTACTATTTTCCTATCTTAGGATGAGGGATCTGAGTGGTTAAGTAGTTATTCCAAGGTGAGGGAGATAGACCATGAATGGAGGACAACTCCAGAGCCTTGAGGAGAGATACATGGAGTTTTAGTGCCAAATGTAACTCACCAAACAACCAACCAACCAACCAACCAACCGAGGAACAGGAGGGCCTCCAAAGACATCTGGGCTAAACTAATCATAAAACAAAAACAAAAACAAAAACTTCTGGTTTTTAAGGACCAGATTCTGTGCTTAAATACCTTACACATATTTTCTCATCTAATCTTCACAAAGATCCCCACTTTACAGATGGGAAAAGTGAAGCTGAGAGAGATCAAATAACTTGCCCTAACCACATACTTCGTAAGTGACCGCTAGAGGTCTAAGTCAGCTGGAGTCTGGAAGCCAAGCCTTTCAATCACTAGGCTTATAGCATTCCCTCTTGTGGGGGATGGCGCTAATACCCTTCCTCTTCTCTAAAGCTCCTAGTCCCACATCACTTGTGCAGCTCTGTTCCATCAGGTACAATAAGCTTTTATGGTCAATTAAGAAAATGTAATAGGAGCATCTCACAGATAGACTTTGGAAACATAAGATGCTGTTAGTACATATTTGTGGAATGAATGAAGGTCCAGTATGGTGCTATAACCTGTGAAGACCCTGAAGTTGCATAAACATTGGCCATGCCTATCAGGACTTATGATATCAATAAGAAGAAAAGCTAAACCGAACTGAAGCAATAAAATATGAAGAGTTGTCTACTGTCCAACACAGCAAATCATGCCATAGGTAATAGAGAAGAAGGGCTAGGATCACTAAAAACTATAAAATCTAAGTTAGAAAATCAATACCAGTAAATGAGATCTGAGATATGCAAAGTCACCTTTAAGAGATGGGGCAACAAGACTTAAGTGAAGTACAAGGCTAACAGTCATGCTGGATGCACCTCCATGGTGTCCTCCTGGCTGGCATCCATTTTGATTAGTCAATGTGCATATCATCCCAATTGTTAAATATTTTGACTCCTGGGCACCTGGGTGGCTCAGTCAGTTGACCATCTGATTTCGGTTCGGGTCATGATCTCACGGTTCCTGAGTTCAAGCCCCACGTCGGGCTTGCTGCGGTCAGTGCAGAGCCCGCTTGGATCCTCTGTTCCCCACCTCTCTCTTTGCCCCTCCCCTGTTCACACACTCTCTCTCTCAAAAATAAATAAAACATTAAAATGTTTTTAAATATTTTGATTCCTGCAATCAGTCAGGATAGGCTAGGTCATGCTGCTGTAATAAATGACCTCCAAAACACAGTGGCTTCCAACAGTGGGATTGCTTTACCATTCGTTCTACAAAATCACTGAAGGTTGACTGCAACTCTGCTCCATGCCATCCCCATGGTGGGGCCCAGGCTAATGGAGTAGCCTCCATCTGGAGCCTAGCGAAACATGTGCTGGCTCTTCAAACCTCTTCCTGGTAGTGACACGTCACTCCCACTTACCTTCATTGACCAGAACTAGAGACATGGCTCCTTTATAGTCAACAAGTCTACTATAGTCAACTAGTCAACAGATCATCTTTATGGATGAGTAACAGCATTCTACCAAGATGTGAAGAAAGACACTGTCATTTAGTGGAGAAATGGGTATTCATGTGGAACCCAGAAGCAGGTGACAGTGGTACCCATCTAGGCTCTGTCCAGGGGAGCCAGTACCTGCGAGGCTTCCGCATCCCATCTACATCCCTGGATATCTATCTCCCTTCAACAAATACCAATCACTCTGTTCAAGGCCCAAAGATGGGCGAGGAGAGCAAAACTATCAGGCATGTGTAACTATCTACTGCCCATATTCTCCCATTCACATAATTGTTCTGGCTCTGCTGGGCTCTCTCTTGAAATAGTGGACTTAAAACACCCTTCAACTATAATTAAAACACCATGGTATTGGCGTAGAAATGGACAAGCAAATCAATAGAACAGAACAGATAGCCCTAGAATGTATAAAAACTTAATTTATGATAAGAAAGGCATCTTGGATCAATGGGGAATGGAAGAATTATTCAACAGATGACATTAGGACAGTTGGTTAGCAAATTAGAAGAGAAAATCAATTTCTGGCCTTAATTCATGCCACATACCGACATAACTTTAACTCCAGATGGATTAAAGAATTAGAGAAATTTACATGTGTAAAGCCATAAAACAAGAAGATTCTCCCCATTCACCCCCACTCACCCCAGCATATTTACTTATAAATTTTTGTTAATAGAAGAAATCATACACAAAATAAACAGATTATAAAACTAAAAAAATTTTAAGCATTTCTTCCTGTCAAAACAACAATCAAAGTTAAAATACAGCCTAGGATAAATATTTATAGACAGAAAAAAAGATTCATATCATTTAGTATATAAAGAACTCATACAAAATACAACAGCAACATTTTATGGTTCATAGAGAAAAATTGACAAGTTATTAAAAAAGATAAACTTTAAATACACACCCAGAACAATATTCAAAACTCATGAGTAATTAAAAGAAGGGACACCTGGGGCGACTTGGTGGCTCAGTCGGTTGAGCGTCCGACTTCGGCTCAGGTCATGATCTCACAGCTCGTGAGTTCGAGCCCCACGTCAGGCTCTGTACTGACAGCTCAGAGCCTGGAGCCTGCTTCTGTTTCTGTGTCTGCCTCTCTCTCTGCCCCTAACCCACTCACATTCTGTCTCTGTTTCTGTCAAAAATAAACATTAAAAAAATAAACAAATAAAAGAAGGGACACCTTATTGCAAAACGAGAGCCACTGCTTACCTATAAACTGAAACAAATTTTTTCAAATGATACCACCCGGTTTTTCAAAGGATGCCTTTGTATACATTTTGATTGTAGTTTTACTTGGTGTAACTTGTTTGGAAATTAACTGGGCAATGTATGAGAACTTTTTTTTAATGTTTAATTTTTTTTATTTTGAGAGAGAAAGAGAGAGAGGGAGAGAAAGAGAGAGCATGCCAGTAGAGTTAGAACACAGAGAGACAGAGAGAGAATCCCAAGGAGGCCCCTCACTGTCAGCACAGAGGCAGACTTGGGGCTCAATCTCACGAACCGGGGAGATCCTGACCTGAACCAAAACCAAGAGCTGGATGCCCAACCAAATGAGCCACCCAGGCGCCCCACGAACTTTTAAATATATACTAACATGCCTTGATATTTGTACTTCTCACACTCTATCCCAAGAAATAATCTCTGTTATGGAAAAAAAGTGTTTATGCATACACATGTTTATATCAACATATTTATAATACTGAAAACTTAAAAACAACATTAATTCAGAATGTTTAAGTAAATTACAGTAACATATAATATACATATATTATATATATATATATATATAATATATATATATATATAATTGGTAGTCTATCGTTAAAATGATGCTTGCAAAGTGCTTCTAATGACATGGAGAAATGCTTCTGTTATGACACTATGTAAACAAGGAAGTCTACAAAATGAATGTATACACAATACAAAATTAGGCAGAGCAAAACCCTGGGAAAAAATTCAGCAGAAATTCATTGTAGTTGGCTCAAAGTAATGAATTTTTCTATTTTCCCATATATTTGAATTTTCTCTAAAGAGCATGTATTACTTTTATAAGAGGAAAATAAGCATCTTAATCATTAATAATAATAATAATAATAACAGAATGTTGACAGAGTCAGATGTCATGCTGAGGCCTTACAAAATCAAGGCAGAAGCGCAACATCTAACATGTATTCAATGCTGGATATGTTCTGGTTGATCCCATAGGATATCCGGTCATTCAGTGTTACACCCCTATTTTATAGATAAGAACCTGATGCACAGAGAGGTTGAACAACTCTTCCAAAATCACACAGCTGGCGAGCATGGGACAGAGCCAAGATCTGAACCAAAACAGACTGACTGCAGAACCAGTGCTCGTAACTATATAGTGATTGTTGCATTTAGTCACTGCAACAACCTTGTGGACAACATTTGATAAATGAGAAAACTGAGGTTCTGAGAACGTTAAGTGGCCACAGTTACACGCTTGGCAAGAAAGGAGCCTGAATGTGAACTGAGGCAATCTGATTCTGGACACACACACCCCGCCCGGCCTCAACCCTCACTTCTAACCCCTGCACAAACTGCCTTGTCAAATAACCCGTACATATAGCTCCCACCCTTTTCTCATTTTCCCTCTGTGCTTCTTTTTCCTCAGTTAAGAAAGTATACTCTCGCCTGCTCAGTGTGTCCACTGCCCAAGACCCTCACTAGTCATCCCTTGCGTTTTTCAGCCTGTTTTGCATTCCTTTACTTTCTCAGCATTTGCAGTTCTAAGCTTACCAACTTTGCTCCACATATGCGATTTGATAAAGATCTCTGTAGGGAAGGGAGAGTAAGCATGTTACAATGTTTTGTATTTATTTGTATTCACTTCCATTCTTGCTTCCATTAAAACAAAATACACACCCACACCCACACACCAAGACAGGTGGCTGCTGCATACAAGTGTCATTAGTAACCAATCCATCCTTCCAAGTGGGAAAGAGAAAGAAGGTGGAGCCCGGTCAGAGACTAAGCAAGGGGAGCTGCTGATCCCACATCTGGCCCACCTCTGGAAGCAGTGTCCCCAGTGCTGGCCCCAGCACAAGGCTTTTTGGCACAAGACAGTACCGCCCTGGGCCGATCACTCTTCGGCTCTCGTGAACAGATCTCTGTGAGAAGAAAAGGCTTTATTGACCACATTGTTTTAAATGGTGACATGTCAGATAAAATGCCTACAAGATCGAGATCTTAAGGAAGGTCAATGCCACTACATTTGCAACCTTGTGTTATGCTTGAAAATTACCTGCAAATTCAGGCCAGACGGTAGATGATAATGGCCCAAATATGTACCTTAAAGCATTAGAAATAAAAAGACACATTTTTTTTTTCTTTTTAGTAGCTTAAAGTATAACATTCAAAGAGATTCCTAGAGGGGCACCTGGGTGGCTCAGTCCGTTAAGCCTCCGACTTCAGCTCAGGGCATGATTTCACAGCTTGTGAATTTGAGTCCTGTGTCAGGCTCTGTGCTGACAGCTCAGAGCATGGAGCCTGCTTTGGATTCTGTGTCTCCCTCTCTCTCTGCCTCTCCCCCGCTCATATTTTATCTCTCTCTCTTTCAAAAATAAACAAAAACATTAAAAAAAAAAACCAAAGAGATTCCTAGAGGAGGAAACAATATGAAGAAGACAGGAAAGAATACTGAAATTGTACAGGGGTAGCTTCATAAAAAATAAAGAATAATTATAACAGACACTTTTTGAGCCCTTGTGTGTCACACAGAGTCTGAGTGATTTAACTCAGTAAATTACTTTGTTTAATTGATTGGATCCTTATGATACTCCCATGCAACAGGTGCTATCATTCCCACTTCACAGATGACGAAACTGGCACACAGTTTAACCTTCTAAATGCAGCAGGATTTGAACCCCACCGTGTGACTCCAGAGCTCATAGCTCTTAACCACTTTCCTGATGTAAATGAAGCAACCGCAGAGCAAAATGGTGACTTAAATAAAACAGAAAGAAGGAACAATTACACTCTTTGGGGATTTGGAGAAAAAAGAGCTAGGAAAGCCTCTGCGGAAGATCACCTAAATCTGTTTAAGCACTTTAATAGACAAGATCAACTTTTGTTCTGGGGATGAAGTACCATCTAGTGTCCATGCTTTGTGTGCTATCAAGCATTCGGCAGCCCTGGAGGCTCCGAGTGCTATCAGCGACTTGGCATTCCCCGTTGTGGCTTATCTGAGCCGTCTGTCACTGCCGATGCTGTGGTCTGGCGTTAGGTCCCGCGGTGGCATTTGGTGCTATTGCAGAGATTCGGGTTATTATCATTCATTATGGTAATGGGCAGGCTGGACTTTACCTGCCCCTAGAGAACTGAATTTACTGTCCTGAAGTGCACTGTGTCCGCTTTTCATCCCCCCCCGCCCCCGCTTCACATCATCACTTAGGTGTTTTATCATCTCACATCATCACAGGAAGAAGGGTGAGTTCAGTACAGGAAGATATTTTGAGAGAGAGAGAGCACATTCACATAGCCTTTATTGCAGTATATTGTTTTAATTGTTCTATTTTTTTTATTAGATATTGCTATTAATCTAATTTATAAATAAATCTTATAGGTACCTATGTATAGGAAAAACACGGTATATATAGGGGTCGGTCTATGTGCAGTTTCAGCATCCCCGGGGCGGGGGGGGCGTCTTGAAATGTATCCCCCCGGGAATAAACGGGGGGGGGGGGATGACTAGAGTTCTGTTTGCTTATTTTTGCTTTTGTTGCCCTTGCCTGAGGACACAGATTCCGAAAATATCGCTAAGGCCGATGTCTATGAGCTTACTGCCTCTGTGTTCTTTTCTGAGCGCTACCTTTAAAAGAAAATCCCACCAGGTTATTTCTCTGCTCTGAACCCTGCCCTGGTTCCTCATTTACTCAGCATAAACCTGCCTCTTGAGACCTTGCATATCTGACCCCCTACTGCAGCTCTGCTCTCTCACCCCTTACCACTCAGCTCCAGCCACCCTGGCCTCCCAATGTTTCTGGAACATGTCAGGCACACCCCCACCTTAGGACGTTTTTGCGGATTGTACTTTATACCACTAACTCCCCCTCCTTTAACTTTCCAGCCTTCTCAATGTGACCAGCCCGAGCACCCTATTTAAAACGGCAGCCCATCTCTGGCCCTGCCTAGCACCCCATATCCTCCTTACCCTCCAGTATTTCTTATTTCCTATACCACTACTAATGTATACTTATATATTTATTTTTAGGTTATTATTTATTGTCTGCCCCCTCTAGAATATAATCTCCATGACGGCAGAGATCACTGTCTGCTTTTGCTCACTGAGGCATCCTATGCACTTCAGACGGTGAACGGCATACAGCAAGTGCTCAATAAATGTGTATCAAGTGAATTCTATCTAGCACCTTATTGGAGACCAGCCATCAGCATTCAATGCCATAGCCAAGTCTCACTTGTCACAGTGTCCTGAATTCTGTTCCATCTCACTAGGCTTTAGCTTCTTTATGTAAGCCACGTAGTGCATGGATGCTTTAGAAGGAAAGAATCACAGGCAGGCATGGGCACACTGTAGAAAAAGAATCCTTTGTGTCACAGTATCGGGCACCTGAACAGGCACAGTCTGGCCTGCACTCATCTATTCTTTCGTGTTGCACAATACAGGCAATGACCCGGGGGGCAGGGGACCAAGAGCACCATCTCTGAACCCTGTCACCTGGGTTTGTCGCCTGCTGCTACCACTCACTAGCTGTACTTACTGAGGGGAATTTCTTTAACCTTTCTGTACTTCAGTTTTCTCAGTTGACAAATGGGGACAATAGTTGTACCGACATCAAGCATCGTACAAGGATTAAATCAGCTAATACAATGCTTAGATATAATTAACATTGAATGATTTTAGCTAATATTGGTAAAGTATGCATTTATAGTTTATATTTATAGTTATTTGGGTAATTTAATGGAAATCTTAATTTTATATTCATAGACACTCAAATAGTTATATAATAGTATTCAATATATAGTAGAGGACTTCATACCATCTCAAAACCCCACACATGAGCTTTTATTTTTTTTTCCAACTTTTTATTTGAATTCCAGCTAGTTAACATACAGTGCGATATTAGTTTCAGATGTAGAATTCAGTGACAACACATGAGCTTTTGTAAGTGATTAATAGCCCCAGGATGGTCCAAAGATAGGGGCCTGTGACCCTGTGGGCTCATTAGGACTCAGCAAGTAAGCTATTTGTAAAGCACCTGCTAGCAGGGAGCAACAGGAAGGTGCAAGAAGCAGGGGTGTTTTACATCTCTCCTAACTGAAGAGCCCTGAAAGCGAGTGGTTGGGAAATTGTCTCTAAAGATGACTCCAACATTGCTCAGATACGGCCGGAGTCACAGTCAATTAAAACTGAAGGCTTTACTAATGCCAATTGCTGTGCAGAAGGAAAAAAAAAAAAGAAAAGAAAACATCAGTGAAAGATGTACCATCAGTAAAGGTTCTTAGAGCCCAAACTCCACAGGGCAGCATCGAAAGGAATAACATATCCAACTGACAGTTGAATGCAAAAACAAAACTGTGGTATTTGAAATTCATTGCCAAGAGATTAGGTATTTTAAGTACTCTGGGAATATCTGTATTTGTGGATAAGTAAAAGATGATAGTAGTCTTTGTTTGGGACAATAAGATCCCTAGTCTTTATTAATTTAAACTATACCAGGGGCGCCTGGGTGGCTCAGTCGGTTAGGCGTCCGACTTCAGTTCAGGTCATGATCTCGTGGTCCGTGAGTTCAAGCCCTGCGTCAGGCTCTGTGCTGACCGCTCAGAGCCTGAAGCCTGTTTCGGATTCTGTGTCTCCCGCTCTCTCTGACCCTCCCCCGTTCATGCTCTGTCTCTCTCTGTCTCAAAAATAAATAAACTTAAAAAAAAAAATGAACTATACCATTATTTTCTTTATTTTTCTAAACTCTTTATTTAATTTAAATTTACAGAAAATTTACAAAAATAGTGGAGAGTTCCTGTATACCCTTCGCCAAGTTTCTCCTGATGTTAACATTTTCCCTAGCACAAGGAAGTCACCATTGTCTTAATACTATTAAGTAAACTATAACTCTTATTCATATTTTGAAACTTTTCCCACTAAGTCCTTTCTGTGTTTCAGGATCCAATCAAGGATCCCTTATGGCATTAAGTTATCATGTTTCCTTAATCTACTCCAATCTGCAACAATTCCTAAATCTTTCCTTTTCTTTCATGACTTTGACCCTTTTGAAGAGTACAGGTCAGTTGTCTTGTAGACTATCCCCTCCATTTGGCTTTCCAATTTTTTTTCATGGTTACATTGAGGCTATACCTTCTGGGCAAGAATGTCACAGAGGGATGCCCTCTCAGTGCATCCTATAAAGGAGTATGGAACGAATGTGTCTTATTATTGGTGGCTGATGCTAACCTTGGTCACTTGGATGAGGTAGTGTCTACCCACTTTTTCCACTGTGAAATTACTATTTTTCTCTTTGTAATTAATAAATTTCTCTGGGATGGGGAGATACTTTGTTTTATACTATGAATTATCCTTATTCTCTTCAAACTTTACCTACTAATTGGTGGATCTTGCCAGCATTAGTTATTACTGCAGCATTTGACTAAGTGATTTTCTATTTCTCTCCTTCCTTCAACATTGATTATTTAAAAAAAAATTTTTTTTTAATGTTTACTTATTTTTGAGAGAGAGAGAGAGAGAGCACGAGCAGGGGAGGGGCAGAGAGAGAGGGAGACACAATCCGAAGCAGGCTCCAGCTCTGAGCTGTCAGCACAGAGCCCGACGTGGGGCTCGAACTCACAAACCGTGAGGTCATGACCTGAGCTGAAGTCAGACACCCAACCGACTAAGCCACCCAGGCGCCCCAATTTCCTTCAACATTTATTAATGAATGGGAAGTCTTCTGTAAAGAAGATGCCATTCCCTTCAAGTAAGAGGCAGTTGTGTGCACTGAGTCTAGATGAATAGACGTCAGAGTTAAACTGCCCTCTTTCGGAATGCAAACTTTTCAACTTAGTAGGGCAAGTATTCAGCAAGTGGATTCTATCAATATCATCATCAAATTATCATTTGCCTCCTATAGAACAATTCCTTAGTCTGGTTTAGAATTGTTAAAACAGTACAAATCACGAGGTGTTCCTTCTATCTTTCTGCCTGGGCTTCTTCCATAAAGGAACTGCGTGGAGACCACCCTGCTTGTATCCTGACCCTATCAAGACCCCACAGGGACTACGTTCTTGCCCACACATCGTGTCTAAAGCACTGCATGGCCAGGAGTTTTGGGTGTAACCAGAAGTAGATTTGTTAACTCACCAAAGTGTCTGAACAGTTATTCTTGGGCTTGCTTCTGGTTGCATTTTGCAGTTTAAATAGTAGCACTAACCCTATATATAAAACAAGCGATCCTCTACATTTCAGAATTGCTACTTGTGCTGCCTACACTGTGAGACTTGCCTTTGCAATGTAGACAGTGTAGAGCTATGGTCTTGCAATCCACTGCCAATTGAAGCAGGAGGTTTCCTTAGCAATGGAAAACATTTTGCTTTCCTTGAGCAGTCTTTCCTACTAGAAATGTGTAAAGTAGCCTTTAGTAGTTGTCTGATAATCAGCACCATAATCTTATTTATTGTCTGGGAAGCAGGGAAGGCATAGCAAACTGCAAAGTTCAAATCAGTATACCCTCTCTCAGTGGCAGCCCAAAGTTTTACAAAAATCAGTCAAGGGGCACCTGGGGGTCTCAGTCAGTTAAGCGTCCAACTTCAGCTCAGGTCATGATCTCACAGTTCCTGAGTTCTAGCCCCACATTGGTCTGTGCTGACAGCTCAGAGCCTGGAGCCTCCTTGGGATTCTGTGTTTCCCTCTCTCTCTGCTCCTCCCCCACTCACACTCACTCTCTCTCTCTGTCTCTCTCTCTCTCTCAAAAATAAAAACATTAAAAAAATAATAAAAAAATTTTTTTAAATGAGTCAAATTTCTATTTGCAATTGTATTATTTTTTAACTTTTTCTGCTTGATGAAATACTGGGGCTCTTCTAACATACACCCAGAAGGAGAAAAGGAATGTCCTGTTTGGTCATCCCACGTTAGACTGCTTGTCCTTCTATGTCTTATTCATCAGCCACATGCTTTTGCAATTTTTCATATATATTATGTTAAAACACCCATATACTCAAAGATCAAACGGTAGGTCTCTCTGTGTCTTGATTACTAATGCAAAAATGCTTTCCCTTCCAAGTAAAAACTGATAAAAAGTGAAAAAAAGCCCAAGTCACTACAACACTCCATGAACTTTGCTCTGTGGTCAGCTCTCCAAACACTGGTTAGTGGCTGATAGAATCTAGTTGCGGTTCTCAGTCATGACATGCTGCCATCGGTGTGAGCTTTATCACAAGCCATCAATTACGAATTGTACCTAAAGTACCAAAGTTTAAGAATGATTTGCTTTTGAAAAATAAGTCCAGGGAGGTAAACTTTCCTGAAAGGGAGGGGGAAAGTAGAACTATAGCTAGAACCAAGACAAACTTGTAGAACCTATAGTCTTTGTTATCTTTTTTTAACAGTGGAAATGACTCTGTATGGGAGTATCGTCCTGTGAGCATCATTTTTATGGGACACTCCGGGATGGCCATTATGGAGGGACATTGGACCTCCTCTGTTTATACTGTAGACTGGCACCACACACGTCTGTGTATTTCACTTACAGGAACTCAATTTATGCACTTGACAAATGGCTCCCTAAATGAGAGTCACATGTGTAGACATCAAAGCATATATATACTATACTTAATGAATAATAGTAACAATAAAGACTCAAAGACTTGCACTTGATTAGATTACTGACCAAAAATATTTAACCTCCCTACCCCAACATAGAAGGACTATACTTCCCAGCGCCCTTCAAATTGGCCTTGGCTATATGATCTACTCTGGCTTCATGGTACGTAAGATATGTATACTTCCCTATTCTTTGTCTTTAAGCTTAGCGATAGTATTTGCTTTGACCAATGAGACGTTAGCAGACACGAAGCAATAAGAGGCTTCAAATGTTCTTGTGCACTTGGGTGTGCCTCTGGTGCCCTGTCATGGCCGTGACAGTCCCTGCATCCTGCAACAGACACCTAAGGAGCAGACCTGAACCTAACCTGTAACAAGGAATCAATCCCAGAGGAACCTGCACCTTGAAACAGTACTGCCCGGCTGGGTCCAGCCGAGATCGGTCTGTCCCCAGCCAACCTGCAGAGACATGCATGAAAATAAATGATAGCTCTTCTAAGTCATTGAGTTTTGGAGTGCTTTGCTATCCAGTAATCGCTGGCAGAGTAATAAAGAAAAAAGGGGGAAAAAAGAAACATCAATATAAAGGGTGCTCAATGAATGAGCACCAGGAGCGAGTGTGAGATGAGAGTCTTAAATCTATTTTTCCTTAATAGCTCTCAATTCCCACATGCATCTCCCAGTGTGAGTATCAACCCCATGGAGTGTGATTTCAGAGTTTAAAGAGAAATGCTTTTCCTACAAATGGCTCCCTAAATGAGAGTCACATGTGTAGACATCAAAGCACACACACTATACTTAATGAATAATAATAACAATAAAAACTCAAAGAATAATGCCGACTCCTTGTGCAATTTTGACATCATGCACTGACCTTAGGAAATAACCCCACAAAACATACAGCTCCATTGTTCATATCTTGAAGAACCACATATGAAGACATTTTGCAGGCCTGGTATAGGGCAACTGCTAAGGAAAAAATCTGTTTTCTGTGTGGTTAACTGTTTACAATTAAAGTATTTCAGGCATGGAAGAAGACATTAAAGGAGAAATTCTTGGCAGCCAAGTCTCCATACAAAGCCAGTACAATTATAGCACTGTTAAAAAAAAAAGAACTTAAAAATTATATAATGCATATGATGGAACTTAATTCTTACTGTAATTCTGTGGGCAAAAAGTACTGCTATCCTTATTTGACTTATTTTGCAAACAGGGAAATAGATGTTCAGAGAGGTTAAAGGTCTTATCGAAAGTCACACAGCTGAGACTGGTAAAAGGGCCAGGACTCAAACCCAGGTCTTCTGATTCAAATCCCATGTTCTTCCTATAACAGGGAGGAACTTAGCACGTCTGACTCCATATTGCTTCTATCTCCCTTACTGCAGTGATCTATAGCTTAAAAACTTCTGCTTCACCCTACATGTAAGCATGTTAATTGTTGAAGGAATTTTGCTTACAGCTGAGATTTGCAAAAAAACCCTGCTTTTACCCACCACCTACCTCACTCAAGAAGATAAGGAAGTATGTACAGAAATGACTGTGCTATGTTTAAGATTTACAGGAAGGACACCACCAGATTCCTGCAGGCAAAGATCAACTCTACAAGGACAAAGACATTACAAGCCCTTTCTCAGATGTCTACAAACGTCAGTCACCTTTTGACTCCGACTCCCTCCCTCTTCCCCCCCTTCCTAACATAGGAGAAGCTCAAATCTTATGCTGAGACAGATGGTTCTTTGGGACAATAGTCCATCATCCCCTCCGTTTGCTGGCTTTCCAAACAGAGTCACTTTGCTCACCCCCCAATCTTGCCTCTGAACTTACTGGCCTGTCGCATGGCAAGCAGAACGAGCTTGCATTCCCACCACGCAGCATAGGAGGACAGCTGCCCTACAGCCCAGATTAGAAAGCCCAGGGTCTTCCTAGTCTGAAACACTAGACAAATTAAAAGGTTAAAAACAAAAAGCCTTATTAGATTGGAAGTCCGCAGTCAACAGCAGTTCACACTCTTATGCGTGGAAATGAAAAACATATGGAGTCAGAGGCTTGAAGACAGAAGGAAAAGCTGCAACCTAAAAACGACAAAAACGGAAAGATTTCCAATGGAGCTGCTTTTTCACAAGGACACTCTCTGTCATATGTTCCATAGTGAGAGGAATAGACAAGAGAGCAGGAATTGATTTTTTTTTAATAATTGTTAATGGTTCTCCACAGAAATACCAACTAAATCACCAAATACAATAATTATAAATGTTTCCATGACTCTCTAGAGCATTATGTCCTTGCCTTCTAACACTGGCATAAAATTTGATTCTTCCAGAAAGTTCTCCTTGATTAAGCACCACTCACCCTCCCGGCCCTGACGACCTGCTAACACGGGTATATACAAAAGTCTCATAATATCAACATGTACCTTTGCAAAATGTAGTTAAGCTGCCTACACACGTACACCTGTGTACTACCCTCTTGGTACATCAGGGATCTGTGTGTGATTTCGGTCAAGGGATCATTATTAACTCATTGACTGTGGGTACTTGGATAATGTAGAACAGTAAATGGGGGGGACATGAGTGATGTATAAGTGGGACAGATATCAGAATCTGGGGTATAAAAGCAAGCTTGCAGTTGGCTTGTATTTGCAAGTACTCACAACTGAGCTGCTGATTTTTTTCAACATTTTCCTTGTAGACTTTCTTACCTAAGCAGTGGAGACAAACACATGAAACACAGCAAAGCCATCCTTAAACTCTTAGCCATATGAGAATAAAAAGGCATGGGGCACATGGGTGGCTCAGTCAGTTAAGCATCCGACTTCAGCTCAGGTCATGATCTCAGGGTTCGTGAGTTCCAGCCCCATGTCAGGCTCTGTGCTAACAGCTCAAAGCCTGGACCCTGTTTCGGATTCTGTGTCTCCTTCTCTCTCTGACCCTCCCCTGCTCACACTCTGTCACTCTCTCTCAGAAACAAACAAACATTAAAAAAAAAATAAATCATTGAAAAATAAGAATAAGGGGGCAGTTAATGAAATCGAAAGGCAACTTATTTAAAACACATAAAAGAAAATGAATTTTTTTTGGTCCACTACATAATTAATTTTAGAATTTGCTGTACAAGAATTGTTAAGGCAAATTATTTGATATAGTTTTTTTTAAAAAAGGATTTGACTGAGAATGCAATCTGTTTTTGCATTCACGGGGGGAAGAAAAGATAAGGGTCATCTATCTTTGTTAAAATGAATCACCATCTGTGGCCAGAAGCTCCTCTCTGGCAAAGCATCTTGAAACGGAACGGCAATATTAATAAGGAGGGGTTGGGATTACCACGTTACAAAACCTCCTGGGTGCACAACCTAGGAAAGTGACACTGTGGATGAGGCCAGGATCATCTACTCTGCTGTTATTTCCTTTCATGAGCCCCGCTGTACAGTGGAAATCTGAAAGCCATGCTTCAGCACCACAAGAATGCCTCTCTGAAAGTGAGGGCCAGGTGGAATCCCCTTCTGCAGGTTACAGCCGTTTTCCTAACCCATCGAAAGGGCAACTCTGAATATCAGGTGAAAGCACTTCCAGAATCATCTCCCTTTACGCAGTTCTGAACCAAAGAAAGCCAAAGGTTTTTGTCACCTCCTAATCATTAGCAATCCTTAGCATATTGTGGAGTGTCACCTTTTTCAAACAATGTTTACTTATGTATTGAGAGAGAGAGAGAGAATGCACGTGAGTGGGGAAAGAGGGCAAGAGAGTCCCAAGCAGACTCCTAGCCGCCAGCATGGAGCCCGATGTGGGGCTCGAACCCATGAACCATGAGATTAACACCTGAGTCAAATTCAAGAGTCAGACGCTTAACCAAAGGAGCCACCCAGGCATCCCTGGTGTGGAGTGTCACTTTAAGGTGAATTACATTCTCCTCTCATGTCACCTGAATCAGGCAAACCATCTTCAATGCAATCCTATCTCTAATGGGAATAATGACAGATACACATTGCTCAGACATGATACATGGAGGGGAGCCTGCCACAAACTGCTGGAAACTGTCCTGCCCTCAGTCGTCAGCTCCTGCCCTTACTCAGGAGTGGCAACTGTAAGTGCAACACAGAGGCCAGAAGTCATGTGAGTAGAGAAGCTGACGGTGGCACAGTTAGCCTAAAAACAGAAACCTCCCAACATCCAGACTTCAACATGACCTTCCGCAAAGTCAGTCAACATGGACTGAAAGCGAAGTAAATGTGCATATGGATGTGTGTATGCATGTATACAGTCATATTTATCTGTCTGACTCCACTAAGCATTTGAAGTGACCGAATAAAACACGGTCCAGGCTCACAAGGAGCCTGGTCTAATCCAGAGAAAAACCTATAAGTGCATCCCTGCCATGTAAGACAGTACAGGGTAAGTGCTGCTGGTGCATTACTGGACTGCTTCAGGGTTAAGAGGTGAAAGGCTGCATTTCTGACGATCAAAGAAGGCTTCATGGAGAAGGCAGTGTTTGAGCTGAGCAGAGATCACGGACAGAATTTAAATAGGAGGCACAGAGCAAAGAGCGCTCCCAGTGGAAGGAATGGCACGAACAAAGAGACGGAGAAGAAAAAGGACAAGATGGTTTGAAGAGTGATCAGTGACCATTTGGGCTAAAGCACGGATCCATCTCCTGTGTTAGTAAGTAGTGAGAGGTCAGCGTGAACAGTGGGATTTGGAACAAGCGTGTTTGGGTTTAAATCTTATTCACTGTATTCCTTGGGCAAGTAACTTCACCTCTCCATAGCAGAAGCTGCCAATGCCTGTATTCCCTGGGATTACCAAGATGGCTCTAGAAAACAGCTTGCTCACCTCTGCCAAAGGGTATGTTGTGGCTGATAGCATGTGCTTGGCTTACGGACAGAGCAGGCCATAAGTTCTAGAGAGTTAACATCTCAAGAGCAACCTCCAGCAAATGACATACAGGAGGAAAACTAGCCCAGTTCCTTGGCCCATAAGGGAGAGCTGAGCTCTGTTCCCCAGTCTCTCAGAGGGTCTGCAGCTGGACTGAAAGCCCTCGCAGCCCTCAGTGGTAACTCACTCACTATCACATTCTTGACACTCCTTTCTTCCTGTTACCACAACCCCCTCCCTCACTGGGCTTCCTGGTATCTGAGTCCTTGCCACATTGTCTGAATTTGGAGAAAACTAAACTGGGATATTCTCTAATCCTCAGTTTCCTTATGTGCAATATGGGATAATAACAGCAGCCTTGAAGAGAGTTATGAGAAACAGACAAGATAATAGATTATCTTACTGACGTCATAAGTGCTTCAAAACTATTGGTTATTCAATAAATATTAGAGATTGAATATTCAATCTTCAATATTCAATATTAGATTGAATTGCAGATCATCTGATAGAGATAGGCAGTGGGAACCACTGAAATGTTTTACTTAAAGAAGTGCTTTGACAGAATCACCAATGGCCTTCCTTGGAGCACCCGGCCTTTACTGGAGGACCTGCTCTTCAGTGTCGGATTCTGGCCTTCACTGTAGGATAGAATAGGGAAGCCTTCGAATGCTCCTCACTATCTCTCTCTCCACTTGTTAAAAGCACATGAGAGGGTTACACATTTCTGCCATGTGGCCAGCGACTGTGAGTGAAAGTTAGCACGTCATACTGAACATCTGTCAGTATAAGATCACCCAGGACCCTCTTCCTGCAATCTATGATGACCATGTAACATAAACTCCAAGTACATTTTGTTTTAAACCACTGGGATTTTCTGTTTGTTTGTTACTGCAGCATAACCTAACCTAGTCTGGTTAATACAACTGAGAAGGAAGCAGAAAGACTTTGGCAAGTCAATTCAAAGGCCACTGCAGGCCTCAAGTAAAAAGAATCTGAAATAAGACCTAAAAACTGGAATGTGAGGGAGGGAAATGAAAGAGTTATTCCCAAGAAATAAGAATCAGCAAGTAGGGGAGGAGAGAAAAGGAATTAGAGATAACTCCAGAGAGGCAAGCTTGGAACACTGGAAGGAACATGGTGCCGTAGAAGAAAAAGGCAATCTAGAAAAGTGGTTTGGTATGAGACATGAGTTTAAAGGGGTTCTACTTCCTATCATAAAAAGAAAGTTTCCTATCCCCTCTAGCCACAGAGGACTCCTGGAATTGAGGGTTAATAATGAGGCAAACCACGCAGGGTTTCCCTATAACATTGTTCCTCATAACAACACATGGTGATCACAGATCCAATCATAGGACATAACAGTGGGGTGGCTCATACCTGGAACCCCTGCCTTCTAACCCAGTGCTCTTCCTACCTCTTCAAAATTGCCCCAGTATTGAAGAAATAGCACACATCTGGTCTACACAACCAGATGAGGGATTGCTCAACAATGCAGTTAATTTAATATTGTCTAGACAACTAAATTATGTAACTTTTTAGGAAAATAAAGCAAATACTTGTCACTTTTTTCCTTCTTATAGTCAGAGACTATTTTAGTACAAGAAAAATTAGCACTCAGATTGTCCTCAGCTCCACTATGTAATTAAAGAACACCACTTCTCCCCAAGAATGCACAGAAGCCCTATATTTTCTCAACCGATGGGCCAAAGTCTCAGTAACTCAAGACCCCACTCTCAAACCTTAAATGTGGACTACTCAATCAGACTCTTTGATATTATAACATTTTATAAAATTATTTAGGTTTTTTATTTTTGTTTTTGCTTTTTTTTTTTTTAAGTACAACTGTGAGATGAAAGCTTTCTACTTGGCCAGAAGATGACAATAATAATATGAATAATAGATAATATCAAAATGGAGGTCCTTTCGTTCCCACCAATATGTTTTTCCCATTTTCCAGTTTTAAAAATGACCATCTTTCTTTCACAATAGTTACAGCTATTTTACTAATTATATAGAAAGTGCTAGAAGATGTCAAGAAAATTGGGTAATACGATAAAACAGCCTTATCAAATACATAAGCCCTTTTATCTTTAACAGGTTTTTTTAAACTACAGACCTGTGCACTGAATTTTCATTTATGTATGTAAAAATACATTAATAAAGATCTATATTAAGAAGTTATACTGGAAAAGTAGTTCATAATGTACCTTTCAGCTTTATAATTAGTTCTGTAATCTGTAATCAGATGATTTAAATCTCATAGAGTTAAATTACAAACTAACTAATTTCTATGCCAACAGGAATCATTATATCTTTGGAATTTTGCAAAGCGTTAATGAGTTTCAGAGAAATTATTATATTTCTTATTCACTTTATTCCCAGCAGTTAGCACAATACCTGACATATGGTACTTACTAAATAAACAATTGCTGAATGAATAAATTAATATGTAATCATAAGTATGTGATTACCAAAAGCACATTATTTATTTGTCATTGTCCCCATCCAGGGCATGAAAGATATTCACTTCCATGTCTCAACTCAGAGTACTGATCCATTGTCTTCTGTTTGGTTGGGTGTCCATCCTGACTAGAAGGTTCCTTTGCCTTGTGGGTTATTAAATGGAAATGTGCTTGCCTCTGGACAGTGTGTGATAAAGTGCGGTGACTGCCAATCTGAGTCAGAAGATATAGGATCTGGGGGTGCCTGGGTGGCTCAGTCGGTTAAGCGGCCGACTTCGGCTCAGGTCATGATCTCGCGGTCCGTGAGTTCGAGCCCCGCGTCGGGCTCTGTGCTGACAGCTCAGAGCCTGGAGCCTGTTTCAGATTCTGTGTCTCCCTCTCTCTGACCCTCCCCTGTTCATGCTCTGTCTCTCCCTGTCTCAAAAATAAATAAAACAAAAAAAAAAAAAAAAAAGAAGAAGATACAGGATCTGATTGTTCACATGTATAAAGGAAATTTTCATTAAACCTATGGCAAACCGGGCTCGGTGCTAGGCGCATCTAGGCATCATAGGACCTAACTTCTAAAACTCCAAAAGATAAAGGATTTAGCCCCATTTAACACATGAAAAAAACTGAGGCTCATGAAGATTAAGGAACTAGACCAAAGTCACAGATCTAGTAGGCAGGATTGTAAAATCACTCTGACTCTATAATCTACCACCAGTAACACACTAACGATATGGCAAGAGTTTTTCAAACCACAGCTCTCTGTAAGGATGAGCTATCATCATCATCATCATCTGTCAGTCTCCTATACCTCCATCAATGTCCTCAGAGGCACCTCCTATCTGAAGGTGACAAGTATCACTCAACACATCAGTGGAGTCTTTGCTTTGCCAGACCATCCTGGTAGGCTCCGAGCAGGCCTGCTGCGTCCAGTTCCTTCTTGGTCTGTTTAGGTCGGACGTGACTGTCTGAGCGTGCTCACCCACTGGTCATCACTTTGTAGGTGCACAGTCACTGTTCAGGAGTGATGTCTGCTCACTTTTTATAATCTGTGTAAAGTGTAGCAAGATGGCGCTGGTGGCACAGTGCCCCATATTCAGATACTCAATCCGGTGACACAGCTTTCTAATGGCAATTTTATATCCATAAAAGCTGGAATTTCAGGGCACATGGCTGAGGATTAAAGAGGCTTCTCACGCCCTGGCAAGAAAGACCTCACTCTGGGCTGGAAGTCCACCATGGCCACCAAGTCAAGCGTGTCTCCCTTGAGGAATTAGGCAATCTGGAAAGCTGTACTCACCTAACATGCCCCAGGCTGATGCCTCGTGATACATTTTGCTGAGAGCCTATCATTTGTACTTATGAGAGTGAACTTTAAAATGTAAAAGATTTGAGCAGAGTGGCCATTTGGGTCAAACCTCCAACCTCTCTTCTGCAACGCAACTTCACCCCTGAGGGGGCAGAAGGGAGTGGTTGACAAGAAAAGCTTTAGCCCAGTCTGGCTTGGTTCAAATCCCAGTTCAGCCACTCAACTTCTTTTGGCTGAATTAGGATTAGGGGGATTAGTCTCCTCATCTGCAAAAGGGTCATGAAGTAAGACCTACCTCAAAGGGATGTTAAAAGGAGTAAAAGTACAATTGTTTCTAAGCATTTGAAATAGTACTTGGCATGTAGTAAAGCCACATGAATGTTGAAGCTATTTAAAAATTCTGAAATAGTTTACCAGTCGCTGTGTTTTTTTTACATTTGTGTGTCATTACACACGAATTTATTCAACATCGTTGAGTAAATTTCCCATTGCCATCTTTTAAGTGAAAATAGAATGTATCTATATTTAAATTGTCCCATTAACTAACTCTTTCAATTAACTAACCAATGCAAACTGGATTTGATAGGAGGGTTTCTATTGTAATTCTATGAAAATAGTTACTCTTGAGAACTGAGTTTTATTTTTTCTCTAAAACAAAGTTATTATCATTATTTTAAAATAAGAGCAGAATGAGAATTCTAGGAAGGGCTCAGATCTATAATGCTTTCTACATATGTGTGTTTTAGATATAGTTATTTATTGCCTATTATCTATGTGAAATGGAAAATTTATTGGTTGATAACTTGATTGTTTCAGGATTAGACCCCATACCCATGTGAAGCTAACTGCCCTGGACTTGCTCTAACAGCCAACGTTCCTTTTAAGCACTATACCAATGCTATCTTTGTTGGTGTTTAGGAATTGAATGAAGCTATTTGCCAGAAAATAAACTTTCAGCAGAAAAAGACAATGTTAATGATATTAATAATGAATAAAGACACCACAGAGGAAGCAAACAAAAGGGAGCAACAGGCCTGCTGACCTGTACCACCTAAAGGCTTTGGGCTGACCAGAACTCCAGAAAAATATGGCCCTCTGCTTGTTTTGTAAATAAAGTTTTGTTGAAACACAGTCACACACTTTTATTTACATAATGCCTATGGTGACGTTTGCTTTACAATACCAGGCCGAAGAGTTGTGATACAGACCCAATAAAGAAAAATAAACGAAATATTTACTATCTGGCCCTTTACAGAAAGTTTTCTGACCTTGGTTCTTAAGGATCAATTCTATGTAAAAAATTCTATGTAGGCAGTGCTCTACAAGGTATGACTGTAACTGTGTTTTTTAAAGACGTTCTGGAACTTTGCCATCATGGATTAATTCCTCAAGGTGACCCCCAACAATGAGAGGCAAGCCAAATGATTAAGCCACTGATACTGTCTTATGACACAAATTTCTCCTCAATTTCCCCTTCAGGGTGTCTCCTGGAAGGATTCACTTAAGAGCATGCAATGGGGGTAATTCCACATGGGAATTCTGATCCTGTACAATGTTACTCTTTTCTCTGCCCTGACACCCCTGGCTATCTACCTGTGGGTCTCAGTGTCTTAGAAGATGGTGCCTCTCACAGATTCTATAGTACAGAGCTAACCAGGAGGAGCCAAGAAGGTAGCTTGGGCCACGACTGAGCAGCAGGAGCAAGCTTTTCACAGCTCATTTGTTTCTCTGGATGTGGCACTGTTTTAGGAGCCTGAGCTGAGGGCTCTTTGCCTCCAACCATATAAGCAAAGACCACATTTGAAAGGAAAGAAGAGCTAGTCAATGAAAGCAGAAGTTGCACATAAGAGTCTCTACCTGCTCCCGGGTCACAGAGGTGGTGGGGTCTCGCAGACACAGCATTGGGCCACAGGTCAAAAGCCTTGGGTCCTCATGCTCATTCTGCCACTAACTAGATGCATGATCTCAGGCCAGTGACTTACCTTCACTAGACCATACAGAGTTAAGACAGCTACCCGTCAGGTCCCTCCTTGTGCTAAAATTCAGGGTTTCTATGATGCCAGCCTTAGGAGGCTACGCTGTCACTACCAATGCCTGGTATACAGCAAGTACTACATAAATTTGGGCAATCGTCATTGTTTTGTGAAAGCAAGATGCACACCTTTAAATGCAAATGGAGTTACCTAGAAGCAAATTCTAAACGGAGCATACTCATAAGTAGTGAAGGCTCTAACTCCTACTGGCCTTCTCAATTACTCCTCAGGCAGGACAACTCTGAACCATGTGTTCTGGACCAGTTCCTCCAGTTTCTCCCACCAGTTGAAGCTCTATCATCTATAATGTAACCCGCTTGCCAAGAAAACCTTCAGGACTCTCCTCTCAGTAGACAGTCTCACTCCCCCACGCTCCTGTTTTCAGCTTTTGTTTTGTTCTGTTTACCTTTCAGATAAACTACTTGTATTCAACTCTTTGTCTGTTACTGGGGAATCCAAACCAAGACAAAGGATGTAGCCTAATTAATTCTTTTAAGTTTGAACGATAAGCATTTTCAGTTCAGTTCCACTCATCGGTAGAATATCAGATACAAATAGCCAAGAAACCAGAACAGAGTCTAAAAAATATCAAAAGCCTAAAAGCCAGCAACAAACCTAAAAGAACTGGGAAAAAGTCCAAGCTTCCCATGGTCTTTTCCCTTGAGATCAAATTCCCTGGAGTTATAAGAGGTTAGATTTGGTTCATGGTGATTTTCTCAAGAAATGAAGAATGATCCTCCCTTCATTTCCTATGTGTTCTAGAAAGCTCTGGGTTCCTAGAATTTCTCCTAGGGGTCATGAATATCACTGCGATCATTTCTCAACACCACACAGCAATGTATAGGTTGGTCTCAATATGCTCTTTCTTACACAAGCCAGCAGATTTGGGCCCAGAGAACAAGCTCATCCTCAAAAAGATCAAGGTTCCTGTTACTCTTGCCAGGAATCTACAGCAGGCATCCTTAAGCTAAATCAGACCTGATCCTCAGAGAGATCTGAATGCAAGGTACATACAAATCAAAGCATTATGGTTATGCCTAAGGAGGGAAATCGTAGAAATAGGGCATATATTACAAAGCAGTAGTACCAAAGGTATCAGTTAGGGTCCCAGCAGGAAGAAGAATTTACTTAATTAAAAAAGATTTTAATTAAAAGACTACTTACAGAGATGTGAGCTGCTTTAAGGGACAGCGAGGGATACTGATGGCAACCCAGAGCCCAGCACTCCAGAAGTGTTGCCATTACGCCATGAAAATGCGTGTGGAGAAAAAACAGGGGTGGAAAATGCAAGTGGAGAAAAACCAGGTTACTGGAGCTGGCCAGGGCCAGGATCCATGAAGGGGCAGGAGCGGTGGTTTCTGAGAAATGCAATAGCACAGCAGGGGGAATCAGGGAAGAAATACACTGGCTTCTCTCCCCTGCTCCCCCTCATCTCCTTCCAGTGCCTCCCATTGGCTGAACCCTCGGGGGAAGCAAAAGGCACTGCAATCTGAGTAATGCCTTAAGGAGCCCCTCAGGGCAAGGAGGGGGGCAGAGATGAGAGGGAGTGGATGTGGGGTGAGGGGTAAGACAAAGATGATAAACCCCAGGGTGTGTGGGTGCACAGCACAATATGCTGGAATCTGTCTTCATGGGTAAAACTCTGTAGTCGTTTATTTAATACTCAGTTCACCCTTTCCACCCCTTGATTATGAAAATATTCGACGTACAGAAAAGTGAGTTTTCCAGTGAACATGTATTCACTCACCACATGGATTCCACCATTGACATTTTACTACTTGCTTTACCACATATGTATCCAACAATCTACCCCTTCTCCATCCATCAGGGCATCTTATTTTTAATGTACTTCAAAGTAAATTTCATATATCAGTAAGCTTCCCCCTAAATACTTTGGCAGTATATCATTTACTTAGTTCAATTTTAATTGCTACTACAATGCAACTTATTTTCAGCTCTACGCTCTCTCCATATATATCCAAGTCATATATATGCATATACATATATACATATGGAAGTCAACCGGTGAATGGGTCAATCAATGGGTCAATCAACCAAACTCTGTAAGCTGCTTTTGGTTGGGCTGCCCAGGGGCATTCATTTTATCAGACATGTTGGTCCTTGCAAAACAAAGACTGGAAAAACCTTTGCAAACACTCCAGCTTTTGGTTGCTTTACTTTCCAGGGATTACAGAATTGATCTTCCTAAGCAAGCCAGGGCCAGCACAATAAAACTGAAGAAGAATGTTGAAGAACTTGAGTACTGTTTTCCTCCCGACCTCACAGTCAGATCTCATTACGAGAGAAGGACTGGCTTTATCCCTTCTCCCGCAACCTGACCTTTTCAATCATGCCACCAATGCCATTCCCACACAGCCTCATTTTCCTTCGGTTTTAAAGACAGGTGGGGGAAGGAGGGGAATTGAACACTAGACTGTTAACTCCTCCTCCCCCACTATCTTTTGATGTACCAGTAAATGGTATTATTGCCTTTGCTTCTTAACCTTCCAAGACATGATAAAAAACAGATCTGAGGCAGCCCTGCATGTTACTTCAAACTCTACCTGTTCTCCATGTATGGAAAATGACATATTTCACAATTTGGACTCGATCAGACACTCCTTAAGAACCCACAATTCCAATAGCCTTTGGCAGCACGTAGGTAGGATTTAAATTACATACTGCTGCAGACTGAGTGCTGAGATATTTCCTTCTCTAAACCAGACTGCAGTGCGGGTTTTCAAATGTCTGCTCAGGTTGGGCAAAACTGTTGGCACATGGAAGTGACACCTCTCCTGTATTGTGCTGGAGGGAGGAAATGAATTCGGGAGCGGGGAGCAGAATCAAATTAATCACACGACGTAAAAAGGTGTTTGCCCACAACAAGGCCATCTCTTTCCATTCCACAGCTGCCTGGGGAAGGCCAACTGCATGCAAGACACTCCACCAGGCGATGGAGGGGACCCACAGGTGAAAGATGTCATAGTGCTTTCCTCAACAAAGTTACAAATCTAATAGAAGGCATGAGTCAGGCACACCGATAACATAATACAACAGAGAATGGGAGAAAACAGAAATGGATCCTGGCTGGGAGGGAACATGAAGACTTCACAGAACGGGGCAACTGAGCCATGCTTTGAAGGGTCATTGCATTTCCCTGAGCAGAGACTTGGGAAGGATGTTCCAAGGAGGCAGATCAGCATGTCGACAGGCTCATATTGGAAAAACGAAGAAGTGGACTATAGAATAGCAAATAATCTAGTTTGGCTGGAATACAGGTTGTGTATTCAGTGAGAAGACAGGAAAAGTAAGTTGGAGCCATATTGTGACAGACCTTGGATGTCAGCTTTAGAGTTTGGAAGGCAGCGGGGAGCCAGAAAAGAATATTAAACACAAGAGTGACAGGATTAGAACTGCATTTTAGGAAGATTATTCTGGCAGAGAGCATGGTTGACTCAAAATGGGGAGAGAATAGATATCATAGAAATAGCATCTTTTATACTTATTCTCTTAATGCCACAGTAAAGAAGGTAGCTAAGGAAACTTTTTGTTTATATTCTAACTGCATATAGCCTCTTTTTGGGTAAGGAGCCATACAGCTGATATATGAAAATCTGTTACTACTCTAGTAGCTATATATAATTTTGATATATGATCTTGATTCTTTCGTCTCGGTTTTATACAAAGCCCAAAATGGATGTTGGCTATTTTTATTAAACTCTAAGCCACTTCCAGATCTTTCATCGATAACATGATCTTTATGACTAATCTAGATACCAAGAGTCATCTTTTAACAACATAAACTCCAAGAATCTATAATATAAAATTAAGGAAATGAAACCATTTTCAATTCCATTTTCATGGGAGCCTAACTAAACTCAATTATACATCTGTGTCAATATTGTCAATATTTGAGGCCTCTCGAGTATGAAAAAGCTACGATCTCCACCGCTGTACAAACTCTACAAATTGTAATGAATCAAATTAATATGGACTAACTCTGGAGTGTAATTATGTACCAAACATCTAAGTGCTTTCCTAGGTGCATTTCCAGAAATCATCTCATTTATTCATCACACAGAACCTTTGTGGCAGGTACTATGAGCCTTAAGTTTCAGGTGGAAATCTAAGGAATAAAGAAATTAAGTTCTCTATCTGGAATCAAACAAGAATAAATTTGAAAACTAGGATTCAAACCCAGGTCTGTTTACTGGATTCTCGTTATAATTGCTCGAAGCTGAAGGGGTGTGTGTTATGTGTGTAGGTTGTAACCACAGCCCATGAATTACTTTAAAACAGCTAACAGAGGAATGCTTCTTTTTTCAAACTAATGGTTTATTTAACTACACTAATTAGGAACTCTTAGAATATCACAGAGCTGTTTAAGAAACCAACAGCAAGTCTTGAGACTTGAATGATAAACCTTGAAATACACCACGTTGAAGGTCTAGCAAACATCATTTGCCACTAAAGAAAATGGCTAAACAGTACAGGAATGGAAAGCTTCAAGGCCAGGCTGAGTCCTCTGAGTGGTCCCCGAGACCCCAAAAGGGTCTTCTTGGGGAGACATCTTGGGGGACTCTGGAGCTAGCCTCCAGCTACCACAGTTGTTTCTCGATTGTAAATAGCCCCTGAGTCACCGTGTACTTGACAAAATGCACAACTAACCAGCCAGGAGTATGACTGTACCAGTACCAGATCATTCTACATGGTGTCCTGCGACATGCACTGGAGCCTTTGCAAGTGAAGAGTGGCAAGTCTTGGTAAGTTTCCTCCCGACTGCATGTCATGACTGCAGAGCTGCTCAGGCATGTTGTAGTGATCAGGTTTTTATCTGTTAGCTGCAGGAATACCTCTGGAATGCTGGGAAGCAACAAGGGCTAGGGGCTGGATGACCTAGGTTCATGGCCTGGCTATGCCTACTTCCTCTTTGCTAAGTCATCTGCTCTGGACTTCCCAGTAGAAATGATCAAATGAGATCATTTCGATGAAAGTGTTTTAGGAAGTGCAGTGGTTCAATAAATGTATCAATTTATTTTTGTTGGGATCAGTCCACACCATCTTCGTTCCATCAAAGCAGGCTGTGGTGTCTAAAAACTGATTTTTATATTTTAAGATGTGTATCTCACTGAATAAATTATCCTACCATGAATAGTCCTTTTTGTTATGGGACACAAATAGAAGGAGCTTCCAGAAAACTATAGGGAAATCACTGGAGTTCTGGTCGATGTGCCTTAGAAATTTACTCTATTTAACCAACTGGATAGTTATTTTACTTTTTAAAAGGGATTAGTTTTACTTTTCGTAAAATGGACAAAAAAAAGTGGCAACAAATAGCATATATTCACGCAAACATATACCCATTTTTGCATCCTTTTGCAAACCAATCTAAGTCAATTTGACTGCTTAGTGTTTAGGATCTTTTGTTAAATTATGATGATTTCCAACACATAGATAGATGGTAGCCATCTGCTTTTCAGCCAGACTGCACACTATAATGGATGCAAATTCTAGGCCAAGTTCTGCCACGTACACAAATATTCGTTGGCAAGAGGTCACCAAAATTCTCATAAACTTTACTCTTTTAACATCCCTTGTCTATGGGTTTAGAAACTCCAAAGGACTGCTTCAGAAACTATCCACCACATCGGGTCACTTTCTTCCGGTACACGTGGCCAAACTATGCTTCCCAGCCTCCTTACAGTTAGGTGGGAGCCACAGGACCAGGTTCTGGCCTGGCAAGTAAAAATCTCCCACAGGGGCCTTCCTTTTCTTTTCCTTCCATGATAGCTTGGAAGCCCATTCTAAAGACGATGGCATTCCAAGACAGAGGACACAGGGAAAGAATGACTCAGGTCTCCAAGTCACACTTGGAGGGGAGCAGTCCAGGAGAGCTTGCCCGACAAGGAGCATCCACTTTGGACCTACAAGTAAATAAAAAATAAATCTTGTGTTAAGCCACTGAGATTTGGGGTTGTTACAGCGGCAAGCACCTTGCTGAGGCAGGTACATCAACATTTTAATGGCGGAATCAGCAAATCATCTAGGGGAGCAGGCAAATGAGTCTACTGTTAAGTGAGCAAAATCTAGGACTGAATGAAGCTTTAGCCCAACTCTAAAGCGGCTGGACTGTTGGGTTTAGTGCTTCCTATTCTTTTTCCATTCAAAAAATAGAGGGACATGTATGATCTTTCTAGCTATTCACATATTTCACCAGTGGAAACATTATTTCTAACATAATTCGTGCTAGTTAACAAAACCTCTAGATTGGATTTTTGCTAATACTTATTTTCATGTATTTCCCAAGTCACTTTTGAGAGTGGACTTTAAAAGTTCAAGTGGTAACTCCCTAGCCCTGGAGTGTGGGTTTCTGCCTAGCAAGAGATCAAGTTCAAAATATTTAACCACAGGTATGGCACAGGCAGTGAGAGATTAAAATAAAATGTAAAGTCTTATGCAGGAGTGGTACCTTCTATGCCGGATTACTTCAAGTGTTAATTAAGCACCCTTAGGGTAGAGATTAAAGTAATTCACACAATGACTGTTTATACAGAAGTATTTTAAAAATAAATTACAAGCAATATAACAAGCATCTAATTCACAGCCACCACCCATTTTATTTATTTCTCTGCTCACTCTAAGAATTACAAGCAAAGGATCATGGGACCTATTCCTAAGTGTAAAATTAGATCAATAAAATTAGCCATCTGTCCAAGGAAGGCTCTACACTCAGGTTGTATTTAAGTATTATGTTTCCAATTGCCCAGATGTTACAGAAAAGTGCCTGCTGATACAACTCCTTTTGCACAATGTAAACCATTAACTGGCTAACAGAAACTTATTGTGCCAAGATAAATAAATAGCATTAACATTGCATTAAATCTGATTCGGGATCTTGGGTGCCCTGTCAGCAAACACAAGTGTTAAGATTTAAATTGCTCAGGATTTGCAGAGTCAGATGAAGAAAGAATCTTCAAGTGTCTTCAGGGCAGTGAGGAGGAAGAGACTGGAAACGAGACGAAAGCTTCGGAAAGTATATCTTTGCTTGGCTAGTTGGTAAGGTAATAGTAATTACGATGATTATTGTCGAATGGTAATATCCCATCTTTATCTACTGCTTCGGCTCTTGCAAAGCACTAGTCTGTTTTATTTCCTTTGATTCTTAAAATAAGCCGGTGCGTTATCTGGGGGGATGCAGGGGCTGCATGGCCGAGGAAATGCAAGAATCATTAATAGGAAAAGAAGAGCCAATGGAGCCTGACCTCTAACATTCCCTGTCATTGGTAGCGGCTCATGAATTACTCCAATCTCCCGATCAATGAGCAAACCTGAACCATTTCTTAACTCCCTAGCTTCACAGAGATTTTCTCCGCTCCCAGTTACACATCAGTCTGGCTAATTCTCGTTTAGAAACAGCTGCTCCCCCTGCGCCCCACACCCTGCAAAACCTCCCCAAGACAATTACCAGGCAAAAATCATCCACCACCCTTGGGGTTACTGTTTCTCAAAGGAATCCATTCAAGCAAGACCACAAACCTGGCAGCTACATTTTCTAAACCAAAAATCAAGGCATGTGGTTGACCAAAGAGTCCTTCTGATATGCCAATTAATTTATCTGAAAAATCTGACAACTCAGTACAAATTAAATCACATGTAATCAATCATATATTAATATGTATGGAAAAGGAACACGAAATCTTAAGTGTCTGTGTTTTCTGCTGTTCCTGGAACATATTCTTTCAGTCACACATATTCATTCTGTTTCTTTTTTTTCCTCTGTCCAGATTAAACAATCCCAGTTTCATAAATATTGCCTTCAGCCTCAGGCTTCTGTGCCTTTTAAACGCTTGAGTACATGTATCGCTAGAAGGATTGCATCCTTCTAGCAACCTTAATGTCAGGTTCCTTCCTCATCTTATTTTTACAGACAAAGAAACTGAGGTTTACCAAGCTAATATAACTTGCCTTACATCATCAAGTAACTAACAAAAAACAGTGTCAGAACTTGAACCCAAATTTGCCAAATATTAAAGTCTGTGCTCTCACCCAAGGAGGAGGCAGCTTTGGAGGCTGAAAGAACAGGTGCAGGGTGGGGGTTGGGAGGGTACAGTGGGTCTGAGGAAAATGGGGGCTGAGGGGCTAGCTACACACAGTTCCATGTGGCTTCTTGTTCATGCCACTACAGGCTTTCCCTCTGTGCAGCCACCTCTCAATGAACGGGCTGGTGGGGGGTGGGGATTTGCCTAGTAGAGATGTTGCTCAGCTATCTTCTGAAGACCACAAGCCCCAAATCTAACCTTCAGAAGACCTGTGGGGTCTAAGGTTACAATACAGACCCAGAGCAATGAGTTGTTGCTGCCAATCACATGTGCTGTGGATGAACAAAGGAAGGAGAGGCTGTCAGTGTCCTGCAGAGTATTTGGGGAGCAGGCGCAGAGGAGAAGGAGGCTGAGAGGAGCCTAACCTCTCCTTTGTCACATCTCAAATGGGACCTGCAAATCACCTCAAGTCATCTGAGGTTCGTTAAGAAGGCAGATGCCTATGAGGCACTCCAAGAATTCTTAACCCACATGGAAGGTCAGGAATCACTGGCCTGAGATCTGCAGAGGTCAGATCTGCTCCGAGCCAGCTCTGAAAAGTGCATCCTCTGCTGACAGCGGTTTGACTTGACTTTCCCTTGTGTCCCTTGCTGGCCCGTCCCCACCCCCGATCCCATGAGACTGGGGGGCAAGTAGTGACTAGGACGCAAATGTCTTCCAGCTCATTTCAAGAAGCTGAAGCCACACTCTGGGGTCTTTCTTCAAAACAGGAGTGGAATCAAAGATGGGTTTGGGGGTGTCCACTACCAAGTGCCATTTAGGCTCTGAGGTACCTCTTATCCTTTTCCCTGTTTCTATCCCTGAAATAGCAGGTATACTTCCCATATCCGCAGTTTGACACCTTATGACCAAAATCAGTGGCAGGGGTCCTGACCAGCTCAAAAGATTTTCTGTTGTGATCACGACATCACATCATTCATTTAGTCGATTGAGAAAAACTAGTCCTGCTCACCAAGTGGGTGTGGCAGGAAGACTCAGGACATCCACAGGACAGCCCAGTGGAAGCTGAGGTCCCACTATGGCCTCAGACGCCCGAGTCCCCGTCTTCCCAGAATCTAGTTCTGCGTCACTGGACCCCTTTTGAGCTAGACAGATGGACAACTACTCCCAAAAGGATTCTGAGGTTATGAAAGCCCTGAGCTCAGGGTAAGAAACAAAAAGCAAAAACAAAAAACACCACTCAGTTCCTTTCTGGCCAAGTCACTCTTCCATGAGAACGAATTCTGAGAAACAAGTACTGCCACATGTTATGTGACATTTACCCCTGACCTTGACCTCTCTGTCCCTTTACCTCACAGAGACTCAAAGGAGAGAGAGAAAGACATGCAGGGGCTTCTTAGAGGAATTAGATATGATGTAGAAACAAATAAGAGGGTAGGAGGGGTAATAAAATGAAATAGCAGGGGAAATATTTCTGCTACATTGCCTGGACTGCATGGATGCTAGTAGTTAGGTCCTGGGGACACACACACACACACACACACACACAGAGCATTTATGGGGGGATATATACGTGGCCTTTATGAGCTCCGGTTTTCCCCAAGAAGCCAGACAATCTGGATAGCATTGTAATGAGGTACTTCGGGTTGAAAAGGGACAAGGAGAGACACATAGAAAACATGAGCCCCCAAAGACACGCTTTGAGAAGGGCGCTTGCATGGGAGCCATGAGGTCATAACCAGTCTCTTGCCACTAGCAGGTTGTTCAGATTGGCATGGGGGGAAGTAGAGCTGGAAGATCCTTGACCCCTAGCCATTGAACCTCACACTAGCAGCAGCAGAAACCACCTAGAGGCACGTGTATTCACCACCATCAACGAGCAAGATCACTGCCCATGAGCTAACTCCGCTCTTCCAGACTTTTGTTTTTTGCTCTCTGAGTTTCTTTGGATCTTCCTTGTAGTCCGATTTTACAGGCAAGGAAATGCTGAGAAGCAGAAAGGAAAAGATCAGAGACCCGCATCTCCCTAACAATAGTTCTGGAGCCCCAGCTCTCCTAGGGATGACCTTGAATTCTCAACTCTGACCTGACCTGATCTCACTGACCCTGGAAAGACAGGAGGAAAGGCAGGGCCTTTACGCAGTCCTCCAGCCCCTGTCTCTGTGCCAGAGACTTAATTAACACCATGAGTTACCAATCTGCCTATGGAAACGTGTGTGTGGCTTGATGAGCGCTGGCTCTAGCACATGTGTCTGGATTTCCTTTTCCCATCTTCCTGCTCCACATCAGAAACACAACCGTCTTTCCCGTACTTCCTGGTGAGACTCCGGATAAGGGAGAAGTACCCACTCAAGAGGGCCTGGGTACTAGTTCCGGGTCAGCTTCTGATGTAAAGTTGGACAAGCCCCTTAATCGCCCTCAGCCCAGTCGTAAAATGAGGGCTTTCCATTTCCTTCCAGGTCTATGATTCTAATTCATTATCTGAAAATGAATGAAGGGTATATTATGTTTCCACACCATGAAGACCCAGAAGATGACAATGTCCTATACCCTACCCATCTTCAGAAGCCTCTTTTTTCTACCTCCAGGTACTTGGATGGATCCTCTGGCCCTCCTGAGACTTAGCACCCAGGAGTTCAACAAGAGAAAGGAAGTGGTTCAGCAGCCTGTAAGATTACATCCCCCGATTCTTGTAGATGAGCTCAGTAGACAGTGGCTTCCAGGACTCCCTCTCAGTATATCACTCGCACTGTTATCTTTAAAGGCCTGGGCATGATCCCATGTACAAACGTTTAACAGCATTTAACAGGCTCCCCATGCGCAGCAGCAGGGATAACACCCTCCATCCAGCTCTGTCCATGGGAGCTCCCTGGTTCAGCCAGGAGGAAGATGCCCTCCAAGGCAGGCTGCGTACCCCTGCTAACAGGACTGCTAAGGACTCCCATTCCTGGTCCTGAATATCACAGCCTGAATCCTGTTCCATAACTCACTAGTTGTGTGACCTTGGAAGAGATATTTAATTTCTCTAAGCCACAACTTCATTTTCAGTCAAACAGAGGTAATAATAGTACCTATCTCACAGAGCTATTGGGTTGATTAAATATCAGTATGTGCCAAGTTCTTAGAACAGTGTAGCAAGCACTTCATTAGAGTTAGTTATTATTATTTAATTTGACTTAACTTAAAAGCTGTCATTTCTTGTTAGTCTCGGCAAATGCAGAGGATTCTTTATTAATGCTCGATGACAGCAGATGAGCTATCTTGGGGTCGAGGGAAAGGCTGCCTACGTCTGACTCAAATTAAACTCATAATTAAACCTGCTACTTGTTTACTTGTTTTTTTTTCCCACTAGAGGTAGGTGGGGACGGGGAATTTTCTGGTTGATTTTGAATACAAGACTTCTCCACCAAAGCTGTACTTGTCAAAAGTAGATTTAGGGGCGTTAGGAAACATACAGGGTCATCTAAAGAAAACAGGACTGGGGGCACCTGGGTGGCTCAGTCAGTTGAGTGTCTGACTCTTGACTTTGGCTCAGGTCATCATCCCAGAGTTGCGGGATCCACGCCACTCAGCGTGGAGTCTGCTTAGGATTCTCTCCTCTCTCTCCTTCTGCCCTTGTTCTAGCTTGCACACTCTCTCTCTCTCTCTCTCTCTCTCTCGCCCTCTCGCTCTCTAAAATAAAAAAAGTAATAATAAAAACAAAAACAAAAAACCAGGACTGTTCCAGTACACCTACATGGCAGTCACACTACCTTCCAAGTACTGCTCACAAACCGATTTCTATTGAGGAAACAAGGTACGAAGAACTCCTATATGGATCCTGGCAGGACTTGCTGGTGTCTGGGGAAGATTACAAATTAGCTGGTTGCTGTTCACATCAGAGCCAAGCAGGGCACATTCAGTTTTTAATCTGGACCAATTTTCCGGATCAAAAACTAGTCTTTCCAAGGGATGTAAATGAGCCCAGGAGAAAATTTTACCCTGAAGTTTATGAAGTAGCTGTCATTTTAATCTGAGCAGCTGTCCAACCTGAAAGCCAGTGTCTGGATAAAATTATAAAGTAATGAAAAGCTCTTCTGGGCTGAACCTAGTCCAAACACCCCCTCTACCTCAAATTTGATGTATTTAATATGCCAAAAATATTTAAAAGATAGAGTTTCCACTATCAAAACCCTATCCATGCTTCAGATAAAACCAAAGAGGCCACAACGGCACATTCATGGCATGAGTATCAGAATGAGATCCTAGATGAACTAGGTAGAAAATATTTTTAGGAGACAAACTACAAAACATAAGAAAGGAAATATGGTAAACCATAGGAGCAGTTTTATACAGAAGACAGTTATGAAATGCTTTTTAAAAAATTCTGCTTAAATGGGTTGAAATCTATCCTTAAAAGAATATTACACACAGTGCTTAAGCTTAAGAACTATAGGTGTAACTATGCGTTATTCAAAAATTGTGACTAGATGGTTTTATGTGAATAAACCCACAGAATACAATTGATCATGATCACTTTAGATGGTGGTCACTTTAGAAGGAAAGTTAGAAGCCCCTTCATTGAAATCCTTGAAGATGTGTGTACATGTGCATGTAAGAAGTAAAACAATATAGTATTGCCTTGGACTGCTGCTATTATCTCCAAAATGAATTGAACAGAGGCTATAGAATAGCTCGTAATTTCAGTGCGTTGAAGATTAGGATAATGACTCTAAATTTCAAGGCAGGTAACAAAGCACAGGTAATAGTAGATACAGCTTGAAGAGTGAGTACGTCTCTTGGAGCTGAAAGGCAACAAGTCATGTTTGCAAATGGAAAGACCCTTGAGCAGTGAAAATATTTAAGAAGCCATATGGGAACCGCCAAGATTATTTTCTTTGCCCTCTGATAAATTTCCCCTGGTTGGTCTCTTTCTTATAGAAACGTTATTTGTAAAGACAAACTGCACTTTCTGCAGAGTTTTGCAGACGGCATTCAAGTAAACTTACATTGTTTTCCATTGTTCCTAAGATGTAATTAATCCCATAAGACAACTTTGTTTACAAAGTAAATTAAAAAAAAAAACAAAAACTCAAAACCAGGAAAACACAGATTTTCCAGAATTCTAAATAAGTCTTAGCAAAGAAGAATAAAAATCGTTATTTGGGAGATAATGTTTAGAACTTTATTGTTTAGGACGTTGTATTTTGAATAATCTCACAACACATACCAAGTCAAAGTAGACAGAAATAGATGAAGAACTTTTTACCCGCATAACCAGAGGAAATGCAAGTTACTGTTTCCAGTTCTCTACAATTCTTTGTAATATCGTACACCATACATCTGTGTTTAAATTGGCCAGCTAACAAAGGAGTTCAAAACATTGGGCACCCCTTTCTGAGAAAATGGCCCCAGAGAGGGAAGCATCCTTAAAAGCAGAGGCGACATCCCTACACACTGCAGGGTAAGGACCAGAGATGGGCATATAGGGAACTCCAGGCAAATCTTCAGACGCTTAACAGGAAATGGCCGGGCCCTGGGCAATATGAATTCAATAAAGATGTTTAGAGACACTGGAGGAGCTGTTTGACTTCTGCACAGTTGCAGTCCTCTGTAATTGAGACAGCATGATCGCTGTCCCTACTCTCAGCTCTCCGTGGTCAAATACAGAGCCCTCCATCTATACTGTGTCTGGAAAACAGATCATTCCTTTAACAAACAAACATCCCTGGAACCGCCTGAGCCGGGGAGAGGGCGAGGTTCGCACCTTTTCTCAGCTTTGGGCAGAGATGGACCCAGTTAAACCGCCGCCGGCCAGGGGAGAGAGGGGCGGTGCGTCGCCCGCTTTGCGTCCTGGCGGGGACCGAGACCCGGGCGCTCCGGGCGTGGTGTCCCCCGAGCGCACTGAGCGCGTTACCTGATTTTCGGAGAGCCGTTCTGAGCGACACTGCGCTGGGTCCGACGCTGGCAGCCAGGAGCAAGAGCCGGAGCAAGACGCCTCGGATTAAATCCATTTCACCGCGGGCGCCTGCAAAGTTTCACCAAGTCCCGGACGCACAGAGAAAGGGCGTCTCCTGGGGGACCTGGAGGGGAGGCGGCCCCCGTGGATCCCCTGCCCCGGGTGAGGTGGTGCAGGGCTGAGGGAGGTTGGACCAGGAACGACCGAGGAGTCCAAGGAGGCAGGACAGCAGCCGGGAGGTCGGCGTGCGGGAGTGAAGTCGGCTGCGAGCCGCAGGGCTTTTCCGGGGAGGGGGGCGGGGGCGGCGAAGGAAGCCGACGGGGAGGGACCTGCTGGCCGGGGGAGGGAGGGAGGCTCGACCCGCCGGGGGATGGAATTACAATCGAGTGGAAGTGAGAGGGGCAGGCCCTGAGACCATTTACTCTTGGCCCACCTCGGGGACAGGCAGCCCGCCCCTCGCCCTCTAGCGATCCCCCTGGCTCGGCCCTTCCCTGCTGGTGACCTAGATTGGGGCGCTAGGAGGGGCCGACTTCAACCACTAGAGTCTCGCAGGGCAGGAGTTGGGTGACTGTGAGCCCAGGACCCTCTGCTGTGGTTCAGACCCCGAAATCATGCGGCGCCTCCCCGGGCTGTACCCTACTCCTGTTGCTCCCCTCTAGGTCACTTCCACCCAGCTTGGGGACTTTCGCCAACACCTCCAAAGGTTGCTCGAGTCGGTCCAGCGCACTTGGGGGAAGGAGGACTGTCTGCGATTTGCAAGTGGGGGAGGATAAGAGAAGAGGGGGCGGGGCCGACCGAGTCTCGGGCGCTAAGAAGATAAATGGGATTTAAGGCGCGCAGATGGAGAGTGGAGGCCACGCCACTCCATTGGAAACGCGGGGTGGAGATTAGGGCCCAGCGCAGGGGATTGGGGTCCCCTCCCTGGGCAGAGGAAAGCAACTTGAGACCCTCCAGGGGAAGAGATGAAAGTCCAGGTTAAGCCTGGCGTCGGGGTGAGGGATCCTAGCTCAAGCCCCCTGGCGGACGGAGAAGACCCGAGCGGGACACCGCAGCCTCCCTCTGGGCTGGGGTTAGGGGCGGGCGCGAGGTCCCGGCCACTGACTCCATGGGATCTAGGTTCCCGGGTCGGCTCCCTTCTCTGGATTTGCTGCCCTAAGACTCAGTAAAATACGCCTTTTCCCGGGTTTCCTGGTGGCACTGCGAGAGGGGGGACCCCGGGACTCAAGTCAAGTTACACACACTGGCGTGCTGATCTTCAAGCCAACGAGAAGAGAAAGCAGATACAATAAATAAACCAAGAAAACAGTCTTCGCCAGTCCCTGGGGAAAGATCAAAGGCCTTAGGAAGTGCCCCGCAGAGGGACACAGTGGCTGCTGGCTGGGAGGACCTTGCACCTTCACCACCCTGCGGTCCTGCGGAGGCTCCTGGGTGTCCTGGCCCTTCATTGTTAACCTAGGTTTCGGAGAGCCAGAGGGAAGGGCATTGATAGCTGATATCTGTCAGCTGATAGCTGAGAGCTGCTAGCTCTCCCCGCCCCCGAAGGTTTCTCCTCCTCTTTTTAGGAATGAATATCCCATGGCTAGAGGGTTTATAATGAGCCCAATCTTGTTTGTTTGCCAAGCTTGAGAATATGTTCCCTTGGCCTTCTCCCGCGCCCGACTGCCCGTAATAAATTCAAGTCCACTCTGACTTGAGTATTTGGAAGTCTTAGCTGTGACACCTGAGCTTGTCCTTTTATGCAGAGCTAGAGTAGAAAAGTCAAACAGACTGTGTTCTTCACTTCCAAGGTGATAACAATGCCGTGTTTGAAAGCCAGGCAATGTGACTGCCCCCAGGACTGCTAGGCTCAAAAGTAGCAGAATCATAGACCCTTGGGATTGGGGGGGGGGGGGCGTCCCAGAGGTTATCCAGGCTCTGCCCCCATTCCCTGAAGAACTCTGCTCTCAGCGTCTTTGGCAGGTCATTCCCCTGGGTTTAAACTCCACCTGTGACAGAGAGACCCTACCTCACCACCGCCCCTAAAGTTGTTGGATAGTTCTCTTTATGAGAAAGTGATTTTTTATATCAGAGCTAGGGTGATACCAGGAACAAAGCAAGTGTTACCAGGAAGAGAGCTTCCAGGTTGGTTCCACTCTTTCCCACTTAAAAATAATTCTCCCTGATCTAAAAATTGGAAGTAATACTAACCACTATATGGCTAACGTGTATATAATACCTACCGGGTAACACACCCTCTCTGAAGTGCTTTATAATCCCAATAACAACCACAACAGGTAAGTATTATTAGTATTACCCCTTTGACAGATAAGGAAACTAAGGCATGAAAAAGTTAAGTAACTTTCTCAAAATCATGCAGCTCCCAAGAAACAGAGCTTCAGCTGACTCTGGTCTAGTCCCAGAGTCCAGGAGTTTAAGGAGACCGAGGGGGAGCAGACAGAAAAGCAGACCAAGAATCACAAGCTCTTGGTGTGTAATCTCAGGCTCTGCCCACAGTGTACCTTGGTAAAATGAAGGGGCTGGATGAAGTCATTGCTATCTCCCAGGTTTTGCTTCCTCTTCATCATCTGATGAACAGCACCATCTAGTCCAAGACATTTTTTGCTCTGAATGTGCCTTTTAAAAGACATAAACAAACTGTCCGTTGTAAATTTTGCAAGCCCGAGTTTCACCCTTCTTGCATACCTTCGACCTCCATGGGATGATGGAGGTGCCCATATCACCTCCTCATCCCTGGCATGGGCTCCCTTCCGTCTCTTGCAGATGGCTACAGGTGATTGGGAAGCTGGCTTGGGGTCTTCAGAGTCCCCACTTGTTTCTTCCTTGTGAGATCACCTTCAATTATATTATTATATTTTACTTTCGAGTGCCCCCAAATGCTCTGGGTCCTCAGGCCTTTGGATTAGACCTTCTTGGGATCAGCTTGTTACAAATCTAGGGAACACCTTAGAGAGAAGTTATTTCCTTCCTTTGAGAGTCAAATCACATCCTCCAAGGTTCCCTCTCCTTCCAGTTGGACAACCAGTTTGTGGCATTTATAAATCTGACAAAAGATAAATAGACACTTGTCTTTCACTTCCTTCCTGCCTTCTGGGAGGAGAGGAACTAGAGAGGGCAAAAAGGCTTTGAATGTTTCATTTTTAAAAATCTGTTCAAATTCACCAGAGGTTTAAACTCAATTAATAAGGTCAACAGCAGAAGAGTGACCTGCCTGCTTTGCTCAATATCGTGGGAGAAGAGTCTGACCTTTGCTCCACGGAATGGATTCAGAGGGTGTTCAGATGAAACAAAGACAAACTTACCAATGACAGAATGTTGAGGAAGCCCTAACACAGGATTCAGGAAAAGCAGCCAATAATTAACGTTAGGTCTAATTCATTTTTTTTGAAGAGGTTCTATGTACACATAAAATTTGAAATATGCAGAGTGTATGGTGAAAAATAAGTTTCCTTTCACCCAGCCTCTCCCAGAAGCAACCACTGTTATCAGTTTCTCGTGCATCCTTCCAGACATACTCTATGAACATACAAGCACGCACATATACTTGACACAAACAGGAGCAATTCGTACATGCTTTTTAACCTGAAAATCCACCCAAATCAGCAGATAGAGATCTGTCTCCCTCTTACTGACTGCTGAATATTCTGTTGTGTGACGTACAATTTATTTGTGCTCTCCTTATTGTTTCCTATGGCGCTATTATGGACAATACTGCAGTGAATGACCTTGAATAACAGTTTGCACATGTTATAATAGACTGTAGGGCACACTTCTAGACTAGCCATTGCTCAGCAGAAGGGTAAATGCCTTTTCATTTTGACGATTTGGCAAAATTGCCTCCCTAGGAGAGCATACAAATTTACACCCCCACAAGTGATATGTAAGCCTATTTCCACAAACTCTCATCAACACAGTATCTTATCAAACTAGAACTGTATATTACTTACATATATGTTACATGTTTTAATCATCACTCAACATATAAAGAAAAGTAAAGCATACCAATGAATCATAGCCAAGTGAGTACACTTATATAACTACCACCCAGATCGAGACCAAGAAAACTGCCAGCACGTCCAGTAATCCTTCCTCACACTTCCTCTCCAGATGTGTATGTTCTTCAGGAAGGATGAGAAGAGTTCAGACCTCCCATTTAAATACACAAACGAAAATTAAAGTTACACAAATAAAATACACAAATGAAAATAAATCAGTGAAAAATGTAAGCATCCCTCATCCCCAATATGAAATAAGCATTAATCGAGATTTGATCCCACTACATGCAAGGCTCTGTACGGAGAAGAGGAAGACTATAGGAAGGAAAATACAACAATGCCTTCTGCACTCGAAAAGACAGTTGAGAGAAGAGAGTTGCATAGTCAACTTCTCCACCAAGCAGAACAAAAATGACACTAGATAAGAGTGCCAACAACATGCTGTTGGTGTGACAAGGGAGGAAAACCCTGTATTACAAACGATAACCTATGTAGCAATATACTGTAAAAGATAGCCTTCGACCTCATGAATGTATTTCCTTTTTCTTAAGTTTATTTATTTATTTTGAGAGAGACAGAGACAGCATGAGCAGGGGAGGAACAGAGACAGGGAGAGGGAGAATCCCAAGTAGGCTCCTTACTGTCAGCGCAGAGCCCCAGAACCCAACACAAGGCTTGAATGTCATGAGATCATGACCTGAGCCATAATCAGGAGTCAGATGCTTAACCGATTTAGCCACCCAGGCACCCCATGAGTTTTTTTCTTTTTAAATTTATTTATTTATTTTGAGAGAGAGTGAGAGAATGGGGAGGGGCAGAGAGAGAGGATCCCAAGCAGGCTCTGTGTTGTCAGCATAAAAGCCCAGCGGGGCTTGAACCCACGAACCGTGAGATCATGACCTGAGCTGAAATCAAGAATCGGTCGCTTAATGGACTGAGTCACCCAGGTGCCCCGACCTCATGAATGTTTAAATCATGCTAATATACTTAGTAGGGTTCACCAGGGACAGGACTGGAGTTACAAGGGTAAATTACCTGGTATTCCCAAATCTGTCCTTCCTTCTGCATACATTTCTGAAAGCATAAATTAAAAATGACTGGGGAGGGGCGTCTGGGTGGCTCAGTCAGTTGAGCAGCCGACTTCGGCTCAGGTCATGATCTCGCGGTCCGTGAGTTCAAGCCCCGCGTCGGGCTCTGTGCTGACAGCTCAGAGCCTGGAGCCTGTTTCAGATTCTGTGTCTCCCTCTCTCTGGCCCTCCCCCGTTCATGCTCTGTCTCTCTCTGTCTCAAAAATGAATAAACGTTAAAAAATAAATAAATAAATAAATAAATAAATAAATAAACAAAATAAAAATGACTGGGGAATTATAATTAACTTAGGCAACCTGATTCTCCAGCCTTTATTCTAAGGTAAACTTTTCAATGAAGTATAAAAATGCATAAGTCCCAACTACATGTATAATTCAGTGAGTCATTATAAAGTGAATAAACCCATGGGATAAGCCCCCAGATAATGAAATATAACAATTCCAGACCCTAAAAGCCTTTATATTTCTCCTACTAATTATAAGCTACCCCATAACGAAATAGGAAAGCATTTTCTAATTTCTAACATTAGTTTTGCCTGTTTTTGAACTTTATACAAATGGAATCCAGTAATTTCCAGTGACATAGTCATTTATGTCCAGCCCCTTTTACTCAATGTTATGTTTGAGATTTTCATCCAAGTTGTGTGGTTATTTCTTTTCATTGGTGTATGGTATTCCATTACATATACACATTACAATTTGTTTACATGCTACTGCTGATGAACATTTAGGTTGTTTTCTAGTTTGGAATTACACTAAAAAATGTTTCTGTAATTATTCTCATTCATGTCTTTGGTAAACTTCAGTATGCATTTCTGTTGTGTATACCTGTAAGTATAATTACTGGGTTATGTGGTAAGCATATGTTTAGGTTTGGAAGATATTGTCAAGTAGTTTTCCAAAGTGGCTATACCAATTTACACTTTTACTGGCAGTACGTGAGACTTCCATTCATTCTACAATCTCACCAACACTTGGTATTGTTTGTCTTTTTCTTTTTAGTCATTTTGGTGACTGTGTAGTAATGTCACATTGCAGTTTTAATTTGTGTTTTCTTGCAAACTATTAAGTCAAGTACTGTTTCACTTGTGTATTAGCTATTAGAATCCTAGTTTGTGAAGTGCCTGTTCGTGTATTTTGCCCATTTTTCTATTGGATTGTCAACCTATTTCTTATTGATTTGTAGAAGTTCTGTATATAGTCTGGATGCAAGTCATAGGACTTTTTTGTTGGTGGTGGATGTTTATGTTGAAAATATTTTCCCCATTCTGTCTTGTCTTTTAACTCTCTTAATGATGACTTTCAATAAACGAAAGTCCTAGTTTTAATGTACAATCCATCAGTGTTTTTATTAATATCTAGCATTTTTAATGTCCTATTTAAGAAATCTTTATTTACCTCAAGATCATGAAGATATTAGTTCAAGTTTTCTTCTGAAAATGTTATTTCTTACCTTCCACATTTAGATCTGCAGTTGATTTTTGTGTATGATGTAGGATAGTCCTCAAGTCTGTTTGACTGGATGCTCCCTCTTGATTTAGATGGGGATAGGTACATCTTCATGGGGAGATGTGGCTTCTAGAGTGTGGCTTTGGAAGGGTATCTTTTTCTCTGTAAGCATCAACCAAGTTGATATTCAAGGCTAACACTGTGACTACACTTCTCACCAGGTATATCCAAGTGGATAGCTACCTTGCATTATGTCTTTTGGAGCATAAACAAAGCCCACTTGCTCCAAAATATCTCACCTACAGGTTTCTCAGTTTCCTTGAAATTTCTATCATTTTAAATGTTTCCATGAGTTCAAACTATACTTGTTTACGGCCCATATCCATTATATCCCACAGAGCATTACAGAAAGATGGAAGAGAGATATTTTAAGAAGTTTTATCCAGGTGGTTCTCTTAACATGGCCATATTCTTCCTGAAAAGGAGAAAGGACTCATTCATTAATACTCTGCCTGTTAACAAAGAGGTAAGGACTAATTTATTAGCTAATTTAGCTGTCACCTACAGTATCAGCTCCAGGGTCTATAGAAGGTAAAGTGTATGAATTTGAAAGTGACTTGAGAAGGGGAAATTTGTGGTGGGCGAGGTTCAGAATGTGGGATATGGCTTGTTTGCAATAGCACAACTCTGTAAGTAACAAACAAATCCATCACTAGGGGAGAGCAGGTAAAACACATTATGGATTATAATGGAGCAGTAATCAGCTATCTAAGAAGTAACAGATTTAGAGCTTCATGTACCAAAATGGACAAAGTGGACAAAGCAAGATGTTGAACAGAGTGCAGGTGTTCACAGAGTGTGGGAAGGGGATTAGGGGATCTGAGATGAATGTGGGGCAAATGAGCAATGTTATTTTTTTATTGGTTGTGTTTTTAAATTATAAGGCTATTTTAATCTGGGCTAGGAAAAAAATGTATGAATGCATTTTATTTTATTTATTTATTTATTTTAAATGTTTTTTTTATTTATTTTTGAGACAGAGAGAGAGCATGAGCACAGGAGGGGCAGAAGGAGAGGGAGACACAGAATCTGAAGCAGGCTCCAGGCTCTGAGCTGTCAGCACAGAGCCCAATGCGGGGCTCGAACCCACTGACTGTGAGATCATGACCTGAGCTGAAATCGGATGCTTAACTGACTGAGCCACCCAGGCGCCCCAGTATGAATGCATTTTGAAAGAAGACAGGTCAGTCTGGGTGCTGTAACAGTAGGAATCATGGGGACTGAGAAACCGAGAGAAGAAACACAGGTCTCACTCAACTTGAGAGAGGGAGAGAATGAAGAGTTTGAGACAGGCATTCCCAAAGGGGAGGAGGTCATGAAGGGCAATCATACCTCATGTGATTCCGTCTGGTGCTGCCAGATCTCACGTGCAAGGAAAAAACCAAAGAGCTACTGTCTTCCTGAAATGCAGGGAGACCCTGTAGCACGTTGAAGATTGGGGCTCCACACACAACACGACAAAACACAGGAGCGCTCCACAGTGGCGGCAGGTAACTGCTCACCACACTAAAAGACATCTGTCTCGAGAACCTGCATCCCATTTCAAAATGCAGGGCTTGTTTGGGAACGACACGATGTCCGGAAAATCTCATCGGACTGGAGGTCAGGAGGCCTGCACTCTTGCTCTGGCCCTGTCACTAACTGTCAATGGGACTTTGGTGATTCAATCGACCTCTTTAGACCTTACTTTTCTCCTCTATCAACCAAGAGTGCTGGATAAGATGACGTCTCACCTTGTCCTAGGGCTCACAGTATCATCTTCCATGGAAGAGCCTCTTTACTTTTTTCAAGATAGACAGATGTCACTACTTAAAAACAAGGAGTCTTGTAAAAGGTTTGTTCTCAGAAAAACCTTGAAATTGGAAAGCAATAGTCTTTTGCCAAAAAAAGAAAAGAGAAAAAAAGAACACAAAACAAAACATTTAATACACATTCACACACACACAGAGAAGGCAGGACAAAGGCAATTCCTTGCCTCTGGGAAGGCTGTAGGAAGCAGACTCAAAGTTTCCAAGCAGCCCACATCCAGTCCATCCAGACAGAGGAAATGGGGAGGTGTGAGTAAGGAGGGGCAGGGAAGACCAGGGCTGGGAGGTGGGCGTAGGAAGCAGAGGAATGCTGGCTCCGTTTCTGGGTTAGTTAGTGACAGTGCAAATAAATGCAGATGTTCTGATGCCAAGAGAAAACCTGTGGAAAAAAGAAAAAGGCCAATCTCTTCATCTGAGTTTTATTATACTTTTATTTGTGCGTTTCTTAAGAGACGAAGTGAGGAGGAGGGGACTAGAAGATTTAAAGGTATGATCTGAGCGGTGTCCCCAAGCACAAGGGGTTAAGGAAGTGAAAAATAGCTGGGTGAGGGTGACACTTGGTTTGTACCCAGCCCCAGGGGAGGAGGGGGCTAACAGAAAAAGGTTTAAGCAAGAGAATAAGTTGTGTGGCTTGCCAGGATGGCAGTGCTGTGGGAGGAAGGAGGAATGGGACAGCTTCAAAGGCTGATTCAAAAAGTAGGAGGGGATGGCTGAGATTCATGTTTTTAAGTTAATTGACAATATGAAGAAAGACCAACAGTGCAGGATGAGGGAGAAGTTAGCCTGGGTTTCCTCCCCTGTGTAATGGGATGTAACACCCACCGCGAAGGCTGTGCCCATCAGATGGGATGACCCAGCACACTGCATACCATGCACTTGGAACTCTGAATGTGGGCTTTATTTCATTTTATCACTCGCATCTATCACAGAGACAAGCTAAGTGCTCTCCAGAGTTAAATTCCAGAAGCGCTAGTAGATTATTGCCAGCATGACAAAGGAGACTCAAGGCCGAAGATGAAGCTTTGATCCAGACACGTTCAACATGAACTGGAAATAATGGAAAATCAAGGTTTGTGTTTTGGGACAATGAAAGACATGCCCCAAAAGATTATGACATCCTAGATAGGGATTCTCCCAAGAAGTAATAATAGCTGAGCCATCAACATGAATGAAGCCACACAAATAAAATAAGTGTAGGAGAAACCTACAACTGGTAGGATGCCAGTTGGTTCTGGATGCTCCTGGGACCATCGAGCTTATTCAGTTTCCTTCAGCTTTAGTGCCTCTTAATTGATCCAGTATGCGTGCCTTTCATGTTCCCTATTTCCTTCGTTATTTATTACTCATTATATGTCCCTGGGTGAGTCACATTGCTTTCCTAACATTAGTTTCCTGGGCTGAACTTGGATGGAATTCAAGATCCTTCCCAGCTCGGACAATCTTGCATCCGTGTTTGAGCATGGTAGCCCCAGGCACATCCTCCTCAGTCGTGTCTAGACCCCAGCAACTTATCGTGGGAAATGCTACCATGGCTCTGCTGTCTGAGCCAAAGGAATAGACCAAAGTGGAGATGTTGACTTGCATGTAGGGTAACAGAGAGGGATGGCTTTAATTGCTCTTTGTTCCCAAGCTCTATTATAATTGTGGGTTTAATTGGAAAAAAGCAAAAACACACAGGTCAAGCACTCCACTTTCAATGGGGTGAAAAGCAGTGTATAGCGATATAATGACTTTATTTTGAATGCGTAAGCAAGTACATGTGCATATTTATGTGTGCCCCCCTATATCCTCACCATGCAGGTGTATGCCTGGGCTTTCACAAACAGTAGAGAACTATATGGAGGAAAAGGAGGACAAAGAAAAAAACCCCGAAGTCAAGAAAACAAATGGAGAGTGGAGAAAGGAACAGAAGTGGAGGATACAGAGATAGGAAGAACATTCTCACCATATTCCAAACCGTCCACAGAACTGTAGCTCAGAAGTTTGATAGCACAATTTCAGATTTTAACTATTTAGCATTTTAATAAGTCAAATAGATAAACAAAATTGCCAGTTCAAACTGATGACTCTTTACAAATGTGTCCTTCTATAAGAAATCTAAATTCATGCAAAAGATTCATTTGGGGGATAATTGGGATTTTTTTCATGAATTTTAGGAAAACTTTTAGGTAGTAGTTACTACAGGGAGATTTTTCCAAATGTTTTGAATGAGAGTAAAATAGACACTTAAGCCAAAGTACGAGCTTTAATTTAATTTATATGTATTCAAATATAAAGATAAAACATTACTGAAGTGAAAATGTAAGCCAATGAAAAAAGTGGAATATATATAATCTAAATTGCTATTTCGTTAAAAATTTTAAAAATACAAATATTTCATTATTGGAAGGAAACAATTAGACTTAGGGGAAAAAATCATTCTTAAAATGTTCTCCATCTTCCTCTCCCACATTTTCTTAGGAAGCCAAACCACATGTTCCATAATAGAAAACAGAAATACTCTAGGGGCTCCTGGATGTCTCCATCGGTTGAGTGTCCAACTCTTGATTTGGGCTCAGGTCATGATCCCAGGGTTGTGGGACTCAGTTTCATGTCGGGCTCCGCACTGAGCGTGGGGCCACCTTAAGATTCTCTCTCTTTCCCTCTGTCCCTCTATCCCACTTGCATCCTCTCTCTCTCTCTCAGAAAGAAAGAAAGCGAGAAAGAAAGAAAAAAAGAAGGAAAGAAAGACACACTCTAAGACTCAGCTTACCTTGTCAAGGCACCAAAACATATCCTCTTTTCCTACAATACTTGCTTAGTCTAAAGAGTAAACTTTAATAGCAAACTATCTCTATGATTACCTATTGGGATGTTAAAGAACTGAGAATCAACTTTATCAATCCCTAAAGCATCTAAAGCTGTCAAATGTGTCAAATCCATGATTAAACCATGCTCTAACATGTTTATCAGATTGGAAGGTGAGGCAAGCTGAAAATGAGAGGGAGAAGGTGTGATGGTATTTTATTCTCAAACATCCAAACTCATTAGACTACTTTATTTTGCAAAACAAGTAAGCATAAAAGAGAGTTTGTAAACTATTAATTTTCTAGATTGTATTTTACTATGTGAATGATACTCAGAATCTAAAATGCTAGAGCTTCCAAATTTATTGTTTGTGTGTTATATTTTTATTAATCATAAATTAATATGACTGTGGGTAGTTGATTTTCCTTTTAAAGTAATATTTCCTCCCTTCTCCCCAGATTTTTTACTTGATCCTATATTTAACCTGCTCAGAATTACTGTTAACATGATTTATATATTCCCCAAATAATAATTACTTTAATGCAACAGTATCTAAATAAAACTAGATAATTTAGGGGTACCTGGATGACTCAGTTGGTTAAGTGTCCAACTCTTGCTTTTGGCCCAGGTCATGATCTCACAGTCTGTAGGATCAAACTCTGCTTCAGGCTCTGTGCTGACAGCATGGAGCCTGCTTGGGATTCTCTCTCTCCCTTTCTCTCTGCCCCTCCCCTGCTTATACGCTCTCTCTCTCTCAAAATAAATAAACTTCAAAAAGAAACCTAGATCATTTGAAAGCTAATTAAACGTCAACAAAATCGTTTTCTCTTCAATCTTACAAAAATAAATAAAAGCAGATTTCAGTTTCTCGAACAGTCATGTCACAAACAAAAGGGCATATTACTCAAGAGGACTACCTTGGGAGGAAAACAGCCAGCTGCTTTTAGGCCAGCAAGATTATGACGTTCGCAAAATTTCTCTTAGCACCGTCAGGCCACGACTATACTGGCGACCCCGTGCACAGCTGATGGAGCTCACCAGCCTGGCAGCTGTAGAGGTTTTGACTCCCTTCTCCTCCCTCACCCTGAGGACTATGGGTGCAAAAGCAACAAAATGTGGGCAAGTTTGAAGTGGGCTGGTCAAAGGAGAGCTGCCGGTTCTTGGCCTGGCCCAGCCCCTTCCTGCCCATGGTAATTCAGCTGAGAACTGGTTCCCAGGAGGCGTGAAGTATACCCCTCGGCAGCCTATCTGCCTGTCACACACTTTTGTCTCATTCCCAGTCCCTAGCTCCTCCATCACCGAGCACTGCTACTTGTCAAGCCTACTAGCGTATGCTGTGGAAGAGTTTGCAAGAAGTGATTTAGGCTGCTATTAAAAAGAGCCCTATTCCCAAGCAAAGTGCAAATGAGAGATAACAGTTTTGCCTTTCTGAGGGGCTATTTGCATTTCCACAGAATATCCAAGCAAGGAATGAAGTAAATAGCCTAAAATGCAAACGGGTGGCTCTCGACCAGTGGCTCATAACTTAGATGCACATTAGAATCTCAAGGAGAAATATCATAAAATTGTGATGCCTGGGCTCCATCCCTAGAGATTCTCATTTAGTCAGGGCTGAGGCATCAGCACGGGTTTTTAGAAGCTCCCCGAGTGATTTCGGAGTGCGGTCAGGTTGGGAACTCTTGATCTAGAGTGAGAGGTGTTAACACTGAAGCTGGAAGGTGAAGGCTGATGAGCACTGGAGAAGCAGTCAGGAGGAGGACGGTGCAGATAGGACTGCTCTAGCAGATGGGAGGCTGGTCTGGAGCAGCACTTCTCCAACTCTAATATGCACACTCATCTCTTGGGGTCTTGTCAAAGTGAGGATTATGATTCAGTAGGTCTGGGTGGCTCCTGAGAGTCTGCATTTCTATCAAGCTCCCAGATGATGCCCATGCTGCTGATCCAGAGGCCATATTTGACTGGCAAGGATCTAGATGATCTTGAAGATCCCTTCTGATCCTAAGATTCTCTGATTCTCTGAATTGAGACCAACAGGACCAGCAGAGAGATTTTTCCAGAGAGGGAACCTGAAGGCTTGAACCACAGGACACTGTATTTTCCTAGCCCTGAAATGATGATGAAAAAATTTGCCATGGAGCAAAATTCCCTCCTTGTACAGGTAGAGGAGTCAGGTTGCTATAGACCCAGTCAAGAAGCAGATGTGCTAAGGAAGCATTTCAGAGGTCAGAGGGACTCAAGGAGCCTACTCACATGCTCTCCTGAGTAGACCTGGAATAAGCTTGGAAATCCAGGCATCAGAGTAAGGTACAAAAAGGTAGGAACAAGACTGAGGCGCCTTGGTGGCTCAGTCTGTTAAGCGCCCGACATCAGCTCAGGTCATGATTTCGTGGTCCGTGAGTTTGAGCCCTGTGTTAGGCTCTGTGCTGACAGCTCAGAGCCTGGAGCCTGCTTCGGATTCTGTGTCTCCCTCTCTCTCTGCCCCTCCCCTGCTCATGCTCCATCTCTCAAAAATAAATAAACATTAAAAATATTTAAAAAATGTGAAGACATATTTGGACAAAAGAACTAAAGATAAATGAAGTAAATGCACATAAAGGGTAATCATACTAGTTTTAACTGAATTGATACAACAGCAGGTGGGATGATCTTGTTTTTTTTTAATCTTTTAAAATTTTATTTTAGAGAAGGAGAGAGTGAATGAGCAGGGATGAGGGGCAGAGGAAGAGACAGAGAGAATCTCAAGCAAGCTCCACACTCAGCACAGGGCCTGATGCAGAACTCGATCCTACAACCCTGGGATCACAACCTGAGCCAAAATCAAGAATTTGACACTCAACCAACTGAGCCACCCAGGCACCCCAGGATGATCTATTCTGTAGCAATTTAAAAATCTTGCAGGGATTCAATAAAATATGTTTTTAATTTTGATGTTATTCTTTATCAAATATTCTGTCTAAAAGGAGTACTACCTTTTGGGGTTTTGGTTTTCTGAAGAAATTTTTTAACTGTGCTGAGACCATGACCATGACCCATCATAGGACAAAGACAAGGATGTAAATTGCAACTGGAAAAGAAACAAAATCTAGAGCTAGAAAGAGTATTTTCACAGAACTTCTGAAGTCAGCGATTTTACAAAACACCAAAAGCCTATCCACACAATGAACATGACAACTTTCAAAGTCCTCCAGGATTCCCAAGAGTGATCTAGTGCAGTGTTTTTTTAAAATGGTATCGGGGGGGGGGGGTCCGTGGATGGGGTCTCTAAGACCTTTTCAGGGAGTCTGTCAGTTAAAACTATCCTGATAACGATAGTAAGATGTCATTTTGCCTTTTTGACTCACATGAGTCATGAATATCTGCTGGAGATTTCCAGAGGCTGTGTGTCATGTCATGTCACAGCAGACTGAATACAGAAGCCGGTGGAGAACTCAGCTCTTTTCTACTAAACCTGACATTAAAGAGATGTGCAGAAATGGGAAATGATGTCATTCTCACTAATGTTTTTATTTTTAAAAATATATTATTTTTTATTAAAATATTTTTTATTAAAATATATTAGTTTTTTATTTTTTATTAAAATAAAATAATTAAAAATTTTTATTAAATTATTTTTTATTAAAATATATTAGTTAGGGCGCCTGGGTGGCTCAGTCAGTTGAGTGTCTGACCCTTGATCTCGGCTCAGGTCATGATCTCACAGTTCGTGAGTTCGAGCCCTGCATCAGGCTCTGCATTGACAGTGCTTTGGGATTCTCTCTTTCCCTCTCTTTCTGCCCTTCCACACTGTGCTCTCTCTTTCAAAATAAATAATAAGCATTTAAAATAAATAAGTAAATATATATATATATATATGATTTACATGAACATATATAATGGGTTTAATTATTTTTAAAAATATTTTTAAAATTTCTTAGTTTTAGTTTTTACGACAGTAAATATTGACAGAGACAACCCATGTAAACAAAAACTCTTTGGTGTCCTCAATAATATTTAATAGTATAAAAGGGTCCTGAGCTAAAAAAAAAAGCTTTGAACCGTTAGTCTAGGTCCTTGTTCTCAAAATGTGGTCCATGGACCGACAGCGTTGGCCTTGTTTTCAAAATGTGGTTCACAGACCAAAATCTTGGTGCCTCCTCAGACCTATTGAATTGGAACCTGCATTTTTGCAAGGTCTCCAAGTGATTCGTGTACACAGTTAGGTTGAAAAGCATTGGACTATAGCCTTTCTCTACTCAGTCAATCCTAATCTTGATACAGCACAGTGATGAAAAATGTGGACTCTTAGAATTCCATCTTCACTACACCCTAGTTGGGTGAAGTTAGGCAAACTACATAACATCTTCATGCCTCAGTTTCCTCATCTGTAAAATGGGGAGAATAATAATACCCAGCTCATAGAGTTGTTACGGAGATAAATGAACTAATATATGCAAATGTGTAGAATGATGCCTGGCCTAGAATAAGCATTCAGCAAATACTGAGAGCTTAGTAAATTTTCATAGTTTCAGTTGCTATTCCTACTTCAGGAAGTGTAAAGATCAGTGGGAAGACAGAGATCCAAGCAACTGCCATACAGTGAAGCTGCCAGAGGACTCTTTGTGTGTTCAAAAAGGCAGAGGGAGCCTGGGGCCTGCCCGAGGAAGCCATGGATTTTATTCTGAAACTCCAAGGATAATGGGTCTTTCCAAATGGCCAAGTATGGAGAAGGCATACTCCATAGTTTCTAGAAAGAGCAAGGGAAAGGCACAGAAACTAGGGAGAGTGTGACCCAAGTGAGGAACTACTGTTCTCCTTGCCACAAGCCTTTGAGTTCCACAGATGAGAAAACTGAGGTACAGAGAGGTTAAGTAACTGGCCCAAGGTCACCGAGCTAATAAAAGAAGCAGTCAGGATCCAAACAAAGGCAGGTGGGCTCCCAAGCCCATGTATTTTCCCCTATGTGAAACAGCCTCTGTCCCTAATGCCAATACTCAGAGATTTTTGAAATTTGTTCTATGGCTAATAAGTGACATACATATGTTTGCAAATGTTCCAGGTTCTCTATTTGGTGGGGTATTGGGTTCTATATGCCTCCATAAATCAAATCTATTTGCTGTACTGCTCAAATCTGGATGGAGTCCATTCACAAAAGGTTTGTTTGCCAGACAAAGGAGTCCAGATACCATCCTGTAAATCATGACGGAGCCTTGCAGACTTGTTATGGGAGGGTGGAAATCTAATCTCAAGATTCTAAAGATCGGTCCATTGGATGTTGTCGCAGATTACATTCATGCAAAGTGATACCATGATGAAGATCTTCTAAGATGGCAAGAAAAAAAAATACCTCAAAGAGCATGGAACATAAGCTAGATCCTACTAAAAGTGCACCAATGTTCACAAGTGGAGGTCTTCGCCTACATGCATGGGTTGGGCATTGTTCTCAAAGGAGAGCTGAACCAAGGAGGGCTCTACGTTAAACTCTACTTGGGGATTTGGGATTTAAATTGATCCTTAGGTCATGAGACCTCTGACCAGGAGGTGTATATGTTTTAATCAACAGAAAAATCAGTCTAAAACCTATGTTGGATTTTGGGAAGTCATCAAAATGGGCCATCTGAGCAGGTTCCTGCCTCCTTTCCCACGGAGTTGTAAACAAACAAGTTGTAGAAAGCCCCAGCAAATACTTGTGCCTGCCGCCCCACACCCTTCACCCATCAGAGCAAATTGAAAGGGAACTTCCCTCAAATAAGTTCCATTGGTGGCCAGCCAGAGGGAGGGGGCTTCCTTTCTGCCCCTAAAGGGGCAGGTGCCCATCCACATAAGAAGGGGGCAAATCAACACACGTGGGTAATTAAAGTAAGGGGAAAAATCCATATTAAAGGCAAAACTATAGGGACATTAAAAAGATTAGTGGTTGCTAGGGGCTGTGGTGGGTGGAGGAATTGTCTACAAGGGGTATGATATATTTTGTGGGGATGATAAAACTGCTTTATGTATTGACTGTGGTTACCCAAGTGTGTGTTTGTCAACTTTTCTAGAACAGTATACTATATGTAAATTATATCTCAATTAGCCTGACTTTTTAAAAATTGCATATTACTTCTCTTCTATTTTTAATTTGTTCTCTCTGTATTTCCTTAACATTCTTTCATAGCTAATATTTCCTGAGTGCTCAGTATTTGCCCGGTACAAAGCTAAACGTTTAATATCATGTGGAACCATTTCAAATTGCAATTTCCATAGACCAAAAGATAGTCAAATATCAGCTATTTCATGTGCTTTAACTTAATATTTACCACAACCCTATAGTACTATTATTATCTTCATTTTGAGGTACAGAATGAGGCTCAGGGTGGTTAAGCAATTTTCCCCAAAACACAGTGAGGAGTGAAGCCAGTTCCAAAAAATATACATACTTAATGCAGCAAAGTGGTAAAACACTGAGATTCCCAAGGAAGAAAGAAGACCCTCCCACAATACCATCAACCAAAGTGATAACATCTTGGTGTATTATCATCAAATATTTTCCTAAGCGTTCAATAAAAACTATTCTGATGCTTTTTTTTTTAATAAACGAAGAAAAGAAATACAGACATTGAATAACTACAGAAGAGGTTATAAATGAAGATTTTTGTCTTACTTCAGCTTGCCAGGCATTCTGATAATTGAAAAACAGTTTAATGCTATTTTCCGCACTAACAGTTTTAATTTTTCCAATTCATCTTCTCCTCTCCTCACTTTCTACCCCTTAATGGTGGAGTCGACATCACATATTTAAGATGGCTATTGATAATTATCACGAGTTTCCAATGCAACGGTAGCACTTAGAAAGAGCCTAAGAATACAGGGGTCCATGTAACTAATTACCACACGAATTTATCTCAAGGGCCTCCTTATCTCCTCCCTCCTGTGAGTCATTGATAACTTGCCCGCTCCAGATGAATTCACTGTGTCAGAAATAGAGAAAGAGCATTGTAGAGTTCATTCCAGCTGCCAGAGAGGCTCAATAAGCCCCCAAGAAGCTTTTGAAAAATCAAAAAACTCTTAAAAAGGTCTTTAAAAGTAGTTTTTCACGTTTGGCCCAACAGAGTGATAATGCTTCTTTAAAGATAGCGGGCATATGAGCCAATCAATACACTATTAAGACACTGGCAGCACTGAGATAGGATTACACGGTGAAGAAATTGTGAAACCTTTAACTTTTCATTTTCAGCAAGAAGAATTGAGGGAAGTGGCTTTTTAAAATTTATTTTTATCTGAATAGCCTTAGGTAATACAATTTTTCATTTTAGATCAGGAAGTTCACCCTCAGTCCACATACAACCGAAGGCTCGAGTTAACTTTATATCTTTTTTATAACATGACTTTATCCCCAGGTCTGGTCCAGCTTCCTGGTTTGGTGGGAAAACACAACTCCTTAACTCATAAAGACTTTTTCCAATGACTGCCCTTATTCCATTATTGAAACTATAGGAGCTTAACCAGATAAACTTACAAAGGAATCTGGCTGCACTTACACGTTAACTTGAGGTCTGAAACACTTTCTAAATAGAAGTCGGTGGTCTATAAGAGATTTTTTAAGGCTGGAAGGATCTGTAGAAGTCATTGTATTCCACCCCCAAATTCACAGATAACGAAATGGAGACCCAGAGGTGTTGACTTAAGACCACACAAATGGATGGATAATATTGGAGTTCAAAATCATCCTAAAACCTTGGCCCTTTCTACTCTATGTGTATCTTAGTATCACTTTAGGGAGCTTAAAAAACTCTGATGCACAAGCTACACCTCAAAATAAGTCAATTACAATCTCTTGAGTGGGACTCAGGCATCAGTGTTTTTTAAACTTTTGGGGAGACCATGATGTTTACTCTCCAAGTGCAGAGAACCACTGGGTTGAGCTTCTTGCTATGTTGAGTATTCACTTTTACAAAGGCAACTATCAACATTACTAGAAGGATTTGACATGCATGATTTTGAACATACTCCAGATCAGATCTTGTCCTTCAATTTTAATGACATGTGGAAGTCATTAGTACTATTTCAAAAATATTTTTGGCTCCTTGTCTTCCAAGTACTCAGTAGGATGACACATCCTGGCTCCTTGTGATTGAGTGGGGCATGTGACCAATGCTGGCCAATGAGTTGAGAACAAACATTTCTTTGGGCCTGAGTACTTAATTCCTGGTCCAAGCCCTTCCAAGGCTCTCAGTCTGTCTGTCACAATAACTAACCGTGATCCACAAAGTGGCGACTCTGTAATCCTGGTCCCAGAGTGAGGTCAACACTCACAATGGATATGTCACATGGATGAAAAATAGATCCTGTGTTTTGTTTTTTGTTTTTTTTTAAGCCACTGAGATTTTGAGGTTCTCTGTTACCACAGGATAACCTAACCCATCTTGAAAGATTCACCATAGATTCTTAAGATTAGTATTACATGAGGGGCACCTGGGTGGCTCAGTCGGTTGAGCGTCTGACTTCGGCTCAGGTCATGATCTCGCAGTCTTTGAGTTCGAGCCCTGCATCAGGCTCTGTGCTAAAAGCTCAGAGCCTGGAGCCTGCTTCCGATTCTGTGTCTCCCTCTCTCTCTGCCCCTCCCCCACACATGCTCTGTCTCTCTCTGCCTCTCAAAAATAAAGAAAACTAATTAAAAAAATGAAAAAAAGATTACTATTATATGAAAAATTATTTTTAAAAGAGAAACATGTTTTCTCCTCTAAAATCAGTATTCAAGATTTCATTGTTTTCCCCTTTCTACTAAGAATGGATCTTAAATACTTAATCTCAAACTCAAATTTTTGAAAAGACTTGTCTTGTTCCCAACATTCACAGTGTTATTTTCATGTATCATCAAAAGTCAGCTAAAAGAATCACATACAAGATCCCCAGATATTCAGAAATGAGAACATTTCTTTAGGAGACTTAAGTCTTTTCAACACACACATGGAGATTTCTTCTAACATTACTGCTGTTGTAATATTTACCAGTGGACTCACACCTGAACCTATGTTTGTCTTTTTATACTCTTGAGTTGTTGTTTAAAGTTGTTTAGAATTTTTAAAGTCTCCAATGGGGTCAGTCATTTGCTGTTAAAATCCATATGGTTATATGACTTATGACCCAAGTTATTGGCCAGACCATCACTCTGGGGTCTGGAGACATGACCTCTAACTTACTTCTTGAGCTCAAATCTTAATGTTGTTATTCCTGAATATAATATCTGTCCCCTTCTTCTTCTTCCCTAGAAATTTTGGTAATAACAGAGGTCAACTGGAGCCCATGTATATGACTGCCTAGAGGAAAGGCTACAACTCAACCTACAGGTGGAAGAGGCAAAATGCACCAGCACCAAATACAGGCTTAATCCAGCCAAGATGATATCACGGGATGGGGAGAAATAAATAATGGGTAACTGAGGGTCAGAGCCATGGGTATAAGAGGCTAGGAAAAGGCTGGGGAGACACCACACGAGGTCTAATAACCCCTAGCCAATTAATAATAAATTCACTTCGCATGCAGGCAAACACAACTGACAGGACAATCCAGCACTGTAAGGGTGAAGTGGGGTGAATTTGTTGACCTAGTAATGAGTTTTTCCTCTTCTAACATGTATAAGTCTATGACTAGCACTGGAGCCTTGTTACGCTGTAGTACCATTATAGACTTCTAAGTCAGGGTGGTCCTTCAAAGGCTTCTTGGAGCTTGTAGGGTCTCATTTTATGTAGTTGATGAAACAGATCCATTTTCAACATTTACTTTCATTCCTTTGATTCCTCTGGGAAATTTCTCCACACCTCCAATAGCCAATCCTGCAACTTAGTGATGGTTCCACAACTTCAAGAATAAAAAATGTGAAGAATAGAGGTGAAGTTAGTTTGGAAGACAATCAAGAACTTTCTAAGCATGCTTTTTTTCTCTGAAAAGGGAATACATTTCTACTGACTGAAAGTTAAAATCTGCAATTTGCTCCAAAAATATCAGAGTAGTAGCCTCGAGTATGGTCTAGAGGAGAGACTACACATTTAGAAACGAAGGTTTCAGATTCAAGTCTCACCCTCTCTTTCACCAATTCTGCAATTGTGAGAAAATTAGATATACTTTCAGACCTTAGGCTTTTTATTCTGTAAAATGGGATAATAGTAAACTTGCTCTGTCTCAGCTATGGCATTGGGATCCATTTGTATGATATACTTTTCAAACTCTGGGCTTAATATTGTTATTGATATAAGAGTATCTGAAGGTTTAATCATAATCATTAATGAAAATGGGTTTTGAGAAGCAATAAAAGAAAATGTTACGATGATTGCTATTTATTTTTAAAATTCCAAAACTGGCAAAGTTCTGGAAATGTACTAAATACTCTGAGGCTATTATTGCCCTGGTAGGACAAGCACATTTCAGGGGTGTCCTTTAGCAGTTAATAAGCAGTCCCTATTTCAGAGGCAGCTGCTGTAAGCACTGCAGCTATCTTTATCCCTGATCCATACCAGAGGTTTTGCTAAGTAGCAAAATATATATTAGCAATGGGTTTTCATTGTCAAAAATAGCATTGCTTAATATATGTGGATTGGCTGGTGCAGTGGTCAGAAAACCTGTTTTGTAAAGGGTCATATGGTCAATTATTTTTGGCTTTGCAGGTAAACGGCCTCTGCCACAATCACTCAACTCTGACATCATAGCCCAAAATCAGCCATAGACAATATGTAAATGAATTCTCATGACTGTGTTCCAATAAAATTTTATTCATAGGCACCGACCAGATTTGGCCTGTACACCATAGTTTGTCAACCGCCAAGCTAGAATAGTGTAGAAACACTGTCCTTGAGTGGAGAGAGTTTAAGAATAAAAATCTTTTCAGATATTAAAATGTTTCCCCAAGTTGAGTTCTACAATAGTCTTAAGGGGCACCTGAGTGGCTCAATCAGTAGGGTGTCGGACTTTTGGTTTTGGCTCAGGTCATGACCTTGCGGTTCGTGAGTTTGAGCCCCACATTGGGCTCTGCACTGACAGTGTGGAACTTGCTTGGGATTCTCTCTTACCCCTTTCTCTCTGTCCCTACCCCACGTGCGCGCGCGCTCCCTCTCTCAAAATAAATGTAAAAAAAAATGTAAATAGTTCTGAATCCACTGCTGTCATGGAGGACTCTGGCTACCTGGTGGCAACTACAAGGTTAACTGACCCCTGCCTGTGGGATGTTACGGCGTTTGCCCCAAAGGTGCCATTTAAGTGGGGAATAACTGGAGCATTTAAAAGGGCAAAGACCTGAAGTCACTGACTGAGTTGCATGCTTTCACGCCTGCTTGTCAATAACTGTGTAGCAGCAAAATTCGTCAGAGTCTTGCTTGTGTTACTTGTAGCACGACGCCGGGCTTGGAGATCTGTAGTCCTCACCTACCTCTGACTATGGATACACATCCAACGTGGATAGCAAGAACCTGAAAACTCTATGCTGCCAAATTGGTTTCGGCCACTTCGGGGCAAAAGTAGACACCAGAAGGGAGACAGTATCACCAATTCAGGAAAAGAAGAACTGAAATTAGAGAAAAGGCAAAGGGCGAGCAAAACAGCCCCGCTCCGTGAGGTCGTAACAGCACAGCCTTCTGTGTCATGGGGAACCCAGTCCTTCGGAGTCAAAGATGGCATTATCTCTGCAGGTCTTGGCGGCTGGAGAGACCACCCCCAGATTTAACAGCCCTTTCGACTCAGGGGAAGACAGTTCTTTGACTCCGGGCAGCAATTACTTTTACAAAGCTTGTTATTGTTGGCAAATTCACTGCTTCGAATTGTGGTATGTGCTTAGAAAGATCTCCTTCTTTCCAGCGGCTGGTCACCAGGCAGAATTTCCAACAACCCTTTTATAGGGATTGTAAGGATTAAGTGCAACAAGGTATGTAAGGCCTGGCCTTTAGTAAGCACTCTATAAATGTGAGGTGTTTATTATCATCTCCCAAATGTAATTGGCTTCTGTCCCACAGAGACCTTGGACTTTTTTTTTTTTTTTAAGTCCCTGCTCTTTCCCTTGTGATTTGGTTCACAGAATTCTACAATTTTAAGACAGAAAAGGACATCCAAGACTGTCTAACCCAATTTCCTCATTTAGTTTTGAAAACCTGATCCCTGATTGGTGACAAAGTGTGAGGAATTTCCTTCTTATCTATCTTCTTCCATATGGAGACATAAACCACATTAATGCTTAAAGCAGGCTTTAGAATTATGTAGCCAACAAAAGGGAACTAGAGGGCATTAATCTATTTCAACCAGAACGTGGGTCAAAAAATAGTTAAAAACTACAGAAAAATAGAATATGGGGTAACTTTGTTAATAGTTCAAATCACTGTAATATAAATATTTCAAATAAAAATATTTCAAATTTCAAATAAATATTTCAAATAAAAAAATTGCTCTTTCCTTCCTCCTCTAGGATTGGGGAGCCCAACTATTCCATGAAATAATTTTGGAAAGCATCCTGGAAAGTTTATTCATTCCTTCAATCAAATCGACAAATTTTCATAAAACACCTACATGGTTAGGTTTCCCTTATAATGTTAGGACTAATAATTATAAAGGTAGAACTCCTAAAACTATATCTCCAGCCATAATCAGCCTCTCTCTTTGCATTGTCATTTCCTTTCCCAGTTAGGTAGAGATGACCTGAACTTTATTCATTCGATGAATGTTCTTTGGGCACCTATTCTGGGTCAGTCATAATTCTGGGCATCCGGGACACAGTAGTGGACAGGACAGACATAGCCACTGCTCTCATGGAGTTGATGTTCTGATGAACTTTCTATAGTGAGTAGTCCTTCACGCTTACGCATGTCAAAACCTAAATTCATTCGGATTCCACTAACAGTTGTTAACTTTATAGTGTTTACCAGGCATTTTCACACGCGTCCTCTCTTTCTCCCTTACAACAACGCTGTAAAGTAAGCTGTTCTATCCTAATTTGTCCAAAGTGACACAGCTCTAGTAAGGGGTAGAGCCAGAGCTCAAACACAGGTCTTCGAACTCCAGGCCCCATGAGGTCAGTCTCTCTCTCTCCCTCCACATTCGTACATTGATCTTCTCCAGATAGCTGCCCTTCCCCAACTTGTGCAATTCCTGGCACCTTCAGCCAGGCTGTCCTTAATTCTAAATGTCACCAGCCTACCCCTCTCACTCTTCTCTTACCTCCTCCTCCCCCCAAGCCCCACCATCTCTGCATCTTGTAAATTTGCTATCTTCAGGTCTAGGCTTTGTATCTATTTAGCCCTTCAGCTCAGTCCAAAGAGGCCAAACAAGTTGCTGGCTCCGTGTATCATGGGAATTCTTTGGGAGAAGTTTCCCTAGTGGAGGAGTCCAACACCAGTCATTGCAAAGACATTATTATATAACCATACTCCTTCACGATATGTCTCAGATTAAAAATGCCCTTATCATGGGGCACCTGGGTGGCACAGTCAGTTAAGCATTTGACTTTGGCTCAGGTCATGATCTCACCGTTTGTGGGTTCCAGCCCTGTGTCACGCTCTGTGCTGATGGCTCAGAGCCTGGAGCCTGCTTCCGATTCTGTGTCTCCCTCACTCTCTGCCCTTTGCCCACTTGCTCTCTCTCTCTCTCTCTCTCTGTCTCAAAAATAAATAAACATTAAAAAAAAATTTTTAATGCCCCTATCTTCTGCTCCTTGGTGTAATAGGTCAACTTATAAGATATCAGAAAGCTTATTGTATATAAGTTCAGCTTAAACTCACCTTTCATGAATAATTGAGATAAAAGGCTTATGTAGTTCCCTATTAGGGTTATCAGAAATTTCTAACCGCCCTATCTCGCTTCTGTGACCTCGCCTGCTTGCTAAATAGATAACTTAAGATGCAAAACGCTCCCTCACCCCCTCTACCAAGATCTGGTCTAGGCAAGACCAACATGTAAAAAGTCATGTACTCACTGCCCTAAGGCATCTCAGGTATCTAACTATGATTGGTCATTTTAAACCCTCTTAGGACAAAGAACTTTAAATTGATAGGTTCCCACCAAAACTAACGTCTGTGTGTCACAATATAATTGGCTACCATGAAATGCTGTAAATTGCAATTGGTTAACCAAATAATGACGTATTCTGACTTGCTAAAATCCGTATAAGCTCACTGCTACCTTTGTTCGGGGCCATTCTCTGCACTTTTCTCCTTAAGATCAGGAGATCAGGTTTGGCCCGGCCGTGAATAAAATCTTGCCTCACTTCTATTCGGCATCTGGTGGTCTTTTCGACAGCACCCTGTTTCACTTGGTATTTGGTTAACAGACACTCTCACATGCACAAATGGCATTATTGGGCAAAGCTACTCACTGGAACATCGTAATAGCAAAAGACTGAAAACCACTTAAATGTCCATTAATAGGGACTAGTTGAATAGAACACAGTGCATTGGTAAAATGAGATAACAGAGAAAATGGAGGAAGTTCCTTAAGTATTAATATAGAAAGATCTTCTATAGAGTGTTGTTAAGTTAAAAAAAAAGTTTCGAAGAAGTATTTATAGTATAATATATTTGTGTGGAAAATGAATATATACATGTTTCTTTAAATATACATAGAATACTTTTGAAATGATATATGGCTGACTCTTAAACAACTCAGGTTCATGTCCACTTACACATGGATTTGTTTTTTCAATAACTACAGTACGGTAAATGTATCTTCTTTATAATTTTCTTTTTTTTCTTAATTTTTAAAAAATGTCTATTTTTGAGAGAGAGAGACAGAGACAGAGCACAAGCTGGGGAGGGGCAGAGAGAGAAGGAGACACAGAATCTGAGGCAGGCTCTAGGCTCTGTGCTGTCAGTACAGAGCCTGACATGGGGCTCGAACCCACGAATGTTGAGATCATGACCTGAACCAAAGTCAGACACTTAACCAACTGAGCCACCCAGGGGCCCCATCTTCTTTATAATTTTCTTAATAACAATTTCTTTTCTCTAGCTTACCGTATTATAAAAATACAGTATATAATACATATTTCATACAAAATATGTGTTATCTACTGTTTATGTTATCAGTAAGGCTTCTGGTCACTGTAGACTATTAGTAGTTAGGTTTTTGGAGTCACAGTTATATGTGGATTTTTGACTCCATGGCTTCTGGGGAGGTCAGCCCCTAACCCTGTTGTCATTCAAGGGACAACCTTATAGGAAATAAGTAACAGTGGTGACTTCTAGAGAAGGAAACTAAGTTTCTGGAAAGTAAGAAAGAAAGAAAGACTTGCTATTTTTCACTAAATGATCTTTTACATTGTTTGGACATTAAATGCATTATATTATCTATTCAACAATAAATTAAATCGGGGCACCTGGGTGGCTCAGTCGGTTAAGCGTCCAACTTGGGCTCAGGTCATGATCTTGCGGTTCGTGAGTTCGATCTCCACATTGGCTCTGTGCTGACAGCTTGGAGCCTGGAGCCTGTTTCAGATTCTGTGTCTCCCTCTCTGTCTGCCCCTCCCTGTCTTGTGCTCTGTCTCTTTCTCAAAAATAAATAAATGTTAAAAAAATTTTTTTAAATAAATTAAATCATTTAAAAAATGTAAAAGCAATATGCCCCAAGCAGATTTGTGTAGCTCAAAAACAAAGCCAATTTTAAGAGCATTAGATGCTTCCCTGAAGCTCAAGTATTGGTACCTAGGAATGCTCCTTAAGGTGTCTTGTCTGCCCAGATGCCTCCCAAAAGGCTAGAAGTCAAACAATATCAGTGCATTAGCTCCTGATAAGTAGATTGAGATTTAAAAAGAATTGCATATGTTAAAGATGTGATTTGAATTTGAATTTCCGTAACCATCAACCTCATTAGGCTTACAAACCCATTGCTCTCCAATAATGTACAACTGAATACTTAGAACATCATTAGGAGCCCATTAAAACAGAACAACAGAAAAATATTTTTCTGTTAAGCAAATCAGGAAAAGCAAAGGGGGAAAAAGGCCATTTACAGCTGAACTTATAACCAGAAGCATATGCTTGGCCACCAGGAATCAATCTCTTAAGCCATTTAATTACCAAATCTGATGACCACATCAGAATTTCTTTTTGTTTTAAAACCGACTTAAAAAATAAATACGTATATTTTAGATGCCATGGCTTCTGCATTGAAAGAAATATCAATCTGAAAAAGAAAATGACAGAGTGTTTTGTGGCTCGCTGCTTTAAGTCTCCTGGGTAAAAGAGCTGGTTAGCAGTCTTTTCATACAAGTGTGGTGTATATGGGCAGATGAGACTCCATGTTTTTTGTATGGACAACCACCAGTTCCATTGTGCCCCTTCCCAGGCTGGACTTGGATACAGCCAGAGGAGAACTCCGTCTAAGAATGCTGGGAAACGAGGTTTAATGCGAATTGGTGGGAGAGTGGGAGAAGGAGGAGGGGAAGGGGTGGGTTCTGCTCTAAGCAATCATTCAGGACCACAGGGTCCTTCTATCTTGCGACCCCATCACCCCCAAAGCAGAGACTCAAACGTTTCTGTGTGATGGAACCCACTTGGCAATCTGGTGAAGCTTAAGGACTGTTCCCACCTAACTGCCAAGAAGCCTGGGACAGGCAGGCCCACTGTGTGCCCTGGAGGAAAAGGGCAATGATTTGGTGAAGAATTACACAACCTCTGCAGGGCTGTTTTGAAGACTGAATCTGAAGTTTTTACCTTATTTTCACAATGGGGGGAAATATGTGCTTTTTGGTCACTGACTCTTTTGCATTCTGAATGTTTAGTAATTCCCTCTATTGTGGACAGAGCATGATTCTGACCTCAGGGATATTTGTGCATACAGCAGGGCCAAGACTTAAGAATGGCCATCTGCCCTGGGCATTAGGATTTCAGTTCCCACTTAGCCCGCATTAAACGTCAGAGACTTCATGGGGTGCCTGGGTGACTCAGTCAGTTAAGCGTCGGACTCTTGGTTTCAGCTCAGGTCATGAATGATCTCGTGGTTCTGGCTCTGTGCCCACAGTGCAGAACCTGCTTGGGATTCTCTGTTTCCCCCTCTCTCTCTCTTCTGCCCCACTCCCCCGCTCCCCAGCTATCTCTCTCAAAAAACAAACAAACAAACAAACAAACAAACAAACAAAAAAACCAAATTAATTAATTAAGAAAAACTCGGGACCTTCATCCTATAGCAAATACACTTGCTCTGTTTCCTATAGACAGACCCTGTGTCTTGTCCCTTCTTGGCCCCCAGCGATTTTCCCTGTTCTCCTGTGTGCTGGAAGGCAGCAAATGATCCACGTTTGTTTTTGCTATTTTTTTTTTTTTGTTTATTTATTTATTTTGAGAGGAACAGAGAGAGCATGAGTCGGGGAGGGGCAGAGACAGGGGGGGAGAGAGGATCCCAAGCAGGCTCCACGCTGCCAGCGCAGGAGCCCAAGGCAGGGTTCGAACTCGTGAAACCTGGAGATCACTGACCTGAGCTGAAACCAAAAGTTGGATGCTTAACCGACTGAGCCACCCAGGTGCCCCTGCTTTTACTATTTCCAAAGGTGGTGCCTCTTCCATAACCTGACACATCATAAATGAGAAGAATTAACAAAGGAAAGAAACTGTAGTGAAGCCCTGCAGGGGGTGAGAGCCAGCTTCCCTGGGAATCACTAGCCTTCAGCCTCACACCCGCATGGGCATCGGAGCCACTCAAGTGCCTGCTCCCAGTGTCCCCACCCCCACCTCCCCACCCCCCGCGGAGGGCTGAGTTCTCATGTCCTGTGTGATGCACACACGCCACAAGTGACAGACTGGCCTGTAGAAAAGCCACCTCATTCCATTCCCAGACCGAGAAAGGCCAAAAATTAGGAAACGTACGTGGTGGCGGCTGCCCTTATTTATTGTCAGAAAGCATTTAATTCTCCACGCTACACTCTTCGGAAACAGTATCGGCATCTGCCCTTACTAATGAGCCCCCTGACGTGGGCTTTCCGCTGGAGAGTAAAAGAAATCACAGCCTTCATGGCACAAACATTGATTGACAGGATTATTTACTCCATTGCAGTAGCATCCAGAATAATACAAAGAACGGGAGAGTTTGGTTTTTTTAACTCTTCTGGGAATTCAAATATCAGCTTATTTGGAATTCAAGAGGGCAAAACAAGTGAACTCCAGTAAAGTGTAAATAGATTTCACTTAATTATGTATTTATTTACTTTATAAATCTATTATCTGTATACTGTTGATTTCACTTAATTATCCTATTGCCTGTTGCTAAGTTCGTAGTCTAATTACCATTCCAATAACACTTTTTTCAGAAAGTCTAGTGGAAGTATTTTCTTAATTCCGCATCCAGGTAAGTGAGGTTTGCAGACAGGTAGCCTCATTTTCCCTGCAGTCATTAGAAAGCATAGCAGACTTCTATCTGAAACACGTATGAAGCACACACAACGAGCACACACACACAGTATGCTGTACCCAGTACAGCTCAGACTGTCCTGGGCCTGGTGGAACTTAGGTTAAGGTCAAATACCCGCACCTTGAGTTTGAGGCCAGGCAAGGGACACGCACCCCTGGCTGTGTGTCCCCTGGGCTGGCCGTCTCCCTAACGAGCAGGAAGCAATATGCATAAACAGCCAATTCTCAATTACTCAGGGGCTCTTGTCGAGCTACTGGATTTTCCAATACCTCCACATTGTTTTCTTTTCCCCTCATGAGGCTTACCCCTAGAAGGTGATGGTGCAATCTGCGATTTTACCTCTTTCCCAAAGTTTTGGTGGGGCAGATATAGCACACTGCTGAGGATGGGGGAGACAGAGAGAACTGTTAGCTATTTATTAGGATCATTTTCACTGGAATTGGTTCATCATTAGAGGCAGAAATCAAATGTTTCCCATATGTGCAAAGCAATTCCCAGTCCTCAAAGTACTTTCTTTCTCTCTCTGCCTCCTTTTCTCCCTCTCTCTTTCTTTCTCTGTTGGCCCACTTCCTTCCAAGATGGAGAGGTGCTAAAAACCAGCAATTTCAACGTCTTGTTTTCATTTACAGAGTATGTACGCTCTCTGATTTATCCTCACAAGAAGGTCCTTGTTTTTCTACTGAGGAAATTGAGCCTCAGAGAGGCTAAGGGACTTGTCCAAAGCCATACAGCTAATAAGCAGCTGAAGATGAGATTCAAAGACAGGTTTTGTGATTCAGATGCTGTCAGCTTCTGTCCACCAGAGCCATCCCACCTGAAATAGCATATTCTTCAATGTGAGCTGCTGGGTAATGTTGAGGGGCCAGGCGTAGGTTAACATTGAGGGAGAACTTTCTGCAGCAAGGGTAGGTTGACCTATAAACTATTTTCATTACATAGCATTCACCATCCATGGAGATTCTGGAAATAATTCAGAGATGTAGAACTGAGACAAAATAGCAAATGCAGAGGGTAAGTGTGTTGCTCCCTTTGGCTTGAGTGGAGAAAGGGAAGTCGAGGCAGAAACCTACACGGGGAACACATATTCTTCGGACTTGACAAAATCCTACTGCTAAAGATCACTGCCCCTTGACCTTTGCAAGTTTTGAGGGCCACCTTATTCCTGATCTTCCAACATTTGCAAACTTACAGTTGCTTATTTATGAAATCATGGGCTTTAAAAAATATCTGCAAGATGAAATGAAAATAATTAGATGGGATAATCTCAATTACCTAACACTGGGTTGGGCACATAGTTTGGGCTCAATATGACAGCTGCTACTATGGCCATTATCATCACCGCTGTCGTGGGTGTTAGAATAAGGCTGCTTTTCTCCTTATTATGAAATAGCCAAGCTATATTTCTTCACTTTGCCTCTCATACAACACATATAAACATTTTGTCTGAAATTGTATACCTTTTTGTTAAAGATAAGCACAGTGACTCATGGTGATAACCAAGCCAACTTTCATACCAAATCCACTTTGATCTAGAGTATGTTCTAATCCCAATGCTTAGACACTCCCACCAGGGTCGCTACTAAACATATAACTGGATTATTAGAGAGGTATCACTACATAGCCAGATAGGGTCAATAAGCTATTTCAATTAACTACGCCAGATAGTATATTTCCTTTCCTCCCTCCTTCCTCTTTCCCCTTTTTGTCTCCCCCCAAGCATGATGGTTCACAGTACGTCACATTTAAATACCTTGAAAGAGAAAACAGAAAGCATCTGTGAGCAGTAATCAGATTTGCACACAGTGGTTTGGTTGGTGTCTTGTTTCTCAATCCTGTCATTGTTTGATAATTGTTTTCCCCACTGGGATTTATGGGTGGAAAGCCCCTCCCCCCAAATCTTCCCCATGCCTGAATTTCCTCCGCTGGGGATTTGTACTGGGAACTGCCTTGTCTGTTTCCAGAACTCTCTCCAAAAAAGCAAAGAGTTCTGGGAAGGGTGACCAAGCCCTTACAGCTTGGAATAGAAAAGTTTATTGGATGCTTTCTTTTTTGACCTGAGTTATCCAAGTACTTTGAGGATGTTGAGCAAAGGGATGAGGAGGTGGAAGAAACAGTGAAGGATTTCTGAAGAGAAGCACTATCTTCCTCACTGTTTGCCCAGGGCCAATCTTAGCTCTGACTTCATTAAGTCTGCAATGCAAACACCTTCCAGTAACACCAGACGGAACCTCTGATCCTCCCGAAGACCAGCTGACTTCTACAAACAGGCTTTCCATAAGGATTATCAAAGAAACAAACAAGTGGGTTTATACCAAGTGACTCAAGCCAGGCTCTTTCATCTTCCCACACTGAATCCTGCAGCCTGTAGCCTCTGTGCACGCTCGCTCTGTGTCCACTCTGGTCAGACCCAAGGTCTCCCTGTCCCTATGAGAGACCAATCTTCCATTTGTCCTCTTCTCCTCAAGGACTTTGCTTCTGCGGCAATTTCTTTCCTCCTCCACCTTCCCTTTCCTCTATTCATTTATTCCCCATTTACATAAAAGCATGCTAACTTCTCCCGGCTCTCCTGTGTCAATGTCCTCTCCTTCTTAGCCTCCTTTCCCCTCCACCGGTTCTACAAACAGAGATTGCCCAGGGCTTTGCCTACTCACTTCATTTTCCTAACTGCCCCTCTCCCCGACTTCATCCAGCACCAAGGCCTTAAGCAGCATCAGTATGATGCTGCTGCTCATATTTACATTTCCAGCCTAGACCTATCTCCTCAACCCCACACTTCCCCTTCTTTGGACTTGATATATCTGTGTGGGTGACTAATGGGCTCTGGTAAGAGAACTATTGATATCTGCATCCCCCCAGCCCAAAGTTACTCCTCTCTCCATCTTAACCATCTCAGTAAACACTCTATTTTCCAATCAGGAAATCCAGGGAAAAAGCTAAGAGAACACTTTTTCTCCCCATGACAAATCCAACGGGAGATTCTATCACCTCTCCCTCCAAAGTGCCTCTCAAATCCATTCAGTTACCTCTATCTCCACTATTGCTTCTTTGTCCACACCATAATCGTGTTTTTCCTAAATTCACCTCTTACAGGCTCCCAGATTCCATATTTACCTATACAGCCCATGTTTCATGATATCAGAATTATCTTTATAAAATATAAATAGTGCCATACCTTTTCTTTTCTTAAAACCCCCAAACAGTTTCCCATTGTACTTAGAATAAAAATCAAAGCTCTTTATCATGATAGCCATGGCTGCCATTAAAAAAAAAAAAATCTAAATGGACATAAATGAAAAACTCCTAAGCTCACCAGCACAGGTGTAGATAATAAGAGATTGTCCCAATGCTGACAGAGCAAAAATTTCCTGTCCCTTAACCCGGTCATTACACCTAGGTGACACAGCTTTCTAAATCAGAGTGATCACCTCATGTTATACTTGGGCTTCCTCACAATGTGGAGGCTGGGCTCCTAGTGTTAAGGATACTGGGAGGTGGGAACACTAAGTACAAGTGCATTCTTTTTAGGACCTAGCCTTGGAAGCCACAAAGTATCATCTCTACCATACTCTGTGGGTCAGAGCAGTCACAAATTTCTGTCCAGATTCAATAGGAGGAAACACAGAGACCACCTCCCAGTGATGGAAGTGACAGTCACATAGGTCATGTGAAGAATATGTGGGATGTGATATGCAGATGAGTGTGGCCATTTCTGGAAAGACCATCTGCTACTCATGTGGTCATGGTTGTGATATTACATTGCTTGGTCAAGATTCAATAAAATTGTCCCTAGTTCATCTCTTGGGAGTAAGCAGATGATAAATTCTACAGTATTACACAAAGACTTGTAGGTAGTCTGCCTCCCAAATTTGAGAACTACTGGGGTCACCCAGCTGTTTCAGTTTGTAACTGATGGACCAAAGGACTAAAGAGATGATTGTGATCGCCTGCTGGGAGATTGCCTGAAGCACAGCTATTACCAATCTCATTCCTATTCTGCCTGGCTTTAGAGGCCATTCTAGAGCAGGTGGAATTGGATACCGATACTAAATGATGGAAGAGATTGGGCAAGTACTCAGGTGCCGTTGACATGTGGGATGGACTTTGGGAAAGTTTGGGGTCACTTGGGTTTCCCCTTGATGTGGACCCTGAAGAGTTGTGTCTGGTGGGAGGTACTGGAGAGAGTACAGGATGAGCAGAAGGGGACAGCGCCTGGAAGGGGATAAAGCAAGGCAGTGTTTCTCAAAGTGCCGCTGGTGGACCAACTGTGTGAGAATCAGGATCACCTAGATTGTTTGTCACAGGGCAGGCTTTTGGACCCCTCGCCTTCTCAATCAGAATCTTCGGGAGTGGGGCCCAAGGAGCCATAGTGTAACAGGCTTTCAGTGGATACTTACGCATTGTAATGTTTGAGAATTACTGAGACAGATGATGAGACTAAGTCTGGCTTATAAAATGGAGCCTGGCTCAGAAATAAGAAACCAGCAAAAGGGCCATGAGTATCTGTGTGTCATCAAGATGAAGCTAATCAAATACAGTGGAAAGATACTCTAGCAATGAAAGAGAAATGAAGATTTCAGTGCGCCTCAAAATAAGACCATAATTTAGGAGAAACGACTAAATAAATCTCAAAAGACTTCAGTTTGTACCCTTAAAACGCGATTCAGCAATGTTTTACAGCCTGTTGTCATTGTCATTTTTAATAAATGAATCTTCCCAAAAGAAAGTTTACAGTTTGACTTCAGAAACTCCCTCCATCTAGTGCTTCACAGAACTCAACAGGAGAGGGAACACATCTCTTTCTGTCACATTCAGCTGATTTGCACATGCAAGAGTCAGGGGGCATACATTTCCACAGAAGTCTAAGGATGAAAAGCCAGAACACTATTTGTATTGGGGGCACTTATGATATGATCCCATTCTGCTTTGCCTCACAACCCACCCGTCCATGGTTTGCATTAATATGTTCTCTGTCTCATCTCTGAAATTCTTCATCATCAATGGCTTATTGTTAAAAACTCTCTTCCTTAGCTTCGGGCTACTTTGCCAGACGGCTCCATGTTCCCCTGCCCCCCACCAAGGATTCTTTTTTTCCTGACTACGAAAGAATGAACTTCCTGATGATGGTGGAGACTTGGACGTGGAGACTTTCAAGGACGTGGAGACTTTCTGTCCATGCCAATGGGATTTACCCCTTGGATCTTATTGGGCTGGTAAGACACCCTCGCCCATCTAATGAACACCCCAAAATGTCAGAGACTCCCAGAGAGCTTTGCCCTAGACAGCTAAAAATCTCCATGGCAACAGCCATCCATCTGCTTAACTTTTCCAGACAAGTTTTCTCTCCCTGGGGAGAGCTGATGGTGGAGCCTGTATTATTAGGTCACACTTTGCATTCTTATCCCACGTATCGTTTAAAAAAGATGTTCTTTAACTTTGTTTCTGAAAGCTCTTTCTTTGGATGTCTCTGCCTCCTTTCCACCCTGCCTCCTCTCCCCCTGCACTCCCCACCCCGTACACTGGCGGGCTATTAAACAACTTTAACACAGTTGCACTTTCTTTGCTCCATATCTGTGTTTTTGGCTTTCTGAGAGGAGGTATTGTGCTAGGCAGGACTATTTGATTGGAGAACTGTTTGGACTGGGGCAAGTACAATAGTTAAACAGGATTTTTTTATGGAGCTCAATTTCAAGGCAAAAGAAGGCATCGTGAATGCACAGATAAGAAAAAATGAAAACGTTGGCATAGACAGGACACTTGGGTCCTCCTAAAATAAGAGGCCACACACACAACTTCAACTCAGCTTCACTGAGTTGGAAAGTTGACTTTGAAATGGAATCCAATTGCTGAACATCTCAGTCTGCGAAGAGACAGAATCAGAAAAAATAAAAAACATACACGCTCATGAACGCAAACCAAAACTTTCACAGCCGTACTTCTTAAAACCCAGCGTCTTCGTTTCTTCACAATTCTTCGTTTTTTCCACCGTGTGGGTTTCACCAGCAGAATGGCCTTTCTTTCTCCAATGCTTTTTATAAACCTTCTAGAGATCGGAAGACATAAGCTTTATGTCAAAATGGCCCCCCAATTCTGATGCTACAGTGAACCACAGCTTAGTGGAAGAGAAAGGTTGCATGAACTCAAACCGTCACTGGAGAGAGAACAAGGCACTGTGACCCAAGGAAACAAACACAAACACATGGCCGGGAACCAGAGACCAGGATTCTGAGCTCGACTCTTTCACTTTCTGGGTGGTCTTCCATGAGCTTTTCAGCTTATCTAGGTATTGATTTTTCTCACCCATGAATAGGTTAAATGAATTCAAATTTCTTCATCGCTCCAAATTTAGAAGGTACTGCCACTTGAGAACTAATATTTCTTTTTACATTTCTGGCTCATCTTGCAGAGGAAACTAAGCATGGTTTTCTTACCGCATGAGTGCTACAGGAAATCACTTGCCAGTGTTATTAGGATGAATCAAAAACTATTTTGTTCATTTTATTTTCATTTGCTGTCAAAAAGTCTGTGCTCCTCATGCTCAGAATGCTTCATATTGAGATAGTAGAGCGGCTTGCATAGCCACTTCATTTTCTACGACATCTTTCCTATACACTGTATCTCCAAGCACTTTACGGAGGTTCCGTAAATAACACAATTATGGAATTACAGGGGAGAAAGGAGTTTGAGAAAAACACAAGGAAGAAAAGACATGAAGTGCAGATTTTTCCCCCCACGATTTTACTGTGTGTACTGATATAAAGAAATTTTGCCCTCACTAGAGAATAATGTGGGCTAAAAAATATCACCTGTCTGGGGCTTTTTAACGTGATGGGACTTGTTCTCTGTGCTATTGCATGTGTTATGAGCTCAAACAGCTAGGACAAAATCTTATTAATTTGAAAGTCCACATTTTCAAGTGGATATGCTGGATGTTCCAAAGTTTGGAAGCTTAGAAACCTGGGGAGCATTTGGGTCTCTGAATCTCAGACCAGAACACATCAAAGTAACACTGGTGGGTCAGGGGGAAAAAAAAAATTCCATAATAAAAACCTTGCCTCAAACCAGAGGTTTATTAAATATCAATACGGTGCTTTTCAGTTCAGTTAATAATTACTAACGGGTTGGGTACACCAAGCACAGATGTTGACGTGACACGACAAACTTTGGAAACAAGAAGTTCACATGTCCTCATGGTCCAGATGTCAGAAATACTTCCTGCCCTTAGACACACATCTAGAAAGAGGTGAATTCATCCCGTGCCATGGCTGATGCTCATTTATTCCCAGCATCACCAATGATTAGTATAAATTAATTTTTTAAAATTATAATTACTGTATACCTATACATAAATTATTATCATTATTATCAATCAACGTAAATAACTAATAACACATTAATGGTGTGCATTTATGTTGCCACCTCTTTTTTCGACACACTTGAGTTAATTTTGTCAAAAAGAAATAGCTATTGCCTTCTTTGATTATAAAAGCAATATATACTCAAAGTACAAAAAAAAAAGGAAAGAAAAAGCAAGCAAGCATTGGAAGAAATTATATGATTTAGGCTGCAAAGCCTTCTCATCCCTCTAAATTCCTGAAATGTGTTAACCGTATGTACTATTCATTTGGGTTCCCTGAAACACAGTGTTGACTTTTCAGGGTACAGGTTCCCTCCTCTCTGGCTCTGCCCAACAGGGGAGGGAGTTCCTACACTTCCCAAAGCCCCTCATCCCATTCTGGCTCTAGACCTTCTTTTGTCTCCTTTATACAACACGAGTTCAAGGTTGCACTCCATCTCTTCCCACTCACTCAGCTCCTCGAGAGACCCCACTCCTTCCTGCCTTGACCCCAGAAGAGTTAGCCTTGAAAAGTTGACGCACGCCTTGCAAAAGTTGGTCACTCTCCGTGGCATCTGGGAGGTGAGATGTTAAGAAGAGGCTGGAGAGGGAGAAGGTCACCGCTTTGCACAACTCCTGACAGCGCACTCGTGCTGCGTTCCGTGGGACGGGCGTCCGCGCAGCCCCTGACAGGAGTGGATGGTACCTCAGAAGCTGTGTGACGTGCTGGCTTGGTGGCCGGCATGCTCAGAGAAGGATGGTGAGCTGGCACAGAGGAGGCACTCAGTGCACGCTCTCTGTTGTTGTAGGGGAAAGGGCAATCAATGGCTGCCACCACGGAGGCTCGTCCACTGCTCACACACGAGGCCTCCTGACACGGCTGCCCCTTGGCCTCGTCTGTGCTGGTCGCACAGAAGCCCACCCACACTTCAGAATGACCCGTAGCTCATCTTAAAACAGACACTAGTTGCCCTTTCCAGGACAATGCAGAAATCCTCCGGCTTGCAAAACAGTTCCCCCGATGCCCAAATGCGGTGAAAGTCTGCCAGTCTGAGCCAGCGAACCTTCCACACATCAAATGCCCTGCACTATCAACCAGACGTGCAGTCTGGAAGTATTCTGACTGAAAATGGGAAGGGAAAAAAGTAAATGGCTTACAGTTCACATAATTTCTGTCGCTCCCTCCCCTCCCCGACCTCTTTTTGTGCCAATTTGAATCTTTTTAAAACTGGATTGATAAAAATGATGAAACGGCCAACCTCTTTCTTTTACTTTCTCAAATGAAAAACTCATAGCACTGCTGGGTCTGACTGACATTTGAAATTGTGTCAGAATGATTAACATTTGTGTCTGTTCCCTCCTCCTCCTTTCCCTTTCAGCCCTCCCTCAAGCCCAGCACCTTGAACCCTGGCTGCTTTGGGTTCTCCATTTCCAGGAAATGTCGATGTATGAGCCTTTCCCTAAATCCTTCTCAAAATGTATTTCTCTTAGGCCTCATTCATTTACCTTCCAGGTAATAAAACTTGATGCATTGGTTTTTATTTATGACTGCTAATAACCTAATGTATTAGCCTTTCTATAACTGCGCACCTGCATGCATTTGCACGTACACACATTTTAATAAGAGTCTTCAGTATTTTACCCAAAGGAATGAGCAGTGACGAAATTTTAAAATGGCCACAAATGCAGATATTTGGGGGTTAAGATTGCCTAAAGCTATAATGGAAGTAACGACAGGGCAAACTGGGTTGTCACCATCTTCATTCAAAGAGAACCTTGTCCCCCTCCTGTCCTCTCTCCTACACCCTAACTAAAATACCCTAGACACAGCCAGCAGTCACCCATCACTTCTCCACATCACAGGGTAATAACTTCCCATGGCAAAGACAATGAAGATTCTACTCCTGAAGAGGAAGAGGTCCTTGGGTTCTTAAAGCTCCAGAGTTTGACCTGGAGAGAATCTTAGTGGCTGCCTTGTTGGTCAGGATAGGTTAGCTGCTACTTCAGTAACAGACAGCCCGGGATCTCAGTGGCTTAAAAACCAAAAACAAGTGTGTGAAATGAGGATCAACCAGGGGTTCTGCTCTGTATTGTCCACACTCTGAGACTCAGCTGGCAGAGCTTCCACTTTCTGGTTCCAACGTATCTGGTTGCCACGGTAGAAGGGGAAAGATGGGAGGGGGGAAGCGAGAGGGGGTGTGTGCACAAGCTATGAACGTTTGATCAGAAGTTCCTCTAACAACTCCTCCAACACTTCATTCACCAAAGCAAGCCCATGGCCACACTCACTACCAAGTGGGTGTGGAAGCAAGATTCTACCGTCTGCCTGCAAGAGCAGTCAGAATATTTACGGAAATTCCAACCGATTAACTTAGAGTATCACACACTATCATATTACAGTAAAATGCTGAGAACAGAGCCTGGCATTTAGCAAGAGTTGTTGTTGCTGCTGCTGCTATTGTTGTTGTTGTTGTTGTTACTATCTATGGGACAACAGATCCAGCAACATGAAATGATTACCTGATGAAAATGCACATTTATTGAAATCATATAGTTTTTTTTCTCTTAGTTCATCTGAATTCCTAGAAAAGACATGATCAAACACGATAATTGGACCACCACATTCAACTAGATAACCAGCGTGGGATTTGCTTTGTTTTCATACAGGATGACTTTCTAGAAGAGGGATCAGCAATTTTTTTTTCTGCAGTGGGCTAGTTGGTAAATGTTTTAGGCTTTGCAGGCCATACGGTCCCTGTCATGCTACTCAGCACTGCCATTCTAGCACAAAGCAGCCACAGACAAGACATAAACCAGTGGGCAGGTCTGTGTTCCACCAGAACTTTATAAAAACAGAAAGTGGGCTGGATTTGGCCAGCAAGCTGTACTTTGCCCAACCCTTCTTCTGGAACATCCTTCACTGGAGAAAGACCGGTCAATGGAAAGTCAGAACAAACCCAAAGAACCCTTGGGCGAGTTACCTCACCTCTCTGTGCCTGGGGGTCCTCTTCAGTACAAAACCTACTGTACAGGGTCGTTGTGAGCAAACAGGTCTGTATGTGCACCACACTTAGAAGAGTACCTGGCACACAGCAAACGCTCAAGTCACTGCCCCTTACTCTGTGCCAGCCGCTGTCCCCAATGCTGGAGGCTGGGTGGCAAGCAAAACAAAGTCCCTGCTCTCTTGAAACCAGTATTCTCGTCCAGCAAGTCAGACATAGAGACAACCAGATATGTAAGATGTCAAGGAGTGATAAAGGCTGAAAAGGAAATAAAGCAAGATGGAGGGCAAAAGGGGCAGGGGCAAGACTCCAAGCAGAAAACTTCATGGTGGGAGTAAGCAAGACATGTGGACACCTGGAGACACATGGGGCTGGCACGTTTCAACACAGGTAAGAGCAGGTGCAAAATCCCTGAGCAGGAGCCTACACCAGTGTTCCCAGAGGGGAGAGGGGGCCTACCCAGCCCGGGGAATCACTGCAGAGGGAGGGGGGGTTCAAACTGAGTCCGGGGGGAACGTGAGGAAGGCAGGTGACCGGCCCTGGTGAGGACTCCGGATGTAATTCTGCACGAACCGGGGAGTATTATCACCATCATCGGTCATAACGATTGTTATCCTGTATGGTCAGCCCTGCTTGCCAGCACTTTTTCATCGCTCTTCCTTCTCCCCACCTCTTGTCCTTCTGCCCACCCTCTCTCCCCATCTATCTCTGCCTCTTTATCTGTGCTCCTATAGGTGCTTTTTTTGCCCTTTTGTAATCTTCTTTTGGGTAACGCTTAGCTCAGTTGGTGGCACGTGAAACCAAGTTGCTCACTGCCCCCTGGGAAGGGTGGCCCAAGCCAGGGGGAGGATTTGACCTAATTCCTCAGATGCTGGGCATCAGACTGAAAAGGTTTAAGAAGAACAAGATGAGAATTAAAGCAAAGACCATCAAGAATATTTTGTTATTTTTTTTTAAAGATGTATTTTTTTTGAGACAGAGAGAGTGTGCAAGTGGGGAAGGGGCAGGGGGGGCGGGACAGAAGATCTGAAGCCCAAAGCAGGCTCTGCACAGATAGCAACGAGACTGATACACGACTCGAACTCATGAGCCTTGAGATCATGACCTGAACTGACATCAAATGCTCAACCGACTGAACCACCCAGGTGCCCCGTCCATCCTTTTTGCCATGTGAGTTGTGAGTGCGTGAGTGTTTACCCCAGAATATAACCAACTCTGGGGTGCCTGGGTGGCTCAGTCGGTTGAGCGTTCCTACTTTGGCTCAGGTCATGATCTCGTGGTTTGTGAGTTTAGGCCCCGCATCGGGCTCTGTGCTGACAGCTCAGAGCCTGCAGCCTGCTTTGAATTCTGTGTCTCCCTCTCTCTCTGCCCCTCCCCTGCTCATACTCTGCCTCTCTCTGTCTCTCAAAAATATACAAATGTTAAAAAAAAAAAAAAGAATATAACCAACTCTGGTTGCCAGGACTAATTGAGGTGACATAAATATTCCAAGTAGCTAAAAGTCGTCGTGCTTTCCACAGATACCTTTGTAAATAAACTGTTGTGTTCTGGTTAAACAAATATTACACATAATATCTATATCATATATAATATATATATATATGATGGTGGATCTTTGGATATATATTCCACATAGAGAGGAGTGAGAGATGGCTAGGAGAGAGAGAAAGGGAGAGGGAGGGAGGAGGGAGGGAGAGAGAGAGACAACACAATATGACCATCAATAAATCAATATCCAGGATTGCTGTGTAATGTGCAGATTAAATCCAAGCACAAGAGCCCCTGGCCAAAAGTGCCAGCGGGTGCTGAAATCTTGTTGTGCTCACACATTTGTGGCTGCATCTGTCTGCAGGGAAGTGCTTTTTAAACTTAATTTACAGAAGACCACATGTGGGCTCCTGACTCTTGTGTGCTTCTCAAACTCAAATGTAACATGAATCACCTGGGGAATCTTATTCAAACACAGATTCTGACCCAGTGAGTCAGGAGCAGACCCCGAAATTCTGCATTTCTAATGAGCTCCCAGGTTTTGCCCTTACTGTCCTCCTTGGGCCATGCTTAATACAGTGGGATTTTTAACACAACAGTAAATTCAAAAGTTTAAGTTACATTGAGTGTCTATTTTATTGCACTAAATGGTAACATTTGTAATAATGTCTTGGCCAGCAGTGGACAGGTGTGTCATTTTTGGGTTGGGGACCGCTAAAGTTTCTAAAAGGAAATTTCCACAGTAAATTGACTTGGAAAGATGTTAACACATCTGTGGGAAAAAAATTCCAAATGTAGTTTGAATGTTGGCCTATTGGTATCCAAATGGCTGCAACCCAAGTGGATGTTTCAACTCTCTGATCAGCTGTTCCAGGTTGGACCCTCTGGCATGAGCATGGTGTGAGGCCTGTCGTGAAAGTGCCAGAGTATTTGGCAAAGTGGTGCTGGGCAGTGACACAGGGCCAAACGAGGTTGGCTTGTTAGAGCTTGTTGGCCTTGGGCGCCATCTCGTGGTGAAAGCAAGAAACAATATTTTAAATCTGGAACCGACCAAATTTACTGCAATTCTCACTATCTCACAACTACGCTGTTGTGTGAGGCATTCGAATGAAGAGCGGTGCATCTTAAAAATATTGGATTTCTAAAATGTATGAGTGGGAGTTTATAAATTCCTTTTATAAGTTGCTTTTCTAACTGTAAAGTTGACATTCTCGTTAAATTCACCACGTTGAGCTGGTGTCCACTCTTATTTGCTGTGTGACCAAGGCCAGATTATTTCATATTGCAGGGTCCTGAGTTCTGAGTCTGTAAATGCGACTAATAAATCTACTTCATGACACTCTGGTGCCCAGGGAAGGTGCTTGGCCCCAGTGCCTGGTAAGTGCTCAACCATGAGAGAACAAAAAGTGGCAGGAATTGTTATTGTTGGTTAGAGTAGACAAAATAACAACGGTGATCAGGAAAAAAAAGAAAAAACACAACGTTTTGTTATTTCCAATTTGCAAACTAGGAAAATGAGGTTCAGAGGTTGAGCGATTTATCCAAGACAACAAATCCAACGTCAGATCTAGAGTTCAAATGCGGGTCTTTTAACTCTAGATCACGGACGCTTGCAATGACAAAGCCGCTCTCATCGTATGTATGACAAAGGGCAAAAAATATTAGTCAGCTTTCACTGAGTTATGCTTAAGCCACAATGGACTCCAAAGTCTCAGTAGCACATCAAACACAACGGCCTATTTCTTGCTCGTGTCACATGGGCTTCAACAGTTGACTGAGCTCTGACTGCTCCTATCAGCTGTGGGCAGAGAAAGTGAGCAGAGTTGAAGGTCCATTGGTGAAACTGGTGGGAAAGCAAGGCATCTGTATACTGATTATTTCTATATTTTCTATGAAGTTATGAAGCAAGGTCACCTAATGACCATGAGGCAAGGAAAAAATTTTGGAAATGCAAGGAAAGTTAAGGTGGGGCTGTGTACTTATTAGGAAAATGTAGTCTTCTGTTCCATGGTAAGAGTCCATTTGAGCTATTGGTCATAAGTGTGAAGCGGCCTCAGCCAACTCTGCTGTGTGATTCCCTCCAGGAACACTGAGCTTGCTTGGGTTCTGGTGTGGACTAGGCAGAAAGTTGGTTTGAGGTCTTGCTGGGTGAATACAACATTGGGAGAGGGGGCAAGGGAGGTAAGGATGTTTTAATATTTTTTGTCAAAAACATAAACTTCTAAGTCTGGAGGGAACTCGGAGGTCACGTAGCACCTTCTGCCCACTCTACAGGTGAAAAATGGAGGCTCTAAGTAGACAAATGACAGCCTGAAAGTTATGAAAGGAGGCAGAGAGTATCCTGGAAAGTAATCCTTTGTGAGAAAAGAATGTTCACATGGTGTCGCATTGCTGTGGGCCACTCCTGTGCCTGCTTTCCTTCACACACCTCTGCCCCTGCCTTGAGAGGTCCCCTTATGCCACCAGAGCTTCCTGAAATGAAGATTTTATCCAAATCCTGGCTATTCATGGCTTTGAGTGCAGCAGCTCCCGTCCCGGGAATTGGGGATATGGTAGATTGAGTTCGGTGGCCCCAGTTTTTCAGCCCTCTCCATATTCACACTGTTTATCATGTGACTTTGAAGTTCTTCCTTCCCCATCCTCTGACCCTGGGTTTGGCCATGTGACATGCTTTGCCCAGTGGGATGTTAGAAGAGGTGATGTAACCAGAGGCTTGAATTGTGCCTGGCCAGTTGGATTTCTGTCCTCTCCATGACAAAAACATGCTCAAGAACCCCACTGATCCAAGGGTGAGGAGAGACTCTGAACAGAACTGTCACCAACCTGCAGCTTTGAGCCCAGTCTAGCCCCACCTGGATCAGTCGCCTGCAGCTGACCTGCAGCTGTGTGAGCAGTGGTAGATAATCCCACCGAGGTTTGGGGTTATTTGTTACACAGCATTTTTGTGGCAATAGGTTACTATGTAGAAGTATCCTTTTGAAAATTGATTATGCCTACTTTCTTGTCATTCACCTTTCTCCTAAATATAGGGCACCACGGCACTTGTAGAAAATTGAGGATCTCCATTTATCAAAGCTTTGCCATAGCGTGATGCCATTTCTGACTAAAAATGTACAAGCCTTGTGGGAAGAGAAAAATGTTGACATGCATATTCCAATTCCCCGAAAAAAAGTTAGGGGAAGGGAGGAAGCCACTTTTACTCAGATTTTTGGTTTTTCATTTTCATTTGCCATCCACATATCAGCTGTAAAAGAGAGATGACAAAGAAGAATGGTGAAGTGAGAGTCTGAAGCCAGGGAAGGAACATGGGTGGGTAAGAGCAGGAGGGGAGAGAGGAAGGCTGGAAAAAAGTCTAGACAGAAAGGGAAAGGGGCAGATTTCCCACTGGAAAATACAAGGAGTTGGGGAAGAGGAGAATAACAGAGAAGGTGGCCCTCCTTATTGCAGAATGTTAACAGACATATTTATTTGTTTTAACAAACAAAAGGTGTGCTATAGCATAACAACTAAATTTCTGAACTGTGTTTCATAGTGTACGTAGCTGATTTCAGGTACTTCTGTATTTCATGCCATAGTACATTGGAGACAGTTACAACTCCCCCCACCCAGCCCCACCCAGCCTTTGGGACATCATGTTGGAATTTGATAGCTTACAACATAGGCAATATGGGCCCCCACCCTCTGCTTCCCCACTGCCGACACTGTTGATATTGGGAAGTGGCATCTGGAACGAAAGGTAGTAAGAACAGGAATAGGGAAAGAGGAGAAAAGAAGAGCCAGAGTGGTCACCAAGAGATGGTCACCCCTTCTGCTCCAGCAGACACTTTGCACTCCTGGTTGACAGCCCAGGCCCAGCCAAGAACCAATGGTTGGCTGGCCTCTGTTCTGCAGCCTGAGGACAGGAGTGGGGCATGGGTTTGCGGGGCTGGAAAGTGGGCAGATGACGTGACCACCATTTTCTCTACCACATCTAAATGTATTTATGGGATCTGGGTTTGTGCAGTCATGCCTCTGTCCTTTTCCTCATTCCCGTATTTCTTTCAAGAAGTCTCCCAGTTCTCAAGATGGAACCATAGGTATAACTGCACCTATGCCGGAATCATGGCAGGTCAGCTTCCCCTCGGAGATGGCCCACTGGGGCCTCCAGAACACCGATCTCCAAAGTTATTTGGCCCAAAGACATCACTTTCATTCACTTAATTTCCAGTATGCTCTCCTGAGTGGAGGAGTAAAGGGGAGGTACACAGGTCAAGGCTGGGAGTTGTGCACATACCTAAGCACACCCATGGGGAGTCATCAAGCAAGTAAATCCAATGTGAAGAAAGAAAGGTTGAGAACCATATTTCGAATGCATCTTCTGCCATAAGGCATACTATGTCCAAGCTTTCCCATATAGTATTATGTACCCCATTTTGAAAGCTTTGGGGAGAACAAGGGCCCAAACACTCCTTAATAGCACAAGCCTCTGAATCTTTCCTTTTGTGTAGACATATTCCCTCAAACATGTTTTCAGGTAGGCTCTACCTCCCAGCCCTCGCGGAAGTAAGTGACTTGTTGGAACACTCCTGCTGCCCTCTGCCTTCAGTTCCTCTGCTATTAGGGATGCTGGCTGTTGAATTTTGGTTTTGCCGCTTTCTAGAATTTCTAACCTTAGGAAAGATGCTTTGCCTCTCTTCCTCCATTTCCTCACCTTAAAATGCGGCAAGTAATAGGACGTCTTTCATAGTGTGGTTGCAAAGATCAAATAGTAAAGTAAATTAAGTACCTAGAACAATACCTAAAATAGTCAGTGTTCTATAAATATTAGCCAACAATAATCAAATTATGGAAAAAACCCAAGTGTCCATCGACTGACAAATGGATAAAGAAGATGTGATATATATATACACACATACATACATACATACATGCATACATACATATAATGGAATACTACTCAGCAATGAAAAAGAACGAAATCTTGCCATTTGCAACAACATGGATTGAATTGGTGGATATTTTGCTAAGCTAAGTAACTCAGTCAAAGAAAGACAGATATAAAATTTCACTCGTATGTGGAATTTGAGAAACACAACAGATGAATACAGGGCAAGGGAAGGAAAAATGAGATAAAAACACAGAGCGAGGCAAAACCATCAGAGACTCTTAAATACAGGGGACAAACTGACGGGTGCTGAAGGGGAGGTGGATGGGGTGGTGGGTTAAATGGGTGATGGGCATTAGGGAGGCCACTTTTCGGGATGCGCACTGGGTGTCATATGTAAGAGATAAGTCACTGGGTTCCACACCTGAAGCCATGACAACACTGTATGTTAACTAACTTGACTTTAAATAAAACATTTTAAATTTAAATTAAAAAAATAGGGGCGCCTGGGTGGCTCAGTCGGTTGAGCGTCCAACTTCGGCTCAGGTCACGATCTCACAGTCCGTGAGTTCAAGCCCCACGTCAGGCTCTGTGCTGACAGCTCGGAGCCTGGAGCCGGCTTCCGATTCTGTGTCTCCCTCTCTCTCTGCCCCTCCCCTGCTCATGCTCTGTCTCTGTCTCAAAAATAAATAAAAATAACATTAAATTTTTTAAAAAAATTAAAAAAATAAATATTAGCCATTTGTAGCTGATTTTGCCAACAAAACAAATCTAATAATAGTAATAATAATAACAACAGTACTAATGACCATTGTTTGAGGATTTATCATACCTTAGGCAGTATTCTACATGTATTTGCCTATATCAAGTTGGTGATTAAGGCTCTAGAGCCAAACTGTATGATTAGATAAGGGGATTGGACACGATCAGATAGGTAGAATCTATGCGCTAAATTCCTCAGGAAAAGGAATTTACAAACCAGATGGAAAGGAAAAAATGACTTATTGTTGGTGGAATTTAGGCATCAGCTACAATGTAAGACAAGGGGTGTGGTGCAGAGAAATGACATTTATGCCTGGACATTTCCAGTACCCTTCAAATAACACCTCATATAGCTGGCCATGGGAAGAATCTTTTTTCAGCCAAGTGCAAGATGAGCTTACTGGGGCTATATTTTCAGGTGTTTGGGGGCCAATACAGGGATAGTATGGAATGAGCCTCCCTTTTGTACCAGGGCACATATGTTGCTCTTAGTCTCCTGGCCCAGAAAGCATATCTGCTTCTATAACATCAGCCCCTGAGACCAGAAGTGGCACCAATGAAAAACCAAATAATAAACAGGTGGAGAAAAGTAATAACTTGAGCTTTGCCTGGACTGGATTCAATTTCTGCCTGCAGCATTTCAGTTTCAACTCACTAAACCTTGGTCAGAGTCTTGGGAGAACAAGACAGTACAATTCTGAAAAGCAATCAAAAAGCGACTGCCAAGTTATTGGGAGGTTCCATGGTGCGTTCCTAAACCAGTGCTAATCTAATAAATGTACGGGCAATGAACTGCGAAATTGAGAACATGATTGTCCACGTTCCCTAAGCCAAAGGAATAAAACGGTCATTTTCCCCTTTATTTCATATGAAAAAGGAGTCGCTAATAATATGTTATTTTTGCACCTTTGTATAAAACACGGAAGTCTGTATGTCTAATGGCATTTGTTAGCAGGGAGAAAACACTTAGAGAATTATGATCCTGGGTTTGCCAGACCCCACCTTCAAACAAAAGGCACGGAGGAGTACTGACTTCTGAGCCAGAAGGCCTGGATTAGGAGCCCAAACTCTGCCATTTAGCACTTCGTGAAGTGAGTATTAATTCCTATTCTACATCATTGTGTGAGCTTTAAATGAGATAATGTTTGTGGAAAGCACTGTTTGAAGTGTATGAATGAATGAGTGGGTATAAGGCAGGATATAGGGAGAGCAAATATTTTCATTTCAGTTTGGGGAATTACCGGATTTTTTTTTTTCACTTTAATCGCAGTTTTAAAAAAAACCCACAAATTTTGTGGGTACAACTTATACAACATAGCAAAAGCAGTAGAACCATTGAGGATGGGCAATGACACTCTAAGATCTTAGGGTTACCTTCTGGGACATCAATTCAAATCAACCAGTGTTTGCTCAGAACATCAGCTGAGTTGTGGAACTGAGCTGGTTGCTGTAGAAAATACAACAATGATTAGGATTCAGTGACTGCTTCTGATGTGATTACGAACTAATGGGAATCAGATGGGATAAAATAAGTGAGTTTTCGGCGAGATGAAAAATTGTAAGTGCAAAAGATGTTCAAAAAGCGGTAGCTAATTGCAAATAGTTACCTCTCGCTGGGTGATCAAAGATAAGACTTCATGAAGGAGAACGCATTAGGGATATACTTTGAAGAATGGATAGTGTATCATTCTGGACCTAATCTGGAAAACAGATACCAAGCCAAACATTTCTAACATAGAGGATTTAATTCAGGAATCAGTTACAAAAATACTGAATGAGCCAAGAAAGCAAAAACGGGAAGGCCAGGCAAACCAGAGATTTATAGTTTAAGGAAGAAGTTTCCATCCCTCTGGATGTAGAAACAAAGAAGAGGGGGCCATCTTACCCACAACCAGGAGCTCATTCTCCTGCACTGCTGGGGGTGCCGCCCAGCTATCTGGGACCTGCTGTAGAGGGGCCTTTACTTGGAACTGTCCTGGAACCATAAAGGCCCAACAGCTGGCACTGGGACATCCCTGATGGGAATCACCATGGCTGCATCTTTCAAGTAGCACTAATTTAATATGAATACCTTCCTCACCAACCCAGGAATGTTGTATTACTTTAAAACAAAATTTTTGATAGGGCTTTTGGGGTCTTTTGGATCCTTCCAAACATGAAATATCTTACTCCACAGCTAAGGATTCTTTCATTAAAATACTGATTTTTAACTATATATCCAAGGACTGGTGAAATAACCAAGATGTGCTTGGGATCGCATTAAGCTGTATTTAAGGTGGATTTGGACAAAACATCACTCATCAATGCATCAGCCTCCATAACCCCCTATTTAGTCTCTAAGAATTTGTTCTTTTTTTAAAAAAAAAATGTTTATTTCTTTTTGAGAGAGTGCATGTGGGGGGGGGGGCGCAGAGAAGGGGCAGAGAGAAAAGGGGACAGAGGATCTGAAGCGGGCTCTGCACTGACAGCAGTGAGCCCAGTGTGGGGCTCAAACTCACCAGCCACGAGATCATGACCTGAGCCAAAGTTGGATGCTCAACTGACTGAGCCACCCAGGCACCTCCAGTCTCTAAGAGTTTGTTAGCGTATAGTTGGTGTTGAAATAGTATGTTTCCCCAGTACCCAGTCTGGTAGGTGGTCTTCAGGTATCTTGGAAAGCCAGGAGGAGGAGCCACCGAGTGATTGCAGAGTCTTTCCTAATGGCGCCCAATTCCTTCTTGTGCTGCCTATGGCTCCACCTATTGTCCCCTTCTGCCATGGTGGCCTAGTTCAAGTCAGACACATGGTCACAAGATCTGGAAGTTGCTTACGTAATATAATATTGGGTCAACTTCATTGCTAACTTGCAAATGAGGCATCAGAGACTGAGAGAGAAGTGTTCGATTTAGTTTATCAAAATACTTCATGTTTTTAGTCGAGTCAGGGATGTTGCCTTATCGCCAGGTTGCCAACAGGATGGACTTTTCCATGCGGTCAGTGTACCGGAATACTTGAAACAAGCATAGTATCTCGCTCACTACTCTGCCAACAGGGAGGTCATCCATTCCAAAGTACTGTTGGATTCCGTCCTTCTTCATCAATAATAAAGAGACCTGAAGACTGTGTCCTGTGCTCTCCATACATGATAATCCTTTGAGATCTGATAGGTCAAATCTGAAAGAAGTGAGATCTCCCCAGACCCAAGCCCTCTTCATGGGGAGGGGGGAGGTATTCCTTCTCACTATAACAGGTAAATCATGAATCAGCAGGGCATGCTATCACTTCAGTCTTTATAGATCTGAAGTCTCAAGTCTGTCGCTAAATTGATCGATCATTTAACACAAAAATGTGAAATCAAGAAGAAAAAAAATATAGGGATTTCCCTGTGACCCAGTTAAATTGAGCTCTTCGGGTTCTCCATTTGTCACTGCTGATGCTTCCCAGTAAGGTGCACATTTGGCTTTGCTGAAGTGCAGGCAGTGGTCAGGCACGGGCACCCTACATGCCTCTCTGGTGTCGATCCTCTGCCTACATCAAAGTGGCACGCCCTTCCACTGTCCTCAGGTCTGACTCCCATAGGGAGTGTTTCAGTGTTGTTCCTCCCTGGCCATGTGTTCATATTACCTAAATTCTGGCAAATCCACAGTCTCTCACCCTGAAAGTTACTTTTACTTACACCAATCAAGTAGGACCTTGATGAATTATCCATATACTCATGGAACTAAGAATCCGTTAACTTCTGCCAAAGATTCTTGTCAGTCAGCTCATTGCTATTACCAAATCCACTCTGCTGCCTGTTACAGTAAACAAACACCTTCGTCTCTGGTAAGTCTGGTAAGTGTAGGCACGCTTCTCCTATGGAGAGGCCGAAGGGCTCTCCAGCCCCACTGAAATCAGGGAACCCATTTCAATCGTAGAACCTCCCACTAGCATACTCAGTCCACATTCAATAGCCATAAAAGCACCACTCAAAGATGGCGGGTCTCCTTCCCAATGTTATTTCCAAAGGCCTTGGTGAAGAGCATGGTAACTGGACCCTCTCCGGAAACACAGAGGATAGATGCTGATCAAACACACTAAATGTATTCCAGCTTTCCCATTTTGACTTCTTTTCCTACATCATGATAAGAAACTTATCTCATCTTGATATCATTTAGTGGTTTCAGTCTATCAACCAAGCTAACAACAAGCATCACTTCCAGATGATTGAACTGAATTCATGGGTAGGTGCACTTTTATTGATAAGTCCAGTCCTGGCTAAAATTATCCCCTTTCCTCCTTGGGCAGGAAACCCAAGAAAACACTCTTATGTTATTCCCCAGATTTTTTGCTGACAACATTAGAAAGAGGCCACATTTTTGGGCTGGGGAGATATAAGCTTTTATCTAGATTTGTCTTTATCAGTGTACCCCCAAGGGCATGGCTACTGCTGGCAAGGAAGAGACTTCAACACCTTTTGTTGGTTTTTTTTTAATGCCCATAACCCTGCCCATACCTCTGTTGATAGTCTCTTCATTAAGAAATCTGCAGCTAAACCCTCTGAGTGTTTCATCTGATACCACCTGAGTACTTTGAGGGATCTGTCAAAATTCAGAATTTCAAAAGTCCCTCAAAATTCAGAATTCTGAAGAGTACTTCATGAGGGTAGGGCCTTGTGAATTGTTTAATGTTTCTTTTTCTAGAGGTTAGTCCAGCGCCCGGCAAACAGTGAGTATCCAAGCAATATTTATGATTGAGAGCCAAGAAACAAGGATTAATTAGGAAGCTACTAAGTTAACTCTGCTGAGAAAAATCAGCCCTGCATGGAAGGAATCAATCTTATGATGTACATATTGTTTCCATTTTACAGAGGTTTAAATGAATTAAGTAAAAAGTCCACATTCCTACATGTAATGAACAGCAGAGTTGGGATTTGAACCCAGGTCTAACTGTGAAACTCATACTTGCCCATTATATCATGCCATGGGGTGGGAAGGGTGGTCCAGCAGTGAGGACCCAGTAAAAGAGGCAAGATACAGGAGGTATTGGCAAGTGACTAGATGCAGTGGGTGGGACAGAAAAATGAGGCAAAGTTGAGGGGTTCTGGGTTCTGGGCTGGAGTTACAAGGAGAGTGGTGATACAATTAAAAGAAATGGAGAAGCCAAGGAAAGTCACTTCCAAGGACAGGCTTCTGGAGTCTGCTTCGGACTAAGCAGGGTTAATGGAGGGACAACTGGATGGAGCTCTTCTCCGGGCAGTTGGATAGAAGTAGGCATCTCAGGACCAAGGTGGTGGTAAGGAAATAGATTTGCAAGTGACTCATATTGAGATGCTGATCTGAAGGTATGAACACCGAGGAGAAAAGTTACCCAAGTACAAGGGGTGAATGTATGTGGTCCAGGCATGACCTGTGGGTGGTGCTGAGTACATACAGATCCTAACGTATGTCCTAAAAGCAGGTCTCCTTATTAACTCTTCCTATCAGCGGTTTTCTTGTGATTTTCACATTTATTTAAGTGGGGTATGTTGGCAGGGGATGAAAAACACATAGAGGATCTCTGACCAATGAAGGATCCACTCTTGGTGTGAGTTGGGTTCTGTCTGTGCATGACTTAGTCTTCTCAAGGAGACTTTATTTATTTATTTTTTATGTTCATGTATTTATTTTGAGAGAGAGGGAGCATGCATGCACACCAGTGGGGGGAGGGGCAGAGAGAGAGAGAGCGGGAGGGAGAGAGAATCCCAAGCAGACTATGTGATGTCAGCGTGGAGCCCAACGCGGGGTTCAATCCCACAAACCACAGGGGATTATGACCTGAGCCGAAATCAAGAGTCAAACGGTCAACCCACTGAGCCACCCAGGCGCCCTCTAGGAAACTTTAAATAGCCAAGCGAAGAAACTGCAAATGCTGGTGATTCTCTGTCTGGGGGCTGAAAACCCAACCTCCGGGAGCCATGACTCCTTGGGTCACCCACCCGTCAGCAGGGCTTTGACTGTACAATCCCCAGGCACAGCCACCAGGATTGGGTGTCTGCGTCCGCAGGTTGGGGATCCCCTTTCCTCTCCATCCTTCCCTCCCTGCCTTCCCTGAAGATTTACTGGGCTGCACCACTTTGTCTGATGGGTCTTGGCCAGGGCTTTCTAAGAAGCCAGATTCCCCCATGAAAAATAGTACTGAAATTCCACTTCTCAGGCCAAGTTGCCCGATTACAGCCGTGTCAGACATGGCCACCTCTGTCTTTCTATCAAATCAAAAAACCACCTCAGATTTCTATCTGAACCCAGATAATCCAAAACGGCTGGATTTTAAAAGAGTCTTTCTGCACGCAACATTTTTATAGTGGAAAAGTACCCTGATTAATTTAGGAGAGCATTTTACCCTAATTTAGATATAAGTGACTGAAAATGTGCTTTTGCACCTGTCTAGGATGACATTTCATGGGCATCTACCCTACATAGCCTTTCCATGACAATAAACACGTAGACTTGTTATTTGCTAGTTGCATCATTGCGGTTTTCTTCTGCTTGTTCTCAGAAAGGTGGAGAGCTGCTGGTGTGCTCTTTGTTCCCCCCTTTTTTTTTCCAGGGGAGAAATTTAAAACGCATCAAACCTAGGGAAAGAAACAGTCAATATGCCATTGCTGCATGTAGGCTGCTGCACGCGTATTTATTTGCCAGTTCATTCTCTGAATTCTCCTCTGAAGCGCTTTGCGGGCTGGTTGGGCTCAGGGCACGCTAAGTGGCAATACATGCCAATAACCGCCAGAGGGCAGTCATGCCCTCATAAACCTCAGGAAGGCGGTCTGTCCTCCATCCGCAAAATGAGAATGGCTCTTGCAATCTGTAACTCCAACCACCTCCCTCAACCACTGAATAAATAATTTCTATGGTAGAAAATCACTGCATGTGCTCTGCAGTCAGACTGCCTGACTTAAATCCCAGCTCTGCCACTTACTAGCTGTGTGACCTTGGCTGAATTACCTAACCTCTCTGGGTTTGTTTCCTTCTTGTTTGTAAAATGAGGATATTAATAATATCCATCTTGTAGGCTTGTTGTGGACATCGAATGAGTTAATATTTGTCAAGTGCTAAGAACAGAACCTGGCGCATGATAAGCTATTATATTTGTTGTTGTTACTAATAATAGTAAATTAAACCGATTTTATTTTCTCTTTCAGGGGCCCAACCGAACTGACTAAGGAAAAGGGACATGATTGAGGAGAAAGGGGGGAAAGCTGTGCCTGGAATCTCCGGGTGACGGAGAAGGGGGTGTCAAACATGGCAGCACTCGGGGAGGAGAGCAGGAAAATGGCTCTAGGGAGGTTGGAAGGGGCAAAGCCTGACAGGTTTGTCTGTTTCTTCCCAAAGCTGGAATGACAGACCCAAGCTTGGGCGGCGGGAAGGCCAGCAGGCGTCTGGGACAAAAAGGGCTTGAGGCGAGCGAAGAGCTGTTTTCCCCAGCAGCGTTCAAGCAGGGCGCAATTAGCTGCAGCCTGGGGAGGTGGCTGTGGGGTGCCTGCCGCCTGGGCACCTCCCCTCACAGGCTGGGGGAAGGACAAAGGGAGGACGCCAGCTCTGAAACTGAGGCCTTGGGGTTTTCACCACCAGCATGGCAGAGGCCGAGGAGACAGGTGGATGTTTCCAGCTGCCTTTAGCAAAAGCTTTAAGGTGGGGGTAAGGCGTGGGGGATTTGCAGCAGAAAGTGGGGTGCACCCTTCTGAAGGTCTCAGAGGCCTCTGGGAATGATGTGGAGGTAAGTTCTGGGCAAGCTTCTCGAGGGCCAGGGGCACGGCTCAGCCATACTTGTAAACCGGCAACTGCACCTGCCCTAGGGCCGTGGACAAACGCTCCGGCTCCCCCTGCTGACACACAATAGGATTGCACTTCCCTGCGGTTTCGAAGTCGGTGTTAACTTTGGCGGGCTAATGAAATAGAAGCAGCGCTAAGAGCCAGTGCAGACTTCGCTGCGCTCTTTTTCCCGTCTGACCCAGCGGTGTGACTTCAGTGAGCAGAGTGTCCCCTACGCTGGCCTGTGGCAGCCGTGCCACACGAGTAAAAAAAAAAAAAAAGTCAACCTTGGTTGCTTTAGGCCATTAAATGCTGGGGCCACCGCAGCATGACCCGGCCCACCTTGGCACAGCCCTCTGCCATACACACGCGCCTTTCCCCCACCCCACCACCTCACTGGATCCTCTGGAAAGCGCTGTGGGGTAGAGCTGTTACCTCAGTTTTCCAGGTGAGGAAACTGGGTCCCAGAGAGGGCGAGTCTTCAGGATGTCAGAGCAAAGCGACAGAGCTGGCAATCCACCTCAAGCCCCAGGACTCCGCCACCCTCCCTAAGTATGACACCCGAGGACGCACAAACATGCATTGATGTAATGGAAATGGTAACACCGGCCAGCACAGCCCAATCACTGCCATCACATGGCTTTCACGAGGACGAGTCTTTTCTGGGGCCGTGAACACAGACGTACAGCATGGCTAGTTCCGTGAAGAGCAAAGGCCAGTAAGAAACAGCGCCTCAGAGAAAGGACACACATCGGAAAACATTGCCTCGGCAAGACTTACTGTTAAGCATCACCTAACACTCATTACGGTGGCTTTGAACCCAGTTTCTCTCATACCACTCCCTTCATCACCGAGTCCCTCACCACGATCACCCCAAGGCTGGCTCTCTCGTTCTTTGTACCAAACCTCCCTCCGATCACACTGACCTGTTCTAGTGCCTCAGTCACTCAGGGCCCTTTTCTCCCCCTTGGGAAACTAAGTCAGGAGAAGTCTGTGCGTGTACTCTGTCTCCCACATATCACTCCTGCGGGTTAACTTGCTCTCCCCGCGCTGGTCCAGCAGTGAGGTTTTGGACCCACTCAGCCGGCTGGTATGGGAGGTGTCTGGGCACTGGCCGGCTTTTCATTACACCTCAAATCACATCCTGTAATCGGCAGTCGATTCCACCCACCCTGAGATCGCTTTCTGCATCCATCCATCCTTCGCTGCTAACTTTGGAGGGATCAAAAGAGCCCTGTGTGTTTTCCTAATCTCCCTAATCCTCCTGACTATCCCTGTGAGGGTGCAGGTATCATCGCCACCAGTTTTCAGATGAAACGAAAGGCCCAGAAAGTTTTAGCCACAGGCCCAAGGTCACCCCCGTGGGCTGGTGGCAGGGATGGGAGCAGAACTCAGGCCGGCGGATCTCCCGGGCCATCAGTCTCCATTAGACCCTGCTGTCTCGCTGAATTCCCCCCGCAGTTTTAATTGAATATCATGTTCTTCACTTCCTGCCCTAAACAGAGCAACAGCTGCCACTCACCCTCTGAGCCGGCTGGCGGTACTTCAGTGGGGGGAAGTTATCCTGGGATATAAAGTGGGTGAAGCGTTTCAGGATAAAAGGGCCCATCCAAACGGAAGATATTCACGAAGGTATAAAAGAGATGCCTCGACTTTACTGCTCTCCCTGACTTTCAAATGACATCGTGTCGGGCACCGGTCTAAGAGAGAAATCCGCGAGGGAGGGTGAGTACCGGAGTCGGAAGGAGGGATCCTGTGGAGGAAAATAAAAAAAAATATGTGGGTGTAATTGGATGAAAACTTCTCCCCATAAGAAATAAAAAAAGCTATATCATTGGTGAGACGCCAGTGTGCGGCCTTGTGGGACCGTCCTGGGTTCATCTTCTTTTCTGGGGAATGATGCGATAGGGTTTCAGGAGGATTAAAAGGAGGAGGAGTGTAATTCGCTGCACCCTGGTCCATCCACTGGACGGGGTCTACACCAGGAGCTCTCAGACTTGGGGCGTGTTGGCCTGGACCACTGGGGAGACGCGTTGGTCTCTGGCCCCGTTCCTGGGAGGTGTGACTTGGGAGGATTTGCGGCTGACTCGAAGGGAAGGCCCGTCTGTGCCCCCGCCCCACCCCCATGCACATTGGGAGGGTCTTGTCCGGTGGAGGACAAAGGAGCAAGCCCCAAGAAGGGGCTGGTTGCAGCGTTGGGTCTGGTCAGCCCCAGGCAGCCTGCTCCGCCGGGGGCGACTGTCCGCCCGCTGAGTGAGGCCCCTGATCACACTTCAGGGCACGGAGGACCGGTGTGGACAGGGGAATCTCGCCCTTGGAAATCTGAGCGGTTTGGTTCAGGCCAGGAGGAAATTGAAAAACTTCCCAACCAAAACGTTTACTTCCCGAAGAGATAAAAAGCAGCTCAGGGTCATAAATCCGTGCCAACAGTCGGGACCCAGAGGTCAGGCTGGAGGCCCAGAAGGGAACCAACGGCCCTGAGAATGGGAAGTGTAAGGGGGGAGACCCTTGGCCATCAGGGTGCACAGCTTTTCCACAACCGCTCGGGTCACAGGAGCCGAAAGGGTGCCAGGGGACACCTCCCAGGAGGCAGGGGCTTCGGGGTTCATGGCATTCACACACAGCGAGGCAGCGGGGTCCTGGGGATGTGGTCCACCCGGAACCCCGGATCCATCACAGCCTCTTTGTATTTTGCAGAGTGGCATTTTTCCTGGACCCCAGCTTAGGCAAGTTCACCGAAAAGGAAGCAAATCATCAGGGAAGATGGTGCAAACAGCTGGCAGGCTCTCTTTTCTAAACTGAGAAGCTGAGCTGAACCAGGAGGCCGGCGGACCAGGTGCCCAGCCCCAGTGCCCAGAGGGGGGCTGTTTGTCCCACTGTGCCCCATCTTGGGCAAATGGGCCCCTGAGAAGGCAGCCCTAATTACCCTCAGGAACCTACGCAGTGTTCAGGTAATCGTGAATTATGACTGCCACAGCAAGGACTGAATGAATTATGACTCAGGATGCCTTTGACTGTTAATTTCCGTCTGGAGGGGCTGCTGCTTCTTCTTCTTCTTCTTCTTCTTCTTCTTCTTCTTTTGTTGTTGTTGTTGTTGTTTTGTTTATTTTGCAGGGGCTTCTTATTTTAACATGCTAACTTTCCCATTCTGGGTAGCCTTACCCACACTCCCTCTCCCCTGAAAGGTTCCCCAAGGTTAGGAAAGTCTGCAGAAGAGTGTCCTTAGAATCAAGGAAGTTATTTATAGTTTCCTCACTGAACCCTTAAGATGTGAGGATCACACTAGTAGGGAGGAATTGTCATTTCCAAGGACAAATGGTGGTCCTGCTGATCCTAAAACTTCTTTATTTCTATATTTCAGTCATCTCCCACTGCTGGAGAGTGAGGTAGATAATCATCCTCTGATATGAGGGTGGGGGGGAGTCAATGTGAACTTAAAATAAAGCTTGTTTCCCTCAAGAATGGCATTGTAATGTTACATAAGTCCTTTAACCTTCCTGGGCCTCGTGTTTTTCTCGCCATAATACAGCTGTCATTTCATCGAGTAAGCAAATCATAACTCTTCACTGCCTCCGAAGGGCCTTGAGCTCTACATTTGGAAGGCAGAGAAGGCTGAGCAAAATATTCATGTGTGATTGCTTATAATAAAATCAGAAACTCAATTTAAGAGCCTGTAGATGTTGGATGGGCAAGCCTCACAAAGATATAAGGAAACATTTAGAGACATCAGTGTTCAAAAAAGAGTTGATTCTCTTCTAGAGCAATCATCACAGAAGGCCATCTCACATCTCTGAAATGGAGTTACAAATAAAACAGAAATCAGAATAAGGAGAGGTGGTAAGGCATAGCAAAAGGCCAATGATCTGGACTTAGCCAGCCCTGATTCTGTCCCAGCACTAACTAGTTCATGATCTTGGGTAAGTCATCTGTCACTTTGGCCCTTGCTTTCATTGTGTTTATGTTTTGTTTTGTTTTTTTGTTTTGTTTTTTTGTTTTTTTTTAATGTTTATTTATTTTTGAGACAGAGAGAGAGCTTGAACGGGGGAGGGGCAAAGAGAGAGGGAGACACAGAATCGGAAGCAGGCTCCAGGCTCTGAGCCATCAGCCCAGAGCCCGACGTGGGGCTCGAACTCACGGACCGCGAGATCGTGACCCGGGCTGAAATCGGACGCTTAACTGACTGAGCCACCCAGGCGCCCCTATGTTTTGTTTTGATTGTAAAAACAATATAACAAAAACTCACCCTCTTAATTGTTAAATATATTCTGGGCACTGTGGGGTACTATGGATTCTAAAACTTTTCATCTTGTGTTAATAAAATTATACCCACTGAACAACAGCTCTGTGTTTTCCCTGGCCCCCAGGCCCTGGCAACCACCATTTTACTTTATGTTCTGATCAATATGATTGCTTTAGATACCTCATGTAAGTGGAGTCATGCAGTATTTGTCTTTTTGTGATTGGCTATTTAAGTTCACATGATGTCCTCAAGTTTTAGCCACATTATTGCACATGCTAGGATTTCCTTCTTCTTTAAGGCTGAATAATATCTCATTGCATGTATAATCCACATTTTCTTTATCCACTCATCCATTGATGGACATTTAGGATGCTTTTTTTTTTTTTTTAACGTTTTATTTATTTTTGAGACAGGGAGAGACAGAGCATAAACAGGGGAGGAGCAGAGAGAGGGAGACACAGAATCTGAAACAGGCTCCAGGCTCTGAGCGGTCAGCACAGAGCCCGATGCGGGGCTCGAACTCACGGACCTCGAGATCACGACCTGAGCCGAAGTCGGCCACTTAACCGGCTAAGCCACCCAGGTGCCCCTAGGATGCCTTCTAATCTTGGCTATTGTGAATAATGTTGCAGTGAACGTGAGTGTGCAAATATCTCTTTGAGATCCTATTTTCAATTCTTTTTAATATATACTCAGAAGTGAGATTGTTGGATCATAAGTAGTTATATTTTTAATTTTTTTGAGAAAACTCTATACTGTTTTTCAAAACAGCTGCATCACTTTGTAATCCTACCAACAGTTTGCAAAAGTTCCAATTTCTCCACATCCTCGCCAACACTTGTTATTTTCTGTTTTGTTCTCGATTGTTTGTTTGTTTTGTAGTGGCCATCCTAACAAGTATGAAATGATATTGATCATGGTTTTTATTTGCATTTACCTGATGATTAGTGATATTGAGCATCTTTTCATTTGCTTTTTGTCCATTTGCACATCTTTGTTGGATAAAATCTATTCAAATCCTTTGCCCATTTTTAATCAAATTAAACAATATTTGTTTGTTGTTGTTGTTGTTGTTGGGTTGTAGGAGTTCTTTATGTATTCTGAATATTAATCCCTCATCCAATATAAAGTTTGCAAATATTTTCTCCCATTCTGTAGGTTGCCTTTTTACTCTATCAATTATTTCCTTTGTTGTGCAGAAGTTTTTAAGTTTAATATAGTATTGCTTAACTAATTTTGCTTTTATCACCTATGCTTTTGGTGTCATATTCAAGAAATCATTGCTATTTCAATGTCATGAAGACATTCCCTATGTTTCCTTCTAAGAATTTTATAGTTTCAGGTCTTACATTTAGGTCTTGAATCCATTTTGAACTAGTTTTTGTATTTGGCATAAGCATCCATCTTCATTCTTTTGCATGTGGACATTTAGTTTTCCCAGCACCATATATTGAAGAGAATATCCTTTCCCCATTGTGTAGCCTTAGTATCACTGTCAAAGGTCATTTGATCATTTATGTGAGAATTTATTTCTTATCTCTCTATTCAGTTCCATGTATGCTTCTTTATGCCAGTACCATACTGTTTTGATTACTATTACTTTGCAATATGTTTCAAAACTAGAAAGTGTGAGGCCTCCAGTTTCGTTCTTCTGTCTCAAGATTTTATTTTTTTTTTTTTTTTGGTGTCTTTTGAGATGCTATGCAATTTTTTTTCCCTTTCTGCAAAAAATGCCATTGGGATTTTGATAGGGATTGCATTGAATATGTTTATGGCTTTGGAAAGTATGAATATCTTAACAATATTAAGTCTTCCAATCCATGAACATGGAAGGTCTTTCCACTTACTTGTGTCTTTAATTTCATCAGTGTTTTGTAGTTTTTAGCGTACAAGTCTTTTACCTCCTTGTTTATGTTCATTACAAAGAATTTTATTCTTTTTGGTGCTATTTTAAATGAGATTTTTTTCTTAGTTTCCTTTTTGAATCGTTCATAATTGATGCAGAGACATGCAACCAAATTTCTAGTGCTGGTTTTATATTCTACAACTCTGTTGAATTCATTTATTCTAATAGTTTCTTTTTTGTGTGGCATCTTTAGGGTTTTCTACACAGAAGATTATGTCATCTGCAAGCAGAGATAATTTTACTTCTTCTTTTCTAATTTGATTGTGTTCTATTTCTTTTTCTTGTGTAATTGCTCTGGCCAGTACTATGTTAAATAGAAGTGGTGGGCATTCTTATCTTGCTCCTGATCTCAGAGGAAAAGTTTCCAGGTTTTCACTCTTCAGTATGATGTTAGCTGTGGGATTTTCAAATAAGACCTTATTGTATTGAGGTAGTTTCCTTTTATTCCTAGTCTGTTCAATGTTTGTATCATGGAAGAATTTTTAATTATGTCAAATGCTTTTTCTGCATCAATTGAGATGATCATGTGATTCCTGACCTCCATTCTTTTAGTGTGGTGTATTACATCTATTGGTTTTTGTATGTTGAACCATTCTTACATCAAGGGATACAGCCCAGTTAGCCGTGGCATGTAATCCTTTTAGTGTGCTGTTGAATTCAGTTTGCTAATATTTTGTTAAGGATTTTTGCATCAACATTCATCAGGGATATTAGTCTGTAGTTTTCTTTTCTTGTAATATCGCTGTCTGGCTTTGGTATCAGGGTAATGCTAGTTTTGTAAAAAGAACGGGGAAGCGTTTCTTCCTCTTCAGTTTTTTGGAAGAGTTTGAGAAGGATTGATGTTAATTCTTTTTTTAAATGTTTGGTAGAATTCTCCCATGAAGCCATCTGGTCCTGGAATTTTCTTTGTTGATAGGCTTTTGATTACTGGGTCAGTCTCCTTACTAGCTATAGGTCAGTTCAGACTTTCTATTTCTTCATAATTCAGTCTTGGTAGGTTGTATGTTTCTAAGAATGTACCTTTTCTTCTCGATTATCCAATTTGTTGGCATATAATTGTTTACAGAAGTCTCTTCTGATCCTTTGTATTTCTGTGGTACCAGTTGTAATGTTTCCTCTTTCATCTCTGATTTATTTGTCATCATGTTAAAAGGAGATTGTTGACTTAGATTATTTCTAAGGCCTTTTTATCTCTTAAATTCTTTGGCACCTCAAAGGAACATTTAAAAATGTATTATAAAATATTTAAGAGATACAAAATGATATAAAATACAATGAATACCTACCTGACTTAAGAAATAGAAGTTATCAAGGTAATAGACAACCTTCTGCGTATCCTTCCCTAAATGTGTTCTCCATCCCAGAAGAACCCACCATTCTAAATTTTGTGTTTTTCATTCTCATACATTTCTTCATAATTTTATTGTACACATATAAATGGATCCATGAAAATTATGTGGCATTTTTGCCTGCCTTTAACTTTGCATCAGTAGTGTCATACTGTATTTATTTGTCTACAAGTGGTTTTGGTTCTCTTAACATTTTGTGACCTTCATCCATGTTGATGCGTGTAACATTTGTTCATTTTCAGCCCTGTCTAGTAATGATTATATAAAGGTGCCACCATTTATTTGTGCACTGCTGATGGACATTAGGTTGTTTCCATTTTTTTAAGCAATGCACTCATATGATACTTGCCGTAATAGTGGATTACTTGAAGCACAGGGAATGTACATTTTCACCTTGACTAAATAATGTCATTTTTTTCCCTAAAGTAATTGAATGAATGTATACTCCCACGAGCAAGGTACAAGATTTCCCATTGTTCAACATTTATACCATCACTTGGTGGTATCATGCATTTTATGCCCAATTTGATGGACATAAGGTGGTAACCTGTTGGAGTTTCACGTGCATTTTACTGGTAACCATCATGGTAGTTCATTTTGTCGTATGTGTAGCAGCCATTCATGTTTCTCCTCTGTGAATTGCTTCTTCATATATTTTGCCCACCTTTGATTTTTAACATGGATGGACTGTATTTACTCCCACTCCCAGGAAAGCCACGATTGTATGACCAGATCTCACTATTGTGCAGTGCATTCTTGGGGAATTTATAATATAGCTCCCACTTGTACCACAAGAATTTGTAGACAAGCATCGCCTTTCCTCAGTTGCATTCACTGCATCCACATTTTCTTCACACCAGCCAGTGCAGGTGGAGAATGTGAGTCTCCTGTTAGAGAACTGAAACTCGGGGTCCTCATGGCACTTGTTGCTGAGCTGATGCTGATTCTGTCCAGATGGCCACCTGCATCGCCTGATCTGGAGAGGCTTAAGCATGCACTGAAAGGAGGCCGTGCACACTGATTCTCCACAGAAAGAGTCATGGAGTTATGGCTCATGCTCTAATACTTAGAATTTCCTGGGTTTTATGAAGAAATGTGTATTCCTGGTATTTTTCATGGTTGCAAAATACTAACATTTATATAAAGACGTGTCACAAGTGAAGCCGAAAGGAACGCCCAAGGTTGAATTTGGGATTTCTCTCCCTGCAACTTTGGAGCAGAATATTCACCAAAGAAAGGTTGGCAATGAAGAGGCAAAAAGCCTAGTGTATGAATCTTTGTTTAACTGTTCTTATGGACAACTAATTTTGTCCATCCGGGTTTTAAACAAGTCAGGATACAAGAGGCGGTGGGTACAAAGGATAAATTGACCTCAGTTTGTGAATATGTCTAGTCTCTGATTAGTGTGAATTATTGCTGCTGTCACTTCAAATTGCTGCCCCAGCTGTAGTTAGGTTGGTTGATTTGTCAAGTGTAATGCTAATGTAGACTGGTATGTCCACGGTGGATACAGTCCCATTGGAGAATACTAAACGCTCACTGACAGAGTCCAAAGTAAAAAAATAGAAATTGTGGCTTTGTCATTGAGACACAGTTCATAGGACATTCAAAAAGCAGAGAGGAGTAGGTTGTATTTTCCATAGTCCCCAGTCCCCTTCAAAAATATGTATACACACACACACACACACACACACACACGCACGAGTTCAGAAAAGCATAGCTACTCCATGCAGCCCCCATTCTGCTGAGTTTAGTTTGTCCTATTTCAACCGCTCAGTAGCAAGAAAAGCCAAAAGTCAGGGAAATGAAATAAAGAACAATAAAAACAAAAAGCAAGACAAATTCTATCAGACCTAAAATTCATAGAAGAATGAGCAAACATGTTTACCACAAAACCACAAAGCAAACCAGCATGCCACCAAAGTGCCAATCAATTAACACATGATTATGGAGTCAAGGTGTTCTGCATCTTCTGGATTGGGAGGCTCCTGTGGCTGCCCTAGCGCTTACAAGAACAGGAATTTAGGAATAGCCCTCATTTGGATGGCTGTTTCGATTTTCAATCAGCATTATACACACAGCCAGCAAAAGGAATATAGAAACAGAGAGCTAAGTAGAGAAGAAATAGATGACTATGCAAGACCTGGGTAAAGAGAATCTTTGAAATAAATGAACCTTGACTAATCGATCCATCTGCAAATATTTATCTAGGACTCAGTATGTGCGGTCAACGTCTATGCCCTATCAGCAGCATGACACTATCTTTCCCTTTTTGCTTCAGTTTTCTCAGCTGTAAATTGGGGACAATAATAGTACCCACCTCGAAGGATCATGGTGAGTGTTAAGTGAAATAACACAATTAAAGGATGTAGAGCTGTTCCTGTGCTGGTCAGGCAATCAATATTAAGGAAGGAGACAAATCCTAAGCACATAGAAACTGAACAACAATAAAGACATCAATACAAGAGATGTCACAGGCAGTGCATTATTAATTGCCAAACAAGTGCTTCTCACCCCTGAATGTCAAAACTGAGGGCACAGAGCTAAGAGAGAGCCAAAAGGAGTTTGGTTTCTCTCACTAGCCAAGCACCTGCCTTTTGCACGTGTCTGAGAAGCTGCAAACTGGGTCCCTCCAGAGACACCACGAATTGTGATGGGCTTTTGGGAAAAAACCCAGAGCTGCCCCTTGGCATGGAGGTGGTGCAGCAGAGTGCTGGAGAGCATAGCCATGGTACCAGACAGCCCAAGTTCAAAGCCCAGCACTGGTGTTTACTACTGGTAGGATCCTGGGAAAGTTACTTAACTCCTGAGTCTCCGTTTCATTATATGTAAATGAGGAAAGATAGTAGCATCGATTTCATAGGTTGGCATCAAGATTAAATGAGAGGGTTCATATTATGCTTGCAACAGAGTACCTGGCATGTACAAAACCATTTCTCATCTAAATTGAATGCTAAACCAGTTGCTTCTTCAAGATCTCCTAGGAAAGAAATTCCACAATCTGACCCAATATTCAAAACTTCCCCCTGTGAGGAAATCCTCCCTTTTTAAAGTTCATATGATTGGAGAGGGCCATTAGAGATTTTATAAACCAACTCATTCTACAGATGAGGAAATTGAAGCCTGGGAAGTTGAAGCAACATGCCTCAAGTTACCCAGGTGGTTAGTGGCAGAGCTTGGGGCTGACTCCCAGTTCTTCTGACACCCAAATCCATACTTTTCCTACAAAGGCTGCATTTATTGCTTCCCTCTGCAGGCCCTCTCCTCCTGGGATTCCAAACTCAAGGCAGAGCATCCCAAGCCCTCCATGGTCTGGCTGTCATCTGCCTGGTGGGCACCGAATGCATAGCATCCCCCTTCCCTACATGGAAAAACTGTGAAATAAAACAAGGGTGCAAATGTGGCCAAAACATCACCTTTATTATTGATAAAGGTTAAATTGGAGAATACAGCTTAGTATGAGAGCCAACGAGCCTGCCAACTATACCCGCCTCCCCTCCCCCATTAGGCAGACTCCTACAGACAGCCCCAGGCATGTGGACTGCAGCACAGAGAAGCAGATTTCCCTGTGGCAGACATTTTCAATCCCAAGAGGAAGAAGGAAGACGGGGCTGAGCAGAACATGCCCAAGCATTCTTCTGCCATGTGCCAATCAGAGAAGTCACTGCACCTCCCTAAGAATGGACAGAAGTTAGGAGCATGGGTAGGGAAAATCCCCTTTCATAGACACCAAGAGTGGGAAAAGACTTGCTTTTCTATTTCCACCTTTTTCCAACTACCCTTCCCTTGTTCCCTATTCTGGCCCTACAAATGACTTGTAAGCCTGTGTCCCCTATTCACTATTCCTGTTTTTGTTCACATTACCTGTCTTGGATAGATTGCCTGTGCCCTCTGGGTCCCTGAGTGTCAAGTGCCCTTCCATCTTTCAAGACTCAGTTCACGCATCACCTTCTGCATGGAACGCCTCCTTTTCCTTTCTCATTTCCACCCTCAGCATCTCAGAGGGAAGAATGGGCCAAACCCTTCTGTGTGATCCCATTGTGTTCGTACACTTTCCTTTCCCCTCAGCCCTTTCAGCACTTTATTCCACTTAATTTCCTGTGGCAGAGGCTACATCGTACCTATTCTGGGTTCAAAGCCTTGCATGGAATTTTGAACAAGGTAGGTTCTCAATAACTTCTGGTTGAATAAATGGTGAATACTTTTCCTAGGTATACGACACGAAGCCAAGTCCTGTCTTCTCCTATTAAAGGATCTCATTCTTTCATTTACCCTTTATGCGTCAATAGGTGAGTGGTACTGTGTTAGGTACTACAAAGATATATAACTTCTAGTCTCCCCTTTCTAGAAACCTCAAGTCTATTTGGAGAGATAAGGTAAGTTCACAAGACACAATTGAGTGCATGTACATCATTGATACAAATACTTCTTTGTACCCATAGAACACTTTACAATTTACAAAGCGACATCTGCATAATTTGCCGTTTGATCTAAAGACCACCCTGTGACTCAAAGTGCACTGACCAGTCCCATCTGACAAATTAGGAGACTGCACTTGAGGAGCACCAGGTGCTTTACCCGAACACACACACATGGCAGATGACAGAGCTGGACCCACGCATTGGCTCCTAACCCACGTTCACATTAAGCAGCCGAACAGAAGTGATAAAATGTAGTGTGTTTGCGATACCACGAAGGGAGGGCGGTGTGTGTACACACTCCTAGTGTCCCTGTCTTTGGCCAGGTTGAATCCCAACATCCTTACCCTTTCCTCAAAATCTGGCAACAGATGAAGCCCAGGGTCTTCCTGCCAAACAGATGAAAACAGTTTTTTTTAATGTTTATGTATTTATTTTGAGAGGGGGTGGGAAATCTAGAGAGAGACAGAGAATCCGAAGAAGGCTTCACTCTGTCAAGAGTGGGGCTGGCGTGGGGCTCAATTTCATAAACCGTGACATCACGACCTGAGTCGAAATCAAGAGTCAGATGCTTAACCAACTGAGCCACCCAGGCGTCCCTCATGGGGAGTTAGAGTTTAGGGGCTGAGAAAAGTATTACCTAAGTTGGGATGTTAGCTATCCAGGTCCATCGAACAAACTAGAATCTGAAAGAAATACGGATCTGCGTATGTAATATCAATGTCTTTAAAGATTCCTGCTATTCTAGCCCTGAAGATTCCAGTCCATAGGAAAATTCTTGTATCAAAAATACCTCTTGAAGACTGTGTGGGATAGTTGTGGAATGAACAAATTTGAGTGGGAACTGAGTCATTTCATGGCCAAAAGAAGGGATTACAATAAACAAGCCATGAGATGGAAATCATTCAGATCTGAGAAAGACGGTATTGTTTGTTCCTCCATCTAAACAAGTGACTGCGATTTCACATATATCTTTAGGTTACACTTGAAGGACAATTAAATGTAAAAGGAGAACATTACAAGGAAAAGCTGTATTCCAAATTACAAGACGTTTCCGGGCAACAGATATTTAAAACAGAATGGTTAAAGTAACCCATGGCTAGAAGCCAAATTCTGGAGCAGGAGGCCAAATTCTGGAGTTCAGACTCTGTGGCATAACAGGGAATTAAAGTATAGAAATAAAATTAAACGGTATTGGGTACACCACTACACTGGTCACAGTTAAAGAGAGAACTTATAAATTGGAAGGCAGTTCTGAAGAATTCACCCAGAATACCGCTCGGAAAGATAAAAGAGAGAAATATGAAAGAGCTGTGAGAGACAAGGAGGAGGACTGATAGGTTCCAATGTAGTATCTTTCATTTCCGTGAAAGAAAAGGAGTGGCTGGGGGAGAAGCAATACTTGTAGAAGTAATGGCTAAGACTTTGTAAGAACTGAAGAAGGTCATGAACCCTCCTGATTAAAAGCGCATGCTTACACAGGGCAGCATTAAAAAACATAAAGCAAAACCAGATGCTTCGTGGTGAAGGTGAAGAACACCAAAGGAGAAAATCTTAAGCTGGAGGGGGTGGGGGTGGGGGGGATAGGGACCTGTCTTCAGATATCTGAAAAGCTGTGTCTTGGGAGAAGAGTTAGTTAGGATACCTCTGAGCCCCTCAGGTGGTGACCTAGAACCTAGGAGTAAAAACCACATGGAAGTGGATTTTAAGCGACTTTAAGGAGAAGCTTTCTAATAACAAGGGCTTTCCAGAATGCATAGCTTGCCTTAAAATAAGGAAGTGAGTTCTGTCACTAGAAATTTTCCTTCCCAGATTAAGTTCCCCATTCTAAAGGGCCCTGGAGGAAAGCTAGGCAGACATGGGAGGTACTGGCCGGTTAGGGCCAGGGTGGTAGGACCAGGGCTATCTGAATGGCTTAAACACTGGAAAATGGTGCATGAAGGATGCAGGGAATTAGAGAGAAAAGAGCACTTCCAAAGGGGAAGTGTGATTTTACCCCTATCATGGTTCATTTGGGTCTATCCCCTTCCTTGTCATCTTCTAAATGAATTATATACCTTTCCTCAAATTCTACTCCACAAATTGACCTCCCCTAGAGTCAAGCCCCACCTGGATCTTTCAGCAGAACTATTTGCCATCTTGAAATTCATCACCCCCATCACCTTTTCTAGAGGGGATTAGACAGCCAACATAAAACTTAACCAGCAATTTCCATTTAAGAAGGTGTCATTGAAAGATGTCTATTTCTAAGTCCTTTTCCCTTAATTCTCTGATATAGAAGACAGAGTGACGGCTCTAAAATGACAACTCAGAGAGCAGACTTTGGTTTTACAACGCTCTGTTACGTATACTAACCTCATTTAATTTTTACCAAAAGAAGGTAAAGCAGTCATTATCAATACCAGGAAATCAAGGATCCAGCTGGTTGTGTAAGGTGTCCAAAACCAACACTCAGCAACAAACCGAGTGCCTGAGTCTCCAAATCAAGAGATGGCTAATCATCCCAGGTGGTTGAAGCCATCTGGTGAAGAGCAAATGAAGAAGAGACGGAGCTAATGTTCCAAATTGCTTCCAGGAAGATTTTTGTCTACCGGGCATTGTATCTTACCTGCCTCCTCCCTGAGTGGGCTCTGTATGTCCCTAACCCTCCCCAGCTGACACCCAAAAGAAATATTCCCAGAGAGCCATGGTTATGGTAGTTAAGAGAACTAGCAATATCCCCCAGCACTAGTCCCTGGTAGAGAGAAGGTGTTCAGTAAATGTGTATTGCATTGAATTAGAATTATAGCTCAGACTTGTTATGGGCTGAAGCGACCACCAGTGGGTAGGCCAGGGAAACCAATCAGTGTTTTTCTATCCCCAGTGCTCACTCTGCTATAGCTACTCTGGCCTTCTTGTTGTTCCTTGAACATACCAAGTTCATTCTTGCCTGGAGTCTGGAATGTTCCTCCCCTGCTCTCTCACTCCTTCAGGTCTCTCTCCAATAAGGTGTCCCTGATTTATAATCCCAGCCCCTCTGGCATGCCTCGTTTCCCCACCTTTCTTTATGGGATCACCCAACGTAGCCTACATTTTACTTGTTCATTTGTGGTTTATCTGTCTCCCCTGACCAGGGTATCCACCCCTTGAGGACAAAGGATTTTTTTATCTACTTTGTTCCCTGAAGGTGCCTCAACATTTATACTTGTCATATAGTAGTGCTCAAGATGTATTTCCTGAATGAATGAACGAATGAGTGAAAACATTCATTTACAGTACTATTTCTGTGGGCTTCCACATTCAAACAACTTATTTTCAAGCAGTTCGTAAATACGGACCTTGTGGAAATTTTTTGTGTACTAATAATGAAACACAGAAATAATTTTTAATAAGCCTAGTCTCCCCTCAGGCCGAGCTGTGCACCACGCAAGTCTTGAGACAGGCACAAGGAAGAAGACTCACAGAGCCCCGTGGGTCAGCTTGAAGCTGTGTGAGGACAGAGTGGGCGCTTTGCTGAGTGGGAGGCGTAGAACTGAAAAAGAGGGAAAGACATCCAGAAGGAGAACACAGGTCCATCAGCCTGGAAACCTAGAATGTCCTTGGTGTCTTGGCCTGTGCTGGGCAGTGAGGGCCAGACAGTCTCACTTATGGTCCCAAGGAATCCACAAAGCGGGGAAGGGACAATCAAAGGGGAGGAGCCCAGGGGCACACAGAAGAATGGGGAAGGTATTGACAAGGAGAGCTCCATGGAGGAGGACAGAAGAGGCTCACTGGAGGAGGTGGTCCTGCTGCTGATGTGGAAAGGTGGGTGAGTCCAGGGCCTCAGGAGAGGAGGGGGGAAGGGAGGGCCCTTTCCGACCTGGGCCAGTACAACTGCTGCTGAAGAAATGGGGCCGAGGGTGCTGCAAACACGAAGCTCTGTGCTAGCAAGTCTAAAAATACCCACCCTCCATTTTTTTCTTTTCTTCTTGGTCCCTTTTCTTCTCACCCTTCTTCCTATTTTCTGCTTTCTCTGATTATCCCTTCTGGCCGCCTTCACGCATTTGCTCATCCCCTCCCCCCCCCCCAGGGAATCTCTTCCCCTGGGGGTGGGTCAAAACCTTCCTGGACTCCCTGCTGTTCAGGTACAGGTTGGCAGCGGCTCCAAAGGCCTCCCATCCCCCTCAACTCAGCTCTTGCGCATGCCAATTAACAGGTGTCAGCAATGCTGGCCCGGACTAAGAGACCCACGTCTGCATAACAACCCAACTATTTTGGCTATCCAGGCCGAGAGCATAAATATGGTGGCGTTTGAGCCCCCGGCGGGGCCCGCGGAGTTTACAAGTATGCTGTCCAGCTCTCTTCACTGGCCTAGCGCTTGAAGTGTTGCCAGAAAGCCAGGGGACTCCTGTCCTTTTATGTGTTCCCAAGCGCAGTCCTCCCTGGCTCCGGGAGCAGCCCTCTGGGGACCGCGCGTCGGTGTGAATCTCAAACAGCAAGCTGACATTCCGGTTGGGAGAGTGACAGTGCATGCCTGGGTGATGATGCCAGGGCGGCAGGTGACACGGGTCGGCCGCAGAGGGGGAGAGGAGTCGGAGTGGCTTCTAATTACATGTCCTCAGAGTTCTGAAGGATGGCATTGGTTGGGGTCGGCGGAACAGTTATAAAACGAGGTTACAAAATCCGGATGTCCTGATCAAACTGAGACCACTGAGATGGGGCATTGGGAGCACAGACTACATCCGTGTTCCCCCAAAAAAGCTCTGACTTGGACGGATCTAGGATTAAAACATTGCAAACCAGACAGACCACTGTCTACCAGTGAAAACACATATGCACCGTCTCTCAGCGAGAGCAAGAGGAGGCACCCATATGATGTGCCCTAGATGCCTCCCTGAGGAATTCCTCCTTCAGGGCCATGTTCCCTACCCGGCCCCCACCTCCACCCCAACCCCCACTCCCATCCCAGGCCTCATGCCGGCCACTGAGGTTCTAACTCAGGGTAAACATCTGAAAACAGAGTGGCTGCCAGGGAGGAGGAAAAAAAAGGCGAGGATGGAATGGGATGGGGTGGGGCATGGCGACAGGAAGAGCTCAAAAGATTCTCAGGTTGGGCGACTACCAAGGTTGTCTTGTCCGGGAGGTCAGTTTGGCCGAGACCCTGAGGGCATCGGGGGGAGCAGTGTAACGCGCGCTTCTGCCGGTGGGGGCAGCATTTCCTCCAACTGCTGGGGTTCAGATCTAAGTTCGTGGGACCTTTTGTAAACTTGGTTCCACGCCAACAGAACTGTATCACAGGGCCTGAACAAACTTTGCCTCATCTGCTTTGTGGTCTTTACGAAAGTGGGAAGAAGCCACAGAAGGAGGCCTGATCCAGGGGCTACTGAGACCTCCCCCTCAGGATCAGCCTGGTTATGCTTTTGTGATCACTGTTCCAGAAACTCCAAGGAGGGAGGCTTTCGTGATTTCCCCAGCTCTCTTACCACTTGTCATAGTAGCCCAAGATATTATAGATTTTACATTCATGGGGACCAACGCCCAGAGAGACACAGATCAAGATCGTACAAGATCACATACCTCCCCTTGGTCCCTAATAATCTTTCTGCAACACTATTCCTTGTTCTGTATTGTACATATCTCATTATCGTATTGAAATGATAAAGCATGAAAAGTATAAATCCCTGGGAATGTTTCCTCTTCACTGAGATAGACGATAAACTCTTTGTGAGCAGGGTTGGCCTTTATTCCTTCACTCTCTGGTCCTAATTTAATTTATAGCCTCTGTTCAGTGCCTACTTCAGATGCTCCTGACCCCTGACGATTTGAAGTTAAAACAAAGAGTCTGCATAGCCCTGAGCCGCCCTGAGAAATGCACGGATGAACATAACAAGAGTCCCAAAGACAATGCAGAGTCCTGCCCCTCATCTGTTTGGACTAGAAAGTAGTGTCTGCCTCTAAGCAAAAGCCAGATGCCTGCAGAGGTGAAGTAGGAAGCTTTCAAGAGGATGAGGTCAGTTCTCCTGAAAAGAAATCTTAGTGGATGAAGACAGAAAACAAATAATTTCACCCAACACGAGAAAGCTATTTATTTCTCTGCTCCACGGTGGCCAGAGGCTACCGATCTGTAAAATCTGAAGGCCCTGTAGGTTTTAGAAGGTTGTCAGTGGGGTAATTTCTATTGTACAGTGAGTGCGTGCCCCAAGATGGCCAAAGGGGAGTGTCAGAGTCTCACATCTTGGCCCTTTTTGGGGAAGGCCGCTCTGGGCAGATATTTTGCTGATCATAATCACTTTTATATGTAACTGGACCTTAATTCATTTGGTAGTTTGAGCTACGGAAGGGCGGCACAGATTAGAGAGCTATGTCTGTAACTGACGAAATCTGCGCCTGGCGTGCATTTGTGGGGAAATTAAAAATAAAATGAGGCTCATCTGAAAAATGCCTGGACTGGAATTAGCCGTCTCCTGACCGGTCACGCATGGAACTTGTCGGAGATGACCAGGACAGAAAAGTGAGACCTGGGCACAGATCGGGCCGTGCTGCCCGCCAGGCTCCTAGGAGCCTGTCATAATTTATAATGGATTATCTTAGGAAATAGATGAGGACGGCTTGTGTTCAGGAGCCAGGAAGGACTACTTTGGTTTAAAAGAAAAAAAAAAGCCCCGAAAACATGCGTCAGAAATGCGTGACCCATTGTTATTTATTCCACAAGACATTTAATGCCTTGACTTGGCTTGAATTAGCTCATCAAATCCTGTGCTATGAATATGACATTTTTGAAGGGAGCTAATACAGCCAGACCAGGTAAACGGCGCCTCTTTCTAGCACTGGTCTGGGGGCTCCTGCTTGCACTCTTTGCCATATGGTAGCTCTCCTAATGTATTGGAGTTTTCACTTTATGCTTTGAGTTTCAAAATCTGGGGCTTACACACACACACACACACACACACACACACACACACACATCCCAAAGGTATATTCCCTCTGTGACTTCTCTTTCTTTCCAACACTGCCTTTAATGCCCACTTCATGTGATTTGATCAAATGTTACTGCTCTGGACCAACTACATTTGGTTGCATAGAGAAGAGAAAGGGCGGTAGCATTGTTGACTTTTCTCTGGGCCGTATGATAGGGCATTGCATAAATTCTGTTTACTTTCACAAAGACCCTTGAAGGTACTATCATTCTGCTGATTTTATTGATGAGGCCACTAAAACATGGAGAGATTACCTGACTGCCGAGATCTACTATCCAGTAAGTGGCCCAGCTGGGCTTTGAACCCAGAACACAGGTATAAGCCTGGGCCTGTGCACCAGGTCAAGGTGAAGTCAGAATCCTGCTATAACTGGGCAGGATGTGCAATGCCAGAAGTTCAATGCAGCAGCCAGCTCCATCTCAATCTTTAGCTCCTAACCTAGTCCTCAAACGCTTCTTTTTCTGGAACGATTATGAAAAAAAAAAATGCACTTCCAACCTGCAAGCATAATGGCAATTAAACAACTCACATTCCATTGTCAGCCTGGTTTCTCTGCCTCCGTAGAAAGTCTGATGGGATGTTTTGTAAGGCTGATAGAGACACATGATGAACATCAGGCTTATGCACAGAGCTTCCTCGAAAACTTGGTCATTGACAGCGGCATTGTTCTGTGATAACAGTTTTCTTTTTAGTGCACTGGAACAGAGGTGATTTGCATTTCAGCCACTCTGTGCGCCGACGCAGCCGCTAGCTCTTCAGGCAGAGGAACTGCATTTCCGCCTCTGTAGAAAGAAGACCAAGAGGCTGTTTTGTCCAAAATGTATCTAATCGTGTAGTACATGAGAGATGAGGTGTGAATCTTCACATCTATATTTTGGGGGAAGCTTCTGGATTGAAAGGAGGGACTGACAAGAGGCCTGGATGCAAAGTATAGTCTCCACTTCCCTGTATGAGCCATCTATGTCACCCAGCAATGGAGAGAGAGAGAGAGAGAGAGAGAGAGAGAGTGTGTGTGTGTGTGTGTGTGTGTGTGTGTGTGTGTGAGTTGGGGGGGGCACTCACTGGGGAAAAGTTCCATGTGTTCCCCCCACAATATCTTGTGTTGTTTATGGAATAAAGGAAATAGGAGGTCATCTGCTTTTGAGAGATTTCAGAAATGTGTCCCTGCCTAACTTCACTCCTGCTTAGCAGAAGCATGAATTCTGAAACTGGGTGGAAAAAAAAAAAAAGGAAACAACACTGAACAGGCACCTACCATGTGCCAGGCACCATGTAAGGTTCATCCTCCAATCTCCTTAATCCTCATTAATATCTCCTCTGAAATATTAGTCTCTTTTTAGAGATGAAGAAATTGAAACTAAGACAGGTTAGGTTACTTGCCAAACATTACATAACCAGTAGGCAGCCTAGGATTCAAGTCTATGTGTGTCAGACTCCTAAGTTGAACTTTGTTCCCTGTTAAAATATGACTGTCTCTGGGAAAGGTGGCACATGGGACCCTGTCAGTTATTTACACTGTAGTCTAATGAATCGATCCTACCCTTTCCTGAGAGAAAGTTTTGCTTAAAGGGCCTAATGATCCTATATTCCACAAAGGGGAAGAAAGAGTCCAGAAGAGAGGATGGTGACGGCACAGATGCGCATCAGTCACTTCCCAATTTTGTCCAGCCCAGCCCTAAATTCCCTGGTAGTTGTGACAAGCAGGTGGAAGGGGGAGGGAAGATGTGACCTACAGTGTCTTCCTTCAATTCGCATTTCTGACAAGATAGTGAAGAATGGAAATGCTGCTAAGTTTCCAAGAGCAATGACATTGAGAAGGGAGACGGGGCCTTATCGGTAGTTGCGTGTAGCACAACTCAAGGTACAAAAGCGACTGACACCACCTGGGCCACAGCATGGCTGCGGGGCTGTGGGGCCTCTAGACTGAGTGGGTCTAGGAATTATTCCTCCTGGTCCCTTTCCTCAAACCAGCCTGCTCAGCACCACAGTCCTGGCCCCTGGGATGCAGCGCTGCAGGTGCCCGCAGGGTACTAGAACTCACTTTCTCCTGTCCAAGCTGTGCAGCTTCATTTTACAAATGAAGAAAATCATAGGGCCCACTTCACAGAGTCATTGTGGGAATGATGGGCATGGCACTTAGCAAACAGTAACTAAAGCTACACATAATTGCAGCCAGGAGACAATGGGGAATTGGGATGGGAAAGCTGTGGGGCCAAGTTGACTTGAGCCATTGATATCACTTTCATTACTACTCAGTGTGAACAGAGGTGCCGGGGGAAGAACTGTCAGCTCCAACACCAAACTACCTTCCTGACCCGATGCCACAGTGTCTGAACCTCCACATTCAGGATACATCCCTTTGGCAACTGCCCCAAACATCTTTTCACTAATTCTTCTGATGGGTAACCCATGAAATCTACCAATTAATTAAAGTCACCAATACCAGCTACCCATAGGAATTGTCTGGGCATAATAATAATAAATGCTGATGCCTGGGCCCCACCCCAGACCCCCCAAATCAGAATCTCTGGGAGGGGCCCAGGCACTAAAAAAATACTTGCCAGGTGTTTCTAAGTTGCCAAATGTGTAGCCAAGGTTGAGAACCCCTGCATTAAACTATTTCACTTCAGAAGAATGTAAGCTCCAGAAGACCAAGGAATATAGCACAGTGTCCTCAAAGCTTACTTATTTATGCACTTGGCACAAAATCAGTTAACCTACAAGTTCATGGTGGCTCTTGTTGCTGAATAAAAGTGAAGGTGTTGGTGACTCTAAATGGACTGCTGTGAGACCCAAAATCAAGGTAAGGGACAAAAGGGCTAAAAGGCAGAGAGAAGAAATGGGCTCTGGGTTATTACAGGAAAGCAATCACACTTCTAAGGAAATTCAGCTGCTTGTTACTCTAATGATATTTCTTTTTTTAATTTTTTTAACGTTTATTTATTTTTGAGACAGAGAGAGACAGAGCATGAAGGGGGGAGGGTCAGAGAGAGAGGGAGACACAGAATCTGAAACAGGCTCCAGGCTCTGAGCTGTCAGCATTGAGCCCGACGTGGGGCTCAAACCCACAAACTGCGAGATCATGACCCGAGCCGAAGTCGGACGTTTAACCAACTGAGCCACCCAGGCACCCCTCTAATGATATTTCTAAAAGCAAGATAGACCCCCTTGGAAGGAGGCACAGATACTACACTAGGACTGGGGGGGTGGGGGGAAAGAAAGAAATGCTTCTTCAAGTTTCTAGAAGTATCAGAATACGAAGAGATAATTTTTTAATTAAATATTTCCCAAAGCCCCATTGGTGGTTAGAAGAAATAGAAAACCATGTGCTCTGGAATCAAAGGGTTCTGGCTTCAAATCTCACACTTCCCACTTCTTAATAGGATAACCTCATGGAAGGAGGTTAGGTTTTTCGTTTTTTTTTTTTTCCTATTTTTTTAAAGCCCTTCTGATCCTTAGTTTCTACATCTATAAAAGCATGAGTAATATTATAGATCTCCCAGGGATGATAAGGATGCTAGGTGAACTTGCCGGCACATAGTAGGTGACTGACTAATGCATGTAAATCTCCCCCTCTACTCTCTCCATTCCATCCTAGCAAACCAGGTGATTCATGACTCTAGAGAGAACACCTTTTTAAAAATGAGAAATCGGCTCAGTGATTGCTACATTTCTGAACTAGTTGTTGTGAGAATGTTCAGGAAATGTGAGGTGAGTGCATGAATCCTCAAAAATGCAAGAAAGGAAAGAATTACACAAGGAAAGGCCAGGTCCACGAAAATTCGGCCCCATAAAATTGGCAGGCAAACTGTGAAATAACCATGTGGTAGTTATGCTGACTTGAGAAAACATGGGGGAGATGTCCTTCTTTTTCTAGGGCCTGGAATAATGTAATCATAAGGTTGGAATTGTCTCTTTTTTTATAGGAGAACTGACTCAACTGTAAAACTATTTCAGTGGAAAATTGTAATCACTTACCTAATATCCTCAAAATAAACTTTTGATTCAAGGTTTTCAATTAGTCTTTGGTTATTTTGGGTACTATTTTTCTAGAATTCTATATCAATTTATCTATGGGATTTTTAGCTATGCCTATTTGTGTTATTATAGTTTTTTACAGTTGCTCTGTGGATTAAGATGCATATTATTAATATCCCACATTCTCCTTGGAGTTAATATTCTTGTACATTGCAACTATATAGGTCAATTTCCCCTTACCCTGTATTGTATGCTATAGTTGTCATAGGTAATTCATCTGATATATGTTATACATCCACGAAATAATGTTAAAATGTTATAATTTTTGCTTTAACCAGTCACATGTCTTTTAAAGAACCTAGCAGAAAAAAATCTTTTTTTATTTTTACTTTTTACTGAAAAAAATATTTTCTTTTTATCCAGATATTTACCATTTCTGATTTCCCTCATTCATTCCTAGAGATCCACATTTCCTCAGGTATCATTTCCTGTCAGTTATGAATTTCCTTTAGCTCAATACTGTAGGGCAGACCTGCTGATGACAAATTCCCTTACTTTTCTTTGGTCTGAAAAAAAACATCATTCTCAAGGATATTTTCACTGAATATAGATCTCTGTCTTGCTGGGCTTTTGTTTGTTTGTTTTGTTTTTCTTCCAACACTCTAATGATGTCTAGTTGTCTTCTTTTTTTTGTTTTGTTTTGAAGAAAGCTATTTTTTTTTTTGTTTATGTATTTATTTTGAGAGAGAGAGTCAGAGAGAGAGAGCATAGGAGAGGCAGAGAGAGGGAGAGACAGAATCCCAAGCAGGCTCCACGCTGTCAGTGAGGAGACTGACATGGGGCTCAAACTCACCAAAAGACTCATGAGATCATGACCTGAGCTGAGATCAAGAGTTGGATTCTTAACCAACTGAGCCACCCAGGTGCTCTGATGTCTGGTTGTCTGCTTAGCTCCATAGTGTCTGATGAGGCAAGAAATCATTTGAAATATTATTACCCTCTATGTTGTGTGTCATTTTCCTCTGGCTATTTTCTTTTTTGTTTCTTTTTTATTTTCTTAAAATGTTTATTTATTTTTGAGAGAGACAGAGTATGAGCAGGGGAGGGGCAGAGAGAGAGGGAGACACAGAATCCAAAGCAGGCTCCAGGCTCTGAGCTGTCAGCACAGAGGCCGATGTGGGGCTTGAACTCACCAACCACAACATCATGACTTTAGCTGAAGTTCGACACTTAACTGACTGAGCCACCCAGGCGCCTGTCCTCTGGCTATTTTCAAAATTTTTTCTTCATCTTTAGTGTTCAGAAGTTTGATGTGATTAGGCATGATTTTCTTTGTATTTATCCTACTTGGAGTTAGTGGAGTTTTTTGAATTTGTATGTTCTTTACTTTTTTCAAATTTGGGAAATCTTTCGTCATTGTTAATTCAAAAAATTTTTTTCAGCCCCATTCTCTCCCTTTTAGGAGAGACTCCTCTTCCTGAGATTCCAGTTGTACACTATTAAACTTTTTGTCCCATAAATTCTAAGGCTCTGATAATTTCTTTTGGGCATTTTTTTCTCATTCTTCAAATGGGATCATTTTTATCCATCAAAGTTCATTGGTTCCTTCCTCTGTCATCTTCATTCTGCTTTGAATCTCATCCATTTTTAAAATTTCAGATTTTATCATTTTTTATTCTTTTTTATGACTTCCATTTCTCTGCTAAGATGTCCTATCTTTTCACTAATTTTGAACATATTTTCCTTCATATCATTGACCATATTTAAGTAACAGCTTTAAATCTTTGTTAGTTCCAATATCTGAGCCACCTCAGGATTCTTCTTTCCCTTAAAAAATGGGTACATCTTCCTATTTCTTTATATGTCAAATAACTTTATTTCTTGAACATTGTAATGTTAAGTTGTAGACACTGTGCATTCAACCTTGTTTTAGCAACAACTAATTTGGTTGGACTCAAACCACAAACAATCTCTTGGGTGGCACCTCAAATCTCCGTTCCATTCTTTTAGCCTTAGAGAGGTCTCTCAGAATCTGCTTCTTTGTAATAGTTCAGAGATTTGAGCGGAGTTTACACACAACTTGGAGCTCTCCTTTCTGGTTCTAACAATCTCCTTACTTTCTTGTGGCTGTAGTGGTCCCAATTCCTCTGGCTCTGCAAGCCAATAACATTGGGAGCTTTTTTTCCAGAGTTTTTGCCACTTTGTATGCTACAGGCTAAAACCTGCCCTCTGAGAAAAAGAGAAAAAACCTGCCCATGCTGTTTGCTTCTTCTAAAGGTCAATCCAAAATCTGCCTCCAGAATCTACCTTCCCAGTGCCTTCACGTAATTGTATTCTTATGTTTGTCTACACTATATGGTTAGTCTGGTAAGAGCTTACTTGTCTGTACTATAAATAGAATCAGTCCATAGTTTTCAACTTTGTTAGCACAGGGGAATTGTCTCATAATTACTTTAATTTCATGGAAATCTATATTATGTCTCCATTTTCATTCCTTATCTTTTGCACTTTTTCTTTCATCAGGCTTGCAAAAATTTTTTGTCTGTTTGTTTCCCTCCTTATATTTTGTAAATATTTTTGAAGAACTACTTTTGGAATTTATCCTCTTTTCTAATTTTTCCCTTTATTTCAGTTGATCTTATATGTTTGTAATTCTAGGAGAAAAGTATAAGAAATAGTTGTGTGCTAGCATTTGAGCTGGAACAAGGAGATCTGAGAGGCAATTTTTTTCATCTTATTCATCTGCAACCATCCAGGTAGAGGGATGCTTAGGAATACAGAGAGGCAGTAGGGGAAGAAGAACCCTCTAACCCTCTCCCAATCTCATTGGTCTTGGACTTTTTTTTTTTTTTGGATCTTAGAACAATTTTCCTGTTTTTATTTGTTTTGTTTTTTTGTTTGTTTTTAGGTCTGTACACATCTTGTTCTAAAAGGACTACTGAAAGACTTTTGTTGAAGCATTGATAATGCAGCCTGGATCTGACATCAAAGGGGAATAAAGAAATAAATATTATAATAAGGACTGGAAGAATGCAACTGTTTCTTTAAGATAATGTAAATGGCCTGGACCTAAAGCATATCCAAATGGAACCATGTCTCAGGAACTGACAGAGGAATTACACATGGAGCAGAGATTTCTCCCTGTGATAAAGCTTTCCTCCAAGCTGATAAAATGTTGAAAAACCTGGATATGGTTAAGTGATAGCAATTAAATGTCAAAAAGAAGCTTAGCCATAAGCATTGGCATTGGTCAGCTCCTGAGTACTCCCAACTCACTAGACCCGGAGAGGACAATACAGCAAGAGGAATAAGAAATCCCTGGATAGATTTAGTCTACCAACTGTTTATTCCTGATTACAGCAAACATTTGGACCCCCTACCTGTTTTGAGGCAGATATGCTCCCTCAGCTCCAGCCAAACTGACTTACTCATTGTTTCTGGGACATGATCTGTGGGTTCAGGGCACACTGTGAGCAAAGCACAGAACGAAAGGCTGCCAAGGCATGCCTCTAGGCTATAAGTAAAGCAGTTTATGTGGAGGGCACAAAAAAGTCTACTCTTCCAAGCAAATGATGGGTGAGTGTACAAACTTCAGTTATTTGTATATGTGTTTGGCCTCTATGGTTCAAAGCTCTTTAAAAGTAAGGTTTGTGCTTTCTTCAATTTTTATTGCCCATAGCATCTAGCATAAAGCCTGCCACACAGTAGGTTTTTGATAAATATTTCTTGATTCCAGCCCACTCAACTTTTTCTCTTTCATATTTACTTCCAGCTTCCAATTCAACACCACTATCACTCCCAGAGACAAAATAATCCTATCTTTCGGCTGCAAACTTTAGGAAGAAAAGGCTTAAGATGGTGGCCAGACTGGATTCTTTAAGATCAAAGACTAAAATATGAACACTGACATTTGGAAACCCATTGTGATAGGCTGAATAACGGTCCCCCCAAAGGTGTTCACGTCCTAATTCCCAGAACCTGTGACTACATTGCCTTACATTTGCAGATGTAATTAAGTTAAGGATGTTGAGATGGGGAGATTATCCTGGATTGTTTGGGGTAGGTCCAATGTAATCACAAGGGTCCCTTAATCATGGAAGAAGGAAAGAGAATAGTTAGTATTACAGTGATGCAGTGTGAGAGCAACTCAACCAACCACTGCTGACTTTAAAGATGGAAGGAGTCATGAGCCAAGATATACAGGCATCCTCTAGAAGGGAAAGGCAAGGAAAAAGATTCTTCCCTGGAGCCTCTAGAAGGAGTACAGCCTGCTAACATCTTTATTTAAGCCCACTGAAACCCATTTCAGACTTCTGACCTCCAGAAACATAAAGTAATACACCTGTGTTGTTTTAAGCCACTTAAGTTTTTGGTAATAGGAAACTAATATACCATCTGGATGGTTTTTTTTTTTTTCTGAAGACTTTTCTGATTGCACTGAACTATTAACTCTAATTGAGAAGAATATTTCATAAGCCAAAGGATCTTCTGAGTATGCCACTTAGTTTTCTGAACTATATTAATTTCCTCTTTGTCTGTATATTACTACCTAATAATCTATAGATATAAAATCACCAGTAGAGAGCGTATCTAACACAGGGTGTAGCAGGATAAAAGTGTTCAAGTTAGAGGTTTCACAACTTATTTTTCTCTACTTGTTTTATTCTTTACATTTTAATTCAGCATTTTGTGCAATGGTGATAGTCAAATAATTAATTAACTAGTACAAGATGGACCACCACCAATAACAGAATGGATGCTGGCCAAGATGCTCTGCCAGTGCACACCAGATGAAAATAGACCCTGATATCGAACGTCCTAAAAATTACAGATACCTCCTTTTACATATGTATTTGGATAAGGTCTAAAGAATTCATCTTTGCTGTTTTGTAATACATCCCACCTCCCAATCCTCAATTAGAATCTATCATATGTAGCATGGTCTCACATAGATCTCGGTGAGAACTTCTATTCAAATATAGTTAAAATAGCTGGGGAAGTGAATTCCAGAACTTTGGACCTGCCACCAAGAATCTTTGAAGTACAAAATAAAGATCTAAGTATTTGTGGCGGAATTGCACACGTAATCATAGCTGCCATGATGGAAAACTACCGAGAGGAATAAAAACCCCAAGGAAACTAGGTCTCATCTGCCATATTAGGGGTTCATAAATCAAATCAAACAACATGAATAAGAATCTTCTGAGTCATTTGGAGAGAATGGAGGGGATATTTGGTCATTGGCTGGTGTCAATTCAGGGAATAGCCGGAACTGTAGACAGTGGTAGGGAGCCCATTCCCCATGGATAAGAACACCTGTCAGTGCTTGGGAGAAATCTCTACTCTGTGCCAAATGCTGAGTTTGGTCAAAGTTGCCATTGGACCTCACTCCAACCCCTGCACCCACTCTGAACTACTGCAGCATCTTGGTGTTCTTGTATTGCCTCCTGGATGTCAAAGACATTTCAGTGGGGGGACTTGTCAGAACCTGAACTTCTCTAACTATGACACTTGTCCTGAATGTTTCATCTTTTCTAGATCATTGCAATTATCAAAATGTAGAATCACTTTATGATTAGCCAGGTCTTTCAAATAATTAATGAATAAATAACTGCCTTTACCACTGCCACAGTTGATTACCATCCCCCCCATTCAATATTCATCAATCAAAACCATAACAATTTCACTAATAAAAGCTCTAATCAAGAGGCACTTCCTGAAAAGACATGGAGAAAACAAATGCATATTACCAAGTAAAAGAAGCCAGTCTAAAAAGGCTTTTATACATATTGTGTGATTCCAGCTGTATTATATTCTGAAAAAGCAAAACTACAGAGTCAGTAAAATGATCAGTGGCTTCCAGGGCTTAGAGGAGAGGAATGAATGGGTGGAGCACAGAGGATCTTTAGGGCAGTGAGACTATTCTGTATGATACTATAATGGTGGATACATGGCCACATACATTTGTCAAAACCCATACAATGTACAACACCAAGAGTTAACTCTAATGCAAACTATGGATTTCAGGTGATAATGGTGTGTCATTGTAGGTTGTAATAAATCATACTACTCTGGTGTGAGATATTAATAGTGAGGGAGGCTGTCCATACTTGGGTGCAAGGATATATGGGAGCTTTACTATACTTTCTGCTCAGTTTTGCTGTGAACCTAAACTTCCCTAAAAAATAAATTCTATTAAAAAAGTTATCTCCTTCCAATATCTTTAGTGGGTCCTCTCTATATTTGTCACAAATACCAAGCTCCTTGGTCTAGCACCAAATGCCAACCTTAGGCTACCAACATCTTTCCTCCAGAAAAAAATCTCTTTGTTTTTCCTGCATGCTCCCTGTGCTGTCATCTCCCCGTGAAATCTTTATGTCTCAATTGTTCTTTCCTCTGTCTCAATATTAGAGTCCTTCAAGGTGCATTCAAAGACTGCCTTCACCACCAATCCTCCCTCCATCATCTACACATTCAGAACTTATATTTTCTACCAAACTCCAATAGCTGGCATCTCTATGGCATCACTTTCTACCTTGTTTTTTGGTGCACATAGCTCACTCAAACTAATAGATTGTCAGTATGGAGGACTATTTGCATCTCCCATAGCACTTAACATAGTGTCTTAAGAAAGAGTTGCAAAGCTAAACATTAAATGCGTAACTAATTTACTGTGCTATACTAGTCCAAAATTATACTGCATTTTATTAGCTGCTTTCATTCTGGATAAAGTTATTTTTTTAGTTTATTTATTTTGAGAGAGAGAGAGAGAGAGAGAGAATCCCAAGCAGGCTCCTCCCTGTCAGTGCAGAGCCCAATGCAAGGCCTGAATTCATGAACTGAGAGATCATGACCTTAGCCAAAACCAAGAGTTGGACACTTAACTGACTGAGCCACTCAGGAGCCCCTTGGACAAAATAATTTAACTGAAAGGAATAAGGTAAAACTTTTCAGGAGACTCATTAGTGATAAGGGAAGGTAAACATGTTCATCCATCATTCATACTTTAATAACCCCATATCTTCACTTATAAACCACCCTTACAAAAAGTCACATCACACTCCTCAAACACTTCTCTCCCCTTTGTAGTGGCAGGTAGAGCTGGATTCATGGAAAGGCAGCTAGAACAGACATTGCTGGTTTCTTGGCCATCACCTATTCCTCCTTTTCCTTTCCTTTTGTTCAGATCTTCACCCTTTCTTTGACTCAGGGAGCAAATCTTGATTAATCTTAACTAATTATTGTAATTTCATCTCCCTTGTCAGAGATTGGTTTAGAAAGAAGCATGGATCCAATCTTGGCCAATGTTATATAAGGACTTGCTTGGGGGATTCTGAGAAGATTTCCTTCCAGAAAAACACAGATACATGAGAAAGGCAGCCTCTCTTCTGCTGGACGTCCTATCTGAATTATCTATTCTATAAGATGTCTACTACTATAAAGTTATCAATCTCATAAATTTAGGCTTTACTAATTTCATATTTTCAATAAGACAGGCACTTAACTGAATTTTACCTTTGCTTTAAGAGAATTTTATAAAACCAATTCACAGTATAAATAACATTTTAGAAAGGTACTAGATAAAACAATGAATAAATGGATGGATAAATGATATTATAGTTTGTTCATTCATTCATCTAATTAAGAGTTGATAAACTGACATTAGCTGTGGTTACAAAGCCCCATCTTTGACGAATCAGGGAATCAGTACGGTCAAATTGTGTCAAAATGATCCTTTTTTTAAACAAAGTATGCCTTCTCCTGGAACAGTGGATGAAGGCACTAATAATAGCATATCCTAATTTTATCAAGGCATTTGAAATATCTTCTACAGTGACATTTATTTCAATATAAATTTTGGTACAAAATATTCTATAATTCAGTCATTAATTAACAATAATGATATTAAGACTGATGTCTCAGTAAGTCAAAATCCATGAGATACAAACCTACTTTCTAGTGATTTCACAATGTCCTGTTCTGTGTGACAAACTTTGAGGTCGTCAAAGAAAGCCCCTCTTTTGAGTATAAAGTGTTATTGATTACTCCTTGCTTTGACATAATTGAACTATGGGACACTGATTGATTCACATTTCTTAAGGGATTACAAGGGGACAAAGAAGATACAAGTTCAGCTGATCGGTTTCAGAAAAATCATTAGATTTGGTCCATGGGTCACAGTAGTTCCCTTTCTTTTCCCAGAAACGTTCTTGGTATTAATTTTGAACAGTTGAGCTTTAGAAAGTCTGCACATCATTAGTGTCAGGGGATGCACAATAGTGTAATCATCACATGAGGACAGCATATTACAGATTGGCACCCCATCTGAAAAAAACCAAACAGAAGGAAAGAGAGTCATGGTAGTGGGTTCATCTCTTGAATATCCTTCCTGATGGGCAACTAGTTGGTGTTAAAAGTCTGGGCTCCATCAACTGTCATTGGCTGGTCAGCAGCAATTTCTCTCAGTGCTGTTCCCATGACGCAAGCAAACAGACCCTACTTTTGTTCTGCTTCACCCCCACGCCTGACAGGCACAAATGCCTTCTTGATAGATTGGCTCCTGGAATTGTGCAGCCCCCACAGCTGATTTCCTTTCTGGCAAGCTGCCTCCTGGTAAACACCGATGGGATGAGCAAGAGGATGTGTGGGTACAGAATAGTGATACAGGGCTTTGACTATGATTATGCTTTCGGTCATCATCATTTCCAAATTGCATATTATGAACACAGATTGTATTGGGGATGTTGAGGATGGAGAGGAAGGCTTGTGCATTTCTATTCGGGGAACAGTTATCAGAGTTTACCGTCTCCAAACTTCTATTGCTTCAGAATTGAAGGAAGAAAGGCCGCACAGTAGAGTCTTCCCAAGCCTCGAAAATAATTAGAGATTCACTTCTGGTTCAGCTACATCATTACTCCCTCCCTCTTGGCTTTCTTTTACAGACCTTTCACCCACATTGGAAGATTGGCATGTTTCTTTATATTAGGGCAACTCTCCCAGATGCGGATTCTGAAGATTTGTTCTATAAGGGGGTAGAGGAAGATGAATGGTGGACAGGGAAGGGGGAAAAGCCAAGTATAGCTGTGATTTTAGGAAAAGTTTCACAAAGGGTATTTGAGCCTGATCTTTTTCAGGAGAACTCTGGAGTGTGGATTAAACCTCCAAGTCTATCCCAAATTGAGGCAGTGGGTCTGGGCTTTCACTCTCTTCTGCCAGTCAGTCATTGGCTAAGGGCTGGACAGGGAGATACAAACTCTCAGGTGCTCTGGCTTTCAGGCTGCAGGCAAACAAAGGTGCAGTCTTCTGAGAGAGTCACACGTGTGAACTTACTAACAAAACACACAGAAGCCGGAGAAGAGAACAGCAAAATGGTAAAATGGATCAGAGGGGATCTGAATAGAGCAGGGCGGGGTCCTCTACGCTCCTGGTCAGAGCTGCTGTACCCTTTGGCTAAAGTTGGTTCTGTAGCTTTCAATGCCTGTCTCAGGAAACTATCAGAATCTGGGTGTTGTGAGAGTCATAACAGGATCCAAACTCAATAGAATCAATACATACAAAGAATAAGTTTATAGTCTGTACTTGGTAACTGATCTGGCCAAAATATTTTAAGGAATCTTGAAAATCATTAGACTGACTGGTATTTGGTTTTACCCCTTTCTCTGCATCTCTGGTTTGCCAACATCAGTTCTCTCCACTTGCTTTAGCTTCACTAATCCTTTACTTTATAAACACATCTGCCTTCAGAAAGGCTTCCCTGATACAGTGAGGTGGTGGCACCACTGCCTGAACTATCATATAAAGAACATTCAGAATCTGCCCCAGGTTATTCATTTTGTGTACACACACACACACACACACACACACACACACACACTAATTAGACAAACTGTAAGATCCTTGGCAAAGCTCAGTAACCACCTCTGCTCAAGCAGAGCCTTACATTTGTCCCATTTGCCTCAGGCAATTTTTATGAGGACATAAAGGTATCTGGGGTAAAAAAAAAAGTGTAAAAGAACTAAATAATATAGGGTGACGTGTTTATTAACTAGTCAACAGTAATATCATTCATCCATTTGAAGTTGCTTCTTTTCTCTCTGAAGGCAAAATATGGATTGGTTAACTTTTCTGTGATTTGTTTTTCAAGTTGCTTTTTCTTTTAATATACAGATTTGTTTGTATGTATTTTGAAAAACAATCCAGTTGTTCATTAAATTGCTGTACAGTTTTATGTATTATACTTTCTCATTCCTTTGTTCCAACTCAGAAAACATAGAAATATATTTCTGTCGAATGAGGAGGGAAATATGGTCAGCTTACTTAATAAGGACTGGTTAAAAATTATCCAAAATGTTTCCTTTCCTTGGCCGCCTAGGTGGCTCAGTCATTTAAGTGTCTGACTCTTGATTTTGGCTCAGGTCGTGATCTCACAGTTTGTGAGATCCAGCCCCACGTCAGGCTCCACGCTGACAGCGCTTGGGATTCTCTCTCTCTCTCTTTCTCTCTCAAGATAAACAAATAAACTTAGAAAAAGAAAACCCACAATGTATTTCCCTTCTAGGTCAAAAAAGTATAATCCCTTGCAAATAACTGAATGTAAAAGACCCATCAGATGGCCAGTGAGTAGTTGAAGATGCTTCTTAAGTCAGTCCTCCCTCTGGAAATCAGAAAAAGAAGACTTGAAGAAGTTCAGATTTGAAAATTCTGACACTACGAAAATCAAGTCAACAAGTAAAGTTGTTGTCAAAGAATGTAAACAAGGCCTTCTGCAATTTATTTACACCTAATTCTCCAGCTCTTCATTCACTCACCTTCTCAACATCCATTGAGCAGCTAGCATATGCAAAATTTTGGGCTGGGTGCTGAGCAGAACATTAGGCTTTTTACTAAAAGTTTGAATCATTTGTGGACTGGGCTATTACTGAAATCACAGACCAGTAAAGCACATTACATCAAGGGAACACGAAATGGAACAAAGCCACTTTTTAAAGGCCCCCTTTGAAAATCAGGTTGACCGGCTCTTCCTATTTGCCCAACTGCTAACCTTTAGAAAGATTTTTCTTATTGCTGATAAGGCCAGCTGGTGATCACCCTGTCTCCCCTCTATAGGGCATAAAGGGTGCCTTTGTTTTCCTCAGCACGAACTCAGAGGCAAACCCAGGGAACAGTGAAACACCCAGGATGGAAATGAGGTGTCTTTGTGACAGTAAATTCTTTCTTCGGCCCCCATTATCGAGATCAACATGACTGAGTCACCGGTGGATGAAACCAATGATTGTTTTACTCTGCCTACCCAGAGTCACTCACTGAGTCAGTGGGTAAACTGGGATCAGAACCCAGACTTGTCCTACCAAGGCTGAGCGGTTCTACTATATTTATCCAGGGTCTCATGATTCTTAGTGCTTTTGCTCTGCCCTCTAATTTGCACTGTGCCTGCTATAATATCTGAACGGGAAGTTGCCAGCTAAAATGGTCATTATCCGAGAAATCTATTTAAACATGTTTGTAAGGTCAAATGAAGTGGGTGGTGGATAAGCTAGACAGAAAACAACACAAGCTTTGGCTCAGCACAGCCAGTGAGGCTAAAGCAAAAAGAGAGCAATGTTTAACGTCAAGCTAGCACATGGTAGGAAAAGGCAATTTAACCAAAATTATATCTAAATGTAGGAATGAGCAGTCAAAATATTCAACCAACCAATTGATTTCTATGCAAGAAGTGGAACAATGATTTGACTTATTTTTTAACTCAATGGATTGAGAGTTTGAGGCAGCATGCCAATAGGGTTCCAAATCCAAACTTTGTAAAGGATCTTTATAGCCATAGTTTATCCCAACAAGAGGGAAGAGTCGGAATATTGAAGAAAAATGCCCAGAATCAACCAAAAATGGTCTTTGATGGACTTAACAATAGGTACTAGTGAGTGCTATAGGGCCACAGAGAAATTAGGAAACTGGGGGAAAATCTAATGTCTCTGGGAGCCCACACTGGACTTCCTATACATTTGAGACTTTGAAGAACAGCTTTCAGCCCCAGCAAAACCCACATCTCACAGTTTAGAGCCAACCACTGCATTACATGACCACCCAGACTCTGCTCAATTATCTCTGAACATCAAAGAGGAAGAAGGAAAAGGGTATGTCTTCATTTTCGTTTTCTAAGAAATATGGGTACATGAGTTGGGAGGCTTTAGGTAGCAAAGAGAAATGTAGCATCTAAAATGCTTCCTACATGTTCTGCATGAGTGTGGATGCTAGTTCATAAAGATAGAGACTGAGCAATTAAGCAGATTCCGTGCGACTGAAAGATCCCGTATGGTTACTACCGGAAAATATGACATACATGGGCATCAACTAATTAAGTCATAGAGGAGAGTATTTCTTTTTCACTATGAATGAAACTAATTTAATAAACACCCGTCCATACACAATTCACTTACAAATATTATTTCTTCCTAGAGCTTGATGTGGTAAGTTTTGGGCTAGAACTGCATAGCATTCGTCCCAGATTCCTTCCACTATACCAAAACATTAAGCACTTTCTGTCCCTTTCTTTCTGATTCTGACTCTCTTCTCATTTCTAATGATTTCAAAAGTGACTTATACAGGTCATTGCTAAAAGAAAGAAAAGGAGAGAGAGAAAGGGAGGAGAATATTGGAAAAGAATTTGGGGAAAAGAGGGGGTAGGTCAAAAGAAAGGAGAACTTTCAGAATGATCAGTGAGAGAGCACAGGGAAGACAGATGAAAGTGGCTTTGATATATTGCAGCAATGGATGTTCCTAGAACTGTGCTAATCAGTATAGTAGCCGTTAGCACGGGTAGCTATCGAGCACCGTAATGTAGCTGGTCTGAATTGCAATGTGTAAGTACAAGATACACATCAGATTTTGAAGACTTTTGTACAAGTAAAAAAGGATCACAAAGTGTTAATAATTTTACATTGATGACATTTTGATATATAATATTTGGGATACGCAGTTGACCCTTGAACAGCACAGGTCTGAACTGTGTGGGCCACTTATATGCAGATTTTTTTTGGTAATGCAGTACAGGACTATAAATGTATTTCTCTTCCTCATGAGTCTTTTTTCTCTACCTCATGATTTTCTTAATACCATTTTCCTTTCTCTAGCTTCCTTAATTGTAAGAATACAGTATGTAATACACATAACGTACAAAATATGTGTGAATCAACTGTTTATGTTGTTGGTAAGGCTTCCAGTCAGCGGTGGGCTATTAGCAGTTAAGTTTGGGGGAAGTCAAAAGGTACACATGGATTTTTTTACAGTGCGGGGTTGGGGCGGGAGAAGAAGGTAAGTGTTCCTAGCCCCCATGTTGCTGCTCAAGGGTCAACTGTATAGCGTTAAGTAAAATATGTTGTTAAAATTAATGCCATCTGTGCCTTTCTAATTTTTTAATGTGGCCACTAGAAAAATTAAAATTCCATATGTGGCTCACGTTATATTTCCACTACTCGGTGCTCTTCTCCATCGTCAGGAGAAGTAGTAGAATGGCATTCCACTCTCCCCACTGTCTCTGCCACAACGACCCCCAAACTCTCAGCCCAAAATTCGGGTCCTGACATATTATAAAGCCTGCGATAGCAGTGTCAATGCCTGAAGTTTCTTTTGGGAGGCAGGAGATATCTCCAGCAGCTTCTAGTTCTTGGGAGGCCGATCCATGGCCGACGTGCAGGGGCCTTCAGAAAAGGCGGTCCTCAGACCCACCCTGGGGCCTTGGCGGGCCTGCTGTAGTCCTGACTCTCCCCACTCCAAACCCAGGGGACCCTGGCTTTGTCTTCCTCAAAGCCCCCTTGTCACAGGATATTTTCTCCCCCAGCTACCTTTCCCAGGATTTACCTTTTTTCCCCAAACATAGGTACCTTCTCATAATTTGGAGTAAACTAAAAAAAGGACAAAAACCTTTTACGACTCAGAACATAATACATCAAAGGCAACTTGGACCTGGCCTACAGTGTGTGTAGGGTGCTACAGAAATTCTGGGTGATTTTGGAGCAGAGATTAGAATAACAAGGGACGCCTGGGTGGCTCAGTCAGTTAAGCCTCTGACTTGGGCTCAGGTCATGATCTCAACGGTTCGTGGGGTCAAGCCCCGCATGGGCGTCCGGGTTGTCAGGGCAGAGCCCGTTTTGGATCCTCTATTCCCCACTCACTCTACCCCTCCCCCGCTTGCACTCTCTCTCTGTCTCTCTCAAAATAAATAAATAAACTTAAAAAAAAAGAGAGATTAGAATAACAAAAGGGCTCCAGGTGGAAAGAAAAAGGAGGGAGCAAGAGGAAGGAGGGAGAACTGGTAGAGCATGTGAGATGCAGACACAGCTGGAAGAAGGTGGTCAACTGTCAATCATTTAGATGCATTTGCTGTGTCTTATCTCTAAAAAGTCATCGCATGCTCCAGATAGCAGGTGACTGTCTGCAGTGGCACTTCTACCCCACATCCAGTTTACCTGTTTTCAGAGCGATAGCCAAGCCCAACTTGATTTCAAATGTGAATACAAACACTGGAGTGGAAATTCTACACCCCTACGGGAGACCTAGCACAACTCAGATGCCTCACAGAGGAGGTCGCAGTAGCATCATGTCTTCCCGGATGAACTACTCATCTGGCAGGAAGCTTATCCTTTGCACCGAGTATTTCCACTCCTGGCACTTCCTCTGCCGAGGCAGTAGAGGCTTTATGTGAGAAAACCCGTGTCCTTGTCCCAAAGCACGGCCAACTCAACCAACAGCTCAGAGGATCCAACAGTTATGCTGTAGCTTAATACAACCGTTTACCCGGCGGAACAAAGAATTCCATATCTGATCTGCACCTCAGCGTATCTGATGGGAAAAAATACACCTTTTCACGGTCATCCCTGAAAGCCTGGGGACAATAGTAATTTCCTTTCTCCTTCCCTCTCTTCTGTCACTTTTTATCCTATCACTTAGAATTGGGTTAAGTCTGGTGATTCTCAGGCAGACATTAGAAGAAAGGCCAGAGAGATCTCTGAGCCAATTTTCACTATTCACCCCAAGTTGGAAGATTCCTGTGATTTTAATAGCTGCCTGCTGGGTTGTCAGTGTCCCTTTTTTAGGTCAGTGACCTGGGAACTCATCCTTTTTGTAAGTTCCCAAAGGAAGGTTTCCTTCCTTACTTAAATTTTGCGCCCTGATGTACAGAAACAATTCAGGATTTTGGTGTAGTGTGGCCAAGATTATCTACCCATTATCACTTTCTTTCTTACCAAAGTAACCCTAATGTTATTCCAGGAAACAATGCGACCGGCTGAGAGATGATAGTCTCAGGCTCCCGTGTAATTAGGAGTGGTCTCTGAGATCCAAGTGGTATTTGTCAGGTGGGACTTCAAGGAAATCTCCTTAAAAGAGGAACAGGCAGCTGGTATATGTCCTTTAGCCCTTTCCTCCCCTCTCTCTCTTTCTTCCTGTCTAAACCCTAGAAGTGATGGCTGGAGCCTGAGCAGCCATCTTAGACCATGAAGTGACCTGAGGATACAAGGCAAGCCCTAAGGGTGATTAAGAAGAAGGATAAAAAGAATCTGGAACACTGGTGATCTTATAAGCATCCATAACAGTCTGGACTGCAGACCTACTTATTTTACAAAAGAGAAAAATTGAAACCTGTATCTTAAGCCACTGTCACTTGTGTTTTCTGTTGTAAGCTACCCAACCTAATTCTAACTGATACATGTAGAAAGAACTCTAGGTTTATTTTCCAGAAATCAATTTCTGTAATTAATTTCTATAATTAGCCAATCATCAATTTAGTAATTTGCCACATTATCCATTTGCTTAAAACCTATTTCCTTTTTTTTAAATGTTTACTTATTTATTTTGAGGGAGACAGAGAGAGCACATTCATGCATGGGGGAGGGACAGAGAGAGAGAAAGAGAATGAGAATCCTAAGCAGGATACCCTGATATGGGGCTCAATCCCACAAACCATGAGATCATGACCTGAGCCAAAATCAAGAGTCAAGACGTTTAACCAACTGAGCCACCCAGGCATCCCAACTTGTTTCTAATAATTACTTACAAAGTTTATGCCAATTTGCATTTTTCTGAAGCCTTTTAAAGTACACTGTATTTTGAGGTAGTCTTGTTTTTGGTAGTGTTGAACATATTAATGACATGAAAGGATTTTATAAACAACAACGATCTCTTTTTTCCAAAAATTGTTCAATTTTATGTCTACAACTTTTCACAGAGAAATAAAAGTGTAGGGCCCTGCATGGGAATTGGGAAATTGTGACTAGGAATATCTTTACACATGTGTCCTCCTTGCGCAAACACCCAGCAGCCCTGTATGCGCTGAAGAAAACATACCCTCATGTACACAGAGACACCCCTGGCCCACATGAAAACCTCACATTCAGATTTATACAGATTTGGTTTGCCCATTTGACAAAAGAAAGTTTCCATTTCATCTCTAACAAACAAGCTACATTTAAGGAAAAGTCATCCCATTCATATATGAAATATTCAGCTTTGGAGAAGTGCTCAGAATTGTCTGAAATATGAAACACTCATGAAATCGACCCTCAGTAGAATGCACTGACAAATATATATATTAAACAGAAAAGACAGTGAATTGTGTTCAAAGGATGACTTCATCAGATTCGGTATGCCATTTATGTTTCTTCATAATAGCCTTTCAGACATTTTCTTCCTACTAATTTGAAGGTTCGACGTTATGAACTATCTGGTTTCTTCCTGCAAAAGGCTAAGTCAATTGTTCTGTCATTTTTTTTCTGATTTATAAAATGGGAGTGCTAACAACCTCATAGGAGCATAGCAGGGGTTAGGTGAGAGAATGCACACGAGTAGAGTATCGTCCCTGGCATATGACAAATAGATGCTCAGTAACTACTGGCCTTACTGAATGGCCATAACAATGACTGGTATTGGACGATTGCACGTTCCTGAGCTCATCCATTTTCTTCTTTTGGTTAAGTTTATTTATTTATTTTGAGAGAGAGCAAGTGGGGGGGGGGCGGTGAGAGAGAGGGAGAGAGAGGGCATCCCCAGCAGGCTCTGCACTGTCAGCACAGAGCCCGACACAGGGCTCAAACTCACCAACTGTGAGATCGTGACCTGTGCCAAAGTCAAAAATCAGACGCTCAAGTGACTGAGCCACCCAGTCACCCCTTTTCTAATTCTGTTTCCTCTGCCCTCTAGAAGCCCTGAGCAACGCATCTCTGCTCTGGATCACTCTCTGCTGCTCCATGTATGTCCTTATCCAGGCAAACCTCTTTCATCAACTTCCACCCTCAATAATTTCCACGGTCCCACCCCAGATGCCTCTCCCACTCCTTCCTCTGGCTTCACATGAGCCACCCTCTAGCTCAGCACACAACACACCATCTTGCTATTGCCCCGTTACCTTGCTTGTCTCCTCCCATTTACTCATCATTGTATCTGCAGTGTCTACTGTAACCAACTCCTGACAGTCTTGCGAGATACATTCTGGGACTGTCATAAATGTCTAGATTTGTCAATACTTTCCTTCTTTTCTTTCTTTCGAACCTAATTTTTTTTAAGTTTATTTATTTTTTGAGAGAGAGAGAGAGACAGCCTGAATGGGAGAGGGACAGAGAGTGAGGGGGACAGAGGATCTGAAGCAGGGTCCATGCTGACAGCAGCAAGCCTGATGCAGGGTTCAAAGTCACAAACCGTGAGATCATGACCTGAGCTGAAGTTGGACACTTAACCAACTGAGCCACCCAGGCACTCCAAGGACCTAATATTTTTAAGTTCAATGTCCATCATTAATTTTATTCAGACAGCCTGAGTTCAAACCCCATCTCTACCACCTATAAGTGGAGACCTCGGGCAAGTCGTTTCATCCCTCTGTTGCTTCAGTTTCCTCATTGGTTCCATAGGAATAACAATAGTGCCCATCTCAAAGGGTTGTTACATGAATTAAATGAATTAATACATTTTTTAAAAGTCCTTAGAACAGTGCCCATGACATATGAGGCATTATTAAGACCGACCTCCAACAAATAATCATGAGTGCCAACTTCCCAATAGGCACTGTGCCAGGCAGTGGGGGTACAGCAGGGGAGGGAAAACAGATCATCCCTGCCCTGCTAGAGCCTGCAGCACCCTAGCAGATTTCCTCAGCCCTCCCTCAGAGATCCAGTTTCAAATGTGCCATAGGGGTCCAGGAACTTGCATTTTTAAATATTTATTTATTTTGAGAGGGAGGGAGGGGGAGAGAAAGAGAGAGAGTCTGAGCAGGAGAGGGCAGAAAGAGAAGGAGAGAGAGAATTCCAAGCAGGCTCCGTGCTTTCAGCACAGAGCCCAGCATGGGGCTGGATCTCACAAACTGTGAGATCATGACCTGAGTGGAAATCAAGAGTCAGATGCTTAACTGACTGAGCCACCCAGGCACCTCTAGGAACTTGCATTGTTAATGCAGGTGGTGACTGAACCAAAATTTGAGAACTGAACACAAATCCAGTCTGGTATATGTACAAGATTTAAATCCCTACTTCAGCTTAATCACAAATGGTTGTATACACTGAGCCTTTGGGAAGAGCCAGACCTTGGAAGACCAAGCACCTCAAGGACAGAGTCTGGCACACAGTGGGGGATGGAATTTCATTTCTTTGAAAGGTTTGAACACAGGTCTGTGTGTGGAGGGACGAGGAACAGGGAAGGCAGGGAAGTCTCTCCCAGTATTAATGGTCTCATGTTGTTCTTTAGGAAGTGAGCAAGGACCACAAAACAGTTACGTTTTGGAACTGTCTGACCACCGTGTTCTTTCTTATCTCCCCCCCCCACCCCAAATATGAACTTGGAAACAAACACATTTGAGTTTGTCTGTAACATTAAGTAGATTGGTTGAAAATAGAAATAGATTCCAACAAGTTCTAGATACATTCGGGGCATACATCCATAGTGAGGTGCTAATTTCGAGGGATGTTTAGGCCACTCTCCTCATCTTTACTTTGAAGAGATAGTGAAGCAGATTTGGTGGTCACCACTCCTGTTCCTCATAAATCTTCATTTTGTTGGGAGGTGCGAGGCACCTCCCAGACAGAGTTGTAGCCTTTGAGGCATGAGCAGGAGCCTTGTGGGTGGGGCTTAAGAGAGGACAAGCCCAGCAGGCTTGCACCTCTTACCTCTTTGCTCCTCCCAGGGCTTTCCACATACTTGGGCCTTGGTCTCTTAAAGCCACTGAGCCAACGTCACTAACCACTTACCTCCAGACTTCTTGAAAGTTGGGTAAAGTAAACGCCCCAGTTTGTGTAAGCTGTTTTTCGGGGGTAGGCTATTTACCTACAGCCTAGGTAAGGGGGCGGGGCTGTTTCTTGTAACTGAACACATTACCTGATACAGATATCAGGAAATACACATCTTTGCTTTCCCATAAACATCTTTGCTGCCATGACTGGTGATAAATACAGACCCATGTACTTCCTTGAACTAAATGATAATTTGACTCTGTATGTTGGGGAAAAAATAAAACAGTAAACTGTCTTTGTGGTTTTCCTTCAGGTCTTTAAAGTAGTTTATTACTCTCTCATTATTTTGATTATTATTTAAATTTTATTTAACAGAAATAACATTGCTGAAAAAAATCACACATTTTCTTCCATAAATTTAGGCATGAGAAAACCTTCAAATGGCACACAGCTTTAGAAACTATATAGCACCTATCCTTTTAAAGTCACCGAATAGTAATTCTTTTATTGTCAAATTGAGGCTTAAAACAGGCAGCTACAGTTGAATATTTCAGGAAATATCTTGCCAAATTAACTTTCAGAAACTTTCTAGGCCAAAAGTCTGTGTAGCTAATGTGGTAATAACCAGAGGCCACCATTTATCCCATCAAATGACTGGTTTGTATCGAGCTGAAGACCAGCTGAGGTTAATGAACCCCACCTGTGTCCTTAAGGACCCCTGTAAATCAACCTCAGGTGGGGGTCACTCATTAATGTAAAAGTATCCAGTAGGGATCAACTATTTCTCTCCTCCTGGGCAGTTGAGATGATGTTCACAAACAATTTTGAGGTAATTCTGGAAACAATGTCATGCAATTTGGACAACCATTAAATTTATCTCCCCAGACACTGAATAGGATTGGATTCCAGGTTGAACTCTAAAATGAAGGAAAATAATTTTTACCTTACATTTAGGTATCTACAGAGCACCTCAGTATTGGGAATGAATAAATTCTAAACTAATTCTTTCCCATGTAGAAAATTCAACTGCTGGTTCTTTCTATAAACCACATCTTCAAAGGCCCAACATCATTTTTCCTCTCCTAATTGCTATTATGAGACAATAAATTTCTTATAGGGAAATAATGCAAATATAACTGCATGGCATATGTAGGCCACGTGTTCTAGCAAATCCATACAAAATGTTTCATTTATATTTTTGATGAAAGGTACAACAATCTTCCAAGACCAGTAATCATTAATTTTGAAAACATAGGATTAATATGCGACTTATCTCAATACTGGAATAGGGCTCAGTAAATATCTGTCCAAGGAAGATATTTCTTTGTTTGTCAACAACAAATATTTAGTGAGTCCCTACTATGCTGGAATTTAAGTATCCTGTCTTCCCTGGCTTAAGTGGCATTTTATGTAATAATGTGAATGATATTCATATGACATTTTAAAAAATGTGTTACAGTTTAGGGTTTTCTAAAACAAAATACCCAAGATAAATTATTTCCAGGATCCAGAAGGACATTTTATAATAACAGAGAAAAGTGTAGACTTACAAGGAATTAGACCAGAAACCATACAGCTATCAGACTCAAAGTCCATTTCTCCACCTCTCTGGGGTGATGTGGTCTCTCATTTCTGCCTTTGTCTGCATATCTGCAGCATTCTATTTTTCCCTTTCTGCAGACCAGCCTTTGATGCTTCTGCCTGAGACCCAATTTTGCATCAGGGTCTGGCCAGCATCATAGAATCCTAATTCTGGATTCTGGGAAAAGAAGATTTGATCGGTTCAAGCTAGGTCCCCCACTCATCCAATCAGCTTTGACAACGAAGGAGAGTTTCTACAGTAAAGATATGCCATAGGGTCTGTCCCTATGGTGGTGAGGAGAGGTTCCCAGAGATAGGAGCATGGGTTGGGCAGTCACCTCCAAATTTTTTTCCAGTTGAACTGCATAGAAAATATCTTTAGTTGTGGGCTTTAGTATAAAGATAACCATCTAATTCTGAACCTCACTCAACTTTGCAGAAACCTACCAGAACAAATTTCTCTCTCTTAGCTGGAAGAAAACTTGCAATTCATTCTTCCTTGGTCCTCTGAGAAAAACTAGCTTCATTGAGCATCACAGAGCATCTCACTTTTTTTTCAATTTTTTTTAACATATTGAGAGACAGAGAGAGACAGAGCATGAGCAGGGAAGTAGCTGAGAGACGGGGAGACACAGAATGTGAAGCAGGCTCCAGGCTCTGAGCTGTCAGCACAGAGCCTGACACGGGGCTCAAACTCACAAACTGTGAGATCATGACCTGAGCTGAAGTCGGATGCTCAACTGACTGAGCCACCCAGGTGCCCCTCACTTTTTTTTTTTAAAGAATGTATTAAGAGGTGTGCATTCCTGTGAAGTCTTAGCTTCATTCAAGTTTTTTCCATGTATTTTCCATGGGAGTTTCTTAGTGTTTCTTATGTATTTATTTATTTATTTATTTGAGAGAAAGAGCATGAGTGGGGTAGAGGCAGAGAGAGAGGGAGAGAGAGAGAATCTCAAGCAGGCTCTGTGTCATGAGTGCAGAGCCCAACATGAGACCTGAACTCGTGAACTGCAAGATCATAACCTGAATGGAAACCAAAAGTTGGCCACTTAACCAAATGAGCCACCCATGTGCCTTTCTGATTGTGGTTCTGTAGTTCTTCATCCTGAATTGTCTCCTAAAATATATCACCCCACTTAGTCATGGGTACATTTGACACAATTTACATGATTGCACTGGCTTGGAAATCTGTCATCCCTATCATAACACAATCCTCAGAAACATTCCCACAATTCAAATTAAAACCAAGAGCATATAGGGCACTTGGGTGGCTCAGTTGGTTAAACGTCTGACTCTTGATTTTGGCCCAGGTCATAATCTCCTGATTCGTGAGATTCAGCCCCACATTGGGCTCTGCGCTGACAGCATGGAGCCTGCTTGGGATTCTCTTCCTCCTTCTCTCTCTGCTCCTCCCCTGCTCACTCTCTATCTCTCTCAAAATAAATAAATAAACCTAAAAAATAAAAAAACAAGAGCATACAAATTGCCCCATATTCCCATATCCAGATCAACAGTTTACGTCTATTTCAAATTCTCCAATATCATTTTCTGGAACCACCTCTTTGCCTTGTCTCAACCCCCTTCCTGTGATTGCTCCAAGATAACCCCAGTGACCTGCACGGTTTCACTCCAAGCCTTCTTCCTCTATAGGAGATCACGTCAAAACTTTTCTCTCATGGCTCCAATTTCTACAAACTAATTTCAGTGAAAAATTATAAAGCTGATGAATACCAAAAGTGGAAATGCAGTTTATTAAATACAGCTTCCCTCCCAGACATGAGAAACTGATTGAACTCTTCTATTCTCATCAGAGGATGTTTATCGGATGAGGGCAACAGGCTTCCATTCTAGTGTTGTGACCCCACCTAGGGTCTCAGACTTTCTCAGTAGAGATAAAAACCTGCCCAGAATAAAACCGAGTTTGCCTGTGTTTATTAAGAATACTATTTTATTTAGCTCTTCTAAAGTTCTTTTTCAAAACCCTCCACATAGATGATCTTGCTCTATCCTTACAATTCTATGAATGAAGCAAATAATAATGAAGGGAAAATATTTTACATCCCATTTTATTTAAACATTTTTTAATGTTTCTATATTTTTGAGAAAGAGAGTGTGAGCAGGGGAGGGGAAGAGAGAGAAGGAGACACAAATCCTAAGCAAGCGCCAGGCTCCACATTGTCAGCACAGAGCCCAACGTGGGGCTTGAACCCACGAACCGTGAGATCACGACCTGAACCAAAGTCGGAGGCTTAATGGACAGAGCCACCAAGGCGCCCCTATACATCCCATTTTATTTATTTATTTTTTTTTTAATTTTTTTAACGTTTATTTAGTTTTGAGACAGAGAGAGACAGAACATGAACGGGGGAGGGGCAGAGAGAGAGGGAGACACAGAATCCGAAGCAGGCTCCAGGCTCCGAGCCATCAGCCCAGAGCCCGACGCGGGGCTCGAACTCACGGACCGCGAGATCGTGACCTGAGCTGAAGTCAGACGCTTAACCGACTGAGCCACCCAGGCGCCCCTATACATCCCATTTTAAAGATGAACCAACCAACACCTGAAATAACTAGCTTTGTGGTGCGATCACAACCTTCCAAAGGAGCTTTGCCATGATCTGTAGAATGAAAGGCTGAAACCGAGGGTTCCCTAAAGTCCTGTCCAGCACTATGACTTTTAATTAGTATTTTCTCAACAGAATGTACAGGTTAGTGATAGGGCTGAGGCGCAGTAGGGAGATTTCATAAGATCAATCAACAACAACAACAACAAAAAGAGGATGTTACAATTCCAGAGTTTGAAGTTGCCGAATTCGAGTTTCCATTTCTAAGGTTAGGACAATACTCAGAGTGGATTACAGAAGACAGTGTAAATAATTCTGAGGGTAAAGCTTACTTTTCACTGGCAGAATCTTAGCAACAAGTGGAATATTTGAAGCAGAACAAAAAAAAAAAAGTTTAACTTTGAAGCTGCAAAATGGTCATGTTGAAAAATTCCATCCATTTTCCAGCCAAATGGCCCAAATAAAGTGACACATGCAGGTGCACCTGGAGTAATTTTTCAAAATGGAAAGGTTTTTTATACAAGTAACATAGTTTTCACAGAGATCCTCTTTGGATCATGGCTTATTGCCTGGGCCAGATTTAGCTCACAGGTCAGAGGCAAAACACTCTGAGCTCAGCACGGGACTGCTGAAATTCTGCTCTCCAGTGTGTGCCTGAGCTGCAGTGGATGCTTACCCTCTGCGGTGCAAAGGCCCAACCACTCGGGGACATTGAGCCTCTTGGTTCAGGAAGCCTTTCGCCAGATAACTTACTCTCTTAGACCAGCTGTGAACATGGCATTGCTTGGCAGAATCTTTAACCCTTCATTAAATAAAAACCTTGGCCCAACTACACGGCTCCACCTAGATCAGTATTTCTAATTTGGAGGGTCTGCCCTTGTGATTTTGTATTATGGGCTTATGATTAAAATTCCTATTTATATTTTCTGTCCAGAGTGTCTTAAAAAAAAAAGACTTATTGCGATATAATTTGCACATCATAAAATTCACTAATTTAAAGTGTAATGGTCTTTAGCATGTTCAGTGTTGTGCAACCATCACCATAATCTAATGCTAGAAGATTTCCATCATTTCCAGAAGAAACTGCATATCCACAAACTGTCACTCTCCACCCCCAAGCAATCACTGGTCCACTCTATGGATCTCTGTCTCAGTACAGCTGCCTACGTAATACACGGTCTTATGTAACTGGCTTCTTTAAGTAGCACAGTGTTTTAAAGGTTCATCCATACTGTACATGTATCAGTACTTCATTCCTTTTTGTTGCTGAATAATATTCCACGGTATATCACATTTTGTCTCTCCATTCATCATCTAATGTACATTTGGGTCATTTCCACTTTGGGACTATTATAAATAATGTTACTATGAACATTCACATGCAAGGCTTTGTGCAAACGTATCTTTTTATTTATCTTGGGTAGATAACCCGGAGTGGAATTGTTGCATTATATGGTAACTCTATGATTAACATTGTGAGGACCTGCCATCTGTTTTTCCACGGCACCTTCACCATTTTACATTCCCACCAATGATATAGGAGGTGCTGATTTTTCCACATCCTTGCCAACACTCATCATTGTCCGTGTTATCCATGGTGTCTTCATACCAATGGCATGACTCTCCCAGTTGGTTCTTCATTGTAGTTGTGGTAACTCTGGAAGATAACTGTCCATCTCTTTGATAGCATCTCTTTTGGGACTCCCAGAGTGTCTATTTTGTGTAGACCAGTCAGCTCACCCCAAACATATCAGAAAAAAGATTCTGTATCATTTTTGCATGATATGAGAACAACAATTAAATTCATTGATGTAGTTAGGTTGTAATCATTTAATGCCTTCTTGGTCTCCTTCTCTCTAGGGTCCCATGACTCAAAGATCCAAGCACACGGAAGAGACCAGATCATCCAGCCAAAAGAAAAGTTTCAGACTTCTCAAAAATCTTAGTTAACTCAGAAACTCACAATACAATCACTACTTATTATTTTGATATTTGATACTACTAACTGGTATTTACTTTTTAAAAAGAAATAGCTCTGCACAGTGAAGGAAACAATCAACAAAACTAAAAGGCAACTGATGGAATGGGAGAAGAAATTTGCAAATGACATTTCTGATAAAGGGTTAGTATTCAAAATCTATAAAGAACTCATCAAACTCGACACCCAAAAAACAAATAATCCAGTGAAGAGATGGGCAAAAGACATGAACAGACACTCTTCCAAAGAAGACATCCAGATGGCTAACAGACACATGAAAAGATGCTCAACATCATATATCAGTGAAATACAAATCAAAACCACAATGAGATACCACCTTGCACCTGTCAGAATGGCTAAAATTAACAACTCAGGCAACAACAGATGTTGACGAGGATGCAGAGAAAGAGGATCTGTTTTGCACTGCTGGTGGGAATGCAAACTGTTGCAGCCACTCTGGAAAACAGTATGGAGGTTCCTCAAAAAATTAAAAATAGAGCTACCCTACAACCCAGCAATTGTACTACTAGATATTTATCTAAAGGATACAAAAATGCTGATTCAAAGGGGCACATGCACCCCAATGTTTATAGCAGCACTATCAACAATAGCCAAATTATGGAAAGAGCCCAAATGTCCATTGATTGACAAATGGATAAAGATTATGAAATACACACACACACACACACACACACACACACACACACATTTCCATTCATCAAAAAGAATGAAATCTTTCCATTTGCAACAACATGGATGGAACTAGAATGTATTACGCTAAGCAAAATAAGTCAATCAAAGAAAGATAAATATATGATTTCACTCATATGTGGAATTTAAGAAACACAACAGATGAACATAGAGGAAGGAAAGGAAAACTAAGAGAGGGGGAGGCAAACCATAAGAAATCGTTAAATACAGAACAAACTGAGGGTTGCTTGAAGTGTGCTGGGTTGGGGGATGGGCTAAATGGGTGATGGGTACTAAGGAGGGGACTTGTAAGGATGAGCACTGGGTGTTATATGTAAGTGATGAATCACTAAATTCTACTCCCGAAAACAAAACAAAACAAAAAGGATATAATCCAAAGACCGTAAAGCATCAGTTCTCAAAAGGATGCCTGTGAACTACCTGGGAAGAGAAATGGCTTGCTAATTATGTGATGTCCTGGCCCAGTACAAAGCTATCATATTGGAATCCCTTGAAATGGAATCAAGGAATATGCAGTTATAAGAAGAGGTGAGTCTGGTGTGCCTGAATAACTTAATAATCTCTGCAACCAACCCTGAAGTATGTGTCTGAGCCTGGCCATCCTCTAGAGAAGAGTGGAAGAGCTCAGGTCCACATGCCCCTGACGTTGTTTGCATGGATACCGCAGTAGGATAGTAGGGAGGCTGAATGGAGAAATGTAGCCCAGCAAGGAAGAAGCAATAATTCTGTAGGGCATAGGGAGCAGCTCTCTTACGAAGGAGAATCTTAGAGGCAAGACCCCTTAACTTATTTGAGGTGGGGTGGGGAATATACACTATACCAAATTGAAGGCTTGGGACTATTGTGTCCGTCTCACGGAGCTGAGCCCCTTCAAGAGGACTTGAATGCCAGTCCTCTCGGCGAAGTGGAAATGAAAGACCCACCATGTGAGACATGGGTCCTGGGTGGAGGGGCCAAGAGGACAGCTGAGATGCTGGAGTGGAGAGAATAATTAGGGTGATTCTGCCAACTCGGCTCTTCAGGTAGAGCAGTGCGGACAACCTCTGGCACAGTGGGGGAGCGGAATCTGGGTATTTCCCAGGGATTTATTTCCCAGTTACCAATAGAGAGAGGCTTTCAAGAGTGGTAGCCTCAGAATTAGCCAGAATCTCACCCAGTGGGCCACAGCTACTACTCCAAAGTATCCTTCCCCACTGATGGCAGGTGGCAACGAGGTAGCTACTCCCAGTAGAGGGAAGCCTGGGAAGGGCTGTGGTGGGGGGCAGAAAGCAGCGGGCAGCCATTACCAGGAGAACAAGGTCTCCAAAGCCCACGGCTGCCAGTGCCTGCAGCAGCAATAGGGATGATAATGGCTATTCCTCACATCGGAGAAGGAACACCTCCTTTACCTGAATCCCACCCAGCAGCTGCAGTCAAGCGTGGGTTCACAGTCCAAAGGGCTGGTCCAAGGCAGGAGGAGCCGGTGCAGTGACTCTGAGCTAAAGTCCCATAGGGGACCCTGATGAAGCCTGCAGGTCAAGTCCTCAAAGGGATGGTGTGGAATCATGGACAGACTCAGAAAGCAGATGCCATCTGGATTGAAACAAATATTGATCCCAGGTGGTAACTGGGTACTGTTAAGGAGTGGGCACCTTTATCCACTGGCAGGTGAGGGCACAGAGTCAAGGGACATACGGACAGGCTGGGAGCTTATGCTCTCTGTGCTTCCTGGGACTGGTCTACGGTAAAGGCTTGCTCTGAGGAGAGAAATCCGGACCGAGTTTTTCCGGGGCCTGACACATTTCACTCACCAAGGAGTGAGCCTGAGCCTTTCTGGTTCTCTCTGGAAGGAGCTGGAAAAATACACCTGGGGGTCAGGAAAGGAGTTCTCAAACTACTAGTATCTGGGGTTGTCAGTCCCTAGAAGCCCAGGGGTGTGCTACTGACTGTTCACCTTTTGAATTCCCCACTAGGGTTTTAAGTGTAAACCTAGTGAGTTTATTGTCTGGAAGATTCCCAAACAGTCTACACTCAGCGCACGCGCACGCACACACACACGCACACACACACACACACACACACTCAGACATACACATAATCAAATACACATAGATTACGAATGCTGCTCTAGAGAATTTAGAAAAGAGTCGATGCCAATCTGTCTGAATCTGCCCTGAGAGAAGATTCTTTTTCAGCCAGGAGACAAAGGGACGAAGGCAGCTTTGTCCTCAGCAAGGCTGGTGTAGGCTGGGATACTACAACTCTCTGGGCTGGAAACCTCGAGAGATCAGGTTCCCTCACCAAAGTCGAAGTATTTCCTGGTCTGAGCCGGCCCTACAATGCCAGAGGTGCCCTGGAACTCCTGGCATTTTGGTATTTCCAGCAATTAGTGGTGCTGAAAATCCTTGAGGGGAAAAAGAACCCAGGCCATGATTTCACAAAGAGAAAACAAACAAACAAATCCCCAAGAGGGGGTGAGAAGGTGAACCAGACTTCTACTTTAATTTTAAGAAAAGCATAATTCTGCATTTTCCCTGCTCTGGCTGGCTCTCTGGCATGTGGGAGCAGGGCAGGTAGGCGGCCGTCCCTCAGGTCAGGCAATGTATCCAATTTTTATCCTCTGTTAGTTCTGCCTTTTAAAGGTTTCAGACAGACTTAAAATCATCATTTAGGAATCTTAATGTGAACAGAGGCTCTCAAAGCGGCCTCCTTCTGGTGCTGCAGAAAAGGCTGAACGGACACACGCTTGAGTGGTGACCGAGTGCTGATAAGCGGGGAGGGGTGAATTTATGAAGTGAGCAGTTCGTCAAATACACAAGTCACTCAGAATTCATCGAAGCAGGTGTGAAATGACCAGGTTTCAACAGCTGAGGTGGGATGGCACTTTGTCATAAGAGAAGCCCCACTCCTGGGCCAGGGTCGAGTGAGACCACGACTAATCAGGGCATGCTGTAACCGGGGCCAGCGCTCCGGAGCCGGCGAACCCAAGCGGAGATGACAGGCCCAAGCAGGGGGCTCAGCTGAGGATGTGCGGCAGCCACACGGGAGGTTCCCACAGAACCCCCAGCCTCACCCAGTAGCAGAATGCAGCAAGTACAATTTGATGCACACTGCAGGCCTGTATTTTATTCAGTATAAATATTTTCAATGCAGTTTTAAATATTTTGCAAACCCAAAATAGCAGCAAGCCTGGAGGAGACTTCACTACTCGTTTTCTGCCTCGGTCTTGCAAAACGTGGAGTCGATAATGAGCCTGTTGTTTGTTTTCCATTTTAAACATTCAGTTTCCTTAAACGTAGTTCAAAATGAAATGCAAACTTTTCTTTTTTTTTCTTCCCTTTAAAGAGTGCTTCAACCCAACAAAGCAGGTGAGTTTTATGGATAGCATTATTTGGAATAAAATCATTCTTTAACCAGAGAGAGAGAGAGCAAGAGAGAGGGAGCATCGTCCTAGGGCACAGATCTGAAGGGCGCAGGGCCTACAAAGTGGAGAGCAGCCTTTCCCAGAGGCTGACAACACAGGTTTGCTCTGAAATCTTTGAGAGAAGAGCCACACACGTGTCACACACAGCCCCTATTAGGGTGGTGCTTGGCCAGGAAAATCCTGCCGCACAGCCACCCACACGCCACAGCAGCCACATAACTGAAAGAGGCTAAAAAAAAATTAATCCGCAAGCTGAGCGAAAGCCACCACCGGCCTCTGACACTGTTGAGGTGGTTTGCTTTGCGTTTTTAATAAACAGAAATAGTGTGCAATGCTATGCAGGAAATACAACGTTCTCGGTAAACTCAACCTGGGTGGTGTCCTTGCAGAACAGACATTAAGAGGCAGAACGCTAAGCTGTTCTTTTCCTCTTTTCGTTTTTCTTTTAAAATCTTTGACGCTGCTTTTGAGAGGTCAAAGTTCCAGGCAAGACCAACTACAGAATCTGCAGGGCCCAGTGAAAAATGAAAATTCAGGGCTCTTGTTCAAAAATTAGTAAGACTTTCAACATGGTGTCACTAGAACATCAGCCAAGTGCGAGTCCCTTCAGAGCTCGACTCTGTTGCTTTAGAGGTCACTTATCCTTTTTGCCTTTAGGTACAAAGCCTAATAGCAGTCAGATCTCTGTTTCTTTTTTCTTTAATGTTTGTTTGTTTATCTATTTATTTATTTTTGAGAGAGACAGAGACAGAGAGAGAAAGTGCACAAGCAGGGGAGGGGTGGGGGACACAGAATCTGAAGCAGGCTCCAGGCTCTGAGCTGTCAGAATGGAGCTGTGAAGCAGGGCTCGAACCCAAAAACCGTGAGATCAAGACCTGAGCAACCGACTGAGCTACCCAGGTGCCCCTACACCTCTGTTTTGTCATCGCACAAGGCTGTGCTGCTGAGGCAACCCTACATGGGCTTCCATCTCGCCACAGGAGTCACCTTTAGCCCTGGCCATGCCTGTGGAGGGAGCACTGAGGTCTCAGCCGCAAAACCAAGAAGTCAAGGCCGTTTGCTGACCTACGGCCAGAGGAAACACGGGAGTTTCTATTTCATTTCCTAAAAATAACGTTTGTTGTGGGATATTTCTTTCTGATTTAAAAAATAACACATGCTTATTGAAGACAATACAAAAAACACAGAACATCTGAAGAAAACAAAATCACCAGGGCTTCAACCACGCAGATATGACCACTGGTCACATATTATTATAGACCCTAATTTTTGAATTTTTGCTGTGTGTGTTTTCCGTGTGTGTGGCGGTGGGTGTCTAATTTTCCAAAGCTAGGATCATACTTAATATTGTTTATAAACTTTTTCAACTTCTTTTATTATCTCCCCTTGTCATTCATTGAATGGTCCTTAATTACCTCATTTTTATAGGTTGTACATTCATCATATATACACATATAGAGACTATTATACACTTATAGCACAATGTATTTAACATATATTATGCATATGTGTAATTGATATTTAAAATCTAACATATACACATATGTGTATACACACACCAAAAAGCACTTAAGCTGGATTATATGAATTTGGTCATTATTCACAAAAACAATACAGTCTATGTCTGGCCACCGTGGTCAGACTGAAAACAAAATTCCCTCGTCTGTTTGCTTACTTTGCAGTGTTTCAAAAAATGAATTCATTTTTTCAATCATAAATTAAAAAGAACACCAGGGCATCCCCAGCCTCTGAAAAAAAAAAATTCCCTCTGCATAATTGGCACAAAAATCAACCAGTTCACTGAGTGCCGTTCTGCCGGGTCTAATAGGTAAATGGCATTTCTTGGTATTCCCGAGAGATGATTCATTTGGAATCGACAAGTGTTCACCAAGGAGATGACCGGCGATACCCCTGCTCACCAACCTGGAGCAGTCCCTCATGCAGTCACGCAGGCGGGGGCGGCAAAGAGCCTCCAGATTAGAAAGAATAATGCTAATAATACACCAAAATGTTTCTGAGCGTGAAGAGACGTTTCAGAAGTGGCTTTTCGTTTCAACATTCTTTCAGCAGTTCAGTCAACTTCTCGTAAAATTAATAGTAAATACTTTTTTCAGGGGTGTGTGTGCGCTGGTATTTTTGTGTGATTTGTTTGGTGTTGTTGAAATATGCTACCCTGGAAAATGCTCAGCTATAAATGCCATTCTTCATAAACATGAGCCGGGCTGCTGATACATGGCTTTGCAGTTCTCTTTGAACTGTGCTTTTGTTGCTTTCTGTGGCCTTCTTCCCTCAGAGCACGTGTCTGGGAACAAGAGCTGGAGACGCAAAGGTCACGACGTTGTCGTGGAAACAGAACCTCTCCTCGTGGGCAGAGCTGGCTAACAGCGACCCGCAGCCGCCCGGTGCCAGGCACTGTGCGGGTTTTGCCAGCATCTTCTCTCGTTAACCCTCCAGAAGCCCTCTTCAGTACTACCAGCCCCATTTTTAGAGTAGAAAACTGAGTGAGACCAGCCAACTCTCTTGCCTAAAGTCGTGCCACTTCGAGGTGGCAAAATGGAGACGGGAATCAAATCTTATTCTCTGAACAACACTGCTTTTCCAGTTGGTCTGCCCCCACGCCCTAGGCGGGAGGAGAACGGGGGCCCACGTGGTTCCATTTCTCTGTAGCATCCCAGGGGCTGCAAATGGTGGTGTGGTCACTTTGACAATGATTCTTCCAGTTTCCGCACTTGACAGAATTCGCTGGCGACCAGTTCCCTGTCATGTGTATTGCTTTAAAGATTGTAACAGGGGCTAGACGAACCCAGAGGAACAGGCCAACATCTTCCTGGTGATCTTAACAATAACCTAAACTTTCAGAGTTTCCCGAAGAGTTGAGAAGAGGGAAAGCGTATGCGTGTGTGTGTATGTGTGCACGTGTGTATACAATGAACATGACTTGAAGCAATAGGGATGGGCAGGAGCTGGATGATAGAAGGAGCAAAGACCTCAAGAACTCTACTCAGAAACACGATAAACCCGAAGTTTGCACACACAGACCCCCCCCACCGCTAGTACCATAGACTTCACCTGACCTATTTCTATACATTCCCATTCTACACTTGTATGCACATCCATACCACACCATCTGTTTCACATATTTGCACCTCTGCAAAAATCCCATGATTTTCTGCAGGGCTCTAGTGGATGTTTGAAGGGGTCTAAAATCTTTTCTGTGTCAGATTATTTCTGGGGATCAAACTCCAGCTTCAGTTGGGCGAACACAGGCTGCCAGGTCAGGTGGGGTCAGCGTGTAGATCCTCCGGGGACAGGGACTGTGTCAGCCACTACCCTCCCCATCCCGATACATACTTCCAATACACACACATCAGATTTTCCTCCTTACACCTGGGTACACGCTGTACTCGGCAAGAAAACTATTTGCAGCTTATTCAAGACAAGTTGGACCAAAGAATTGTTCATCTTACCTGGTGCCACTGCAGTGCTAAGTGAAAACAAGGCCTGGAAAATGCACCCAAAACGCCTGTCGACAGTTGTGGGTGGGAAGGGGGAGCTGATACTCTCTCAATTATTGTAGGCGTTTGCCCCAAGCCCATCTAACACTGTGTAACCCACAGAAGTTCCGGGACCTGTGGGACATAGCTGGGAACTTGTGAGAAACACAGAATCCCAAGCCCCACCCCAGACTAAAGAATCAGCACTTGAACAAATCTCAGGTGATTCACATAAAAATTTAAGCTTGAAAAGCAGCTCTGCTCTAGAATCCAGAAGAGGCATCATTAACTCTGGTTTCACATTAGAATCACCTGTAGAGATTCTTAACCGGAACAAAAGATAGGTCCCACCATTAGATTTTGATTTACTCTGTCTGGGGTGTGGCCCAGGCAAAGGTGTATCTCAGAAGTTCCTCTGGAAGGTTGCCAGATTTCGCAAATAAAAATACAGAATACTCAGTTACATTTGAATTTTTGGATAAACAGGAAAAGGTTTTTTGTTTATTTTTTTCTACTGCAAGTATATCCTATGCAGTATTTGGGACATACTTACATTAAGAAATTATCTGTATTTACCTTAAACGTGAATCTTGTTGGCATCCTGTATTTCATTTGGTAAGCCAATCCCCAGGTGATGCTAATGTACGCTCAGGGTTGAGAACTTCTGCTGTAAAGAAAGCCTAGTTCTATGCAAATATTTGTCCTGGAATTTTCTGAATGGTCCTGATGTAAAATATTCTCTCCCATGGTGGTGATGAATCATACTTTTGGAAAAAAGGCCTTTCTCGTCATGACCCTGAGAAGCCATTAGGCCTATGAAAGTCCAGTAATGCTAGTGAATGGAGGAATCTAGTTGCCAGGTAACTTATATATACAGGATATGTCCTGTATTTAATGATTTTTGTCCTGTGTCATCTATTGGCTTCGTCAAGATCCCTTAAATGTCTTGTATTCAGCTATTTTTTTTTACTAGATTACAAAAATTTGGCAGTCAAAGCTATTTTTCAAATTTAATTGGGTGTCCTATATTTTTATTTGTGAGGTCTGGCAACTATGTGGAGAAACTACTCTGCTAAAATCCTGGGGATTGTATCCTGAGAAATTTGTCATCCCAGATTCGGTACTTGTCTCAACCTCTGTTGAAGTGTTTTACTTCAGTCCTCTGAACTTCAGCAGGTCAAGTCTGCTGAAAAAATGTGGCTACTCTACCAGCCAAGAATTTCAGTTCATTCTTTGCCGTTCCCGTTATTTAAGTTGAATTTAATAGTTTGGCACTTACCTCACTCATATATTACACATGGGATAAATTAATATTGACAGACATTTGTTGCTAATAAAATGATCCCAAACTTCTTGGTATTTTCTTTCTTGAGTTATTTTGAAAAGACTAAAATTAAGACAAGCAGTGGCTATAAAAACAGGGAACTGGGACCCACAGATAAACTGGGATGGACATGAAGTGACTATTCATGGGCTTCTGGCTCCCATATGGATCCCAGGGTTGTAGATGCTCCAGAAAAGAAGAGGAAGTTGATGGAGCTCAAGTGTGCTCAGCCAAATAACACAAACATTGTGGGGAAACCCTCGGGGAGAGTCTTGGTTGGGACCCAGTTGGCTGGGGGTTGTGGCGTAGGGGAGGCGATGACGACCTTATGCTAGAGAGAACATGGGGCACAGCTGATGCACCAACCAGCCTGTAAGAGAGAGCTGTTGTTTGTGTCATTTTCTCTCCCTCCCATTCTCTGGCATTATTTCTATATCCATCCTCACTGCAGGACAGGAAGCAGCAGATACAAGGTTGCAAGCTGGAATTTCAGGTTGGAAAATTATCCCAGTAGGCATCAAGAAAGCCAAAAGAGAAGGAAAAATTAAGAGAACGATTGGAAGCTTTGAAAGGTAAACATGGAAGTGTCACATCTTTCTAACAGGAATCTCAAGGGGAAGAATGAGAGGAATCAGAGGGAAGGAAACAGCATATAAAGCAGACAACACACAAGCACATGTTCAGAGGATTTTAATAACATGATTAAGAAGTGCTGATATATATTAATAAAAGCTCTACACTATATATTCTATAATATAAGCACTAACATATATATATATATATATATATATATATATATATACCTTCATTATCCACAAACAAAATTAATATCCTTCCAAGCCCATATAAAACTTCACAAAAATTGGATACATTCTTGACTGCAAAAAAAAGATTCAAGACATCTCAAGGCATCAACATCATGCAGACTAACTTCTCTGAACCAGTGCAGTGAAATTCAAGATCTATAAAATGATAGCTTTTTAAAAAATTCCATGTATCTGGAAACTAAAGAAAAATACTGACTTCTGAGGAAGATGGTGGAGTAGGAGTATCCAGAGTTCACCTCTTTCCACAGATAAACTAAACAACACCCACATCAGTGTAAATAACCCAGAAAACAACCCAAAGACTGGAAGAATATATTCTCCACAGCTAAATGTAGGGAAAGGGCCACACTAAAGACAGTAGGAAAGATGGAGATGTGGTCGAAAGCTAAAGGGACCTGCAGGACCGTTGGTGGAAGGGAGGAGTACCACCTGTGGTGAGAGGGGAGAGAAACAGACCCTCATACCAGGCACCCGCACAGGGAACCCCTATGGGGAAGATGAATCCCTATGACATTTGGCTTTGAAAACCAAAAGAGCATAATTTTGTGAATTCTTACAATCAGCAGGGCCTAACACACAGAGCTTAAAAAATCAGCAGACTGGGCTTTAGGAGAGCTGGAGGGCAACGGTCAACTGAGTCCCCACCCTTGAAGAGACAGCACAAAAAATAGCCCATGGAGATACAACATAGAAGAAGCAATTTGAAAAATAACTGGGTTAAATGAAAGAGAGTTTTGTTTACTAATCTCAGGGTGTATGGTAGAGGAGCAGGGTTCCTCGGGAGACTTGTCTAGCAACAAAGGAGCTGGGGTACACCAGTCCCGCCTCCCTGACACCAGCCCAGGCACACAGATGCCTGCAGGAATCAGCGTGGTACAAATACTAGCTACCTAACTTGCTAACAGCAGCCCCCTTAGTCAGGCCTTGGTTCTAGGTCTCCTCCCACAGCAGACAATTGAAAACCTTGCTACCACATGTTTCCCCCCACCACCCTACCCAAACTCAAGCTTTTACAGATCTGATCCCTCCAACCCAGCAGACCTTGGTCTCACCAGCTGCTGTGGACCTGCATGAAACTTGCTGGCACTGGGAGCCCAGTCCCCATGTTCTCCTATGAACTTGCCCCCTCTAGTACATCCTTAGCTGGAGCCCTTCCAAAGTGGTGTCACAAGTGTATAAGTTCAGTGTATAAGCAGGTCTGAGAGGGTCCAGGACCACTCCAAAGTAACTCCCACCCTGGGAAGAGGAGAAGATAGCCACACACCAGTCAGACTTTGCCCAGCAGTGAATGGGGGAAGACATCTTGTCTGACTGCAGGCTCTGCCCACCAACAAAAGTTTCTCATGGGACATCACAGGGAAAGCTCCCTGCAGTTCAGTGCTACTATATCTCTGGCAAATGCCAGGTCTGTCACAACTCAATCTCAAGGTGTCCCCATACTGGCCTACTAATAGCACAGGGACCAAACTTTGTCCATAACAGGCAAAGAGAGCCATTGCAGACTACTGAAGGAAATAGCAGCTTAGCTGCAATAGTTGGGCCCAGAAACACACATAGGAAACATCCCTGAAGGGCCAGGTTTTGGTGAACAGGGGACATTGTACTGCAAGACACTAAAGTACTTCTTCTTCATAAGGCCACTACTTTCAAGAGTAGGAGACATAAATGACTTTCCTAACAGATAGAAACAACACAGAGTTAGACAAACTGAAGAGACAGAGAAATATGTCACAAATGAAAGAACAGAACAAAATCACAGCAAGAGACCTAAATGAACCAAAGGTAAGTAATATGACTCATAGAGAATTTAAACTAATGGTCATAAAGATACTCACTGGACTTGAGAAGAGACTGGAGGACATCAGTGAGATCCTTAATGAGATCAAAAAAGAACCAATCAGAGATGGAGAACTCAATAACTGTAATTAAAAATACACTAGATGGAATAAATAGTAGACTAGAGGAATCAAAGGAAAGGATTAGCGACCTTGAAGACAGAGTCATGGAAAACAATCAAGATGAACATGAGAAAGAAAAAACAATGACAACAAATGAAAATAGACTTAAGCAACTCAGTGACACCATTAAGTGTAATAACATTCACATTATAGGGATCCTAGAAGGAGAAGAGAGAGAAAAGGGGGCATAAAATTTATTTGAAGAGTAAGAGCTGAAAACCTCCCAAATCTGGGGAAGGAAACAGAAATCCAGATCAGAAGTCACAGAGGGAGCGCCTGTGTCACTCAGTTGGTTAAGCATCTGACTTCAGCTCAGGTCATGATCTCATGGTCTGTGAGTTCAAGCCCCATGACAGGCTCTGTGCTGACAGCTTCAGATTCTGTGTCTCCCTCTCTCTATGCCCCTCCCCCATTCTCTCTCTCTCTCAAAAATAAATGAACATTTAAAATAAAATTTTTTTAATAAATAAAAAAAAGAAGTCACAGAGAGTCCCAAACAAAACCAACACAAGGAGGTCCATGCCAAGATACATAATAATTAAAATGGCAAAACATGGTGATAAAGAGAGAATTTTAAAAGCAGCAAGAGAGTGGGGTGCCTGGATGGCTCAGTTGGTTAAGCGTACAACTTCAGCTCAGGTCATGATCTTGCGGTTTGTGAGTTTGAGCCCCACATGGGGCTCTGTGCTGACAGCTCAGAGCCTGGATCCTGCTTCAGATTCTGTGTCCCTGCTCTCTGCCCCTCCCCGACTCATGCTCTGTCTCTCTCTCTCTCTCTCTCTCTCTCTCTCTCTCAAAAATAAATAAACATTAAAAAAAAAAAAGGCAGCAAGACAGGGCCGCCTAAGTGGCTCAGTTGGTTAAGGGTCTGACTTTAGCTCAGGTCTTGATTTCACGGTTCATGAGTTCAATACAATCTCAACAACATATTAGCCAAATGAATCCAACAATATATTTAAAAAGTCATTCACCATGATCAAGTGGGATTTATTCCTGGGATGCCAGGGTAGTTCAATATTTGCAAATCAATCAAGATGATACATCACATCAACAAGAGAAAAAAATTTAAAAAATATGATCATTTCAATAGATGCACAAAATGCATCTGACAAAGTACAACATTCATTCATGATAAAAATCCTCAACAAAATAGGTTTAGAGGGAACATACCTCAACATAATAAAGGCCATATATGAAAAACCCACAGCTAACATCATACTCAATGGTGAAAAACTGAGAGCTTTCCCCCTAAGATCAGAAATAAGACAAGGATGTCCACTCTCACCACTTTTATTCAACATAGTACTGAAAGTCCTAGCCACAGCAATCAGGTAAGAAAAAGAAATAAAACGCATCCAAATTTGTAAGGAAGAAGTAAAACTTTCATTATTTGCAGAGGACATGTGGATATGATACTATACATGAAAAACCCTTATAGACTCCACCAAAAAACTAGTAAACTGATAAATGAGTTCAGTAAGGTCACATGATACAAAATCAATATACAGATATCCAATGCATTTCTGTATAGTATAATGAAGTACACTAATAATGAAGTAGCTGAAAGAGAAATTAAGAAAACAATCTCATTTACAATTACACCAAAAGTAACAAAATAACCTAGGAATAAACGTCACCAAGGAGGTGAAAGACCTGTGGTCTTAAAACTATAAAACATTGATAAAGAAACTGAAGATGACACAAACAAATGGAAAAATATTCCATGCTCACAGATTGGTAGAACAAATGCTGTTAAAATGTCCCTACTACCCAAAGCAATCTACAGATTTAATGCAATCCCTATCAAAATACCAACAGCATTCTTCACAGAACTACAACAAATAATCCTAAAATTTATATGGATCCACAAAAGACCTTGAATAGCCAAAGCAATCTTGAAAAAGAAGAACAAACTGGAGGTATCACAATCCCAGGTATAAAGAGATACTAGTGAGGTCCCTTGGTGGTGCAGTCAGTTAAGCATCCAACTCTTGATCTCGGCTCAGGTCATGATCTCACGGTTCATGAGTTTGAACCCCACATTGGGCTCTGTGCTGATGGTACAGAGTCTGCTTGGGATTCTGTCTCTCTTTCTCTCTGCCCCTCCACCACTTGTGTTCTCTCTCTCTCTTAAAATAAACTTTTAAAAAATGTAAAGAGATACTACCAAGCTATATTAATCAAAACAGTATCGTACTGGCACAAAATAAGACACATAGATCAATAGAACAGAATAGAAAGCCAAGAAATAAACCCATAATTATATGGTCAATTAATCCTTGACTAAGGAGGCAAGAATATGCAATGGGAAAAAGTCTCTTCAACAAACAATATTGGGAAAACTGGACTGCTATATGCAAAGAATGAAACTTGACCACTTGCTTACACTATAGACAAAAATAAACTCAAAATGGATTAAGGACCCAAATATGAGGCCTGGGACTATAAGAATCCTAGAAGGGAGTACAGGTAGTAATTCCCTGACATTGGCCATAGCAACATTTGTCTAGCTATGTCTCCTGAAGCAAGAAAACAAAAGCAAAAATAAACTTTGGGACTACATAAAATAAAGAGCTTCTGCACAACAAAGGAAACCATCAACAAAACTAAAAGACAACCAACTGAATAGGAGAAGATATTTGCAAATGACTTATCCAATAATGGGTTAGCATCCAAAATACATAAAGAACTTATACAACTCAACACCCAAAACACAAATAATCCAATTAAAATAGGCAGAAGACATGAGCAGATAGTTCTGCAAAGAAGACATACAGATGGCAAATAGACACATGAAAAGATGCTCAGCATCACTCATCATTAGGGAAATGAAAATCCGAATGACAATGTGACATCACCTTACCCACCAGAATGGCTAAAATCAATAACACAAGAAACAAGGGTTGGTGAGGATGTAGAGAAAAAGGAACCCTCATATACTGCTGGTGGGAATGTAAAGTGGTACAGCCACTGTGGAAAACAGTATGGAGGTTCTTCCAAAACTTAAAAATAGAACTGCCATAAAATTCAGTAATTCCACTATGGGATATTTACCCAAAGAATACGGAAACACTAGTTCAAAAAGATATATGCACCCCTATGTTTATTGCAGCATTATTTACAATAACCAAATTATGAAAGCATCTCAAATGTTCATCAACAGATGAATGGATAAAGAAGTGGTATATATACACAATGGAATATTACTCAGCCACTAAAAGAAGGAAATCTTGCCATCTGTAGCAACATGGATGGACCGAGAGGGTATAATGCTAAGTGAAAGAAGTCAGAGAATGACAAATACCATACGATTTCACTCATATGTGGAATTTAAGAAACAAAACAAACGAAGAAAAAAAGAGACATCCCACAAAACAGACTCTTAACTATAGAGAACAAATAGAGAATAAACTGATGGTTACCAGAGGGGAGGTGGGTGGGGAATAGGTGAAAAAGGTAAAGGGGATTAAGAGTGCACTGACCTTGATGAGCACTGAGTCACATACAGAATTGCTGAATCACTATATTGTACCTCTGAAACTAATATAACACTGCATGTTAGCTATACTGGAATTAAAAGAAAAATAAATAAGAAAGAAGATACTACTAAGCAACATTTAAGTGTAACTGCAAATCAGATAGGAAGTTACTAAAAACATGGAATTTTATGGCGCGGAAAGCACATACATTTCAACATCAGTAGGATGCAGTTAAAGCAGTGTTTAGAGCACTAGTGAAATCTTTAAATATAGGTGACAAAAAATAAAAAAGATGGAAAATGAGCTAGGTATTCAACTCAGGAAGACAATGAGTAATAGAGCATACATCAAGAAGAAGGAAAAAAATAAGAAAAATAAGGGATGTAAACAGTGAGAGAGGCAAAGGAAGAGAATAATGATAGGAAAAATGAAAACCGGTTTTTTGAAAAGTTCATTAGATTGATTAAATGTGGGGAGGGAATTGCAAATAATTTAAAGAGAGAATGAATATAATGATAGAAATCTCTGTTTTTTAAATTCTTAATAAAAACAACTAAAAGCCAACATACTTGAAATATATATATTAGTAGAAAACTAGCTAATAGAACGATAGACAGATGGATAGCTATTATGACAGTGGTTCTCAAAATGTGGTCCTACGATCAGTATTAGCATCACCACCTGGGAAATTCTGAAAAATGCATATTCTTGTGCCCCTTTCCAGATCTACTGAATCAGAAACTGGGAGTGGGGTCCGGAATCTGAATTTTAACATGTTTCCCCTTCTCACCCCAGGTGGTTGAGACCTGCTAGAGCTTGAGTACAGATGCTATGGGGGAAAAAGCAGGGGAATGGCATGTAGTGAAGGATATTTGCTATTTTTAAAAGAATTAAGGAAGGCTTCATCGATACGGGTGACTTTAGAGTAGAGCACCTAAAAGAGATAAGGGACAGAATAAAGCAGACATACGAGTAAAAAGTGTTCTAAGCAGACAGAATGGCAAGTGCAAAGGCCCTGCACGAGGCAGGATCATAATGTGTCCAAGGAAAAGCAAAGAGGTCAGTGTAGCTGCAGCAAGTGAGCCAGGGAGAGAGTACCAGAAATTAGAAAGGTAACATGGGAAGGGCCTGGGGGACAGATCCTATTAGACCTATACCTGATTAACTCACTAGATGAAAACGTTTCCCTTCACCCCAGCGGGACTTTGGTGGACCAGCTAATCTCATTCCATAAGGACTCCTGAAATCGTCTGCCACAGAAAGAATTTTATGTGGGGAATTGATTACAAAAGGATGAAAGAATGGAGAAGCCACACATATGGGTCAAACATACACGGGGCAAACATATATGGGGCATCTCAGAACTCCCCCAAATCTCCCACCCCAGCAGCCTGATTCCTGGCCAGGCTGTCCATGGGTGTCCTTGGGGCAGTTCTTGATTGCCACACTATCTGGATGAGCTCTTGCCCCTCACTTCTAAGGAATGGCAGGAATTTTCAACAAGGTTGCTTATTCTTCCTTCATCTAGGAGAGAAGGCAAAATTACTTCTAGAAATAGTAGCAAGCTGACCCAGAGGGCAGAATGTTCTTTAAATTCCCCCTTTCTGGGCACCGCCCCTTTCTTCTCATCTTCTCCATGACAATTTGGTTGAGGGTAACTCACATTTCTATGGCTCTCGGGTCACAGTCAGTCGGGTAGGAAACAGCAGCAGCCGGGCGGATTCCAGTTCTCAGAACTGTCAGCCTTAGTTTTTCTTTGCTGAGAAGCAGCAAACCTCATGGTTAATTAAGAGCAGAGACGGGGCAGAGAGATGGGCCCAGATGCCAATTCTGGCTTTGCAGGTTACAGGCTTGGACAAGCCAGTTAACAGAGCCTCTTTCTCTGGGTCTTTAAAACTAGTCAATCAAATTGACCTCACTGAACCTTTCAGAATTGAAAGTAGACAGCATGCATAGAGCCTAGTACTTTGCCTCACACACATATTCAGTAACTGTAGAGCTGTTGTCATCACTGAATTTATTATCTTTAATGGCACACCCCAAGTCGGACCCCAGCACTCTGACAATGGGAGGGTCCTGTTTTCCTTGTGCACAAATCCTGGACCCATTTATAGCCTCAGACCCATGGATAGCATTCTACAGCATTCTTGTCAGTTCTTCTCTCCATTGCTGGTGGGGCTGGAGTGAAGGTTGGAGGGAACCAGGAGAACCCCTGCAGACTGGCTTTCCTCAGTCTCTCAGGACAGAGGAAGGTGGCACCTGGGGGAAGTCAGGGCACCTCTCCCCTTCCTGTTCAGACTTGGGTGGCATTTCTTGCAGAGGCTGCATTTCCTCTGTGGCTTCGCCTCCTGCCTGACAATCCCTGGCCTCCATGGAGTGATACTGATCCCTAGGCTTTGGTAACATTGCTTCTTTCCTTTGTCCATATCATTTAGGGAGTGGCCATGAGTTTTCTGCTCTTTCCTATCTTTGGGTTACTTCTACTCTTTGTTTAGTTTCCCCAATCCTCTACCCCTTTGTAACTGTTCCCTGAATTTGATTCTTTCTGTGGTAATGTCTAGACTGGTTTCCATATTCCTGGCTAGACAGATATGCATGTGTTCTCATTAACATTTGCTTCCTTATTTGGGCTTGCTCTGAATCTTCCATTCCTTCTTGACTACGTGGAGAAACAAGTAACAACAGCAAAACCAACACTAGCTCCTGAGGAAAGCCCTCAGTACATTTATTTTAGGCTTTCCCTTAGCCCGGCCACAGCTAAAAATGATGAGCTTTCCCTTGTCCCCAGCTGTGACCTAAACTAGGGTTAATCTTGGAACAAGTAGAGAGACCAATAGACTGGCAGGAATATTTGTACTCAATACTAGAACAATAGGTAGAGAAAGGATGACTTATTCAAAATGGAAAAGGCTTTCTTGGCATTGAAAATGCCAGGTTCCTGATTTCAACTTACTACAAAGTTAAAATAATCAAAACAGTGGTACTGGCATAAGGATAGACATATCATGCAATGATTGAATAGGATCAATAGCCCGGAAATAAACCTTCACATTTTTGTTCAGTTGATTTTCAACGAGGGTGCCAAGAACATTCGATGGGGAGAAGACTCTCTTTTCAAACAAAGGTGCTAGGAAAACTGAATACCCAATTGCAAAAGAATGGAGTTGGACTCTCCCTTCACACCATATGCAAGAGTTAGCTCAAAATGAATCCACGACCTAAATTTAAGAGCTGAAACTGTAAAACTCTTAGAGGAGGGGCATCTGGGTCACTCAGCTGGTTAAGCATTCGCCTTCAGCTCAGGTCACGATTTCCTGGTTCATAGGTCTGAGCCCCACATCGGGCTCTGTGCTGACAGCTCAGAGCCTGGAGCCTGCTTCGGATTCTGTATCTCCTTCTCTGTCTGTCCCTCCCCTGCTCACCCTCTGTTCCTCTATCCTTCAAAAATAAATAAACATTTTTAAAAATTTTTTTTAAATAATAAAAATAAAACTCTTAGAGGAAACATAGGAAAATCTTCATGACTTTGGATTGGACAATGTTTTCTTATACGCGACACCAAAGCACAGGCATCAACAAAAAAATAAATAAATTAGACTTCATTAAAATTAAAAACTTTTGTGCACCAAATGACACTGTTATAAGAGTGAGAATATGCCCCACAGGAAGAAAATATTTGCAAATCGTATATTTGATAAGGAATTAATACCCAGAAGACAGAAAGAACTCCTACAATTCAATAAAAAGACAAAAATTTAAAAACAGACAAAGGACTTGAGTAAACACTTTTCCAAGGAAGATATAAATGGCCAATAAACACAAGAAAGAAATGTTCCATATCATTAGTCATTAGGGCAAAACAAATCAAAACCATGATGGAATGGAAAATAAGTGTCGGTGAGGATGTGGAGAGATTAGAACCCTTGCACATTGCCAGTGGGAATGTAAAATGGTGTAGTCGCTGTAGAAAAGCCTGGTATTTTTGCAAAAAGTTAAACATAAAACTACCATATGATCCAGCAGTTTCTCTCCTAGGTATATACCCGAAGGAACTGAAAAGAGGGGCTCCAACAGATTATTTGCTTGCCAGTGTTGATAGTAACATTATTTACAACAGCCAAAAGGCAGACACAACCCACCTCCATCAACAGATAAATGCATAAACAAAATGGGGTATTTACATGCAATGGAATATTATTCAGTGATAAAAAGAAACAAAATTCTGGGGTGCCTAGGTGGCTCAGTCAGTTAAGTGTCTTGACTCTTGATTTCGGCTCAGGTCATGATCTCATAGTTCATGAGATCGAGTCCCACACTGGGCTCTGTGCTGACAGCATGGAGCCTCACTGGGATTCTCTCTCTCCCTCTCCCTCTCTCTCTCTCTTTAAAAATAAATAAACTTGGGGCGCCTGGGTGGCGCAGTCAGTTAAGCGTCCGACTTCAGCCAGGTCACGATCTCGCGGTCCGTGAGTTCGAGCCCCGCGTCAGGCTCTGGGCTGATGGCTCGGAGCCTGGAGCCTGTTTCCGATTCTGTGTCTCCCTCTCTCTCTGCCCCTCCCCCGTTCATGCTCTGTCTCTCTCTGTCCCAAAAATAAATAAAAAACGTTGAAAAAAAAAAGATGTAATTTAAAAAAAAAAAAATAAATAAATAAATAAATAAATAAATAAACTTAAAAAAAAAAAGAAACAAAATTCTGATACATGCCACAATACGGATGAACTTGAAAATATTATGCTAAGTGAAAGAAGCCAGGCATGAAAAAGACAAATAATATATGATCTACTTATATGAAATATCTAGAATAAGAAAACTCAGAGAAACAGAATGTAAATTAGAGTTTATGAAAGGCTGGAGGGAAAAGAAAATGGCAAGTTTGCTTAAGAGGCGTAGAGTTTCTATTTACAGTGATCAAAATGTTTTAGGGATAGGTAATGCTGATGGTTGCACAACATGGTGAATGTAATTAAGGCCACTGAGTTGTACATTTAAAAATGGCAAATTTTATGTTATATATATTTTATCACAATAAAAAAAATGAGGTCTGTTAGGCTGATGGACTGGATGTGAACTGAGATAAAAGTGATTTATATGAATTTCATGATCGCCCATCCCTGCAATCCCTGCTGAGTCTCATAGGGTCAGCTCTGCACTCTTCTCTCCCAGGTAGGTGTCTTGAGTCAAGTCTATAATTGAGGATTTTTGTACAGAGAAGGGGTGCAGGCTTCTGGGAAAGTTGTGATGTGTATGAAGAAGGAGCGGGGGCAGTCAACAGGATAGAAGCATGCCGTTTTGGGGATAGAGAGGAAGAGGGTTTCAGCTGCTGCTGTGAGGAGAAATTTGGGGGGAAAAGGCAAGATGTCTAAAGCGGTTAGTAGGCACCCTTTAAGAAAATCTATAATAATGATGGCTCTTATTTTTCAAGGAGGGTCAGCTCAGGATTGCTATTTCTTTGAATGCAACACTGTAAGGACAGAGCTACAAGGAATGTTTGATTTTGTGCAATCTATGTGCACAACAGACAAATGGACATTTGTCCCCAGAAGGAGGCGGCCCAGCCCCACCCCAGCTGTAACATTTTTAACCAATAAACTCAGGGCTTCATATCTGTAAGTACTAGAGGCAAGACTGCTGCCAACAACAACAAAAATGTTCCTTCAGGAACATTTGTGAAGCAAAATTCGCTTGTCAGACACCATTTTGCTCTCAGAGGCACACTTTTCAGTGTTAACATTCCAAGAATTCTAGTAGGTGCTTTCCAAATTTGCTCCAAACTCAGGTTTCTTTCCTGACAGGCCCTCCCACCCACAAACACACATTCATTCTTGTTTCGGCCTTTGACCTGTCCTTTCCCCAGATCTGTGACATTCTCCTACCTGGAATACCGTCTCTACTCAGATAAATCCCACCCAGCCCTGAAACCCCCATCCCTCTTGAAACCCTCTCCAGACCCCAAGTTGCAGCTGCAGTGATGTCTCCTTCCCCTGATCTCCTCTAGTCATCCTCTTTTCTATGTCACATCTTAGCCCTTAGTAATGTTCTGATTCCTATTGTTCTCTCACTGGTACCAGGACAGCCTGTCATTCCCTTGTAGGTAAGGCCAACAGCAAACATTTATAGAGCTTTTGAAACAGACTGTAGCCTAGCACTATGCCAGGCATATGAGAGGTACTCAGTGAACTTGTTTCTTTGTTTTGAGTTGGTCCACATGGTCTTGCCTTTTCTTAATCTTTACCCTCACACCACGACCACCACATACATGCTTCTTTTCTCTCCTGGTTCCTCATTTTTAATTGTATAATATGAAGTCTTGTCACATACTGCAGGTTGCTCTGTAAAGTGATTTGCCAGGGGCAGGTGTTATTAACTATGCCAGGACAGTTCCTGGAGTTGGCTTTCTGACAGCCAGTCTTTCACCTTCCTTGTTGGCAGAGCCCCAGTTTTGTCTGGGTACCAATGTGCTCACCCCAGGAGATGAGTGTAACTGGTCTAAACCATTTATAAGGGCTTATTCCGCTTTACCTGCAAAGCTAGTAGCAGTCAGGTGACCAAATTCTAGGTCAGGTGACTCAGTAAGATATAAGTCAGTTGGAGGTTTCTGGGAAAAGATTTTCTTCTTGAAAAAGCAGCCAGTCACAGCATGAAAGCTCTTTGCCTTCTTCTCTCCCTTTCTGTTTAAAAGGATGGCATGAAAAGATTCTGGAGGCCCAGCAGCCATCTTGTAACCATGAGAGAAATGTAGTTCACAAACAGAGGCTAGCAGAGAGCCATCTGGATGGAGCGTGGCAACTTACCTTGGAACCTTTTCTTTTTTAGCTTTTTGGTGTGAGAAAAATGCATACCTAAATTAATTGCAAATGCCTGTAGTGTTACCCTCACTTTTTGCTCCAGACCTTTAAGAGCAGCCCAGGTGGACCTGGCTAATGACCACAAACCCAGTGTGCAGCTCTCCTCTCTCCTTCTGCTCCCCTTCCCTCCTCCACCCTGTAAAGCTGAAAGATAGAACCTTGGGACATGATGGACATGAATTCAAACAGAGCCTATCTCTGTGACGTTCCTGACAAGGTCAGCTATTTACAAGCTAGACATTATTCTAAGAACTAATGAAATCACCAGGAATGTTTTGAGACCTCAGACTCAACAAACTTGAGACTTTTTTTGGACTTATCAAACCTATTACAAAAAATGCACTTGTGATAAGCACTATGAATTGAACCATCTGGTCATGTAAACTTGCAGAATGATAAGTAAGGGTGGAGGAGAAAGTGGAACAAGGGTGTAAGAGGAGATTTTGGTCTTGTTTCCATTTCATCTTTAATGTCTTCTTTTGCTTAAATTATTAATAGTGAGGTTCTTTTGCTTTTGCTTTTTTAACAGATTTCTTCTCCTCATTAAGGTGATGATCTCAAATTTGGAGAAGCCAAGAACTGTTTAGCCTCGAACAATTTTTCTTTAGAAACATAAAACCAAGGACCTTCTGACCTGGCACATCAAGAGTTATTTGACAATAATTAAAAACCCCATAATATCTTCCTTGACTTACCCATAAACAGCCCAGGCTGTGCACTCTGATAGCTAATCTTTGATAGGTTTATTCCTTTGCCTACATGAGGGAAGTATTTTTCTTCTCCAAGTACTAATCAACTGGCAGCTAGTGAAAGACAGTGTCCCCAACACCCACACACGCCAAAGGGATTTTTTTAGTACTTTGCAAATCAAAAGCTTTTAAATCACGTTTAATAAAGGGAAGTTTTAAGACTTTTATATGGAGCTTTTATGTTTTTTTAAACATTCTTTTGGAATAAGATTCAAATCTTTGGCACACTAAAGATGTACCTCAAGTATAAACTACAACCATTTGTATTATTTGAGGAAATGAGTACTTTTGCTGAACTATAAGGCTATTTCAGAACCTAGTGAGGAGTCTTGGTGTAAGGGAGTAGAGAGGGGTGCTTTTGAACAATTCACATAGCCAGGATCCCAATCAACAAGTGAGTAATAGAAACAAGGATTCAGTTCACAGAAGGGCAAATACAAATAACTGAACACTAAAATGTTCAGAAACCTTGCATTCTAAAAAAAAAAAAAAAAGAAAGAAAAAAAGTAAATTAAAATGACAAAATGAGATACAATTTTTTACCTATCAAATTTTGGAAGAATTAAATGTAAATATATATATATATATATATATATGTATATGTATATATATACATATATATATATACATATATATATACACATATATATATATATATAGGTATGTGTGTATATATATATGTATATATAGGTATGTGTGTATATATATGTATATATGCATATATATATATACATATACACACACATATACATATCATATACACACACACACATATATATCAATATCAAATACAGGATTATGATAAAAAGGTATAAATTGGTACATTTCTGGCAAGATATTGGGCCATTTCCATTAAGAATGTTTAAAATACCCATACTTTTTTTTTTTTTTTTTTTTTTTTTTTACCCAGGATTAATTTCTAGGAATCTTCATGTAGTAGACAAGGATTTAGGTGATGCTCTGCTCACAATACCACCCTGGTGGCTATGTGTGTATGTGCATGTATATTTGTGTGTGTCCCTTACCTATTGATTGATTTGGTCTGACCTCGGCCAGTCAGAACTCCTCCCAGGCTCCTTCCAATAATCCCATTTTTGCATAACTAGCCAGAGTTGTGAATATACTTTAAAAATATTTATATTCCTTGATATAATGTTTCTACTTTTAGGAATCTGGTCTATGAAATTAGTCTGAAATTTGGACACAAAGAATACCAGGGTTATTTATAATATCACAAAGCAAAAAAATCTAAGTGCTCAAAGGCTGGTGAATAATTAGTAAATTATAATTCAGACATACAAATTAAAAATTATGAAGCCATTTAAAACTATGTTTCCAAAGACATTTTAATGACATGAAGAAATGCTTATGATGTCATGTCAGGTGAAAAATAAAATTGTATAAAATTATAAATATAGCATGATGTCAACCACATGTTATATATACATGTGCTTTAAAATGAACAGAGAATATGCAATGGGAAAGAGAGTCTCTTCAATAAATCATGCTGGGAAAACTGGACAGTGACATGCAAAAGAATGAAACTGGACCACTTTCTTACACCATACATAAAACTAAACTCAAAATGGATTAAAGACTTGAATGTGAGACCTAAAACCATAAAAATCCTAGAGGAGAACACAGACAGTAACCTCTTTGATACTGGCTGTGATGACTTCTTTCTAGATAGGTCTCCTGAAGCAAAGGAAACAAAAGCAAAAATAAATTACTGGAATTACATCAAAATGAAACGCTTCTTCACAGCAAAGGAAGGAAGCAATCAACAAAACTAAAAGGCAACCTACTGAATGGGAGAAGATATTTGCAAATGACATATCTGATAAAGGGTTAGTATCCAAAATATATAAAGAACTTATACAATTCAACACCCAAAACACAAATAATCCAATTAAAACAGGCAGAAGACATGAGCAGACAGCTCTCTAAAGAAGACATACAGATGGCCAACAGACACGTGAAAAAATGCTCAACATCACTCGTCATCAGGGAAATGCAAGTCAAAACTATAATGAGATATCACCTCACACCTATCAGAATGGCTAAAATCAACAACACAAGAAACAACAGGTGTTGGCGAGGATGCAGAGAAAGGGGAACCCTCCTGCACTGTTGGTGGGAATGCAAACTGGTGCAGCAGTCAGAAAACAGTAGGGAGGTTCCTCAAAAGCTAAAAATAGAAATACCCTATGATCCAGCAATTGTGCCACTAGGTATTTACACAAAGGATACAAAAATACAGATTCGGAGGGATACACGTACCCCTGTTTATAGCAGCATTATTTACAACACCTAAATTATGGAAACAGCCCGGGTATCCATCAATTGATGAGTGGATAAAGAATATGTAATACATACACACACACACACACACACACACACACACACACACACACAAAAACACGCAATGGAATATTATTCAGCCATAAAAAAGAAATCTTGCCATTTGCAATGAAACGGATAGAGCCAGAGAGTATTATGCTAAATGAAATAAGTCGGTCAGAGAAAGACAAATACCATATGATTTCACTCACATGTGGAATTTAATAAACAAATGAGCAAAGGGAAAAAAGAGAGAGAGAGGGAAGGGGGGAGAGAGAGAGAAAGAGAGAGAGCGAGAGAGAGAGAGAGAGAGAGAGAGAAATTAAGAAACAGACTCCTAATTACAGAGAACAAATTGATGGTTACCAGAAGGGACATAAGTAGGGGCATAGGTTAAATAGATGATGGGGATTAAGGAGGGCACTTATGCTGAGCACCGAGTATTGTATGGAAGTGTTGAATCACTATATTGCACACCTGAAACTAATATAACACTGTATGTTAATTAACTGGAATTAAAATAAAAACTTAAACAAAAGAGAAACTTCCCCAGGGAAAAGAGTGAACAGACAGAAATGCAACAAAACAGTTATCCACGGTAGTAACATTGAGTGATTCTGGTGTTCTTTTATCCTTTTTCAATTTCCAAGTTTTCAACAATGTACGTCTATTACTTTTATAGTCAGAAAAAAATAGATCTTATTTTAAGAAATTAGAATTAGGTAAAAACTTTGTTTTACTTGCATTCACCCACAGTGAATGAAATGCAGTTCAATTGGACAGCGTGGGGCAGTGGCAACCAGCCAGCTTCACAATAAAGTCACTTGGGGCACTTTTATCTATTTACCATTTTTTCTTTGACGATGACTTTATTTTCTAAAGTCGAAGATGAGCTAAGTTCACCATGTGCTCACTAAAAAGCATTAATGTTTCATCAGGTTCCTGACATCTTGCTCCCATCCCCCCTCACAGCTGGGCCACGTGCCTGCCACCTGCAGGCTCAGTCCCACTGCTGTCACGTGGGCCGATCCTGGCTTTGGAAGCAAGGGCTGAACTAGGCTCCATATGACACTGAAGGTCTAAGCATTAAGACTTACTACTGGCTACTGCAGACATTATCTGGGTCCAGTAATTTGCTTTGCCCTGACTAACCATCTGACTCTCTTTTGCTCCATACCACAGCCTTTCCAGATCTAGGGCTTGGCCTGTCTCTCCCATTTCATTTTCTCTTTCTCTACCACAAAGTTTAGGATCCACTAATAAGCTTTCCAGGTGTTTCTTACCTGTCAGATTGCACGTTAGGCCATGGGGAGCTTCAAAATTATACCCTATGCCCAAATGACTCTAATCTAATTCATTGGTGGGGAGAAGGAAGACTGGAATCAGCATTTGGAAAGCTCCCCAGGTGACTTTTATGGAAAGCCAGGGTCTAGAACCACTGATTTCTTTGGATTAAATCTGTATAGTTAAAGCCTGCTAAGTATGAAGGGTTCAAAGGAATGATTAAAACTGATGAAAATAGTTATCTGTCCATTCTGGCATGATTTCCCAGCCCTCATGTCATTCTATACCTCCTCCATGACTTTAGCTAGTTTCTCTACCCCTATAACTAGAACCATTTCTGGCTCCCAAGCTCCAGACTATATTTCCATATTCCCACTGGCCATCCACCAGTCTGCCCCATAGATCTGTAACTCCCCATATCCCAGACTGGCTAGTTAGTCCTCTCTCCCTGGCCTCTCACCATGCTATGTCACATCAATGATGACACCGCCACCCATGCTACTCCCAAGCTCAACATCTCTGATTCATCTCCAACTTATTCGTTTATCTGTAATATCAAATTCTATGGAACACGGGTCATAAATATATTAGCTTTCAAAAGTCAGTCTGGAGAAGGAAATGCAAGAGTCTGGGTGTGATACAGAAAAAAAGAGAATACATTCAAGATCAAAATGCATTCAACGCTCAATTTGTAAAACACTGCAGGTCAATGCCTCACTTTATGGATGGCGTCTCTCCCTCATCTGTATCTCTTTCCTGACTCTATCTTCTCTGCTTCCTTCTTTCTGCCACATAGACCCTTGTTGTTTCTTACCCGAGCTACTGGGACAGCCTGACTTCTGGGTGTCCTCCACAGTAATGCCCAAGTCCTCACTACCCAGACTACTAGTCTGACCTTAGAGCCTGTCTGCCCAGGTGTGACTCCCACCTCCACCAGTCCACTGTGATCCACTGTGATCCTGGGCAAGTGACCTAACCTCTCTGTGCTTCAGTTTCCTCATCTATAAAATGGGAATAATAATTATGGTACTTACTTCGTGAAGTTGTTGTAAAAATTACATTAATCAATATATATAAACTTCTTAGACCAATTCCTGACACAAAATGTATATTTATTGTTATTATTTGTATGAATACTATTCTACTATTAAATGAAGTCCAGCTCCTTTAAGAAGTGTTCTAGGCCCCCCCACACTGGACCCTTCTACCTTCTAGCCTGATCCTTCACTACCTCACTCCCACACACCAGCATTTGCCACACTGGATTATTCATTCGTAATTTCCTGCCTCCTGGCCTTTGCTTACCCTTTGTTGCCTGGGATGCCCTTATCCTCATTGCTGGCTATGGAAATTCTGTGAATTCTTCAAGTCCAGCTCATAGGCAAACTTATTCTTGACCCCTTTACTGATGCCCCATCTTGGAATTAGTTTCTCCCTCCTAGGCAATGTATTTGCCCTTCATTTTTGATATTTAACAATTGTGCCTTATGTGACAGGAGGCATTTGTGGCCTCCTTCTTTCTCCTACCTCCCCTACAAACCCCTATTGTCCATGAAATTGTAAGTTCCTAAAAGCCGGGTTCTTGTCTTACTCATGTCTTAAACACATTTAATATTTTAACTTTATATTTATGACCTTGCACCTAGCAAAATGCCTGGTGTAAAGGAAGTTTTGCTAAAGTTTTATTGAAGAGAGTTGTTAAATGTGTGTAGACATTCCCAGGTCTATTCCAAGATGAAACAGACACTCAGTAATTATCTGGTGACTATAAATAGGGTGTGAAATTGGACACTCAGGACAAAATAGTCTCTTTGAGATCCAGTGGTCTGATCTGAGTGTCTACAATGATGAGACTAAAGCTACAAATCTAAGATATTCGCTGCTTTGTGTGTGTCTGTTCAGACCTTTTTGGTTACCAGTAATACGAAACCTGATTCAAACCAATTTAAATAAAGAGAAAATTTAGTGCCACCTGAAAATGAAGGAGAAACGTTCAGCAAGGCTTGCTCCCATAGCTCAACCGTGTCACCAAAGGCCCAGTTTCATCCGATCTCCAATCTGTCTTCCACATGTTGTGTTGAACCCTAAGGTTGGTTTCCCTTATGTCACAAGATGGCTACAGGAGCTACTGGGGATTATAAATTCCTCACTCGTGTCCATTGGCAGGTCCACCATGTTGTACAAATCCAGAATACACCATTCATGGAACCGAATTAAACATAATGCCAAAGGTACCTACAGAGTTCTGAGCACCAGGTTCTGACGGAGGTTGGAGGCAGGCTTCCACACCATCAAGCAATTCTCAGACACCATGTGGGTGCCCTACAATTCAACTAAATTCTGACACTATCTATCTGGAGATAGCATCATATTCCACAGGTGAAGGGCTCAGTCTCACAAACCTGCTCCTCCCCCAACTCATATGCCAGTTGCAAGTCTAGGTTATCACCTGTTCTGACCAGCCAGCTGCAGATCAGAGGTTCTACAGGCCATCTTCTTCCTTGGGTTTTGGGTATTTTGTTAGAGTGGTTTACAGAACTCAGAGAAACATTTTACCTACTGGATTACATATATATATACATATACATATATATATATATGTATATATATATACATATGTATATGTATATATATATATATGTGTGTGTGTGTGTGTGTGTATACACACAAATATGCATAATGTGTGTGTATATATATATATATATATATATATAATATTTCAGAAAACAGATGAAAGAGATGCATAGGGCAACATAGGGGGAAAGGGCACCAAGCTTCCATGCCTTCTCTGACAACAAGCGCCACTCTCCCCTCATCTCCACATGTCCACCAACTCAGCAGCTCTCCAAACCCCATCCTCCTGGGTTTTTATGGAGGATTCACTAAGAGCAGAAGGCAGGGGGTATTACTGAAAGTTCCAAGCTTCTAATCACATGGTTGGTTCTCTTGGCACCCAGCCCCAAACCTCAGGTGCTTTCCAGAAGTCACGAGCTTGGGTAACAAAAGATACCTTTTATGCTCTCATCTCTTAGGAAATTCCAAGGGATTTAGGAGATCTGTGCCAGAAATGGGCATGAAGACCAAATACATATTTCTTATTATAAATCCCACTAGCACAGTGTGCCGGGATTCGTGCAAGGTAATAGCTCTGTCCACCAGAAAGAGGGAATCTCTCCAGATGGCTTCCATAGAAAAGAGAGGGAACTTCTTCCACCAGCAGCCTCCAGGAAACATCTTGTTACATTGTGGCCAGAGTCGTAGAAAGGGACTTTTGGATTGATTACATCAGGCTTTATGTTTGGAAGACCCTGGGTTACTGTCAAAAGAAAGATGACCAATGACACAGCTAGTAGAGAGCAGAGAAGATAGTGTTTGCTCCGTCTAATGGAGCAATTATTATTATATATAATAATTATATAATGTACATACATATATGCATACACACATATATAAGCATGTGTATAGTTAAAACATGTATACAATGAGACTGTAATTTTCATTTGCTCAACAAACCAGGTGCCTGATACAATGAACATTATCCAGTCTCTGTCCTCAAGGAGCTCACAGTCCTTTCTCCTTTCTTCCTCTCTTTTATTACGAAGTTAAAGTAGCTGAACCCTTAACCTTGATATAATCTCTTCAGAATCTGTTCCCAGAATGCACCTTTGTTTTGTTTCTAAGGTGGCTCATAGGATCATATTAAAGCCATCAACATATGTTTAGAAACTGAGGTGTTTTAAGGAAGTTTTATGCCTGTGACCTGGTGGACATCTCTCCAAGGGTGACCAAGGCCATGCCAGCCATAGAGAAGGGATTGCTCAGACTGACCAGAGACCACGTTGAACCCTCTGAACAGCCTTGGGAGACAGGCAGATTTCCAAGACTAAATGTTCCCAGAAGTATTCCAGTAATTCAACCCACGTTGCAACTCACTTAGGAAGATATATTTAGCCTTTATTTTTATTTTTATTTTTTTAGTGAATGATGTATTTATACTGGATCCCAGACATTTTGAGATAGAATTAAAACAATGATTTCTGATCTCCAACAAAGTCCAGATTTCCAGTTTTACTGGAGCTAACTCATTCAGATGAAACTGAGGAGACAAGAAGTCAGAGCTCAACTGTTTATTAGTTATTTTACTCTGAATAAGTCACTTCACCTCTTTAGGCTTCAACTTCAGTAATCAACAACCAATGCAGAAAATATTTACTGGGTGCCTCTTATGGGTCAGGTTCTGTGCTAGATGCTCAGGATAGAACCATAAAGGCAATCTCCTCACCTGCAAAGTGAAAGAGAGGCCTAAATAATGTCAACCTCCCTCCTGCTATAAAGATTGTACGCTTTGGAGATGGAGTCAGCAGGTACGTGTCCCCAGGCTCTGCAGCAGTGACCCATCAGTAATGGGGTGCGATGAACGTGGAGCCCATCCCTACTTGTCACATCCATCTCTCTCCTCATAACCATCGGTGCTGGGACAGCACGATCAGGGTGTAAACTGCCTTCTGCCAGGGCCTGCAGCACTCTGACTTTTGGTAATTCATCAGTTCATTTATAGATTAGTAGGCTATAAATATCCTATCCAAAATAAGTCATATATTCTCCTTTCCTTAGAGTCCCAGAAGAACAGGTGTGCTTTATCTCCTTTCATATAAACATCAGAGACTGACCCTGCAAGTTCATTAAAAAAAAAAAAAAAAAAAAGAAAGAAGGAAAGAAAGAAAGAAAGAAAAAGAATCCATTGGTGGGTGGTAAAATTCCTTTTGGACTCTCTGCCTGTTCGTAGAGTTGTTTTCAGAGTGATCAGTGATCTTCTGGACAGCAAGGAGAAATTAATCACATTGAAAGTTTGTCTGCTGCTATAAACCAACTGCAGATAATGGTGCCTGCGGCTGTGAGGCACAAGGGAAGGAGGAACAGAATTGGAGCCAAAGAAGCTGGCTTTGTTTAAGTCTCAGTCAACTTACCAGAGAGATGTTCGGTATGTCATTCTCAGACTTCTCTGAATCTCGATTTTCTTACCTTCAAAATGGGAATGCCTACTTCTCAGAGTTGTCATAAAGCTCACAAGAGATAATGTGTATGAAAAGCTCCCAAGAGATAATGTTAATTATCATTGCATCTCAGGATGTAAAGCACTTTCTCTTAGCATAAAGATGAAAAGATCCTGCAGAGGGAACTAGTCACCAGCTGGCATCACAGATTTTTGAAATCTAGATGAGATCACGATAACCATCCAGCTCATCCACGCGATTTCACAGAAATTAAAGCCTGGAAAGGTTGAGTGAGCCACCCAAGAGAAGAGCATTAACCACTATTTAAAAAAATACCTTAAAATGGTTTTTAAAATAGGGGTTCATCATATCACATGACAAGAAGTCCAGAGAATGGACTATTTCAGAAAGTCAACATTGTTAAGACTCAGACCTTCCTCTCATGTTGGCAAGATGGTTGCCATAGTCCTAAATATCACAACATCACATGACAATATCTAAAGAGAGGAAGACGAGTGTGTGTGTGTGTGTGTGTGTGTGTGTGCATGCTGGCACACACGTTGGAGAAGGTAGAGGGAAAAAACTCCCCTTGCATATCTTCCTTTTCCTCTAAGGGCATAAATATTTCGAGAGGCCCCCAGCACACTTTCCCTCAGGTCCCATTAACCAGAACTGACTTACATGCCCACCTTTAAGCCAATTACTGACAAAAAAAGAATGAGGATTACCACTGTATGGTTAGGTGATTCATGATTTTTGCCCTGGGACCACCTTCCCTAGGCATGTTCCTGACCCATGCCTAATAAATCTGAGTTTTTATTACTAAAAAGAAAAAATGGGCAGTAGTCATCGGGCAGACTGCCAATAGTTTCTACCATCCCGTCAAAATAGTCCTGTTTTTCCCAGAATTTGATACTCTTGGTGGTCCATTGGATAACTGGTGGCTCTTGTCACATAAACAACTCCATGATACCCATAGTCTAGTTCCTTCTATATGCAGACAATTTCTTCAAGGTTTGTGATCTTTTGCAATTTATAGAAATATTTCAGTCTATCCTTCATTCTGCAAATATAGGAAATGCTCGATTAAACCCCATAAATCAACTCCTAAATAAGAATGTTAGCTACCTTATCTGTTCATTGATGCCAGACATTTTTTTAAGTTTCCTACTACATACTAGGAACTATTCTTGGTGTGATTTATACATGGCACTGAGATAAATGTTCAACTATTTGGAAAAGCAAAGTAAATAAGTGCTTAATCTATTAAAGAGTTAGATATTTTGAAAACAGCATTTACAGAAACTTGAGGTCAGTAAGAGCTACCATAAAGGAAAGGAATAAAATCATAAAGGAACATTTCAAGTTGCCAAAAAGTTTTAACACTCCAACGCATCCCCCAAACAGTACGTTAAAAGATAACTGGGAAAAACATCTGTGATAACTTTAAGAGGATTTTGTTCTTTCATACATAAAAATCTTTTATAAATCAATAAGAAAAGAGGACACCTTAAAAAATGGCCAAAGAACATGAGCGTATAAGTCATAAGGGTAAGAAATGGGAATGGTCAACAAACGACCTAAAATGTTTGACCTTCGTAGTAAAGTGCATACAGTTGCGTGTTTAAGTAATATAACACCACTTTAACTTGTTAAGTTGGCAAATCATATTAACGTGTTGGTGTGAGTGTGTGGGAAACCAGCATTCTCATATATTGCCGGCGAGAGTATGCACTGGCTGAGATTTGGGGGAATGCAATTTGCTGATATGCAACAAAAGCGTAAGGGGTCCATCTTTTGATCCAGCAATTCTCCTTCTAATCATTTATCCCCCAAAAGAGTCAAGGGAGCGTGCACAGATGTTTTGAATCAATGTGCCCACTTACTGTTACTTACAATGGCACTTGAAACTCAGGCTGTGGATTCCAAGTACAGACACCAAACTTACCTGTAAATTGAGTTTTTGCTTGGTTCTAGAGCCTGTTAGAATTTTATGAATTGCGCAGCATAAAGACTTTTGAAAAAACAAAGTATTTAAGTTGTTGAGGGCCTGTGTAGTTTTGCTTTAAAGTAAAAGTCTGCTTACAAAGGGTTTAGTTAATATCCATCATATTATATAGATCATATAGATACACTAAAAAGGAAAAAAAAATCTCCTGGTAATGTGGGTGATCATTTCACAGTATATGTAAATCAAACTATCATGCTGTACATCTTAAACTTATATAGTGATGTATGTCAATTATTTCTCAATAAAACTGGAAAAAAAATTAAAAAACATAACAGAGTAAAAGTCTGCTTGATAATCTCCATGATCCTTTTGTGGGAAAAGAATAACCAAACATATTTTTAAAAAATTACCTTCACCTTCAAATTTTTAAAAAAGGTTCTTAAAATGATATTTTAAATGGGATAACCTAGTTAAAATTAACCTTAAAAGGTGATATTAAATTTTTTTAAAAATGAACCTACAAGTGCTACAAATTTAAAAATAAAAAAGACTTTTAAAGTAAAGCCACGAGTTTATTTTCTATTATTATTTTTTAAATACTTATTTATTTTTAAGAGAGAGCATGAGCGGGGGAGGCGCAGAGAGGGAGACAGAGGATCCAAAGCAGGCTCTGCACTGGCAGCACAGAGCCTGACGCAGGGCTCAAACTCACAAACCGGGGAGATCACAACCCTAGCCGAAGTCAGACACTCAACCTATTGAGCCACCCAGGCGTCCCAAGGCTTTGGGTTTAAATGAGGGGAAAAGCAAGCCTAGGGCCAGACAGCTGCGTGCAACAGGCCTTTCTGCGTTGTCTTAGATTTGTAAATTCTTTTACAGTTACTACTATTTAACACTTAGATATTTAATGATTAAACTTATGACATTTTGGATTGCTCGTATTTAGAGTTGTGGTTCGTCTGCTCCTTAAGAATTAACTAATTAATGAAGGTAATTTTGAAAAATTCAGATCTTTGTTAATAGTTTGTAAGACTTCCTCAGGGTATGTGCTAAGTGCTCCAAAATAAGTAAACCTAATCGTAGCTAACGTTTAGTGAGCGCTTGCTGTGTGCCTGGCCTTGCTTTAAGCTCTTTGCATATGTTAACTCATTAAATGTTCACAGCAACCCGGTGAGGCAGCACCATTATGATCTCCATTTTACAGATGCACAGGAGGGTGACTAGCCTCCTCAGGTACACACTACCAGCTCATGGCAAAGCGGGGCTTTGACTCCAGACACCCTTACTCCAGAGTCCTAGCGCTAACCATTAAGCACAGCTGCCTCAACTACCTGAACAGCATTCGGTACTTGGCTGCAGAAGATAAAGATGTCTCCACAGGGCACAAAGAGGAGATGGGCACAGTGGTTCCCAACTGATTCACCAGATGAATCATCTGGGGAAAGTTGTGAAAAATACAGATTCCAGAATCAGATTCTCCTGAGGTGAGGGCCAGGGAACGGCCTTTTTGCCGGGTCGTGGAAGACCAGCGGATGCTTTCAGTGTTTGCTATGGGCCAAGCACTGAGCTAACCGCCTTGCACACCTCACCTCATTTCCTCCTCACGCAGACCCCACCTGCTGGACACTCTTTACACTCCTCCCGTTTTAGGCCTGAGGAAACAGAGGCTTTCAAGAGATTAGGTACTGTGTCCAAGGTCACAGAGCCCATGGGCAGTCAGATCAGGACTCACCGAGCCTCCATACTTTGACCTCTTACCACTGGACATGCTGTGCAAGGGCAGGGCTCAGGGAGAAAGTGCCACTTACTGGCTGCACCAAAGGGCATTCCCAGGCAACCAGTAAATGAGGCAGGCTCTAGGGAGTGAAGCGCCCACCTCACAACATGCAGAGGCTTCCCCAGGCTGAGAGGGACCAGAGGGTGGTTTCTGGACTAGAGGACAGAGGGCACAAAGCAAGTCAAGGCCCCAGAACACAATGGACACCAGCCCACAGAGGCGGGCTGCAAACACCACGGAAGGCTGATGTGCAAGGTAGTGTGTGCATGGCCTGGACCAAGGCCCTGTCAGTGTAGAACCTGAAAATCTGGTACCTTCACAGACCTTCAGGACCTGATAAGAATACTAGATGCTTGAAAGTGCCCTGCTCCCCCAACAGTCATAAAATTCAAAATAAAAACAAAACTGAACAATAAATTAAAGGGAACTCAACAAAGCTCTACCTTTTTCTCATCATCAGGACTTTGATTTTTTTTTTTTTTTCAAATATCAAATACCAATTTCTTTCAACCGCCCTAAACGCGTGCTTTGTCTGCACTGGGACACCAGCTTTTAATCACTGCTAAGGTTCCATTCTGCTACATCTTTGTCATCAATTAAAGTTGTCTTTATGGTAAATTATGGTAAACACGGTAGTGTTTATGTAGGAAGGGGGAAATTTCCTACCTCAGTTGAGACTGGGGTGTCAATATGATAAACATCAGGCTAACATGACAAATACGAGACATATTCCGCCACCATCTCTCTCTCTCTCTCTCTCTCTCTCTCTCTCTCTCTCTCTCTCTCACACACACACACACACACACACACACACACTCAACATAACGGCTCTGAGAACCTGGAACATAAAGCAGGGATCAGAGAATGAAGAGAAGAGAAAATCTGTGGAAATCTTTGAAGAAAACTGTGCTCTGAACTCTTTTTCCCTCGACCTTCCCAAGGTGTTTGAGAAGTACACCATGAGGGGTCTTTGCTGGATCTCCTTCACTGAGCCCAACATGTCACAGAATTGGGAGGCCCTGCACTGCCAGGGACTGTAGGAGCCAACGAGGAGTCATGAGGGAAGCAGGTGGCCTCGGATTAAGGAGGCTGGAAGTGGATGGCCAGCTGCCCTGGACTGACAGAGGCAGCACAAGTCTGAGTCAGACAGAGACGGAGCCATGTCCCTCCAGGGTCCAGTGGGAGAGATGCCCTGCAGGGATCTGTGGGGATCCCAGAGAGGCTCCCATGAGGGAAAGCAACTGCTCTGCTCCTTATCTCATCTTCCCCACCCCACTCTATCCTGCCTCTCTGGCAGGGGAAAGAAAAAGTCATTCATTGGTGAGTGGGGAAGGAAGACAGCTGAGGCCAGGATAAATGTGAGGTGTTGAGGGTTGAGGGAAGATTTGCTGAGAGGTCAAGTGAAGAATGTTTATTGTTACAGTGCAGGCTTTCTGTCTTCTCAATCGAGACTATGTGACTGAAAGGAACTCAAGATGGCCACTGTGCTGTCAATGAGCATAGAAGGCACAGCCTACCTGATTTTTCATCTGGGTTAAGGGAACATGAACACTACCACCTCTAAATAAAGTTTAAAGGTACCAAGGGAAGCAAAACTAAAGTTGTGTCTTGAATATATCAAAAGTTGTACTTGTTCAATATATTGCTCTAACATTCATCTGGCACCTACTTTTTGCCTGAGACCATGCTAGGGAAATCACTCACTATCTTACTTAAAACTCAAAAGAGTCCTTTGAGGAAGTATAAACCTCCTCATTTTTTCAGACAACTAAGGCTCAGAGAGGGTAAGTGATTGAGCTGAAATCTGAGCCCAGTTGTGTGGTCTCTACTACAAGCACCACAGTGCCCTAGGATGGGAATGCCTGCAGCATCCTGTAGAAAGATTTCCCCGTTGAAGGGTTGGGGCGGTGGGCATACTGGTGATTTGTTCTGCTCTAGAATTGCAGAGACAAGGCTTGCCATCCACGTATAGACAATGTATATGCTCCCGGGAGGTCATCTGATTTGAATCGCGTTTCAGGCAGCAGCCGGGATGGGCACGCATGGAACCGCTCACATGCTCATAACTCATATCCTCCATATCATTCTCATATCCTCTATAACTCATCCTGGAGAGCTGGCATGAAGGCACATCGCCACCTCTAGTTAGCAGATGCCAATCTTGGCCCCATTGGCACCATGCTGGAATAGACTGGACAAGCCACAAACATCCAGAATGGCAAGATATATACCAAAGAGTGTCTAAATCAGCAGACAGACCAGCAGAAAAGGGAGAGTTTGGAATTTTACAAAAAAATGCTGTTTGAAACCACCATGAAACATAGGCTGTGATAGGGATAGGGTCCTTCAGTGATGAGGGTCAGTGTTTGAAACAGGAAAACCTCGTTTCCATCAATCTTTAACCTAATGTGTCAGGACACTGGATAGGTGACTTTTTTTTTTTTAACTTTTCATAAAGTCCCAATAAATTCAGTTCAAACTAACTTGTAAATTTCCAGGCAATCCACATGTCACTCCCCACCCCCAATCCCCCAAGCCCCTACCCCCTCCACCTCCCACCTCCGGAAACCACATAAACATATCAACAGAAGCAGGTTCCTCTCAAGGACAGGCTGCTGCATTCTTCAGATTACTAAATCCTCATGAAAAGCCACCATTGTCCTGGCAAGGCATTCACGCCACCCAGATTGACCGAGTCTCCTACCGAATTGCCCATTTCAGGCCAGAGGGGGCTCCCAGACAGCCTCAGGGAGGTAACTGCACCAGTGCATGGGGGCAGGGTGGGGTAGGGGGAAGGTCACTAATTTATCTTAGTGGGGTGCTAACTTTGAAGCACACTGAAGGCTACTTAAATGTTAACATTCGAAGGGGAAAGCACAAACACCCAGCTTTCAAGCCATCAAATTTTTCTTTTAAGAGATAACCACTTCTGACTCAGAAGACAAATATTAAAAATAAAAATACCCAATCCAAACAAAATCCAGACCAGCTCTCCACCATCCATACAATCTTGGTGGTCTCCAGGTGAAAGAAAGTTGTGTGTGTGTGTGTGTGTGTGTGTGTGTGTGTGTAAGTACAGCCCAACACAGGTTTTCTTTCTTTCTTTTTTTTCTAAACAGTTTCTTTTCCCCACCTTTCAAAGGTTAGCTGAGTTATACAAATTCATCTGACCAAAGTAAATCCCAATGTATAAGTGATGAAACACAGTCTTATGAAAGAGAAAGAGAAAGAGATATTTCATTACCATGAAGAAGAAAAAAAAAAAACAACCCAAACAACAATCCTCTCACCTAACCTTGGATTCAGTAAGAGGAAAATTGTCTTAAAGAATTTAAGCAGTGGGGCGCCTGGGTGGCGCAGTCGGTTGAGCGTCCGACTTCAGCCAGGTCACGATCTCGCGGTCCGTGAGTTCGAGCCCCGCGTCAGGCTCTGGGCTGATGGCTCGGAGCCTGGAGCCTGTTTCCGATTCTGTGTCTCCCTCTCTCTCTGCCCCTCCCCCGTTCATGCTCTGTCTCTCTCTCTGTCCCAAAAAAATAAATAAAAAACGTTGAAAAAAAAAATTTAAAAAAAAAAGAATTTAAGCAGTGAAACATAAGTCATGACACTGCTGCATGGTTTAGAAGTTGCTCGTTCCTTTCTTCTCTCTGCCAAAAAAAAAAAAAAAAAAATTGCAGGAGAAGGTTACAGAGAATGAACAAAATTAATGTTCTTTATTTACATTCAAAGCTAAAATGCAGTTGTTATAGCCAGAGCATAAGCTGAAGACAGGAGGTTCCAAGGCTCAGATTTTGACTCTTCCCTCCTGCCAAGGTCTCTTCATTAGAAGCCACTTCTATGTCTCATTAATTTGCCTCTGCTTTCAGTCGGTGACTCACCCATGGGAATGAGCTGCACCCAGCCAGCTCCTCGAGGAAAAATGCCTTTTCCACCCCTGGTGGGACTCCTTTTCTGTCAGTTGGAAAAAAATCAGCTGCACCTTTCTGGCTCTACCAGGACAACGCTTAAAGAAAACAGAGTCAGACCAAACTGTCGTTCTAATTCCTCTTCCACAATAAAATCTGAGAGATAGAGATAGAGAGAGGGAGATTTAGAATGGGACAGGGCAGAGATGTTGGGGAAAAAAAGTGAGGCAGGCTTTCTCTTATAAGTGGGTTCATTAGGCTAATTAAGCGTCTTCAGCTTTTTGCCTCTCTCTCACCACTAACTGAAATACTAAAAAGGTGGAGAGAGGGATGTGATACCATCTCAAAAAGGATTTGGGGGCTTAAAGGGTTTCTTATTTGTGTACACAGACATAGCACATACGCATGGCTATTAGAATATGCTGTAGTCCAACTGCAGTGAAGGCAGAACTTCAGCATTGAAGGACCGAAGCAAAACGCGAAGTCTGGGTTATTCTTTTTTTTCCTCTTAATTCTCATCCTTGTCCAGACAGCATTCTGCCTTTACTCCACACCTTTGCATCCCAAGATCATCTGAGGAGAAAAAAAATAAAAATAAAAAAAAAAAAAACAACCCACCAAACAAACAAAAACCAAACTACCCGGGATTTAATATAATTTTCAAATGTGGAACTCAAAAAAATGGTATCCACGATGGTTTAAAATCAATGTGCTTGTCTTCTCTCTCTGCATCTCCAACTTGAAGCCTCTCTTACTTGTTTTCCTTGTCCTTCTGTGCTATTTCAGCCAGAGGAATGAATTTTGTATTGGAAATTTTAGGCCAGGTGTGAGGTATTAACCTTGGCAGGGATACCAAAGATTAGTTTAAGAAAAATATAAATCGGCAGAAGGCAATGCATAGATGTTTCCCCAGGAACAGGATTAACAAAGAAAAATAAAAGAAAAAGACATTACATCCGGCATATTTCAAGGTCATGAGGAAACACATGGATTGTATAAAGAGTAAGATCCAAGTTGGCTCAATTCATAAAGAATTACGGAGGCAGCAATAAGAATATGAGACAACATGGGGGTGCCTGGGTGGCTCATTTGGTTAAGCGTCTGACTTGGACTCAGGTCATTATCTCATGGTTTGTGAGTTCAAGCCCTGTGTCGGTCTCTGTGCTGACAGCTCAGAGCCTGGAGCCTGCTTCGGATCCTGTGTCTCCCTCTCTCTCTCTCTGTCCTTCCCCAGCTCACAATGTCTCTCTCTGTCTCTCAAAAAAGGAATAAATGTTAAAAAAAACTTTAAGACTATGAGACAACATGAATACAGCAACAACCTTCCCTTATTCTGCACTCCACCTGCCCCCAACACACACACACACACACACACACACACACACACACACACACTACACAAATGCCTTCTACAAAGCTTCTTTGAATACTTTTATTGGGGTTTTCTCTTCACTCACCACTGACAGCCTCACCTCCACAATCCAGTCTTTGCACCAGCCGACATGGCCCGATTGCACAGTAGGTCTCCACATCACTCCAAACATCTTCATTACCAAGATCTCCAGCTCTGGAGTTGTCTTCACAGACTACCATCTCTCTGTCTTCTATCTCTCTCAGTCCTTATTTCTATCGAGCCTAACCTTTCACATCAAGGCGTCCCTCCTATTTTCCTTTAGTCCCTCTGGTTTCATTTCTATCCCTATTCAGCCTAAACTTCAAGTCACTTATTTCAACAATGCCTTGTCTAGATGATCTTATTTGAACTCCTGACTCTGGGAATTCCCCTGCCTCTCCATTCTCCATTCCCCTCCAAGAGCAATTGACACTCACTGGAAAGACCAATTCAGTACAAATGCCCATTCTTTTACTCCCACGGCCCCTTCCTTGTGCTTGAGACCCTCTTCCTGCAGCATTTTCCAAGGATATTCAAAACTCATCACCATATTCCTTCCATGTATCATGATTTTCTTGCAACTTTTATTGGTGTCTAAACCCATCTCTTTCTCTACCTATCATCAAACTGTAGTGCCATGTCTGGCTGATTTCATCTCCACAATAATTTTTAAATAATTCTCTTCCTTTCAGTTGCAGTTGGTTATTACCAAAGTCCCAGTTCATTCCCACATAATCTCTGCTTAGCAGTTTCAAAAGACCCCATCCTGCTCACCTAACCCTTAGCCTCCCCTTTCCATTCATTCAATCCTGCAATCATTTCAGTCCTCTGAAGAAGCCTTCAGTGGCCCTTGTTAAGTACTAACTGAACTACACACCCCACAGCCTGCACAAATCCTCTACGACAAAGCCCCAACCTGCTTTTCCAGTCTCATCCCATGCCATTCTTCCATTTTTAGGCCAAAATGGAAACACACATCGTTTTCACACCTCTACACTTTGGTCAATCCCCATCCCCTATCTGGCTTTCAAACTTCTACCATTTTTCTAGGTTCTTCTCAAATGCCATCTCTTCCATAGAGGCTCACTGGTCAGTGATCTTTCTTCCCTTCAGGCTCCTCAGTAGTAGATTGTTGGGTCACCAAGAGTGAATTTATCTCACTCTGCCTTGGAGTTTACTTCTATACTTATCTATATTGGAAGCTTCTTTAGGAGCCTTATTTTTAAACTTTGTATTTCTACAGGATTTGGAAAGTCCCTTCCATAGTATAGGAACGGAATAAATACTTGTGCAAGGGAAAAAAAAAGAGTAACACAGCCAGCTGGATCTTGCATTTCAGTTTTCTAATCTGCTCTTAATTGGGGGAGGTGGTAGGTGGGAGGGGTGCTGTAGGTCCTTTCACCTTTCTGGGTCTTGTTCTCTTGAAAAAGGAAAGCTTTTAACTTGAAAGTCTCTACATAGTCTAGTTCAAATACAATATAATTCTTCTGCTAGCTGAATAAATTTGGAAAAATACTGACAAGCTGGGTTTCCACTTCCGTAAGAAAAACCTCCCCAAACAGGTAGTTCCAGGAACTTCCAATCATAGCATTGTCACCATCAGGGCTGACTATATATAATCGTATTTAATGGGGAAAGGTCTGGGGAGCAAGGTTGTGATCTCACTGCCGTCTGACATCTCCTAACCCACTCACCCCCAACATTTTATGTGCAGATATTTAAATTGCATCTTGTTTCCCCAAGACTTAGAGTGAATTCCATGGAGTCCTCCTTTCAAAGTCTTATTGAGTCTGGTGAGAAATGATGACGGGATCAGGGTCTGCCATTATTTATTCTTTAATTTCATTTCCTGAGTCAGTCTCACCTCTCCCTACTCACACAGTCTGAGGGTAAATGGTGACCCCTGGTCTCACAGGGACATTTATTTATTTATTATTTATTATTTATTTATTTATTTATTTATTTTTGAGGTAGTTCCTACTGCAAAAGGCCATACGAAAGCTCTGCCATTTTGCTAATGAAAGGAAACATGTTTTTGCTTTATCCTTTTTTGTAAACCACACATCAAATGACAGAGTGAAGGGCATATTTGACTCTTGCCGATGATACTGAACATAATGAATATGCTGAGTTTGTAGGATAAATAATACATATGAAATATTGTTATTATATATATGCATACTAATGTGTCATATTAACACTACCATATTCATCTAAAAGAACAGGAAGGAACTGGAGGAAGTAAAACTCTGGGAAAGTCGCTTGAGACCAACGGCCCTTGGTAACGAAACTTTAAGGCAGCGCTATATTACTTACTGGTATTTGCAAAGTACTTTATTCTCCAACATGTTCTCATTTAATCCGGGCGATGGCCTGACCAAACAAGCAGAGCAGGTGTTATTATACCCGCTGAACACAAGAGAGGACTGACTCCCAACCTACTTATCAAATGGCACAATGGGAAGCGTCAGAGCCACCAGCCAGGAGTCCTGGGTCCTGGTCCTGCCATCTTGCCACCATATTGTGCTGCCCATGAAGGGCACGTGGAAAACATTAATTCCAAAGCTGCCTTTTTGAAATGAGAAAAAGAAGGCACAGACTATGCCAAGGCCTCCCAGCTAGCTAGACCGAGAACGGGTGAAAGCCAGACCTTGTGACCCCCCAGCCAGCAGACTCTTTCTGCTTACCAAAATGGAATAAATTACATAAAAACTAAATGGTTCTGAGGAGGTATTTATCATGCAGGACCAAAGGCATTATTCACTTACAATAGTGCATGTAAATATTTAAACTGTGAGAAAATCTTCATGATGGCTGAGCAGGCAAGATTACTACTTGAACAATTAAGAAAATAATATGAGCCTATGAGTACAGTGCTTGTTGCTGCTTTCCAATCAAATTTACAACATTGGTCGCTTGATAAATTTAGTGATTTTATATATTATATGTAATATACCTAATGATATGTATTATATATCATCAAATTTAGTGGCCACACATATATAATTGGATAACATATAATACAGTGATATACAATCAACTAATGTAGTGGGTGTTAACTAATGTGGGCGTTATACGAAAGTGATGAATCATTAAATTCTACTCTTGAAACCGTTATTACACTATATGTTAACTAATTTGGATTTACATAAAATTAAAAAAAAAGAAGACCCTTCCCACCTTTGCCTGCCTCACTTATCCCGTGAAACTCAAGCATTCTTTCTGATAACTTTACCTAAACCAATTAGAATAAAGCCTTTATGTGTGCTTCGGTAAGTGTTCTGGGCATACCTCTATCTTATCCCTCACCATGTTTTATTCATGTTATCTGCTCACATCCTCTGTCCAATTAATCAGAATGCAGTTGGTTAAGAATTTTCACTAGTCATCAGTGACAATGAGTTACTGATTAATATGGGAGCATCTGAATACAGATGTCATTAGTGGTGGTAACTCACATAAGCAGCACCTCTTGTAGAAGACTACTTAGCTTAGCTGGTTGATGCATTTAAAAACTCTATTCAGGAGCACCTGGGTGGCACAGTCCATTAAGCCTACAACTCTTGATTTGGGCTCAGGTCATGATCTTGCGCAGTCGTGGGATTGAGCGCCCTGTTGGGTTCTACGCTGGGCATGGAAACTGCTTTGGGATTCTCTCTCTCCCTCTGCCCCTCTCCCCCGCTCATTGTACTTTCTCTCTCTCTAAAACATAAATTAAAAAATTAAAAAATAAATAAAAAATATAAAAACTCTATTCAATAATCCTCATCTTTGTCATTTTTCCATCTTTGTAAAACCGTCACTCTGTCTTTATTTCCCCTTACATTTTCATCATAAATTATGCCACTCCTCCTTACTCCCAGTAGGGTACTCTCAGTTTCATAATCTTATCGTCTATGACAACAGTGAGACATTTTTCTTTATAACTTGAAATTGTTTAATATGTCTTTAATGGTGATTTTGTGAATAAATCTGTTTCCGCTTATGAAATCGAAAGTCAAGTATTTGATTTGTTGGGCTCAATATTTGCCTTGAAAACACTTAATAAACCATGATGCACTTAATAAAAATTACATAAATAGGTTCAGATTGTGCCTTATTTGAGAGTTAATGCTTTCAACAAGTATTTTTTTAAAGAATAAATGAAATGGAAATGGCTAAATATTTGATAAGCCTCAAAGATTAGTAATTGTCTTCTCTCCGCCTTTTGTTCTGAATACATTTTCCTAAACATACTCAACACGGGGTGTTTTTCAAATGTTATTTTTTTAACACATTCTTTATACATGTTTACACATTTTTTTCTCTTCTACTGCTCTGACCCCACTGCCGCCATGCCTGCCAAGCCCGCTAAGCTGTGTGCAGGTAATCTGCCACTGTTTCCAGTGCCCAAAGATGTGTCACCAACGTCGCACTGTTGCATACACTGTGTCCGCTGAGTTTGGCTGCCTCTGCCACCTCCCTATGCATTGCCCTATGAACCTTCTAGATCTGGCTCCCACCACAGGGCACTGCCACCACTCCCACTGGATACTTCTACTTCTACCAATGCCAAGACATTAAGGTTTTGGAGGTCGCAGTTTCTCCTGTGGTGACACAGGGAACACTGTCCTCTGCACAAAATGTGGCTTTGTCCTCAGTGTCTCCCAGGGTTTTCACTTCCAGTCTCCTCTGTCCCCAGAACTTAGATATGATTTCACGGAGGAACCGGCTAAGAGCAGCCACCCCTTAAAGGACCAGGGGCACCTGGGTGGCTCAGTGGGTTAAGAGTCTGACTTTGGCTCAGGTCATGATCTCATGGCTCGTGGGTTTTAGCCCCATGTTGGGCTCTGTGCTGACAACTCAGAGCTTGGAGCCTGCTTCAGATTCTGTGTTTCCATCTCTCTCTGCCCCTCCCCTGCTCACACCCTGTCTCTCCCTGTCTCTCAAAAATGAATAAACATTTTTTAAAAAATGTAAAGGACCAGGCGTCTTACTAGGGCATACTTGTCCTGCCTCATTTATCCTCTGTGCACACAGGCTTCTGCAAACGTGCCCTTAGAGGCACTGTTTGAGGCATATGAATCAGGAATCCAGCTTAGGCTAAGTCTAAGGCAAGACATGCTATACACATTTTTGCCCCAAATTTTGTCCAGGTGCAAAATGAATGTGAATGTTCAGTTGTAGGCATTGCACACATGGTCCTGAATTTATCACATCACAAGCAGATTCTCAGAGTACATTTTTTGGCTTTTATTAATATCCTTTCCAAAAGGACAGTTTTCTATGAAATATGATTTTTAGAAAACCTATAAAATTAGAATATTTAAAAAAACATTTGAGCATGTGGTTGTAGGGGAAAAGCAGGAGAAGCTGGCATGGAAAATCTGAACATTCACAGGATTCGATCCAGATGATATCAATCATTAAGGGAATTACTTAATGGCCATTCTCATGTACTTGTTTTGTCACTGTCTACCCAGCTTTGATGTGGATACACCAGCTTTGCTGTCTTTGATTATAAACGGAGCACTACTGGAAAATTGGGAGTTTGGAAAAGAGAAACAACGGTGATTGAATGAATGTCAACAAAGACTATGTAAGGAAACATTTAAGGAGATAAATGTCTATATTTACGTGAAATATTATTTAGCGTAAACTCACATCTGAAATGTATATATGTGCATGCATATGAAATAGCTACTGATAAACAAATATTTCACTTTTACATATGACATCTATTAAGCATTGTTCTGTGAAAGACTAGACATCGAGGGCTAGAAAGAACTGGAACAAACCATTTAATCCATTTGCCTCCGTTTAGGCAGGTCCTCTGCATCGTGCATGAAATCTTAGATGACGCACTCAAGCGGTTCTCCAGCTTGGCGAATTACTGGCATAACCACACAAACTATCGACTTCCTCTATGCCTATCCTTATCCATTAGCATCTCCTTGGTGTTCTGCAGGGAGGCATAATTGCAGCTAGATATATTTCATGCTTTTCAATCAATAAACATTTATGGCTATCCTATGTGTAAATGATCAGGCTTGATGTTGCAGGGAATTTGAAGAAACTTGTAATACCTTAATTTGTATTTCATTTACCTATCTACCTATATACACACACATGCATATATATCTGTCTATATATATAAAGCACTTTCACACATGCTATTTCATTGAATATTCACAACAATCTCTTCCAAGGATGAAAAAAGTAAAGCTCAAAAAAGGTAAGTGACTTGCCCAAGTACACACAGTGGCAAAACTGAGCTTGAGTTGAGGTTTCATGATACTTAAGTCCAAGTTTACTATATATCAACTTTCCCTAAATGTTACAACGTCTCATAACCTTGGTCCCTACCCCACAAGGAATTGACAATCCTGGGGCAAGCTAAAATACATTCACAATGATTGAAGGATGATATGATGAGGGATAAAGAATGATAGGAGCTCAGAGTAAGGAGGGATCAGTCACTTCCAAATCAGTTCATCTGGAAGAGTTCATGGAAGAGGTAGAATTTGATTTGGATTTTGAAAAACCAGTAAAATGTTCACAGATGAAAATGGGAGAAAGGACATGCCATGAAGTTTTTGAAATTGGAAACAATAGGAAACAATAGCAATTGACCTTGATTGGAATTTAAGGCTTGTGACAGGGTACAGTGGAAAATAAGCTTCACATTAGAAACTGGGATCCGATTATGCAGGTCCTTGAATATTCAGAAAAGTGTTAGGTACTCATGGAAGATTTCAGAGCAAGACATCTCTGGAGTTCTATAAAACATTAGAGGAAGAAGAAATTAGAGGAGAGAGACCAGTTAAAGGTTTACTACAAAGTTCAAGTGAAAAAAGTACAAACTTATTCTCGGGGGATGGCAGTGGAAATAAAGAAGAGGAAAAGTCCAATTGAAAGGATTCATTAATTGGATACAGGGGCTCTAGAGAGAAAACAAAGAAGATGCCAGGCTTTTGTGCCTGAAAGTGTAAGCACAAACAAGATAGGAGGAAGCACTGATGTGGGACAAAACACAAGAGCTTGCTTTTGGGTATTTTAAGGTTGTAGTTGGAGTGCCACACAGTAAGACATACAACAGAGAGTAGAAATGAAACCAGGTCATAGATGACAGGTCAAGGCATGAAATATAAATCTGAGTGACATCTGCCTAGACATTACTAATGAAGCATGGGAATGAATTAGGAGGTTACAAAGGAACATATTAAGAGATTACATGGGAGGAGAATGGAAACAAAAGGACAGGAAAGAGAAGAGGAGTACAAAATGACCTTAAAAATGTTTTAATTTAATTAATACAGGCAAAGAAGTCAGAAAGAAGACTGAGGAGCTGTAAGAAAGGGAAGTGGGGAGAAGGAAAATAACTCTTAAAGGAAGGCAAGACAGGAAAGAGAAGGCAGGAACTTCAAGGTTGCAAAAGCAGAATAAAGCCACAGCGTAAGAATCTCCCTCCCCCAGTATCTCTCGAAATCAGCAAAATGACAACATTAAAAAACAGGCCTCCAAAATTCTGCAGCAACAACCAAACCAGAGAAGGGGATAGCCTTAGGCCATAAATTTCAAAAAGTATTGGCCAATGAAAGAGACTGAAAATTCTGTAATGAAGTGACACAGTTCATCATGGCAAGGCTCCTAACACTATTTCAATCCCTTGCAGCCATATAGGCATATCAACTAAATCCATGAACACCTCATTAGTATCTCAAAATAGGGAGAGAAAGTTACTGAGAAGCTAACTCTCCAAACGGGAAGTCACAGAAAATGTTGGAACATATTGGAAATGAACAACCAATTATAACCTCTTTAATGGCATTGAAGGCTGTAAGACTAAAACATGAAATTGAGGAACAGGTTCCAAGTTTGAGGGTACACTCCCATGTGACTAGAACACTCCCTCAACTCAGTGAAGAAAGCCCTCGCACAATTAATAAACACTTAACAACTTTAGAAATGACTTCTGAGCCCTGATACTCGAACAAAATCTGCACAATATCTCACCTAGGCTCTGTCCTGCCCTGCCATGCTTATAGAAGACATGGAAACATAAAAGACCAAGCCCTAAAATGTGGTTTGTCAGGAAAATAAATAAGTGTCAAAATGAAAAGGAGACAAGAAGACACCTGTACTATATTAGGGCAAATAACAGGTCTGGACCAAGAGGACAGTTGAACAAGATGAAAATTGGCAACCTGGCAACTAGTCACATACAAATAAACTCATACACACACACACACACACACACACACACACACACACACACTACAAAAGATAAAGAAACCAATTTGGATACAAAACAACTAAAAATCAGAAGGAAATTGTTCACAAGTGCTCTGAAGTATAGAAAACTTAGTAAGAAAAATTTAGTAAAACAAGGGCTCCTAGTCAAGATGATTAAGCAAAAAAATGAAATAAAGGGCTAAGTTACAGAAGCAAGAAAACAAATCAAAAAAGAAAACAACCATTTATGATTAAATTTGAGAATACAAGAAATAAACTAAATCCACCTACAAATAAACTTCCCAGGATATAGGAAAGTGAATGCAAATTCAAAACATAAAATAAAAAAGTAGAGACAGATATGATAAAAAAGAAGTTAACTGATATAGAGAATAAAACATTAAATATGGATGCAAAAAGTATTAAATAATATGATACAAATAAATTTTACTGGAATGAAAAAAATTCCAGCCTACAGATCACATCACCTTGGATTAAAATAATAATAATAATAATGGAGACCACTTATAATGCTAAGATAATGAATTTCTACATAATTCTCAGATATCTAGATAGAAAAAAACCTAATCACCATGTGGGGACAATCACAAATTGACCTCAATCTTCTCCACAGCAACATTTGATGCCAGAAGCAAATGTCTACAAATTTCTGAGAGAAACAACAGTGTGTCTTATAAATATCAGAGCTACAAATTTCTGAGAGAAACAACAGTGTGTCTTATAAATATCAGAGCTAGGCAAGATATGGGTAATAATAAACAGACATTTTCAAATATAAAATAATTATTACAATAGGGTTTTTATGAGTTTTTTTCTTATTTTGATTTTTCAATGCTAAGAGTATAAGATTGAGAATTCATTTATATAGAGTAAAACTCATACATTTTAATGTACAGCTCAATGAATTTTGACTTGGGTAACCATCATCCTGATCAAGATTTAGAATATTTCAATCACCTCGGAAAGTTTCCTGGTATCTCTTTCCAGTAAATATCCCTGTATTTTTTTTTCCTTATTTCTATCACCATAGATTAATTTTGCCTGTTCTTAAAATTCATATAATACAGAAGTAATACAGAATTGCTATTTTATCTAACTCGAGCTCAAAATATTGTTTTTGTATTTCATTTATGTTGTGGTGAATGTCAGTAGTTCTTTTATCTTTCTTTTCCTTCCTTCCTTTCTTCTTTCCTTCCTTCCTTCCTTCCTTCCTTCCTTCTTTCCTTCCTTCCTTCCTTCTTTCCTTCCTTCCTTCCTTCCTTTCTTCCTGAGAGAGAAAGAGCAAGCGAGGGAGGGGTGGTGGAAGGGAGAATCCCAAGCAGGACCTGACACATCAGCATAGAGCCTGACATGGGCCTCAAACCCACTAACTGTGAGATCATGACCTGAGTGGATACCAAGAGTTGGCAGCTTAATCGACTGAGACACTCAGATGCCCCATTTCTTTTTTTATTTCTGAGTCCATATTCCAGCTTTTCAGTTCTAATGGACATTTGGGTTTTTCTAATTTGGGACTCTTATAAATAAAATTGTTATGAACATTCTTGAAAAAGTCTCTCTGTAGGATAGATGCATATATTCCTTTCCTTTGGCAATATTTTTAGGAATGGAAATATTGGGTCATAGGACAGATGTATATCTAACTTTGAGAGTAAGAAACAGTCTTCCAAAGCGGTTGTTTTATTTTATGCTCCCACAAGAAATATATGAGAATTGCAACTGCTCCACATCCATAACAGCAGTCATCTTAGTTTTAATCATTTTGGCATCTTACCATGGTCTTAATTTGCATTTCTCTAATGACTAATGATGCTCAATACCTTTCATATGTCACTGGTTGCTCATAAATCTCTTGTGAGGTGCCTGTTCAAGTCATCTGCCATTATTTACTTAGATCATTGTCTTTTTAAAATTTGATTTGCAGGAGTTGTTTTACATTGGGTATCAGTTCTTAATCAGATATATGTTTATGAGTACTTTTTTCTAGACTGGGGCTTGGCTTTTTACTTTCCTAACCAATGTCTTTTGATGAACAGAAGCTTTTAATGTTGATAAAGTCTGATTTATCATTTTTTATTTGATAATTTGTGCTTTATGTGTCTTGAGAAATATTTCTCTACCTCAAGAAAAATATTCTCCAATCTTTCCTTTAGGAAGAATTACAATCTAAGCTTTCATATTTGAGTTAATTTTCATACATTGTATGAGGTAAAAATCAAAGGTTTTTTTTTTTTTCTCCAAATTTTTATTTAAATTCCAGTAAAGTTTTTTTTTTTTTTCATATAGATGTCCAGTTGTTCCAGCATCATTTATTGAAAAGACTTTCCTTTCTCCATTGAACAGACTTGGCACCATTTAAAAACCTAATGGAGGGGCGCCTGGGTGGCTCAGTCGGTTGAGCATCCAACTTCAGCTCAGGTCATGATCTCGCCGTCTGTGAGTTCGAGCCCCACGTCGGGCTCTGGGCTGATGGCTCAGAGCCTGGAGCCTGCTTCCAATTCTGTGTCTCCCTCTCTCTCTGCCCCTCCCCCATTCATGCTCTGTCTCTGTCTCAAAAAAAAAAAAAACATTAAAAAAAAAATTTTAAAAACCTAATGGACTGTATGTGTGTAGTACTATTCCAGACTCTCTTTTCTGTTTCATTAATTTATTAATTTCTTTGTCTACCTTTAGACCAACTACACTGTCTTAATTACTGAAGCTTTATAAGTCTTGACATCTGATAGCACAAATCCTTCCACTTTGTTCTTTTTCAAGGTACAACGGCTATTTTAAGTCCTTGCATTTCTATATAAATTTTAGAATCAGCTTGTTACTCCAAAACACCTGCTGAGATTCTGATTAGAATTGCATTCAGTCAATAGGTCACTCTGGGAAGAATTAACATCTTCACAATACTGAGTTTTCTATTCTGTAAGCATCATATATCTTTCCACTTTTTTCAGTCTTTTAACTTTTCTATCAGCCGTGTTTTGTAGTTTTCAATATACAGATAGGTCTTGCATCCATTTCACTAAATAGGTCTTTATAAATGGTATTTCCTTTAATCTTCCAGTTCTTTGTTGCTAATAAATGGAAGCAAATGATTTTGATATATTGACTATGTATCCTTTGAACCTGATAAATTTGGTTTTTAGTTGCAGTGGTTTTTAATTTTTTTGTAGATTCCATTAGATTTTCTTTGTACACCAATCTATTATCTTTGAATACTTTTACTTCTTCCTTCCTATGTTTATACTTTTTACTTTTTATTTTTGCCGTAGCGTACTGGCTATGGTCTCCAGTACAATGTTGATTTAAGTGATGAGAGGGAACATTTTTGCCTTAAAGGGAACCCCCCCCCCATCAGGTTTTATGTTAGCTCTAGGTTTTTGTAAATGGTTTTATAAGATTGGGGAAGTTCTCTTCTATTCCTACTTTTCTGAGAGTTTGTTTCATGAACAGATGTTTAATTTTATCAAATGCTGTTTCTCCATCTATTAATATTATCACATAGTTTTTCTCTTTATTTTTCAATGTGATAAGTTATTGATTGATTTTTTAATGCTGTGCCAAACTTGTAAGACTCTACTTGGTCATAATGTTTCATCTTTCTTATATATTACTATTTGCTTGTATTTGTTTAGAATTTTTTCATTGACGTTTATTAGGTTCATGGGATCTATAATTTTCTTTATTGTGTTTTCTTTGTCAAGTTTTGGTATCAAAGTTTTTCTGGCATCATAAAATGAGTGGGAAAATATTCCCTCTTCTCTTATCTTCTGAAAGGGTTTTAATATTTGTATTTTTTCTTATTTAAATGTTTGGTAGTATTCACAAAGAAGCCACTTGGGTCTAGGATTTCCTTTGTGGGGACATTTATAATTATAGATTTTAATTCTTTAACAAATATAGGAATATTCACATTTTATATTTTTTACTTTTGATAATTTCATAAAGTTGTCTTTTTCAAAAAATGTCCATTGTTCTAAGTTGTCAAAAGTACCACCATAAAATTGTTTATAATATTTCCCTTATCATCTTCCTAACATCTACAGGGTGTGTACAGATATCACCTAATTTATGTTTCTCTCCTTTTTCTTGATCAGTCTTCCTGTGGGTTTATTAATTTTATTAATATGTTTTAAAAAAACAACTTTTGGATTTTCTCTATTTTTGCCTATTTTCTATTCCATTAATTTTGCTCTTTTCTTTATTATTTCCTTCCTTCTACTGTTTTTGTTTTACAAAAATAATACACTGATTTCTTTTTAAGAAGGGATAAATGAAGGAAAGAAATACATTCAATAGTGTTAAATCTTTATAGCTATTAATAAAAAGGATGAGAGATAAAGACATTAAAATTGGCAAATAGGAGATAATTTGTGACTTTCAACATGTTTCATTGAATAAAAGAAAGGCCCAGGGTCAGACACATTTGAGCTCTGGTAATGGAATCTGTAATTGTCTTTTGACCATCCAACATATGAACCTAGTTTCCTTTATTTGAGAGTTCCCCCTGCCACCTCCCAACACACACACACACACACACACACACACACACACACAGAATCACACAATACATGAAATGAGGCAAAACCTATTTTCCACTATACGTGGAAAATTCCAGAAACTTACTTTCCCAGGAAACCTTGTTGCTAGGGACACAGGCCCATGACCTAGGTCCTGGCAGTCATACATACCTGCCTCATATAAGGGGACCACAAGAAATCCTCCCTGGTGGCAGCAGGAGTTGCAGAAATATTAAGCTCCTGGGACAGTGTTGAGAGTGGTGCCGACGAGGGCATTCAGTGTCCATTTGGCAGTGTTGGCAGTATCAACAGTAAAAGCTACAGTGATGCCAGAAGTTTACTCACCCATCCACTTCTGGTTGGATGAGAGTCACTCCGAGCTACACTGCCCTAAATCTATGTCTGTAGACTGGCCTGGGGTTCTGTGAACAACCTAACAAGACAAACAATTCATTTACTGTTGAAATCAGCCAGGCTTAGTTTCTGTTGCTCATATCTAGGAGTCCTGGCTGTTACAGGCTGAAGCCAAGCTCTACAGATACCAGATGGGTGACTTTGACAGGTTGTGCAAGATTCTTGAACATCTTTTTCCTCAACCATTAAATGAAAGAAATGGTACCCACCTCAGTGCAGTTATGATTATTAATCAAGATAATGTATATAAAGCATTTGATACATACTTAGTACTGAAAAAAGTTAATTCTATAAAAATTAAAATTTATCAGCCCCTATAAAACATTGATTCAATCTCATTTAAAATCATCATTGAATCATACATCATAGATCACAATGGCTAATAAGAAATTTGGGGGTGGAAATAAGCAGCAAGTCTTTACCCTCAATATGTCAAGAATAAAGAAAGGCAAGCATAAGATACTAACTCAGGGGGGAGCAGGGTTGAGATAAGAATTTTTTGTGTGTGTCTTTTTAGGAGTCTGAAGATCTGAGCTTGATTGTAAGATAACAAGTAGGAACTAATAAAGAAAGAGGAATTTGGATAGAAAAAGACTGTTGACAAAAGTTCTTTAAGGATCTCAAGGTTCTGGATTAGAAATCATCTTTGGTTGTAAAAGTAAAGAAGACAGAGAATTTTACATACCAGGTACTGTAAAACACAAAAAATAAAAGTATTATCCAGGTGGGGCTAAGTTCCTGTTTAAGTTAAATCTATACATTCTCTGTATCTTGTCATCATAAAATTGAATTGTTTATTGAAAAAGGCAAGAAGCTCTCCTGTGATTTTCTGCTTTTAACCACAAAAGTTTTATAGTTATCTCCCATGGAATGTAAACCTTGACTACAAAGCTATGAAAACTGCAAATCTTCCTTTACATAGTTGTAGTAAAAATTATATTTGGACACTTTATGTTTATTATAAAAGTGATTTTTGCTAGAATATGTTTGTTGTAGTAAATGGAATTTTACTCACCTAAATTATAATGTACACATCAGTTTTGTGTTGATGGTGACCAACTCTATGAAGTCACTAACTGCATTCTCTAATTCACTACTATCTATAGGGCAGACCCTTTTGTCTTGCTTGTCTCCTCAAAAACTTATTTCTAAAAATTAAATTCATGATTCTAATAGATTTGCTTCTAAACACAACAAGAAGCTTCTGTCCCCGTTTTCTTTCCTTTCTCCCTCCCAGAGAACAGTTTTGGTAGATCAATGGGGATGACAGCCAGACTAAAAGGGATTAGGAGAAAGCAGTGAGGAAATGGAGTCAGGCAATTAGACTCACTTTAAACTGTTGGAGGTAACTGATAGGGCAGGGAGATAAAGATGCTAACTCAAGAGAGTAGAGAGTTAAGATAAAAACATTTTCTGAGATAGAGAAGACCTGCATTTATAAGACAAGGAATGAGCAGGAGCCCATGAAGAAGGAGTAATTGAAAACTCAACAGAGAAATTAAGATTAATGAAACAAAGTCTGGGGAAAATGAGGAAAATACAAGATCAGGGATATATAGTGTGAGACTAGTGTTTGAAAGAGGGAAGGATATTTCTTCCTCTGAGAGAAAAAGAAAAGGAACAGATGATAAAAATTTTAGGATGGCTATGAAATCTCATGTTCAGATACTTTTAATATTCCATTGAGATACAAAGGGCAGAGATGTTAGTTTGAGGACTGGAGGAAAATAAGAATATTGTTCAGAGGAGGATTCTATGGAGAAGCAATGAGTTGAATAAAATAATTATTGAGCAGCAGTGAAGACACAAATGAAATGTCAGTGGTGGCAATGAGCAGGTTCCTTTAAGTTTTCTAGCCACATGTTGGTGTAGAGAATCTCTAACAGTCTTTGAAATATCAGGGACACTGGTCATCCTGTGAAGCTACACAGTATTTGAAAACACCCAAGAATAAAACAGAGCCACAAAAATCAAAATAACGGAGCTGGGAGTGACACCTAGGAGACAGTGAGGCCCACATGTTGACCTCCACGCAGAAGGATGGCTGGATGACCCACTGGCAATACTTGATGATAAGAAAGTGTCCCTTAAAACCTTGAAAATGAAGTATCCCTAGCATTTTAAATTGTGAAATCACAACACACAATAGAGCAGAACAGAAATACCCATTGCCATCTTAATGATCAGAGTGGTTGCAGGCCTGCTAGACCAGATAATGTGATCTGATTAAATATATTAACATATTTAAAGAAAGTATCAACCAGACTAAGAAACAGAGAGAACTGTCCAAGGGAAAAGGGTACCTCTGACAGTGTGCTTTTGAGTTTTCTGGTCCCATTGGCAAGATCATCCCTAAAATGGAGTGAGGAGTGGTCTTTTTTGCATTCCATTCAATGGTTCAATCATTTGATTTGGGGCCGACCAGGAGACAGTCTTAACATAATTTGGCTTCCTTCAATTGTAAGTCTTTGTACAGGGAGACAATATGCAAGTCCTGAGACTTGAGTATCCTGGTGACTGTGATAATTATTTTTTATTGTAAGCATATTAAATAGTGGCCAGTTTTACATATTAGTTATATGAACTTAACTAACATACCTTCAAAAGCTAGGTCACTGGGTGAGCTGATCATGGGTTTCTAAATCTTTAAGGCTGAGGCTACATGGAATTCACCAATGTAAGGTCTTCAAGTTTTCATGGGTGACAACAGGCTGGCCTTCCCCTGAGAAGAAGTCATGTCTACAAAGCTTTTTCCATTTTGAAACAAAAATCAGTAGATAATGTATTGAACAAGGTGTGGTGTGTTTTTCAGCCTTACTTTCCATGTGGGTGGTCTTTTCATGCCCTCCAGATGGCCCTGGATGGTAGAGTCCCTTACAGCAAAGGGAAAATGCCCTGTGGTTGGCAGGGCAATTACACCGCCAAAATTAGGTCAATAGCATTGTGTACAGTCTTTAAAGAGCTAGTAGTCAGCAGTTTTTGTGTTTCTTTCTCTCTTTTTCTTTTCTTTTTCTTTTTCATTCCAGGCTGATGACTCTAGGTTGGACATCTCTATTTCCATAAGAGCATAGTTAGCACTTGTAATACTGAAAAGAGGAGCCTTTCCTTCAAAAGGTCCACACAAGCTTGCTCCTTGAAAGGTCTTCCAGACACAAGGTACAAATTTCTCTCCAGGATCTGGCAGGCCTTGTTTATTTAAGGAAAAAAAAAAAAAAAGTTTGCCAGGCAGGTGGAATGTCTCAAGGAAGTGGTTCCGTTTTTAATCTTGAATGCTGGTATCTTTGAAATCTTTGATATCATGGAAGCATCACAGTTTTCTCTAAGTCCTTTGCCCTGATAAAAGATAAATACAGGATGTTTTGCATTTTCTCAAAATGTGCATCCATCTGGATGTCCTCTCATTTTCTCCACCTCCAACTTTCACGCTGGAGTTTTTATGTGTATTGTTGGGTATGGAAGGAAAGGAGATGGAGGGATTATATATTTTAAGATAAAAACTATGATTGATGTATCTGAGATTTTCCTCTATGTAATAAGAAAAGGAATAAATGAGTACACTCATGGAAATATTTGGGTTGTGGGTAGCCAATGACAAAGTTGGCTGGGATGAGCCAGGCAAGGAGTGGAGATTAGACAGGAGTGTATGAGGCACATCAGGAGCTATGATACATAGAAAGGTGGAGACTGAGAGACCCACTATTCTCAAGAGAGAGTCAATGGAAATTAGACTTCAGAGAAACAAGAAGAATGCCTGGACCAAAGGACATGACCACTTGAGGGGATATGGAATAGTCAGAAAGCTAGACATGTCAGGTCAGAAATGTCCCTGGGCTTAGCTTTGAAGAAATGGTAAAACCAATAAGAAACATGGAATCCAGTGCAAAGTCTGATCTGGGCTCTTCTGTGTAGAGAAAGCCTGTTTTTCTTAAGTAGATCTACATGATCAAAGATCGTGTAACCCTTTGATAAGACAAACACAGCAAAGTATGGCAAGTTCATGAATCAAGACAATAAGAAGAAATTTTAAATTAAAAAAAATTTAGAAATATTTTTGTTGTCAGTAAAGATTGGACCCAGGGACAAGAGCAGGGCAGAGGTATTGGGGTAGGGTATTGTGTAGATGATAGAGTTTATGGTTCCTGCCTCCACCCTACTGTTTCTGAATCTTTATAAAACCTTTGGGATCTTTCTGATCCCACTGGTGCTGTTATTCAGGAGAGTGAGGATCCTTGCAAGAAGCATTCCAGTCCATGCCAGGTTAGGAGCTAAACTGTACTCCAGCATTTACCAACAAAACGTCTTGTTGATGATCACATTAGGCCTCTACAGTCCAGAGTTCTATTAATCTTATTAACACTCAATGTTCCATGGGTGCGGCATAAGGTTACAAGCTAGACTGCATATACTTGGACTCTGGTTCCTGCACTGTGTCACTTAAAATGACTAATACACAAGTAGCTTAAATAGTAAAGAAGTCAGAAAGTGAGGGAGTTCCAGGATTGTTTCTGCAACTGAATGATGTGGTTGGAAACCTGGGTTCTTTTCAGTTTTCCATCCTTTCCAACGTGTTAGATTGCTGTTCTGGCTTGTTGCCTCATGGTCACAAGATGGCTGCTATTGCTCAAGTGTCTACTTTTAATGATATAGTGTCCAAAGCAGATAGCAGGAAAAGAAAAGGCCTCTGTCTCATTGACAGCTTCTTTCTACTCAGAAAGGAAACTGTTTCTCGAAACTGTTCCCCTCCTTACTCCCCCTCCCACAAAGTTGACCTCCCTATACATCTGCCAGAACTAATCACCCTAACTGCAAAAAATTTTGAAAAGTGATTTAAACCTCTGCAAATAATTTTGAAAAGTGATTAAAACACGATTTAAACCTCTGTTGTGGGAAGCAGAGTTTTCATTTAAAGAAAAGAGAAGAAATGACAGGCAATTATATCTGTTATCTATCGCTACAACAATGCTGCATAACAAATCACCTTAAAACTCAGTGGCCCAAAACAACAATTTACTATTTTTCATTAATTTATGGGTTATCTGGTTAGTTCTGTTGATCAGAGTCAGGGTTTGCCAATCTTGGCTGGGCTTGCTCATGTGTCTGCAGTCAGTAGGTTGGTGGGTTGGCTAGGGGCTGGCCATTCTAGAATGGCCTCAGCTAGGATGACTCATCTCCGCTCCATTACCTTCTCATCCTCCAGTAGACTATCTATTCCAGGCTTGTTCCCATGGTGGAATCAGGGGCTCAACAGAGAAAGCAGAAGCACACAAGTCCTCTTGAGGCCTGGTTACCACGTGCAGCCACTTCTACCATATTTATTGGCCAAAGAGAGTCATAAGGCCAGTCTCAATTCAAGGGGAGGAGAAATAGACTTTGCCCTTCTATGGGAAAAGCAACAGTTATGCTGCAAGGGATGTGGATAAAGGTGAGGAAGAACTGGGGCCATTTCTGCAGTCAATCTATCACAGCAATCATACTTGCTGTATGCACTTAGTAGATATATGACCATGGACAAGTTATTTAAGTTCTGAGCTTCAATTTCTGCATTTGCAAAATGTGGATAATAATCAAATCTAACTCAGAACTTTGTTATGAAGGTTATATATGCATCAGTCTATGCCAAAGAGATTACAAGAATGTCTTCATTTGGTAAGTTACCAGGTACTAACCTATCTTAGGTCTCATAATTACTGCTTAACAACTGACCATAGCAGCCCTAGTCTCAACTATCTTGTGGATAAAGTCATAACTCACTAAGAACTCTGATGCCCAGGACAAAGAGTGTGAATGTCACCCTCACATTTCCTCAAATGTACTCTGTAATTTGTGATACTGCTCACAGATTGGTCTCAGTGACAGTGTTGTTCATAGACTGTCAGCATATGAATGTCACTAATATTTAAATTACAAACTCTGTTTTGAAGTAATTATTTCACATTTTTTGTACCCTGTAAATTTGGAGGTACCCAGGGGTAAGGCCCAGTCAGTCTGGCCCAAGTTGCTACACTGCCTTCAGGGTGTGCTACATGGAGGGGGTGGGGAAAAGAGGGGGGAAGAACATTGGCTGGGAGCACAGCTATTGGGCAGGAGCCCTAACCAGAGGGCTGGGTTAACTCAGGCCAGTGTGGCTATCTACTAAGCTCTCTATTCCTTTAGGGCCAGATAAATGAGGAAGCAGATTAATCCAGCATCCAAGTGTGAAACAAACTCATTTGACCTTGACCAATGGTAAGAGTACATTGCCTTTGCAGTTTTACAGAACTCAATACTCACATACAAATACATATGCATACACATATACATTAGCCATACAACACACAAGTGTATGTACATGCATGAAACGGAAACAAAAGGTTTCTGAAACCATGCTTACTTACCTTTTGTATATGTAATGTCCTCTGGTATTTCTTCTTTGATTGCTTGCTTTTTATTTGTATTTTTATTTTTTTAAATACTGCACTTGAACAATTAAGTTGGTTGGGAAACATTATTTGAACAACTCTTTTGAAAAACACTGTCTTATGTGGCATAATGTAAGAAGCACTGGGCAAAATCTCCCTTTCCCAGAAGTTTTCTCTATTTAAAGACTTACCAAGGGGGCAGTGTCAGAAGTTTCTGTAGCTGAAGCAGTATTGCACAGTGGTTAAGAGCAAGGAGTTTGTAGGGAAAATGCTCAGGTTCAAAATCTGGCTTGGTTACTCGTTAATGATATGACCCCAGCAGAGTTTTTTAATCCCTGGAGCTTTGGTTTCCCACCTGAAAACAACAGGGATGATATTACCCCTTCATTGCTGCTGTGAAGATAAAATGAAGTCACCTGGAATAGCACCCAACACAAAGTGAATTAGACAAGAATTAGATAAATGTTGTCTATTACTATTCTTTTAGAAGGTGTCGGTGTTGATCCTTAAGCCTCTGGTAAAGCTATTTGGTACAACTTTTTTCTAGTGAAGAACTAGCTGGCAGGGTGGTGCATGCCTTGGTATAGAAAGGTTAGCACAGCCCCGGATGGGACCAGCAGGGGAGGGACACTGAGGTAGGGGTCCGGTGGGGGGAGGCGGGTGGGAGAAGAAAATTTCTACCAGCCAGCAGAGGTACCGAGGAAAGAAGTGGGAAGACACTGGCAACTCCTATACAGATGGGCCTAGGTCTTTGATCTTGTGGGTGACTGAAAAAGCTTTTTGTAGGTCTCCATGAAGTAGATGTGCAAGTGAGGCTCTACGGTGTATGTGATTGAACTTTGAACAAGCACATTAGAGCCCACACCTCAGTGCTGACGTTTGTGCAAATGAGAAAGAGTGAGCTCTCTGGGAAAGGCAACCCTGCCCAGGGCACATAGCCTAATGAGCAAACTGGGTAGGTGTTAGCCTCCTCCACCAGCTGCCCTTGTATACTGCACAGACGGCTCAGCATCCTCAGTAGCCCTCCTGGAACTCTACTAAATCAAAGTTATCCTTGTTCAGGATGTCTCTTCCAGGGACACCTTCAAACTCTGGAGAACATTCATTTACTATTCCCAATAGCAGCAAGTCCTCAACTGTTCAAGCAAAATTTAATTTGGGAAATGGTCAAAATTATTTTGATCCCAGAGGTGGCAGCAATGAAAATGCATCTCTCATATGTCCTGCTGCTAATTGACTGATGGCCCCAGCTGCTGCCCCTTGAGATCTACCACACTGCTGCCATGCAATTTCTGGACCATGACTAAGCCTGGTGTGAAATAAAAGGTAGGCCCATTCCAGCCAGACATGGGACTCAAGGTCGCCCCATCAGCCTAACCGAACGCTTCTTAGAACTTGGCTGTAGTCTGATATTCTTCCCAGCCAGACCTTTTTCCTTCCCTCTCTCCTTCCACAGGTGTCAGACCTGCAATTCAATCTGAAGGTTCTTCCTGTCTTTCCTGCATCCTCCTTTTCCTTGCACATCTACTACCTTCTTAGCATCTGATTCTCAGCAGGTCCAGACTATGGTACCAGGTGCTGTGAAAAAGAGGGAGGGGGCCAATCTGTTCAATACATATTTAGGGCAAATGCTAGAAGTAGCTATAAGATAAGATGAAGTTTCGTGTGTAACTGATAAAAAGAGCTCCATGAATACTGATTACACTATTGAATGAGTAAATGGTTCTGAAATAAAATAATCCCATCCTCTATAGCTTGGCCTAAATATGTACTTGTTCAGGAGAAGGTGGATCTCCAGCTTATTCTTGGGAATGCCCAAAGAGATTCCTCACATGTGCCTGTCTTTTTCACATCCTGCTCTGGCTCCCACTTCTTCACACTCACTGCAAAGCCACTGGGAAAAGGCCCACAACTCTCACCACCTATCCTGAGAAAACCAAGACCCAACCGTGCCCTAGATGGTCCAAACCTTCTCATTCCTCTTGAACCTGAACAGGGCTGAGCCATATAAAGAGGTCAGGGGAGAAGGTAGGGAAGGTTGCCTCCCTGTCTGACTCCATGCCATGGTTTTTACTTGACTTACCTGTACACATCTCTTGTGGCTAAAAAAGGGAAGTTTCATCAGATTCTCCTACTCACTCCTTTAAGTCACAAGAAGTTTAAAATCAGCCAGCCAAAAATCTCCCATCCAAACTCCCTTGGCCCTCTCTAGGTAACAGACAATAAAACCAAAGATGCAATGAAAAGGAAATGATGCATTAACTTTATTTTCTTATTTTCTGTATTCTTGATGTTCTGCATCTGGCATCATAGAGGCCTTGCCTATCCTGGAGAAACTACCCCTCCCAGGGCTAGATAATTCCCAGAGATAGCAAATAACTCCCCTGAGAACATGTCTTTCACCCAGTGTGTCCAATTTTTTGTCTCTAAAATAAAGACAATTGTGATAGAATTAAGTCAATTGAGGTGTACAGGAGATATTTTATAAACAAAAGAGGGCTTTTCAAATGTAACAAACAAACCAATTCAGAGTCCATACCTACCAACTAATTCCTTTACTGGGCTCTTGCAGGCTGAGCCACTCTGCCCCTGCCCTAATCACTGTAGGGCCAGCTACCTGGCAATGAAGGACAATCCCTATATCCCAGAGCCTGCTGAAATTATTCAAAGTAGCCAATCTTAAACATGCCTAGCCTGCTTGCCCAGGCTTGACCATTCCTTCACACAACAAAACACAATAAAGGCTCTTACCCATGCTTCCTCTTCATTCCTTCTGTCTTCTGAATGACCATGGTACTCTCCCATGTGGTCCCCTAAGGCATGGCATGCCCCCTCCTCTTGGAACTGTGAGTGACAAACTATCTTTTCAGTGGTCATCATCTCCTGATCTGTTGCCCTCACCATATCTGACTAATAAGAAAACCTACATTTTAAAAGAAAGGGATATGGGGAAGTTTCAGTATGAGAGCATCTATACTAGCAATCCCCAACCTCCAATTTTTTTTTGTTGTATTTGAATAGCCCTCTTTTGTTTACAAAATATCTCATGTACATCTTCTTTCAGTTGTATAAATTATATCATCAATATTTCTTCATTTTAGAGATGAAATTTGGAGATATTTGACCAACGGCAACATTACTGAAAGAAATACATACTTTCTATGAGGCTGTGTCTGAAGTACAGGGACAGAAAGCAGAGCACAGGCTGTGGTGTGGTTTTAAAGAAGTCTTAAAACATACACCAGTAAAAACAGTCACCACCTCTAATACTTCCTGAGCACATCCTATGTGCCAGGCACCAATGTAGGTTATCTTCATAGATTAACTCATCTAATCCTCATGTCAATGCTGAGGCTGATAAACAAGGTATCTACCATTATTGTCCCTGTTGAAAAGACAATCTGTAATTAACAGGTTGAAAATTTTATTTCACTCATACAGTGTTAAGACTGCAAAGAACTTTAGAGATCATCCCTTCCCATTTTACAGATGAAATAAATATGTTTATATATTCTACTCTACTTGGAGGTTTTGCTATTTTTTAGCACAGTCCCCAAATAAGGCATATGTACTCTAATTTTGCTAATAGTAAGTTCCGAATCCTGGGACCTCTAGCCTAGCTATGACATAAAGGGGAAGTGACACCTACTATAATAATCTCAAGCCCTATAATCCATCACACATATTCTGAAAGCACTAAAGGGAAACATGTTAAAATAACCAAACACACCGAGTATATATCACAAGGCTTGCCTAAATATTTCCCATTTATGCTATTTTGAGAATTGGCTTCTAGCCCAGTTCCGACAACAGTGTTCAAGATTAAGTGGAAGGCCATGTAAGCATGGTAATTGAAAATACAGTTTCCCCCCCAAAGGGCTATTAGTTATGAGTTTACTTTCTTGTGTGTGTGAGATCCCCTTTTGAGCATTTATGAAATATGGATTCTTCAATTGTCTTACTTACTGGAAAAAATATGTGTCCTATTAGGTTTCTGGAGGACAATGGCATGTCAACTCTAATCAGCTTTCCCTCAGAAGATTCTGCAGAAGTTGGGCCCAGGAGCCCCTCCTTAGACTACCTCCCATAGCAACTGCCTCACTCTTGGCAAAGGCACACTTTGCTCTACTCAACCGAGGTGACGTCAGTCACGTTAATAAGCTAAGGGTCCTAGACAACAACAGTCACCCCAGAACCAACCTAAAGCCAGCTTGAGGGGCAGTGGAAGCTCAGTTCCTGGACACAATCCCACCGTGTTTTTAGAATAGAGCCCTTGGCCACACAACTCCATCTTTTGGGATCCAATCCATTGGCCAATGACAACCTGATGCATTCATTTGGCTGGGAGGTCCTGAGTAAGAGAGTAATCAAATTTCAATGAGTTGGATGAGCCCTGTCTTCCTTCCCACTCCTCCATGGTTCTGTACCAGTTCTAAACTTAAAGGAAAGGAGAATATTTGGATATAATATTTTCCAACACTGAACAGCTGGCTTAGATCTATTAAATTGCAGCTTTAAATTAATATACTCTATACTTCCTCTGTAAATCAAGAAAAACAACAATGTACCAAAGAACTGGAAAGAAGGTTTCTGAGTTCTTTTAAATTGTGCCCAAAGATTTCTAATTCTAACTTTGAAAAAGGAAAGGATCTTGGTCTAAAGTCACTGAATGTGTATGCCAAGCAAATTCATTAGATTCTTTGGCATAATATTTGTGCTTTTGATTCTCCCAATTAGAATTATTTACTCTCCTGCATCAAGTAAAGTTATAACTTTGATTTCAATCTGTCACCATTCCATAACCCCATCAGAAGCATTATATCCTTTTTTGTCAGAATTCAATGTGCCTTCATGACTATGGGGTAAGTAACTAATCCAACTAGTTATTCTCCTAGGTGTTCACTTCATTATTTTATCCACTTATTGGTTAGGTCAGAAACATAACAATATGTCAGTGGTCAGACAGACTCTGTCTGAACTCTGATCTGAATCTATAAGTTTAGGGGCTTCAAAATGAGGAAAATTCCAGGTAGACCCAGAAAACACCATTTATTAAGTTCCTCAAAGGCTGTGTGTGTCTAAAAGAGATCATCACAAAAATTGCTTTGCAGAAAATTGAATCAAGCAGCATGCCAACAATACTTCGCTACAGCCCAACTGCATTCTCAGCACTAAGGTCCATACTAACTAGGAACAATACCGGAAAACAGGGAGTCTGTCACTCTTCATGGTGAACTTTTTTCCACTTTGTTTTGCTTTGGTTTTTAAATTATACAGACATGGCCAGAATTTGAACCTGCTCTGCTGGCTCAAACCATGAATACTAACTACCTTAATTGGGAAGATATGCCAGATCCCAGATCCACGTTCTCTATCTGCTTCTACTCCAAGAAAAGACTGTGCTTCCTTACAGTAAGTGACCCAACACAATTTGGCAATGACTTTTCCTGCACTTTCTGGCAGGGAATATGGAAAATAATATATATGGAAAATGTATGTGTGTATATAGGGTATGTATGTGTGTGTCTGTAATGGTTTGTTTTCTCAAATGACTTTTCTATCTTTGAGTTTCCAGGATAAAGGGATACTAACCATTCCAGCTCTATTGATTTGCTAGGTTCTAGGATTCCTCAACAAATTGGGGCCTTAAGGCCTATCTCCAACAAACACTTTTTTTTTTTTTTTTGGTTATTCTCCCAATGAGGTTCAAAGCAATAAAACTGAATAGGAACACGTCCTTGAAAGAACAATTTGCTCTTTTACTCTTAATTCTATAATCATTGAGAAAAGGGGTGTGGTGAATGGACACTAAAGGAATGTTTTGGCCTAAAAATGAGAAAACAGAGAGAAGGAAACAGAATACTGATCTGGAAGCAGATTTAGATGAGGATTAGCAGCTACCCTGTCTCCTTTGATAAAAGGGCTTAACTAACAGCAAGAGGAATTGAGGATATATCTGAGGAAACACTTCCTGACCCTTATAAGCCCTGGCAATGCCTTACCAAAAGGGATTACTCAGTGTACCTCTGGATCTTTGTTTTGATGTGATGCATGTGATGTTGTTTTTGTAAATTTGGTGTTTTATTGTTATTCATACTAAGTTATAGAAGTTTTAAACTTTTATATTTTTTCTTCATTACTGAAGTAACTCATGTTTATTGTAGAAAAAAAGTAGGAAATATTGGTAACCATGAGAAAAAAATTACCTGTAATTCTACCACCTAGAGATAAGCACTGTTATCATTCTGGGACATATCTTTTCAGACATTTTTTTTTCAGGACATTGGTTAAGTAAATATTGGTACAGTTATCAAATGCAGCTATTAAGAATGATACACACATAATCTACCCACCTTGGACCTTGGCCTCCATGTTTATCCAAAATCTGCCATTTGGTTTCATCTCTGGCCTTGGCCTTGGCAAACAAAAGAGCTGAATGCCCACTTCATCACCATCTAGCAACCATGAACTCATGCATGTTCAGTTATTTTATGGTGGAACAGATTACCATCACATCTAGTCAGCAATAATATCAATAACTTGAATAAGACATCAGATTTCAAGTTGATAACTGAATATTCATCTAAAAATATACACAAGCATTTTCTTTTTTTTTTTTTTATATCAGACAAGCTAGACTTTATTTTTTTATTTTTTTATTTTTTTGGATTTTTACCATTTTATTTTATTTTTTTTTTATTTTATTTTTTTTAATATATGAAATTTACTGTCAAATTGGTTTCCATACAACACCCAGTGCTCATTCATTCCAAAAGGTGCCCTCCTCAATACCCATCACCCACCCTGCCCTCCCTCCCACCCCCCATCAACCCTCAGTTTGTTCTCAGTTTTTAACAGTCTCTTATGCTTTGGCTCTCTCCCACTCTAACCTCTTTTTTTTTTTTTTTTCCTTCCCCTCCCCCATGGGTTTCTGTTACGTTTCTCAGGATCCACATAAGAGTGAAACCATATGGTATCTGTCTTTCTCTGTGTGGCTTATTTCACTTAGCATCACACTCTCCAGTTCCATCCATGTTGCTACAAAAGGCCATATTTCATTTTTTCTCATTGCCACGTAGTATTCCATTGTGTATATAAACCACAATTTCTTTACCCATTCATCAGTTGATGGACATTTAGGCTCTTTCCATAATTTGGCTATTGTTGAGAGTGCTGCTATAAACATTGGGGTACAAGTGCCCCTATGCATCAGTACTCCTGTATCCCTTGGATAAATTCCTAGCAGTGCTATTGCTGGGTCATAGGGTAGGTCTATTTTTAATTTTCTGAGGAACCTCCACACTGCTTTCCAGAGCGGCTGCACCAATTTGCATTCCCACCAACAGTGCAAGAGGGTTCCTGTTTCTCCACATCCTCTCCAGCATCTGTAGTCTCCTGATTTGTTCATTTTGGCCACTCTGACTGGCATGAGGTGGTATCTGAGTGTGGTTTTGATTTGTATTTCCCTGATAAGGAGCGACGTTGAATATCTTTTCATGTGCCTGTTGGCCATCCGGATGTCTTCTTTAGAGAAGTGTCTATTCATGTTTTCTGCCCATTTCTTCACTGGGTTATTTGTTTTTCGGGTGTGGAGTTTGATGAGCTCTTTATAGATTTTGGATACTAGCCCTTTGTCCGATGTGTCATTTGCAAATATCTTTTCCCATTCCGTAGGTTGCCTTTTAGTTTTGTTGGTTGTTTCCTTTGCTGTGCAGAAGCTTTTTATCTTCATAAGGTCCCAGTAATTCACTTTTGCTTTTAATTCCCTTGCCTTTGGGGATGTGTCGAGTAAGAGATTGCTACGGCTGAGGTCAGAGAGGTCTTTTCCTGCTTTCTCCTCTAAGGTTTTGATGGTTTCCTGTCTCACATTCAGGTCCTTTATCCATTTTGAGTTTATTTTTGTGAATGGTGTGAGAAAGTGGTCTAGTTTCAACTTTCTGCATGTTGCTGTCCAGTTCTCCCAGCACCATTTGTTAAAGAGACTGTCTTTTTTCCATTGGATGTTCTTTCCTGCTTTGTCAAAGATGAGTTGGCCATACGTTTGTGGGTCTAGTTCTGGGGTTTCTATTCTATTCCATTGGCCTATGTGTCTGTTTTTATGCCAATACCATGCTGTCTTGATGATGACAGCTTTGTAGTATAGGCTAAAGTCTGGGATTGTGATGCCTCCTGTACACAAGCATTTTCGATGTAACCTGGAAAGAAAATCTGTATATATGCTTTATATATGGAAATTCTAAGAGCTGAAGTACAAATATTCTAAGTATATTGCATTATATACATACACACACACATATACACATACACATGAGTAAAATGTTATAGTTAAAAATGTTTAATGTTATTAGTTTTATGTACTAAAATGATTATTGAAAACTTTAAAGAGTTTATATAAATAAGGGAACAGTATATAAATATTAAACTATTAATATAATATTAATATAAAATGAACTAATGCAAATATTAATAAAGAATGAATGATAATAAGATCATGATATCCTTTCTGAACCAAAGTACGTTTATAAAAATTCAAATAATAATATAAAGCAGATTAATAGTCAGCTATTTAATTTTATTTTTGGACACACTTTTTTTTTTAAGAAAAAGTGCTGTTTTGGAATTCTTCATCTTTTTTAAGGTAAATTAAAACTATTATGTAGAATGAGTTTGGAAGTTTTCTTTCCATTTCTATTTTTTGGAACAGTTTGAGAATAATAGGTATTAACTCTTCTTCAAATGTCTTGTAGAATTCCTCTTGGAAGTCATCTCGTCTAAACTCTTGTTTGTTGGGAAATTTTTGATTATTGATTCAATATCTTTGCTGGTTATGGGTTTGTTCAAATTCTACTTTCTCCCTGTTTCGGTTTTGGTAGTTTGCGAGTTTCTAAGAATTTTCCCATTTCTTCCAGATTGCCTAGTTTGCTGGCATATAATTTTTCACAATTCTCTTATGATTGTTTGTATTATGATCTCTCCTCTTTAATTCATGATTTTATCTAATTGGGTCCTTTCTCTTTTCTTTTTGGTAAGTCTGGCTAGGAGGTTTATCAATTTTGTTAATTCTTTCACAGAACCAGCTCTTAGTTTCATTGATCTGTTCTACTGGTTTTTTGTTTGCTTGTTTGTTTGTTTGTTTCTATATCCTTTATTTCTGCTCTAATCTTTATTATTTCCCTTTTGCTGGCTTTAGGCTTTATTTGCTATTCCTTTTCTACCTCCTTCAGGTATAAGCTTAGGTTGTGTATTTGGACCTTTCTTGCTTCTTGAGACAGGCCTGAATTGCAATACACTACCCTCTTAGGACGGCCTTTGCTGCATCCCAAAGCATTTAGATGTCATGTTTTCATTTTCATTTGCTTCCATGTATTTTTTTTATTTCCTCTTTAATTTCTTGGTTAAGCCATTTATTCTTTAGTAGGATGTTCTTTAACCTCCATGTATTTGAGGGCTTTCCAAATTTTTTCTTGCGGCAGACTTCAAGTTTCATAGCATTGTGATGTGAAAATATGCATGGTATGATCTCAATCTTTTTGTACTTGTTGAGGGCTGATTTGTGACCCAGTATGTGGTCTATTCTGGACAGTGTTCCATGTTAACTTGAAAAGAATTTACATTCTTCTGCATTAGGATGAAATGTTCTGAATATATCTGCTAAGTCCATCTGGTCCAGCATGTCATTCAAAGCATTGTTTTTCCTTGTTGATTTTCTGCTTAGATGATCTGTCCATTGCCAGCATTCTCTTGATTCCCAAACCAGACAAAGACCTCACTAGAAAGGAGAATTATAGGACAATATCCCTGATGAACATGGATGCAAACACTCTCAACAAGATACTAGCAAATTGAATTCAATGGTACATTAAAAGATTTATTCACCATGATCAAGTAGTATCTATTCCTGGGCTGCAGTGCTGGTTCAGTATTCACAAATAAATGTGATACATCACATTAATAGAAGAAAGGAAAAGAACCATATGATCCTGTCAATAGATGCAGAAAAAGCATTTGACAAAACAGCATCCATTCTTTATAAAAACCCCTCAGCAAAACAGGGATAGATGAAACATACCTCAACATCATAAAGGTCATATACGAAAGACCCACAGATAGTATCATCCTCAATGGGGAAAAACTGAGAGACTTTCCCCCAGAGTCAGGAACAAGAAAAGGATGTCCACTCTCATCATTACTATTTAACATAGTACTAGAAGTCTTAGCCTCAATCAGACAACAAAAAGAAATAAAAGGCATCCAAATGGGCAAGAAAGAAGTCAAACTTTCACTATTTGCAGACAACATGATACTCTACGTAGAAAACCTGAAAGATTCCACCAAAAAAACTGCTAGAATTAATACATGAATTCAGCAAAGTCACAGGAATAAAATCAACATGCAGAAATCTGTTGTGTTTCTATATACCAATAACGAGGCAGCAGAAAAAAGAAATCAAGGAATGAATCTCACTTACAATTGCATCAAAAACAATAAGATACCTAGGAATAAACCTAACTAAAGAGGTAAAAGATCTGTACTCTGAAAACTATAGAACACTTATGAAAGCAAATGAAGAGGACACAAAGAAATGGAAAAGCATTCCACGCTCATGGATTGGAAGAGCAAACATTGTTAAAATGTCTATACTACCCAAAGCAATCTACACATTTAGTGCAATCCCTGTCAAAATACTACCACCATTTTTCACAGAGCTAGAACAAACAATCCTAAAATTTGTATAGAACCATAAAAGACCCCAAATAGCCAAAGCAGTCCTGAAAATGAAAAACAATACTGGAGGCATAAAGATTCCAGATTTCAAGCTATATTACAAAGCTGTAGTCATCAAGACAGTGTGATACTGGCACAAAAACAGACAGATCAATGGAACAGAATAGAAAACCCAGAATTGGACCCACTATTATATGGCCAATTCATTTTAAACAAAGCAGGAAAGAATATCCAGTAGAAAAGAGTCTCTCCAACAAATGGTGTTGGGAAAACCGGACTGGATGGCAACATGCAGAAGAATGAAACTGGACCACTTTCTTACACCATACATAAAAATAAATTCTAACTGTGAGATAGGAAACCATAAAAATCCCAGAGGAGAGCACAGGCAGTAACTTCTTTGATCTTGGCCACAGCAACTTCTTACTAGACACATCACTGAAGGCAAGAGAAACAAAAGCAAACATAAACTATTGGGACTTCATCAAGATAAAAAGCTTCTGCATAGAGAAGGAAACAATCAACAAAACTAAAAGGCAGCCAATGGAATGGGAGAAGGTATTTGCAAATGACATATCTGATAAAGGGTTAGTATCCAAAATCTACAAAGAACTTATCAAACTCAACACCCAAAAAACAAATAATCCAGTGAAGAAATGGGCAGAAGACATGAATAGACAATTTTCCAAAGAAGATATCCAGATAACTAACAGACACATGAAAATATGCTCAACACTGCTCATTGTCAGGGAAATACACATCAAAACCACATTGAGATACTGCCTCACACCAGTCAGAGTGGCTAAAATTAACAATACAAGAAACAACAGGTGTTGGCGAAGATATGAAGAACGGGGAACCCTCCTGCACCGTTGCAAGGAATGCAAACTGGTGCAGCCACTCCGGAGAACAGTATGGGGGTTCCTTAAAAAAACTAAAAATAGGGGTGCCTGGGTAGCTCAGTTGGTTAAGCGTCCAATTTCGACTCAGGTCATGATCTCACGGTCCATGAATTCGAGCCCTACATCAGGCTCTGTGCTGACAGCTCAGAGCCTGGAAACCGCTTCAGATTCTGTGTCTCCCTCCTTCTCTGCCCCTCCCCTGCTTGTGCTCTGTCTCTCTCTCTCAAAAATAAATAAACCTTAAAAAAAAAAAACACCTAAAAGTAGAATTACCCTATGAGCCAGAAATTGCACTATTAGGTATTTACCAAAATGATACAAAAATACAGATTCAAAGGGGTGCATGCACCCCAATGTTTATAGAAGCATTATAAACAATAGCAAAACTATGGAGAGGGCCCAAATCTCCATCGACTGATGAGTGGAAAAAGAAAATTTAGTACACACACACACACACACACACACACACACACTGGAATATTACTCTACCATCAAAAAGAATGAAATCTTGTCATTTGCAAAGAAGTGGATGGAGCTAAATGTATTATGCTAAGAGAATTAAATCAATTAGAGAAAGACAAATACCATATGATTTCACTCATATAAGAGTGAAACAAAACACACTCTTGTTTAAGAAAACAGATGAACACAAGAGACTCTTCTAACTATAGAGAACAAACTGAGGACTGATAAAGGGAATTGGGTGGAGGATGGGCTAGATGTGTGATGGGCATTAAGGAGGGCACTTGTCATGAGCACTGGATGTTGTATGTAAATAATGAATCACTAAATTCTACACCTGAAACCAGTATGTCAACTAACTAAAATTCAAATTAAAAAAAAAAAAAACTATTATGTTAACTCTGCCACCTTAAAATTTCACAGAAGTTCCTAAATCATGGACCATGCATCCATAATAAGCCAACAGACCATCTTTTCCAGACATAATAAGAATATAAATCATAGAAGAAGTTGTTAGAGAAAATGGGCTCATATGACACACTTTATTTTCACTAATCCAATTTTAAAATTATAAACTTTGTAAGAATTCTCTAAGGCAATTCTTTATAGTCTTTGAGCTTATAGAAGTTATCATTGTAAATAAACAGTTTATTGAATTATTGCTATAGCTACCAGTCCTTTAAGGCAGTCAAGGATTTTTGAGATTTGCTAAAGTTATGAATCTTGGATAAAAAGTCCTTCTAGAAAACACACCGTTGAAACCTTTTCCTGAATTATATTCTGCTGTGCACAATGGCTGGTGACATTATTAAATGTACCAATTGAAAGTGGCCCTCTCGTTAGTGCAGAAGAGCAGCTGAAAGAACTGTGTAGCAGTTGCCATCTCTGAGAAACTGCTATAATGTTCCTAGAGTATAACAAAGTTTTAGTGTTTGACTATTAACTATTAAACATAAAACTATGATAATAACTTAAACATTTGTATCCAATTTCAGGTTTCTTATAGTCCAGAAATTATCTCAATGACTGATATTTGACTATAGGCTCTGCCTCATCAGAATATTTTCATCCTCAGCTATTTGTTATTTAGAACTGCAATCAGTGTGTCCCAAACATGTATTATATGTTTGAGACAGATGTGTGTGTCTGTTAGGATGTTTTTAACTGCATGAAACAGACATCCCTACACAAATTAGCTTTTCAAAAGTGGGCATGGGAAGAGAAATTACTGGCTCACATGCCTGAAGAGTGTGAGGTGATGCATAATGTTGGCTCAAGGATGTGAAGAGGGCCTGGTGTTTCTCTCACCGTTGCCATCGCTACTTCTTAGCTCCCTTAGCTCCATCTTGTTTCCCTCTTTATGATGCAAAGATGGCTGCCAACAGTCCCTGAAGCCGCTTGCTTCTACATTAGCAAACAGGTAAGAAGGAAGTCAGTCTGTCCCAACAGTGCTCAGCAAAAGTCATGAAGTACACCCTGCTAGATGTATGCTTACATGATGTGTTCACCTCTCCAACATCACTGTGGTCAGGAGGATACCACATAATTATTTGCTTATATCCCTGGAGGTGGGAAAAGGTCAAACCAAAGTGGTAATTTCCAAAGGAGTTGTGGGGTGTCATTACCAAGAATTAGGAGAAATTGATGTCGGTCAGCAAACAATAGGTGTTAACCACAACATGGAACCATACTTTCCATTGTTAAAATATGATTATAAATGATAAATAGAGCATGACCCCAATTTTGATGTACAGATTTCTATGTGAAATATCTTTTGGCTTCAGTTATTTAACAAATTCTTTCTTTTTGGTTTTATAGATGTTTGTGCCATTTCACTGTTAGAATCAATACATTAGCTAGCATGATTGTATATAAATTCTTACATGTATATACAATGATCTTATAATAAATTCCTAAAAATTCAATTGTTGAGTTAAAAAAACAATCACCAATTGGGTTTTTGCACATGTTGCCTTCCCCAAAAGTTATACTTCCAGCAGCAGAGTACAGCAATGCCAGCTTCCAATAATATCACTCACCAAGTCAACAGGTAAAAATAACATCTCATTGTTGAAATATCTAACTTTTTGAGCACTACCAAAGATGGAATTATTCTGATATCAGTTATCCAATGATATTTAATTTTTTATCTATTAACATTTAATTAGTTGTTTGCTGATATCCTGGCTGTTCATTTCTCATTTTGCTCATCTTTACATATTAAAGATAGTAAACTTTGTCGTATGTTGTAATTTTTGTTTCATTTGTCATTTTCTTTTTCTTTTTGTTTATGGTGGAGTTTAGTTGTTTGTTGCTTTTCTATATAGAAGTTCTACATTTTGACATAATCAAAATTACAAAGTATTTCTTTTAACATTTCTGTCTTAAATGTCCTTTTGAGAAATAACCTTCCTTATCCCACTTACTTCAATTTTTTAATTATATTTTCTTCTAGCATATTCATTGTTTCATATTTTACTTTTAAGTCTTTAATTCATCTAGAATTTACTTTGTTGTGAGATATGAGGTCAGGCCATAACCTTACTTTTTTCTAAGTGGCTAAATAGGATTCCTAACATTGTTGTTCCAGGTGGTGATTAAGAAGGCTGGCTCTGAAACCAGACTGGTGGGTTTGTGGCCTTCAGAAGTCAGCCCTCTTTTCTATATCCCATCTACAAAATAGAGATGAAAATAATGGTACCTACACTTCATAGGGTGGTTTCAACTGTGAAACGTGTTAAAGAACATGGAAAATTTGAAATACTGCCCAGAGCATAGCAAATGTTAGACACTGTTGTTACTACTATTTATTGAAAGATCTATCATTTGTCCTCTTGAGGTATTACCTTGGTGAAGTACTAAATCTTTATCTCTATGTGGGTCTCTTTCCAGAATTTTTGTTTTCTGCTATTGGCTAGTCGGTTTAGTTTTGCCTCTCTGCTGATTTTAAAAGGATTCATAACAATATTTCTGAAATCAGCAGAATGAATTTGTGACTTCTTCAGATAGCTTGGTATCTTGTTCTTATAAGCACTAGGAGTCATTTCTTTCCTATGTATCATGTCAATCTTGCAGGAGTCAGCTCTTATCACTAAGCTCTATGGATACCCTTTAGTGCTTAATTAGCTTATTCAGATTCAACTCTTCCACTTACTAGCCATGTACCTTGGGCAAGTTACCTCAACTCTCTTTGCTTTATTCGTAAAGTGGGGGTAATAATAGTTATGATCTCCTAGAACTCCTGTGAGGATTAAATGAAGTGATGCATGTAAATCATATAGTAGTGAACATAATAATCCTTAAATAATTGTTAGTTGTTAATTTATTTTATTATTTTATTAAACCAAAGTTTCTTCTTCAATAAAGGGCCTGGAAAGTATTGAACATAAGTAGTCAGGATATAAGGGATACAGAGAAAAGAAGGCCAATGGTATTTTTTAATTAAAGTTATAATTTTTCCACTTAATATATAATTAATAGCATCCCAAATAGTACCTTGTACATAGCACAAAAAATTGCTTAAAATTAAAAAAGTGCTCAAAAAAATGTTGAACTGGCAAATATAAAGAAATCATATTGTCTTTCTATCTGTGCAATGCTGAGGATCTCATGTGAAGTAAATACTGAGAAAGAAAAACTTCACTAATAATGTTCCTTAAGAAATGTAAATTAGGGGCACCTGGGTGGCTCTGTCAATTAAGCGGTGACTTCCTCTCAGGTCATGATCTCATGTTCATGGTTTCCTGAGTTTGAGCCCCACATTGAGCTCTGTACTGACAGCTCAGAGCCTTGAGCCTGCTTCAGATTTTGTGTCTCCCTCTCTCTCTGCCCTTCCCCCCCCCCCCACCGCTTGTGCTGTCTCTCTCTCTCTCAAAAATAAACATTAAGAAAACAAAAAAAACATAAATTAATAAAATAGTATTAAGATTCTTGTTCAAGGCTTCTGGTACAACTTTTCCCCATGATCATCACATATTTATACATATATACAAGAGAAAGATAGTAAAAAGAGAAAAAATGCTTAGGGATTAGTAGAGCAATAATTCCATTTTCTTCAGACCTGTGTTCTTTGCAAGCATGTCCACAGACTAATCACCCTCTTTTATAATCTATATAACATGCATTCATGTGTGTATGTGCATATACTTACACAAATAGGCATTTGTGTAATGCCAATTGCACAAATAGGCATTTCTTGACATTTTAAACCATTCCAGATTGGCTCAATTCCAGTTAATCACATTAAAATGTCAAGAAACTGAGTACTAAAGATACAATCTAGTCCCTCTTGAACTTATTTACTTGTTCTTTAAAAAAAAAAAAAAGATACAGCAGGAAGCAGCTGACCACTCCCTTCCTTTCAGCAGGCAGTCTATGTCTTCTCGTTTTCTCTGGGCAGGCTCTTTTACCATGTAAAAAGATGGAGAGGCAGAGAATCACAAACTCATATGAGAGAAGGTGTGGCCATGCATGCTATTTTGTCCTGAGGTTTAAAGTGCTAAGGCAAGGCCACAGAGAAAGACACTGTGAGTCTCCAACTCTGAGTCATCTTGGGGGTGCCAGTAGCATCTGAGATGTTATGCCAAAGAATTATTAGGAACCAAAACATTAAAATCACTCCAATGTGAGTGTGAAACTCAATCTTCTTGACTTTTGGAGGAGACTTGTTTCCTTTACAATTCCACCATTTTCAATGCCAGTAATTGCACACTGGATCAAAAGACTGATGAGGAGTGGAATTGGAAACCTGGAGATAATTTAAGAATAGCTTAGGTAACTAGACCCAGTCTTTGAAGAAGAACTCTATGGGGGAGGTCTTAAATGATCTGAAGGCTTGACCACAATTACTTAGACACCACCACAGAATAAGAAAACACCACTTATGTTTACATGGCATCTAAAAATTCAGCTATGTCAGCTAGAGTTGATTTTTACAGCCATTTTCACAAGTGATTTAAGTCACTAACTAATTGGCAAATGTTCAATTCCCATCCATTCTGGTTATCTAGGTCAAAAGAAATAAACCTGTCAATGCAGCCAGAATCAGAGAATTTCTTTACTGCTCTGTGAGACATGTTCCTCTGCTATACTGAATCAAATAATACACTTTTCATAGTCAACTCAGTATTTAAAGGTAGATGTACTTCCTACTTAATATGTAGCTTTATGTTTTAAATTTCATTTAAGACAAACTCCTGAAGTCCAAGGGCCTTTTTCTAAAGATTTGTTAAAAAAAATACATAGATGATTATGATGATGATGATGATGATGATGACAGATAGGTAGATAGATAGATAGATAGACAGATGATAGATAGATAGATAGATAGATAGAACATAGGAATCATTTAATGAATATGCCCCAGGTTAAAAAAGTAAAATATAATTTTATCCATATTCATTAATTTGTTATTCATTCATTGCACACATTTTATTAAATGCAAGTCACTGTTCAGGCATTGAAGATGAAACAGTGATCCAGAAGACAAATATTTTTCTCTGCCCTTGCTGGAGCTTCTAGTCTAATAGAGGAAATTGCAAATAATTAGATAACCTCACAAGCAAATACAGAATTCACTAGGCCAAGTGAGTACAAATGGGAGAAAAACAGATAGGAGGATCTGAAAAAGCCAAGGAGGTAAGGGAGGTCTTCTCTGAGAAGTGATAGTTGAGGTGATCTCTGAAAGGAGAAAAGGATAGGCAATGACTAGGTAAAAACAGGAAGGAAAGATAGCTCAGGTAAAGGGATCACCACGTGCAAAGGCTATACAGCAGAAGAAAGCAAAGAGGGTAGAGATTAAAAAGAAAGCCATTGGAACACTAACAAATAGGGGGTGGGGTACAAGATAGAGCTGGAGAACCACGCTCAGAAGTTTTGTCTATACTTTAAGACCAATGGGAATGCATTGAAAGAATCTAAGCAGGAGTGTAACATGGTTAGAATTACATTTTAGTAATAATTAGTCTGGATGTAATATAGAGATTGGCTTAGAGGGAGTCCAGAGGGCCTATGGGGAAACCAGCTAGAATATCAGGAATAAGCTATTGCTGTTCTGGCAATGATGGTAGCTTAGATCAAGATGGTACCAGTGGGGATGGGTCAAAGAAAACACCACCAGACTTGAATCAGACTTGAAGGAGGAGAGAGGCATATGGAATATGCTTATGTAATAAAACGAACTGCTTTTGGAGGTGGGAGGGTAGGTTAAAACAATACAATACTTCATAAGGCCAAATATTGTTCATGACACAGACAACTGGCATTCTAAATCTAAATAAGTGTAAATCCAGAACTGTGACTACTTTATGTTGCTCTGAGGTCTTACACTGGCCTCCTAGAGCCAGTCTAAGAATAAACTCCAAGATACTGGGGAGGGTCTACTTCTGGCTAAAGATATAGAAAGGCATAATGACTATCACTTTCATCATAACAAAAGATAATAACAGATAAACGATAAACTAAAAATTATATTTTTCAGGATGCCTGGGTGGCTCAGTTGGTTGAGCGTCTGACTTTTGAGTTCGGTTCAGGTCATGATCTCACAGTCATGGGTGTGAGTCCCGCATAGGGCTCTGCACTGACAGAATGGGTCCTGCTTGGGATTCTCCTTCTCCCTCTCTCTCTGCCCCTCCCCTGCTCATGCACACACACATACACTCTCTCTCTCTAATGAAAACAATACACATAATAAATAAATAAATAAATAAATAAATAAATAAATAAATAAATAAAAATTATATTTTTCCTAAAGCCATCAAAGGCTTTAGACCACTAGACATGCATACAAGTCTAAATAAACTAATTCCAGAGAGGGACCTGCCATTCAAAGAAGAGCGCAAAGTCATGGTTATTTTCATACTTGGGACAAATTGTCTAGCCTGAGTACAGGCAGGTAGAAAACTAAGCCTGACATAGACAAAATAAGTTTGCTGGAATGAAAAGAAATCAAAGGAACTTTTAACAACAGTGTGGGCTAGCATGAAACACTGAAATCTGAAACACAAAAATACATCTTCCAAAACAATAATTCTACCTCATGGGAATTCTGCTGAGTCAGAAGCAGTTGGGGCAGAGCTCAGAGGTAAAGAGAAATTTCCCAGTCCCTTCTGCACTTAGGTTCCAGAACCCTTCTGGAGTTGAATCTGGAGGTGAAATCAAACTAACTAAAACTTCAACCAAATCCCCTTCTAGTTTAAATCTTAAAAATTCCAAACAGATCAGCCCCCTAGATATGAAGGAAGAAGTTGGAGGTGAGGCTGAAAGGCTAAGAGAAATCTTCATAATTTCATTGGCAAAAGGCAAACCAAAATTAATTAAACTTGTATCCCAGTCCCAGTTCAGCTAAACTCATGATAGGAACTAGATAAAAATTCCCTTCCCAAACTTCAAGACAGAGGAAAGGGGAAAACCATCTCTGGGAAAAAACAAAACAAAAATATGCAATCTTCTTTTATGAAAAATGTCTGACATACAGTAAAAAATTATGAGATACACAAATAAGAAAGAAAATGTGTCAAAAAAAAAAAAAAAAAGAAAGAAAGAAAATAGTCAACAGAGGAAACCCCTGATGGCCAGATATTGCAATAAGTAGATGAGGTCTCTAAAATATGTTAAAGATTATGTTAACTATATTAAAGTTAGACAAGGATAGGTGAACAAAAGAAACTAAAGAGAAACCAAAGCTCTAAAGAAGACCCAAAGTGAAATTCTAGAATAGAAAAATATGACATCTGAAACAAAGAATGTAATAAATAAGCTTAAAAGCAGATTGAAACAACAGAAAAATCAGTGAGCCCAAAGATAAGTCAACAGAAAATAGCCCAAGTGAAGTACAAAAAGAAAAAAGAATTAAAATACTAAACACAGTGTCAGAGATACATGGGTTAATACCAAAGGATAACTGGAACACTCAGAGTCACCCTCTTTCAAAATGGAATTCAATTAGAGGTTGATAATAAATTGATAATTAGAAAAACCCTCAAATATTTAGAACTTGAACTACATACTTCTAAAAACCTCCATGGGTCAAAGAAGAAATGAAATAGAATTTGTAAAATATTTTGTACTGGGGCGCCTGGGTGGCGCAGTCGGTTAAGCGTCCGACTTCAGCCAGGTCACGATCTCGCGGTCCGTGAGTTCGAGCCCCGCGTCAGGCTCTGGGCTGATGGCTCAGAGCCTGGAGCCTGTTTCCGATTCTGTGTCTCCCTCTCTCTCTGTCCCTCCCCCGTTCATGCTCTGTCTCTCTCTGTCCCACAAATAAATAAAAAAAAACGTTGAAAAAAAAAATTAAAAAAAAAAAATATTTTGTACTGAATGATAATAAAAACACAAACATCAAAATTTGTGAGATGCAGCTGAAGCAGTGCTTAGAGGAAAAGTGATAGCTTTAAATGCACATATGAGAAAGAAAGAAATTATTTAAAGCAAAGAATAAAAGGCATAAAGATTGATGAGTAAGAAATCATATTTCACTCTTTGTTTCCGACAATATAATTATGTATGTAGAAAATCCAAAGAATCAACAAACAAACTACTTAGGGCTAAGGGGTGAATCTGCAAGGTCACAGGATACAATGGCAACATATAGAAATCAATTGTATGGGGAAATGACAGTCTCTTCAACAAATGGTTCTGGGAAAACTGGACAGCTACATGCAAAAGAATGAAACTGGACCAATTTTCTTACATAATACACAAGAATAAACTTAAAAATGGATTAAAGACCTAAATATGAGACTCGAAAATAAAACTCCTATAAGAAAATGGACAGTAATCTCTCTGACATTGGCCTTACCAACATTGTCTATATATGTCTCCTCGGGCAAGGGGAACAAAAACGAAAGTAAACTAGTGGGACTACACCAAAAATAAAAAGCTTTTACACAACGGAAGAGACATCAACAAAACAAAAAGGCAACCTACTAAATGGGAGAAGATACTTGCAAATGACATACCCGATAAGGAGTTAATATCCAAAATACAAAAAGAACTTATACTATCCAACAACAACAACAAAAGTCCTATTTAAAACTGGGAAGATGACCTGAATAGACATTTTTCTAATGACATACAGATGGCCAACAGACAAATGAAAAGATGTTCAATATCAATAATCACAAGGCAAATGCAAATCAAAACCACACTGAGATGCTACCTCACACTAGTCAGAATGAATAATATCAAAAAGACAGAAATAAGTGTTGGAGAGGATGTGAAGAAAAGGGAACCTTCATGCACTGTTCATAGGAACGTAAACTGGTACAGCCACTGTGGAAACAGTACCTTCCTCAAAAAGTTAAAAATAGAAATACACACAATCCAGTAATTCCACTACTGGGTATTTACCCAAAGAAAATAAAAACACTAATTTGAAAAGATATATATTCACTCCTATGTTTACTGCAGCATTATTTACAATAGCCAAGATAGGGAAGCAACCCAAGTGTGCATCAATAGATGAATGGGTAAAGAATATGTGATAGATACACACACACACACACACACACACACACACACACACACACACACACTGGAATATTACTTAACCATAAAAAGAATGAGATCTTGCCATCTGCCATCCATTTGCATGGATGGACTTAGAGGATATTATGCTAAGTGAGATAAGTCAGATGGAGAAAGACAAATGCCATAGGATTTCACTTGTATGTGGAATCTAAAAAACAAAACAAATGAACAAACAGAAACAGACTCATAAAAACAGAGAACAAACTGATAGTTAACCAGAAGTGATGGGGGAAGGGGAGGATGGGCAAAATGGGTGAAGGGCAGCGAAGTACCGGGTTCCAATTATGGAATGAAGAAGTCCTGGGGGTGAAAGGTACTGCATAGGGAATATAGTCAATGGTATTTTAGTAGTGTTGCGTGGTGAAAGATGGTAGCTATACCTGGGGTGAGCACAGCAGAATGTACACAGTTGTTGAATCACTATGTTATACATCTCAACTAATGTAACATTGTGTCAACTAGATTTTAATAAAAAATAAATAAAATTTAAAAAAATAAAAAGCTGAACTCAAAAGAAAAAATGAAGAAAATATAAGTTAAATATACAGGGGAATATAAAAGTAAATAAGAGACAGGAAGAAATTAAGCCACATGATTTATAAATATATTATAATAATGTAAATATTATAAATAGTATTTGAAATACGAAGATTTACTTCCAAAAGTGAAAAAATCTACTGTATTTCTGTATCCTAACAAAAAAATTAGAAAATGAAATTCATAAAATACCATTTGTAATAGCATTAAACACCTAAAAATCAATGTTTTAATATATGCATAAGTCCTCTATACTTATAAACCACAAAACACTGCTGAGAGAAATAAATGGAGTGATATGCCATGCTTAAGGACTGAAGGACTCATTATTGTTAAGATATTTATCCTCAAAAAACATATCCATTCTCCCCAAATTAATTTAGAGTATACAAAGTATATATAGTATATATAAAACAGTTTCAATCAAAATCTTAGAAGTTTCTTTTCAGACTTTAAGACATTATAAAATTGAATTAATTAAGATGTTGGCCTGAGGAAAATCTTCTATTCATAAAAGAAACCATTAAAGAAGTGAAAAAGGCAAGCCACTGACTATGAGAACATATTCACAATATATGTATATATAAAGATTGATTTCTAGAATACACAAAGAAGTTATACAAATCAATAATTTAAAAAAATAAGCCAATTAAAAACAAAGGAGAGAGTTAAACAGAAATCTTCCAACAAAAGGTACAGAATAGCCAATAAGCACATGAAAAGGTGTTTGACATCATAGATTACCAGGGAAATATAAATTAAAGCCATAATGAGATATCACTATCTGGTTAAAATTGGAGTGACCATATCAAGTGTTGGTGAACATGTGAAGCAGCTAGAATTCTCATACATTGCCTGTGGGGGTGTAAAAACACCATCACTTTGGAAAATAATTTAGCAGGTTTTTATAAATTCAACATACCCTAACTTAATGACGTAATTCCATTCCTAGGAATATACTTAAGAGAAATGGAAGCATATGCCTACAAAATTACTTGTACACAAAAGTTCACGGAAGTTTTATTCCTAACTGCCAAAAACTGTCAACAAACCAGATGTCCACCAAAAAGAGTAAGTCAACTGTGGTATATTCATACAATGGATTTCTAGTCAACAATGAAAAAACAAACAAAACCAAACCTAAAGATACATGCAAAAATGCAGATGAATGCACTGAGTAACAGAAGCTAGAGGCAAAAGATTACATGCCATCTGATTCCATTTATATGAAAACCAACTATAGACAAGATTCATATATGGTGACAGAAATCAGAATAGGGTTTGCCTCTGGGGGAAGAGAGGAATGGACTAGAAAGTGGCACCAAAAACCTTTCGGGATAATGAAAACTAATGGTTACACAGGAGTACATACATCCATCAGAACTCATTGAACTACACACTTAGATCTGGGCATTTTGCTGTGTGTAAATTATTTCCTCAATAAAGGAAAGAGGGAAAAGAAAAGAATCCTGAGAGCAAAACCACTTAACCATATGAAAGAAGACACAGATATACTCAAATGTAAGTTCCATTCTGTATGCAGAATACTGAATTTATTATAAAAACACAATTTCACAATGCAAGGGAAAAGTACAAAGAAAGGAATATGAAATTAAGCAAACTGCAAAATTTTACTTTAAAAAACAGACGCACATAGAACAGATACATTTTTACAAGCCTGAGAGATTCCTCCTTTAGTAATCTGTCTACAGTCAGGGCCAGCCCCAGAAAAGTTTGTTAACATTTTTATATCGTGAAATGTAGTTTCAGTGATTAGCCTCAAAGATACTGAGCGGCAGCTGGTGGAAACAGCTGGGCTCTGGAGCCAGGTAAACCTAAATTCAAAGCCTGTCTGGGCCCAAATTGCTCTGTGACTTGGGCCAGAATCTCTACCTCTCTGCCCCTCAATTTCTTCATCGGTAAATGGAGAAAGGATTGTCCTGAACTTTATTTTTTTAGACATAAAATTTTTCTTTAATTTTTTTAAAATGTCTATTTATTTTTGAGAGACAGAGAGAGACAGAGTGTGAGCGGGGGAGGGGCAGAGAGAGAGAGAAAGACACAGAATCTGAAGAGGCTCCAGGCTCTGAGCGTTCAGCACAGAGCCTGACATGAGGCTCTGACTCACAAGCTGTGAGATCATGACCTGAGCCGAAGTCGGACGCTCAACCGACTGAGCCACCCAGGCACCCCAGATTACAATTTTTTTATTTTTAATGTTTATTTATTTTTGAGAGAGAGAGAGAGAGAGTGAGAGGGAGTGAGAGAGAGTGAGAGAGCACAGGTGGGGGAGGGGCAGAGAGAGGAAGACGCAGAATCTGAAGCAGGCTCCAGGCTCTGAGCTGTCAGCACAGACCCCGATGCGGGGCTCGAATGCACAAGCCATGGGATCGTGACTTGAGCCGAAGTTGGATGTTCAACCAACTGAGCTGCCCAGGCACCCCAGGATTGTTCTGAACTTTAAAGAAGATAACATATGGGAAGCACTTAGTTCCTGACAGATAGGCAGCTCTCACAACTAGTGGCTGTAATTATTACTGATGGGGAGGAGAGAGCCCAAGGAAAGGTGGAGGAAGTAGGTGGGAGCCCAAGTTTTCAAAAGGGAGGTGTTCCTTTTGCTGAGCAACCAACCCCTGGGTCACCTTTGCTGAATGTCTGGACCTTAGAGGGTATTTTTTATATTAATGGAACCACTGTATCCTCCCTCATTTTACAGCCCCAGAGGTCTGATTCTGGGTTGGCCCCTCAGCACCCACAAAATGACTAAATGCACAAACTCAGAATGGCTACCTGGGTTTTCCATAACGTGGACACTGTTCAATACATAGTTTTCAAGGATAATAGAAACTGCCACCGGCTGACTTCAGATCCCATTCCTTCAGAAAAATGTAATCATAGGAATAGTAGAATGACTTTCAGATCACTTTTCTAAACATGAGTTTAGTACCTCAGGGATTTCCCCATATCAAGATCCTACCTGAAGAGTCTACGTACCCTGTCCCCGGGGGAAACAGGCACGTCTGCTTCCTTATGTTTGCCTATAGAGGTTGAAGATAATCCCAGTAGAGATTATATATAATCTGGGCCCAAAATAGGATTTCTGTGGTTTCACACTGTTGTCATCGCATCACATCAGAGAATCTCAGAAGTGCGAGGATCTCTTTAGAGATCACACCATCTCCTTCACAGCCCCACTACTAAGAATCCGTGGTTAGTTCTATCATTTCCATTGTCGTGAACTTCATTACGCTGAAAGTCTCCATAATTCATGGATAGAGAGCTCAGATTGCAAAGTTCTTTCTTCTGATGAATTAAAAATCTCCCTGTCACATATTCCCTCAGGATTCCTTACCCACCTGTGGAAGAAAACCGGGATTGATGCACTTCCCCGTCACAAGGCAGGTCTTCCCCTACTTTTGGAGTAGCCAGCAATTTCCCTGACCCCACCATCCAAACCAAGATGTTCCTTATTGTTATCTACTTATGCCTGTGCTCAAAGCGCATATCACAATTTGCTATCGCTTTTTGTATGTCTTTTTTAAAGTTTATTTATTTTGAGAGAGGGGGAGAGAGAGAGAGAGAGAGAGAGGAAGAGTGTGTGTGTGTGGAGGGGGAGGGGCATTGAGAGAAGGAAAGAGAGAATCCCAACCTACAGAACCCGACCTGGGGCTTGATCTCATGAAATGTGATATCATGACCTGAGATGAGATCAAGAGTCAGGCGATTAACCAACTAAGCCACCCAGGCTCCCCGTATGTCTCTTTTATAAGAGAAGGTTAGCTCTCAGAAGGGCCACACTGAGCTGTCTTAGTTATGGCTGTACCGACAACGCATGACTGAACCTGGCACATCATGGGTACTCAATAGACACTGGATACATGTGAGGACATGTCTTTAGATATTTTTAAATAGCTCATATTCTCTCCTTAGTTGTCTATGACCAGACCATATATCGTTATTCCTTCTGAGAGTTTTCAAATTGCAAAGCCCAGAGAGCAAGCAGGCAACAAATCTCTGTAAAGGGGGCCGCTACAAAGAAATGGGAAATGGTGAGGTGGTGGAACTGGCCAGAGTGTGTGCTTTGCCCGAAGGCACTCAATTTCAAGAAATTTTTAACCACTAGGATTACTGAGCATAACATGTCTGTGGCTGGATTGGGCCTGCAGGTCACCATTTTACAAGCCCTCTTTCAACACTTCTTTCTCGAACACAGTTTCCAGATCCCTCATCTCCCTCCCCTGGAAATATTCCAGCATTTCAGTATTCCTCTTAAAGTTTGCTTAATTGACTAGGAAGTCACAGCACACGGGGCGCAGGGTACATAGCACTATTACTTACCTTCTGTGGTCTGGAGAGTAAATGACTCTCTGAGCAGTCCAGAAGGCCTGAGGTCTCTCAGCAGATGTCCCACATTGTTGTTGGCTCCAATTGAGTTTGTAGTCAATTCATCTTTTTTTACCATGAGCTGCTGACAAGCCACTTAATGATAATAATATTTATGAAACAGCCTAAACAAGGATCTCTGGCCATGGAAGAATTCAGACCATACACTTCTTGATGATGTTTTCTTTCCACACAAATCTTGATAAGAAGAACAGGATTCCCTAACTGCTCTGATCTCCCACGGACAGATGAGGCCCAAGTAGCCAATCTAATCACGAAGGGAATAGTCCAGTCAGTTGCTCTTCCTGACTCAGGTAATGAAACTAGACCAATAGACCTCGCTGCATCCCAGAATCACCTCTGGCATCCTCCCTGGAGATTCTAAGTCTGGAGCGCAAGGAATCTGTATTATCAACAAGTTCCCTAGATAATGTGGCACATCCAGGAGCCCAAATTTGGGGACCACTGTCTAGATTAACAGTATCAGCATCACTTGAAAATTCTCAAAATTGTGGAAGTGAGGCCCTGTAAGTGACAGATGCATCCTAAAAATTAAGAGCCACTGATCTAGATCAGGGTTGATGAACTTAAAAAAAAATTTTTTTTTTAAATATTCATTGATTTTTGAGAGAGAGAGCGTGAGAGGGGGAGGGGCAGAGAGGGAGGGAGACACGGAATCTGAAGCAGGCTCCAGGCTCCGCACAGCTCAACACAGAGCCTGACACGGGGCTCAAACTCACAAACCGGGAGATCATGACCTGAGCAGAAGTCCCACGTTTAACCGACTATGCCACCCACATGCCCCAACAAACTTTTTTTTTTTTTTTTAACATTTATTTATTTTTTTTGAGACAGAGAGAGACAGAGCATGAACGGGGGAGGGTCAGGGAGAGAGGGAGACACAGAATGCGAAACAGGCTCCAGGCTCTGAGCAGTCAGCACAGAGCCCGACGCGGGGCTCGAACCCACAGACCGCGAGATCGTGACCTGAGCCGAAGTCGGACGCTTAACCGACTGAGCTACCCAGGCGCCCCCCCAACAAACTTTTTAATGAAAGAGCCAGATAGCAAATATTTTAGGCTTTTGGGGGCAAGAGGCAAAATTGAAGGTATTATATTGGTACTTATATAACTGTTTAAAATGTAGCCATTTGTTATAGGTTAAATTGTGTCCCACCCTCCCCCTCTCCAGAGAAGATATGTTGATTTCTTAATTTCTAGTACCTCAAAATGCATCTTTGTTTGGAAAAATGGTCTTTGAGAAATAATCAACTTCAGATGATTATCATTAGGACAGGCCCTAATCCAATGTGGCTAGTGTCCTTATAAAAAGGGGAAATTTGGACATAGAGAGAAATACAGGAGAATGTCATCTACAAGCCAAGGAATGCCTGAGGCTACCATAAGCTAGGAGTGAGGCAGAGAACATGTCCTCCCTCACAGCCCTGAGGAGGAACCAACCCTGCTGGTACCTTGGCTTTGGACTTAGCCTCCACAAATGTGAGACAATAAATCTAAGCTTAAGTCACTCAGTTTGTGGTACTTTATTATGGCAGCCTGAGAAAACTAATACATTATTTAAAAGGTAAAAATAATTCTTAGCACAAGGGTCATATAAAAACAAGCAGGCAGATATGGCCCATGGACCATATCTAGACTATGCCCAACCATACTTGGCTCCAACATCCAGGCAATCAACCCATTGTTCTTAATCTCATAATCCCTAAGACCCAGTCTTAGCTCCCCAAGTCCAACTCAAATATTATCTCTTTGGAGACGTTTTCCCTAACCTCTCTGTAATGTTGACTGTGTACTTCAAGGGTCTTGCCCATCTTGCTCCCTGCTATATCCCTAGAAACTGACACATAGCAACTTTCAATAAATATTCAATGAATGAGTGAATTTAAGACAGATAATCAGAAGCTCTTTCAGCTGGCAGAGACTGTAAATTTCATTAATCACATTCCTTTATTTTTCAGAGAGGCAACTTAAACCTATGGGATATCACTGATTGCCTAAAGTGACATGGCAGAAAACCCAGGATTAAAATCTATTTGTCTAATCCAGATGGCCAACAGGCACATGAAAAGATGCTCAACGTTGCTCCTCATCAGGGAAATACAAATCAAAACCACACTCAGATATCACCTCACACCAGTCAGAGTGGCCAAAATGAACAAATCAGGAGACTATAGATGCGGGAGAGGATCTGGAGAAATGGGAACCCTCTTGCACTGTTGGTGGGAATGCAAACTGGTGCAGCCGCTCTGGAAAACAGTGTGGAGGTTCCTCAAAAAATTAAAAATAGACCTACCCTATGACCCAGCAGTAGCACTGCTAGGAATTTACCCAAGGGATACAGGAGTGCTGATGCATAGGGGCACTTGTACCCCAATGTTTATAGCAGCACTCTCAACAATAGCCAAATTATGGAAAGAGCCTAAATGTCCATCAACTGATGAATGGATAAAGAAATTGTGGTTTATATACACAATGGAGTATTACGTGGCGATGAGAAAGAATGAACTATGGCCCTTTGTAGCAACGTGGATGGAACTGGAGAGTGTGATGCTAAGTGAAATAAGCCATACAGAGAAAGACAGATACCATATGTTTTCACTCTTAGGTGGATCCTGAGAAACTTAACAGAAACCCATGGGGGAGGGGAAGGAAAAAAAAAAAAAAAGAGGTTAGAGTGGGAGAGAGCCAAAGCATAAGAGACTGTTAAAAACTGAGAACAAACTGAGGGTTGATGGGGGGTGGGAGGGAGGGCAGGGTGGGTGGGTGATGGGTATTGAGGAGGGCACATTTTGGGATGAGCACTGGGTGTTGTATGGAAACCAATTTGACAATAAATTTCATATACTGGAAACAAAAATCTACTTGTCTAGACTTCCAAAGTCTTTTTATTGCACCTCACCACCTCTTAAGCATAGCTAAGCCTGTCCTGAAACACCGCACTTAAGACACAACACATTATCCACATTGTTACATGAGAGGTTGTCAACTAAGAAGGGATGTTGGGAACTTAGGTATGATTAACACCTGCCTATAAAGCAGAAGGCCACAGGCAGGTTGAGCAGGAGGTACACCAGAACATTTACTGAAGAAAACTCTGTGGTAGACATTTACCAGCGCTACCTAGCTCCCATCTCCCTTTATAACCACACCTCTGTTTCATTTTGGGAAATCAGCTCTTTACCAGTGTGTAGCCATGACAGGAGGTCATTCTTAGAGGTGCCTTCTAACTACATAGAAAAAGACCAATCCATACAATACCTGCCCACAGATACAGTCAGAGGCCTGTACATGGCCTAAAGTCACTCAATGGGACACTGTCTCCCAGATTTTGTAACTCCCCGGTGATACAGGACTCAGTATATCAGTTATATATATCATCGCTGTGTAGCAAATAATCAAAACTTAGCATCTTTTTAGAAATTTTCTTCATGTTTATTCATTTCTGAGAGACAGACAGAGATAGAGTGCAAACAGGGGTGGGGCAAAGAGAGAGAGACACACAGAATCCCAAGCAGGCTCTAGGCCTCGAGCTGCCAGCACAGAGCCCGATGCAGGGCCTAAACCCACGAACCATGAGATCATGACCTGAGCCAAAGTTGGACACTTAACTGACTGAGCCACCCAGGCGCCCCCACAAATTTAGCATCTTAAATCAACATGTGTTTATTTGTTCATAGTTCTGTAGGTCAGAATTCGGGGGTGTCGTGGTTGTGTTCTTTGCTCACAGTCTGTGATGGTTAATTTTATGTGTCAACTTGACTGGGTTAAGGGATGCTCACATAGATGGTAAAATATTATTCCTGGGCATATCTATGAGGATGTTTCTGGAAAAGATCAGCATCTGAATCAATGATGGCCCTCACCAACGCGGGAAGGCATCATCCAACTGTGGGCCTGAATAGAACAGAAAAGTGGAGGAAGGGCAAATCTGTTCTCTGCTTAAGCTGGGACATCTATCTTCTCCTGTGTACACACACACACACACACACACACGTATACATCATATATGTCCTATGTATATGTGTGTCCTATATTATATATATATATATATATATATATATATATATATATACGTATATAGGTTCTGGAGAACCCTAATACAAGATCTCACAAGATGTTGGCTGGCTGTGTTCCCATCTGACACACCTCTTCCAAGCTCATTCCTGTTATTAGAATTCAGTTCCGTGCAGCTGTAGGACTGAGGTCTTTGTTTCCTTCTTAGCTGTTGGCCAGGGGTCACTTATAGCTCCTTGCAGTCATTTTGTGGTCCTGGCAAATGGACCATCTTGAAGATGGGGGGCCATCTTCAAAGCCAGCAATGGCACATAACATCATTCTGATGCTTTGAATCTCTCGGACTTCCCTTTCTGCCTTCCTCTTCTCCTTTAAAGAGCTCTATGATTAGATCAGACCCATCCTGATAATCTCCACATGTTAAGGTCAACTGATTTAGACCTCAAACCCAGGAAAATCCTTCCACATCAGTACCTAGATCAGTGTTCTGCTAAATAACAAGGGAACATGAACCTTGGGACCTCTATAGAATTCTGCCTACCTAGAGGTCATCTTCATTGCACAGGCAACAGTAGTTGTAATGTCCCAGCCACTTGGTTCCTGCTAGGAGACAGAGGCAGCTGTTCTGTTTCCTACTTCCTATTTCTTGGGCCTTTGGTGTTTCCTTGGTTCTTTTCATTCCCATGCTCCCAGCCTCTCATCAAATCTGATAACTCCTAATATAAATGAATAAATCTCTATTTACCTGATATTAGCCAAAGACTCCTGTTGTAGTCAAGAAACCTGCCTCAAGCTCCAGAAGATGTCCGGCAATCCACCACAAAACAAGGATTCTTCTGGAAGGGGGAGTGTGGTAGGATAGGGAAAGATCCACGGACAGCTCTGTCAAACAACATATCACCATCCTCATATATCTGACATGCTGCTTTAAAACATTAGAGTTGTGCTAAACCATAGGAAAGCAACCATGTTTGTTTGTTTAAATATGGAATGCTTCATGAATTTGTGTGTCATTTAGAGCAAGGATCATGCCTTATTCTGTATTATTTCATTTAAACAAAAGTAGTCAGTGGTCTATATGGTAAAAACTAAATAACTTGGTCAAATTGAACAAAGATGTTTTAATTTTTTTTTTAAAGAAGGGGCTAGACAGAAGCTGAAATTAAACAATCTGACACTAGTTGGAAAGTGAAAAATCTGTCAAAAAATCTTTTGACCTCATATGGTTGTTATTATTAATTTAAATTCATGTTTTCCTAAACCAAATAAATTCTTCCCATAGACTCAGCCAGATAACACATGCCTCGAGGTTCAGGTTTTGTACCCGAGCTTGTGTGCAAGGTCACCTTTCAATACAAAAGCTAACATGGGCAGGATTTCTAGGGCAGCTTCGATGGAAGCCTTCATGTATCAACATAGCCCTTTCCAGTCCAAAGTTTTCTCCCAGGGATTTCTTTGTTCCATGGGGTGAAAAGACTTGGTCAATCCATTTGAATCTGGTCACAAGAGCCCAACCTGTTACCTTTCAACCTAGATTTTTCTGATCATAGCCCAATTCAAAAAGTATAACTGCCTCAGACTAGACAGGGTGATTGGCCTAGGTAAGAGTGGCTAAGCAGTCCAGACTGCACAGAAAAGGAAAGACCAAAGCCACCCCCTCTCACCCTGAACCTTGATTTTGTTTATAGATGGCAACATTTATGTGGAAAAATGTGTTTGCGCCAGCCTCCTTGAGCAGCGCTGGGGCAGCTCTTTCCTCCTTTGTTGAACTGAGCTTGGAAAAAGCACCTCGGAGTGAGGAATGGCTGGCACTGGGCAGAACACGCTGTATATTTCCACAGTCTACTCCAACATAAACAGACCAGGCTTATTAGTTCATGAAAAGCCAGGAACTCCGCTGCTCAGGAAGACGAGGGCCACATCCAGGGAAATCAGGAAACAGATCAAGCTCACGCTTTGTGCCCATCTTCCTCCATTCCCTTGCCGTACATATCCAGGGCTCTTCCTTCCCTCTGCATAGCTTTGGTACCCTACAATGTGGCGTTTAGTCATTAGCTCCAGGATGAGGTGTTCTGTGCCTTTCAGGCATCCTTGGTTTTTAGGAGCAGGCAGGGGAAGTGAAGGAGACATTTCCTACTCTGAGCTCTGATACACTCTGATTAGTGTATGTAAAGGGCATTTGAGCAGCACAGAGATATAGCATTCAGACTATGGAGACTGATGGCCCAGATTTGGATCCATTTACATCACTGTATTTGTCAGGGGAAGTGCTATAATTAACAACATAAACCCCAAGTCTCAAGGACCCATAAACAAAAAACCGATTTACTACTCACTCAGGTCACTCTACAATGTGCTTTTGGCCAAGAGGCTCTGTTTTCTGCAGGGACCCAGGCTCATTGCATCCATGACATCCTCCAGGGCCCTGGAGTTAGCAAGTCAGGGAAGAGTGATCATGGTCTGGAGATGTGTCTTACTCTCACCCACTAGCCATGGACAAGCACTTAGTTACACAGTCTTACCCACCTACCTGCAAGGGAAGCTGGGAAATGTAGTGTAGCTGTGTACCCAGAGGGAAATGGAAAATGGTTTGGTGAACAACTACCCAGTCTCTGCCATAGTTGCTTACTTAAGAAAGTTTCTGTGTTATATGTTTTAGCTTCTTTCCCTATCAATTGGGTGTATTAGAATCCTCCAGAGAAACAAAATGTGTGTGTGTGTGTGTGTGTGTGTGTGTGTGTGTGTGTGTGTGTGTGTATGTGAGGGTGTGCGGGGGGGGGGGAAGCAGAGGAGATGCATACAGAGACAGAGACAGAGACAGAGGGAAAACTGAAAATCTGCAAGGTAGATTTGTAGGCAAGAGTTCTCCTAGGCTTGAGTTTGAGTCTGAAGGCAGTCTGGAGGCAAAATTCTTCTTTCAACTGATTGGATAAGGCCCATCACATTATGGAGGTATTCTGTTTCACTCAAAGTCTACTGATTTAAATTTAACCTCATCCAAAAAATACCTTCAAAGCAATTATCTAGACTAGTGTGTGACCAAATACATGGGCACCGTGGCTAGGCAAGTTAATATGTAAAATTAACCATTATGATGGGTATGATAAATTAGTATTAAAAAGCACCCAGGACCATGTCTGGCACCTAGAAAGGTCTCTGTAAACATCAGTTTACGGTCACTACTGTTGCTATATTATGTCACCACTACTACCTGAGGCCTGAACACAGAACCAGAGCACTACCACCACCTTACCACTCCCCTCAACTACCCCCATCAAACCAGCTAGGGAGTTATTGACCTAGAAAGGGCTTATCTTACTTAGACAAATATTTTCTTTATTTTTTTCAAAGAGCTTTCCCATCTACTATTTTACTCGGTCATTCACTCAAACTTATAAAGCAGGCAGGGCAAAATTATGCCTACTGTTCTTATTTTAGAGCTGAGGTTCAGAGAGGATGGCTGTCCTCCCACCCACCCTTCCTAATCCGTGTCTTATTCCATCCTCCATTTTGTTTCAGGAGATTCACCCCTGCCCAGTGTGAGAGGTGGCTTTCTTCCAACCTGATTGAAAATTCATTATCTAGATTTCCCACAGAAGTCATAATGTAACAGGTGTTGAGTAGGATTAATTGAAATACTCCTATTAATACTACACTTCAAGTATTCCATGAATTAAGTAGGTTTTTGTACACAGATCTTGGGGAAGCCAATTCACCATGTAAAACATTTGAACTATTATTCCCAAGGAAAAACAAGCCCCACTATTCAAGAAACAAGCATATGAATGAATTTGGGGTATGACTATTTGTAAGAGGGGATTCCTGCATGAGTGCTGACACCAGTACTGGCTTTAGGCACTACTAGGAGCCAGTTAGAGGTTGTCCTTTGCTTCCCATTCCCTATGTTCTGGGGCTCACCCTTTTGCAGCCAATCTGTTTTCTTCATCATTGCTTATACTAAATAAATAGGACAGAAGCAGAAGCCAAAAGTCTAGGTATCTGACTTGGCTCTGTCCTAATCAGTTGCATGACCTCAGAAAAGTCTTTTTACTTTGGTTTCCTTGACTGTAAATCAAGGGGTGGGGGGGCAGGGTTCAGGAACTCACGGTAGGCTTCCTATCAGCTACAAAATTTCTCAGTCTGCTCTGTGTCACCCTTCCATGGGGTCTGATATCTGTCTGATAACCTAGACTCACAAAGCTCAGTTTCCCCTCATCCTACATAGTGGTTCTAAAGTCTCAAAGAGGGATCATAATGACCCCAAAGCCTTCAACACACAAAGGAATTCATTGCTAGTGTTGGGAGTTCAGGCCCCCTAAATCCTATCGATGGGGGAACAGCACATTCTCCACGCTCTCACCAGTCAGCCTGAGGCTGGAGAGAGAATGTTTATGCAGGCTGAAATGAGCAGAGTAACTGGAGCCGTAAGGAGGTCAGTTGGAGAGAGTCATTCAGGTGCAGACATTGCTCCTCAAAACCCAAATCCCTTGGAGAGCAAATTCCTTCAGCTGCCTGAGCTGGTGCACTTTTCAGTGCAGTTGGTACAGAGCCTCCTTCCCAGTGAGAAGCACGATCCCCTCTCCCCAAGGACATTGGTGACCCCCACAGAACCTTTTCTCCCTGACCTGCATGCTGGCCAATCACGCTCTTCTGAAACTAGATACTGTGAGGCCAGACCTGTGCATAGCAAAGAAGGCCGCCCAGCTCATTAATCCAATGAAAGGATAGCTTTACACAGGGCACATAGCGTTCCACTCAGCCCATAATGCCTGCATGTGTCTGGGGGTGGCATTGCTGTTAAATATCCAAGACAAATCTAAGCCTGCTGAGCAGTCCACCCACTCTTGTCAACTCTGAGCAAAATAAGTCACATAGTGTAGTGTAACGCAGGCCTAATGGTTCTAAGACCCAGGGTTTGGTCCGGTTTCTATAACTTGCTTGATAGGTGACCTTGGATAAGTCATTTAAATTCCGCGGGACCTCTGGCTCTAGGATTCTATCAATAGAACCACATATAACAATGGAGTTATGACATTCCTTACTTTTATTTTCTCTCCAAAAGAAGGCTAAAAAATGAAAGAAAACAAATATCAGATAGCTTTGACATAGTAGTCTTTCAATCCTCCCACTAATCCAGTGAGACAAGTATTATTATCCTTATTTTACAGATGAGGAAACAAGGGTTCAGAGAGGTTTAGTAAATGCTATGAGCTGACTTGTGTGTCCCCAAAATTCACAAGTTGAAGCCCTAACCCCCAGTGTCACTATATTTGGAGATAGAGTCTTTTAGAGGAGGTAGTTAAGGTTAAATGAGGTCATGAGGGTAGAGACCTAACTCACAAGACTGGTGGCCCTGTAAGAAGAGAAGGACAACCCTTCCCCCACCACATGTACAGAAGAGAGGCCAGGTAAGCACACAGTGAGACAGTGCCTGGCATAGGATGTGCTCAAAAAATATATTTGACTGATGACTCCATGACATTCATTTAAACCTGAAAAGTGAAACTGAACCTCCAGTCTCTGGGCTCAGGAAGTTTGAAAATACTTTGAAATTTCCTATTACTTAATGAATACTTCAATGTTAAGAATGACAGTCATAAACCATTCAACTAGAACTGGACAATTACAAATTTTTGAATGGTTTTTGTTTTCTAATTATCCATCCACTTTAAGTCTAAATTTTCTTGGTGCTAGTTCCAGGGTACCATTAACACTGGAACAATCAACAGAAAGCAGACTCTACTGGTTTATAGCTTCTCCTATCATTTCTTCTATTTGCTTTTATCACAGTCTCTTACGGTCAGGGTAGAGAATAATTTAGGTTATCATTTATGTTATAACACATAAAATTTATTTACTTAACTGTCCTGACGACCTCCAAGATTGTCGGGGGGAGGGGTACAAAACAGTGTTTATTAAAAGTTACCATCTATTTTTAAAATGGAAAAAATTACACACATGTGTAAGTATTCATGAATGTACATATGTGTGTAATTGCCTGGGCCTACACAAAATATCCTTGAAGGGATTCACCGGAAACACTGATAACACTGGTTTTCTCTGAGGAGAACTTGGAGGATCGAAAGAAGTGGGGAAGAGAGGCTTTAAAAAATATTGCATGTGTGGTTTCTTATAACTATTACTTACTATTCTACTGTAAAATGTGCAAATCTTATGTGAACAGCTCCATGAAGTTTTACACAGGTATCCACCCATATAACCACACCTTGATCAAAATACAGAACATTTCCAAAACCCTAGAACATACCCCTGCTCCTACCTAGTCAATACCCAGCCCCCAAAGACAAGCACCCTTCTGACTTAGATCACAATATAAGTGGATCCATACAGTATGTAAACTTCTGTGTCTGGCTCCATTCATTAGATATGATGTCAATGAGATTCATCCATGTTATTTTTCATGTGGCAATTCTTTTTAATTTTCATATAATATTGCATTGTGTGAGTGAATATACCACAGTTTGTATATCTACTACTGTTGATGGACATTGAGTTGTTTTCAGTTTGGGAATATAATGAATCAAAGCTGCTGGGAGTTTTTTGGTAGCATTCTAGGAGTCTCGTGGTGGCCTTAAAGGTATTTTGGCTTTTGTAGCTATTTCCAAGCAGCTTTTCCAAGAGTTTGTTCTAATTTACACTCCCATCATCTGTGTATGAGCATTCTAGTTAGTCGCTTCACATCACTGCTAACATTCGATATTGTCAAAGGGAGATATTCAGCAAGAATCTCTATGGAGAGCAATATGTATACCCTTCTGCAGCTTTTGATTTAACCGTGCATACATATTGCCTATTTATGATTAAATAAATAAAAACATAGCATGAACACTTAACAAAAATGAAAGACACAAGCTGGAAAAAGTTATTTATCTTTATTTAATAGAGATGAATGCCTAGGAAGTCTCCAGATATTCAGTACACAAAGGGAAGCAAGGGCCCTGTGACTTGCCTTCTGTAAGTGGTGCTGGGAATCCCACTGACTTGTCAGCCTGAGAAAGAGGCAGAAACCACCTGAGACATGAAAAGTGTCAAGGACCTTAAAAGACCACTGCTCTGGCAAACCTCACTATTGAGAGTGGCCACAGGAAGCCCTGGTGAATGAGAGAAATCACAGGAAGGCTTAGGAGGTAGCATCCACAAAAGCAGTATCTAGGAGTAGTCTTTTCTGCCACCTCCAATGCTGGGACATCACCAATAAATCCCTTCCAAGAAGCACTGGTATGAACAGTAGACTGGAGGGTCAAACCAGAGAAGCCACTGTCCCATTTCTCAGGATCTCTGACACTATCACCATCTTGGCTGAATTATCTTCAACATCCAAAGAGAGATTACATTAGAGATCACCAGTTTTGGAATGCAGACTTCCTTGTGGAAGGAGGACAGCCATTCCTCAGCAGAAATGAGGTGACACTGGAGGTTCAGAAATTCTGCATAAAGTCTCCAGACAGCAAGAGAAACCACGCAACTTCCATCAGAGAAGACAACTTGGAAAGGATGGGTTAAATCATTTGGTTCAAGTGCTTTCAGCCATGACCCACAAAAACAAAAACATTTCACACTGAAACCCAACATACACAATACCAAATCTAAGTTATCATCAATGGCAAGATACACCATAATTTTACCTCTAAGCAAGAACAAAAAAGTTGTTCATAATAAAACTCATCATGGTTTCAGAGATTTATAATGAAAAAATGTATGTCTTAGAATATATCTGGGATGGAATATAGAGAAAATCTCAAGAAAAATACCAACCTTCATTATATGCAATCAACTTTAAGATTTACTTTTCTGTTCTATTTAATGTCATTTCTCCCCAAAATGCTGGTAATGGCCCATTAACTTGATTTCAAGTACATTAATGGGTTCCAACCCACAATTTGCGAAACACTGGATTAGAATTAAAGCATAGGACCTCTAAATAATTGTATTAGGAACTCCAAAGAGTTTAAATAAATCTGGTGGTAGGACAACTGAATCCAAGTGATAATTACTATGCACTATATCAGTACGCATCTCCGAGCTGAATTGCCTAGAAACCTGAGGTGGAGCAGCGTGTAAACACTGCTATGGGAATAATTCAAGACAGTGGTGTTGTGGATGTGCATTGCTATAATTAAGCCAGAAGACATGTCAGCCAGGGCATTTCTGAGTGCTGATTCCTGCATGCCTCCTGTATGTTGTAAGGTATGTCTCCAAAATTAGAGTGGCTGAAAGCCCCTAAAAAAGTGCAATAATCCTTCTCTATAACACCCCTGCCTGGGGGTGTCAGGCTACTATTTATAAACATGGGTTAGGAGGGGAAATACCCTAACTTCTGTTTTATGAGTCTCTACAGATCCAAGCATAATAGCCAACCAGAATGCTACTCTGGTACCACAGTTTTCCCCATGTTTTGGAGTCAAATCTTTTCCATTCACATGAGAGCTCAGGGAGAAACCAGACGAGGAGTTCTTTAGTTGTGTATTGAGTTGATCACTTAGCTATGCACTGAGCATCATCTGATGGCGTCATGCATCGAGCCACACAGATCACTGAATGAATTTCTACTGGAATTACAGACAAGTTGAACATCTTGTCAAGAGAGTGGTAGTACAGAACAGACTGCTGAGTTCTATTTTGTGCTTTACATGGAATGAAGACTGGATAAAAATTACCCACATAAACATAGAAATGGAAACTTTTGATTTTTCTAAAGGGTTTCCAGGAGTGGACTCTTCCCAGGAGCTCTATACACATGGATAAAACAAATGGAATTATTGTAACCTGAACAAAGTTTACTTATTTTTCCAACTTAGTAGGTTTTTAAAAAAAAAAAGTATATTGCCTTGGGGAAGAACATCTGAACATTTTCCCCCAAAAAACTAAAGTATCAGTGAGGTCAAAAGCAAATCAAGGAAAATGTGATCTAAGAAACCAAAGCCAAAGTATTAAAACTTAGAGCTTCAGAAGCAGATAATTAGACCTTTTATTGATCTCAAAAATTTTCTTTCCTTTCTCTGGCAGATCAGGCCCATTGCTATTCTCTACTAGAGCTAAGATCTTCTGAATGTTTGCAACCACGGCAATATATAGATGGTCAGGGAAGCTATATATCATTGTACAGGTTGTTCACTGCACAATGGTACCCAGCCAAGATGACTGGAGGCTGGCATGTAGCTCAAACTCCTTTTGTCCAATGTGTACCCTGGCAAGGGCTGCTTCTGCCTGGAGAGAGAGGTCTCTTTGTGAGTTTGCCACAAGGCACCATATGGGTTAGTGGAGGGCCTTGAAAATAGGGAGGGAAGGGGTACAACTAGCTCTAGCACATTTCAGATATGTGGCAAATCACTAGCATTTCTTCCTAAATATCACCCAGCTCTAGGGAATAAATTGGCATTTCAATCCAGAAATCTGAGCCTTAGTCTAACTCTATGTGTACTTACCATATATCTGAAATGCAGTTGTAATGTACTCTTAGAGCTTATTTATTAGAAATTTGGCTTGAAAATCCTCATGCAATTTGAGGATGAGAGCTGGGGGGAGAACAGAAGAGATGGAGGGAGAGGGAGTATCAGAACTGAGCACCTGTAACACAATAGTTTACTCATATGTTGAAGTATACTCAAACTATAATTATGCTCATTAAAACAGACTATACTTCAGCATATCTCCCATAACCTCGTACTCTGACCTCTGATCTTAGATGAAACAAAAACATTTCTTCCATCTGGAAAACCGACTGATTTCCATCAAAAACCCAGCAGATTTATTCTTTTAATTTTAAATTAACCAGTCAGAGCATGAGCCTAAAAACCAGGTAGGAGCATTTAGGGCTTAGCATAGGCATGACTTCAAATCTGGGCCATCTACTAAGAAGCATCAAACTGGAAACTACATATTGCAACTTCTCATTCCAGCCCCAGCCCAGCTTCCAGTATCTTCTCCCACTGCTTTTTCATACAATCTCACAAACTAGTCCAACGAACACACCTGATGCTCAACAAACCCACCGTGGACCTGGCAGGCTGCTCCTTTCTCAGCAGAACACCCAACCCCTAAGCACCTTTCAAGATTCTGCTAATAAGCCTCCTCCCCTCTCCCTAAAACATCCCTTCATTCCTACAGTTGGACCTAACTGTCAATCCTTTCAGTTCCTGGAATATATATAGCTCTATCCCATCTCAAGGCATTTCTGCACGTTCTCCAGTTTGACTCCCACTCGTACAACCCATGGCTGGCTCCTTTTCTTCCTTTAAGTCCCCCATGTTTAGACTTCCCCAGAGAAGCCATTCTTTCCTTTTTTACAGCCATTTTTTTCCTAATTCCTACTACAACTTGTAAAAATATATTATTTCTTTGTCTACTAGATTTTAATATCCAGTGAGGACAGGAACTTTATCCGTTTTACTTCCCTAGCACACTGCCTGGTGCAGAATTGGTAAACATTCAATAAATACTTGTTGAATGAATAAATAAATGGATGAACAAACCCTACAGCATTAATGTTTACCTCTTATGTAGGGCAACCATATAATTTTTCAAATGAGGACACTTTTGAGAGTGAAAGTGGATGCTAATTACTAATTATGTTGAGATAAAACAGGCATAAACCAGGATATATGGTCACCGTACATATACCTACTCCCATGTGTCTCATCTTTAACAACCAAACTTGTAAGACTCACATTATCTTTAGATGCCACTTGCGAAGCCACATTCCTTTTGTGAAGACCAGATTCCTTCTCTTTGGGATCAAATACTTGACTTGATATTTCCATAAAACTGTTTCAGCTGTGTCATTAACATCAGCTCCAATAAGGCTGAACATTTTTTCTTTAGCGTGGCCTTTGAGCATGTCTTCACTGATAACAACAGCCTCACTCAAGGAGTCCACAGGAAAGATTGCTTCATTTCAAGGCAGCTGATGCCACCTTGGATATCTAAGTTTATTTCACAACAGGCAGCATTAGTGCTACATTCAATGAGGCAAGCAATACCTCTGCAATGGCTCCACTCCAGCCTTGGAGCAGGATGGGATGGAGGAGGGCAGACAGAAGGCCAATGGTGGAGAAAGAGCCTTTTGGATTCAAACACTTCTGGACTGTAACTGGCAATATCTAGAAGACTTCTAAAGAGGAGGGATGAAGAGAGAAGAGCATGAGGGTCTGAGATAAATATTTCTGGCTTGGTTTCCAGGGTCTGCCTCTTTTCAGCTGTGTGACTTTGAAAAAGTTAGACTTTGAGTCTCACTCAGCTATTTGTAGGATAGATATAATCTTACTTAACCTGGTACAAATGAGATGATTAGTAAAATACCTAGTATAACACCTGATACATTATAAGTACTAAATACATGTTGTTATAAAAATAATAATCGTTATTATTTAATAAATGATGTCACTTTTATTATAGAGCTAGCATCTTACCATATAACATTTTACTATAACATAGTGGTCAAGAACCCCAAGTCAAGAGCCCTGGGTTCAAATTCTACCAGTGCCATTTAATATACATGAGGCCTCGGGGAAGGTATTTAACTTCAATAGACCTCAGAACTCTTATCTGTTAATTGAAAATAATTAAGCCTACATCATAAGATTGTTCTGAAGATCAAATGAGATAATGCATATAAAATGCTTGGCACAAGGCTTAGCACATACTATTGCATAACAATGTGTTTTGGAGTAGAATTTATTAGAAGTACAGGTACTAAAATAGAAATAAATAGCAAGGACAACAATCTTTTGACAAGCTTGTTGACCTGCCACAAGGGCAGGATTTGTCACAGTCTAGTGCGGTGTCCAAGGAACACCAGGGAGAGGAAAATGAAAACAAGAAAGTTGGGATATAAATTGTCCACTGAGATCCTGAGAAACTTAACAGAAGACCAGTGGGGAGGGGAAGGGGGGAAAAAAGTTACAGAGAGGGAAGGAGGCAAACCATAAGAGACTCTTAAGTGCTGAGAACAAACTGAGGGTTGATGGGGGGTGGGGGAGAGGGGAAAGTGGGTGATGGGCATTGAGGAGGGCACCTGTTGGGATGAGCACTGGGTGTTGTATGTAAACCCATTTGACAATAAATTATATATACAAATTGTCCACTGAGGATCCCAATTGGAATAAGAGTAATCAGAATGTGCATCCTCCCTGATTGTTTCTAGGTGAAGGTGGTAAGAGAGACTGGAGAACAGGAATGAAATCCCAATCTGGTAGACTTCAATGACCTCTATTTGGCCATTTGACCTTGCCATTAAAATCACATTAAAATGGTAGATTCTTTTATATATTACAACATTCATTTTGTAAACATTCACAGTTTAGTATTTCTCCTGTTTTTAAGGTCAACCATATTGTAAAATTCATACAATTTCAGTTTGGGTCCAAAAACTCCTCAAATTTTTGCCCAGTGACCTTAAAGAGCACACCTCCACCAGCCTTTGAATGCTTTCCTGACCCCACATTATTAAATTAATGTTGGATGAAAGTAGGAACATCTTTGCCTCACAAACGTTGTGATTGTTTTTAAAAGAACACTACTAATTACCTTCCCGGACATCTGACTCATTATTCCATTCCATGAAGTTTAAGACATGGAAAAATTCATTTGGAAATTTCAATTTTAATGATTCCTCAATTTACAAAGAAATTGCCTTAGGATGCAAACTCTATTCCCTTGATCGTAGCATTGGACAACTGCATATGTGCAAATAGGATTTAGTAAATACATAATACATAGTGTAGAATAAAATATTAGAACTCCAAAGTTGATACATGTTGCATCATTTGATGAAATGGAACCGAAATTTCACACACAGAAATGTAGCACATATACACATACATACACAATGAGGAAGTTTAGTCTGAAAATTTTTAAAAAAAAATTCCATTTGCTTGTAAAAAAAAATGCTCTCAACTAAGTAGACTAGAGACCCTCTGTGTACTTTGAAATTAAGAAACTGATGAGAGAGGCTTTTCAAAATCAATTATCTCCAATCTTTACAGAAACTGAAAAGACCACATTTTGGTGTTAACCTGAAAGAGCTCCTTGAAATCCAAATAAACATCATTAAAAGGAGAAAAAGAAGCACTTTTATAATAACCACGGCTGCTGGTCTGGTCACTATTATGTTTACCTAGACGTGCCATTTAAGAACCTGTTTTGCAAATCCTAAATGGGAAGGAAGAATTAGCCACACTTCAATTTATATTTACCATTTTTAAGAGTGACTCTGATTTCTTACAATTTTTTTCTTTCAAATAAAATCATTTAATCTCTGAAGACTGCATTCCTCATTTTATGAGTAAATAATCTGAGACCAAGAAGACATACCAAGAAGACGCAAAATTTAGCAAATAAAAACTCATATACAGGGGTGCCTGGAAGGCTCGGTTGGTTAAGTGTATAACTCGTGATTTTGGCTCAGGTCATAATCTCACAGTTCATGAGATCAAGCCCTGAGTCGGGGTCTGTACTGAACTTGGGATTCTCTTTCTCCCTCTCTCTGCCCATTCCCTGTTCGTTCTCTCTCTCTCTCTCTCTCTCTCTCTCAAAAAAAACAAAAAAACAAAAAAACAAAAAAACAAAAAACAAAACCCATAAATAAATAAAATAAAAACTGAAAAACAAACACATGGGAAATACGTACACTAAAAAAGTATTCATTGTTCATCTAAAATTCAAACATAACGGAGTATCCTGTATTTTATCTGACTACCTTTCCCCTGGGTTACCCAGTTAATGAATGGGAGAGCCAACGCTAGAACTGGATGTCCTTTCTGGTGTGAAGCCATTCACGAACAATTATTCTTTGAAAGCTAGATGTTCTGGAAAACTAAAAGCTATGTAAGGCAGTCCCTGCCCTCAAAGAACCTAAAGTCTAATGGAAAATGCCAGTACATCAGGAAGAGAGGAAGGAGTGTCAATGTAACCATCTCAGCAAGAAAATGGTTCTCAGCCCTGGCCGCACATTAAAATCACCTAGAGATCTTTAAAAAAGATCTTTAGTGCCCTGAGGTGCTGATTTAATTGGTCTGGGATGGGGTCAGGGAAATTGATCTTCCCCCTCCCTCCCAAAAAATATTCCTAGATAATTCTAGTGTGTGGCCTGGTTTGTATAATAAACCACTAAGACTTAGAAATCTCCCCTAAGAAATCTTGATTCACAGAGTGGATAGGTCTTTGCTAAAATGCATGTGTGTGTGTGTATGAGTGTGTATAGTGGGGAGGGTCCCAAAGGACCTTGCTTCCTGTATATCACACAGGTGTCCAAAATAGCCCTTTGGACTTTGTAGTAAGATTTGTTGAAAGAAGAGCATTTTGCTGGAATTCATCTTCCCTCCATCTGATCTTTGTTCTTAGTCATTTCTTAGCCTATATATTGTGTAGCCTGTGTCCTGAGAAATCCATCCTAAGTATACAGTTCACATATCCCTTAAAAAGAGAATAATCCAGACAATAATCTATAGTCCCCTAGTCCTATGGACTGCTCAGGATACCCCAGTTACCTGGTGCTAGACATGGAGCCTCTGGTCAGGACAGATGCTGTGGGTTTGGCATTGTTTGCATATCTTCCCACAGAGGAATCCACTAAATGAAAGCCCTATTCAATCTTATGACTTCCCATGGAGAGACAAATAAAGTGAGTGTCTCTGAGTGTCTTCACCATTGTCATTATATTTATTGTCCTGGTTAGAAAAGGGTCAGAAAGCCACAACTACATCTTCCTCTGCTCAGTTATTATTACCAAAAGACAGAGAAGCAAACGGACAAAAGCAGGATTTCTCAATACAGTCCTCACCTTCTCATTTCTCACATCAGTGTTAGGGAGGCAAGGTTCCTACCTCAAGTTTGCTGCATCTGTTCTCCAACTAGGCCATCTTCCAACACAGTGTAACTTAACATTTTAAAATCATTTTGACCACCAAGTCATCCAAAGTCCGAAGGAAATGATATCTAAGCCCCAACTCTGAGGACACATGTAGTTGTGGGTTAAGCCCTCTTCTAGAGGATCATCATGTAGATGATGTATTTAAGCCATTGTATGTCATTGTTAACCCTCCCATCCCAGAATCCACCTGGGATCAATTCATCCTATGACAACAAATGTTCTTTGGGATAGTTGGTCTGGTTTTCTGAGTTTAATGTTAAAAGACTCCCCCACCTGCCTCCCCCTTCAAAAGCGTTACACTAAAATATCTGGGACAAATAAAGAGCATGATAGAGCCAAACCAGGGCAAATGTATTGATCCAGGAATGATGAGAGGGCATATTTTTTCAATACATAAAAGGAATAAATGAATGTTCAACAATACTAATACCTGGAATCCTCAAGATCAAGACAATCAAAAATATTCCAAATGAGTCTGATTCATGTTAAATATTTCCTGTCTCAGTGACCAACAGGCCATGTTAAAACCAGTCTCAACTCTTTTTGGAAGTCTTGTTCTGTTTCCCACATGAAAGGTAATGTAAGAATTTTGATCAATGATGCAAGATTACTAATTCTCATTGGGTAATTTTCCCCATTAGTCAGAGATCAGCCTTGCCAACTCAGAGGCCTCACATGTTTTGCGGCAGGCTGCCATTAGGAACTAGCTGTCAAACTCCAGGACTAATGGAAATATATTCTAAAGGCCAAATTCTACCATTTTGCTGACATAGGGACAGTTTCTCACCAGCAAGGTAGCCTCAACTGTATCCCAAGGTCTGAGATCTCTAGTCTTCCCTCATGACCACCTATTTCCTATGTCATCATCAGCAAATCTCCATTGACTATCCCTTTTTCTTTTCCCTCGAAAAAAGCCAAAATACCCCTAAGAAAGCATTATCTTTCTTAATACTTAGTTGAACAGCAAAGGAGAGATCCAAAATTTTTAAGTTCATGGCAGAGGCATGAATTCATTCATTACACCTTTAAGGGCCAGGATATGGACTAATGAGCAAATACAGACCAATCATAAACGCGAGGTGTTCCATACCCTCCTCTGCTGTAAATCTAATTCATGGAGCCAAGAACACATACTCAGGAATAAACAGGCTGGCTCTCACTGAGGTGTTTTAAACTGACAGTTCAAGTGGTGCGATAGTGATATTCATGTAGAAAAGGATGTCAATTAGCGTGCTAAACACCACCCAAACAGGGCCAACCCATGAAGGAGAATGCAGTTCTCCTGCTTCGCATCTACAGATACCCAACTGGAGGCCCAGTCATGTGGCCTATACAAGTGCCTACAAAATCTGCAAAACCCCTGAAAGCTATGTATATAGGTGAGCCAATTCTAATTCACATGCAACAATGCAAAACCCCTTTCTTCCTCTGCCCCATGGCAAAAAGTGAATCTGTTCCATCTGTTTACAATGATTGCTGTTACTTTCCAGCATAACCATAATCTTATTTTGTAAATCCTATTCCTGACACGCCTCAAACCATCTGTCTATTCTTTCTTGGGTTAGCTTGGGGCTGTTTGGCAAATGTATGTCATTACCTGTGAGTGGAATATTTTTTAGCAGAGCACATGCCCCTTTTAAAGGCATGTTGCCATGGCTGCTAGGTGTTCCTAAATAATCTCCGATGTTTCTTCCTCTTAACCCAATATGCCTTTAGTAATTTTTAATGTATGTGAAATAAAGGCAAAGAGACAAAAAGGCATAAATGTGACTACTTGGGCTTAAGATTCAAAGTAAGTTTGCACATATTCTCAAACACAAGGAATCATTTGAAATTTTACTAATAAAATTACACGTGTCAATTTGAGGAGAAAGGTAGCTAATTGTTTCAGATTCAGACTTGCAAAGAGTTTTGGAGAAAAAAAAAGTGATAAAATCTGAGTGGTAGAATTTCTGCCATTTCTTGTCCTCACGGAGCTGGGCCTGGGTTCCCACAAAGTCTCTACATTCTCTCTCTTCTTTATCATTCTCCCATTTTGCCCTTGTTTGTAACTACAAGGAGTTGGGAAAGAACTTAAAGCCCCAGAATGGAGGATATGTGATGAGGCAATTCAAAGAGCACAGATACAAATGGACAAACATGAGAAAAGATAGCTCACCTCATTAGTCATCAGGGGAATACAGAATAAAATAATAACAAGATCACTGCTGCCCTCTCAAAATGGCAAAGATTAAAACCAATGAAAATACTTAGTCGGCTATGAGGAAATGGGTACTCTTAGGCACTGCTGGAGAAAGAGTTCATACAGCTCTCCTGTTGGTAGTATCTGGCAGTTTTTCTGGTACATACCTTTTCATACCTTCTGCTTCATTTCTGAACTTCTATTCTAGAGAAATACTAACATGTATACACACATGCAAAACAAATGTGTGAATACAAAAATATTTATAGCAGCATTATTTATAAGACCCCAAAATAGGAAACAGCCCATCAGTAGGGAAATGGTTAAATTATAGCTTATCTACCTGATAGGATATTTTGATGCTTCATTAAAATGAATGAGGCAGCTCAACATCATCTAGAAATGAAAAGACTGTTGGATGTATTGACAAGACAGCACTTTGGAGGACATTAATATGTTTCAATTTATGGAAAACAGTGGAATCTCTAGGTCTATAACAAGATGTTAAAATGAGAATCTTTCAGGGGTGCCTGGGTGGTGTAGTCAGTTAAGCCTCCAGCTCTTGGTTTCGGCTCAGGTCATGATCTCACAGTTAGCGGGTTCGAGCCAGCATCAGGTTCTGCACTGACAGCTCGGAGCCTGGAGCCTGCTTTGCATTCTGTGTCTCCCTTTCTCTCTGCCCCTCCCCCACTCGCACTGTCTCTCTCAAAAATAAACTTAAAAAAAAAATGAGAATCTTTCAGCTTTGTCTGGGGCCTCAAAGATTCAGAACAAAGCAGGAGATGATTAGTGCTCTCACACTCCAAAATGACCTGCCAGACCTCCTAGACAGACAGCACTGGGCAAAGGAGGCACCCACTGCAACCACTAGCCCATCACCCACCTCAAGGGTATAAAAGGACTGAAACTGACAAGGCTGAAAGAGTTTTTCTTTTTTTAATGTTTATGTATTTATTTTGAGAGCGAGCGAGCGAGTACAAGTGGGAGAGGGGCTGAGAGAGAGGGAGAGAGAGAATCCCAAGCAGGCTCCGCTTCCAGCGCAGATCCGGACACGAGACTCGATTCCACAACCGTGAGATCATGACCTGGGCCAAAATCAAGAGTTGGATGCTTAACCAACTGAATTACCCAGGCACCCCTGGTTGGGGCATGGTGGTGTTTCCACCTGTACCTTAATCTAATTACCAAGAGTTTTAAGGAGATTGTTGAGAACAGACTGTTGTACCGACGGATCTGTGACCAAAGCTCATCTGTTGGCAAGAGGTGGGACCCAGAGACACGGGGAGGCCCAGGACTGAGTGCGCTGCACTGCAGTGACTGTGTTCCTCCTAAGAGCGGCAGCAAGACTGCATCTGTGTTCCCTCTGGGCCACATGCAAAAGAGCCAACCAGGATCCTTTTAAAAGGGGCCCCACCTGTAGACATGCTTTCAGCACTCTCCACTCATATCCTTCCCATCTCTTGATCATATTCACACACCTGCTGGGGTGGTGAGCTTTCATTCTCCCGGCAGCACCTGCATCTTTTGTCAGAGGATGCCCTCAAGGTGGTGGACCCCCTGTGTGCACAGACAGCCAGAGAGCCTAGGGACTATGTTTGAGACTTGAAAGGACTGGAGGAACTGTTATATATATGAGTGTCCAAGAAAGTTAGAATGAGCCTGCATATCATCTTTACAGAGACAGCACTGGGAAACTATTCCCTACCTTTACTCTATGGAGTCCCAGTCTTTCAATAGAATGTTAACAAGTACACATACAGAACAGTGTAAAGTCTGGATGTTTACACACAAAACCAACTGCGATCTCCAGAGAGCAGAGTGTGCTAGAAGATGAGTGAAAAGAACTTGTACATTTCGTTCTATACACTTCTATACCATTTAATTTTTTTAAAAAACAAACATTTGCTCATGTTTTTGGTAAACAAAAACTTAAGATATTACAGACACCCACACACATACACATTCATCGTATAAAAATTCAGAAATTTAAGAGAGAGAAAACAAACAAACCATGCACATAATCTCACTCTCCCAGATCCCACCTCCGTTAGTATCTGGGAGGTTTTCATTCCCTTCTTTTTGCTTTGAGTGGGTACACTTGCTTTGGGGAGGTAGGTTCTCACTGGGCTCCACCCGAATTGTTAAATTAAACAATGAAGAGTTGCAAACATTGTTTACCACCTTCACCATATCTTCTGTGGCTGTTCTGGCCATATGAAAATTGGAGTTTAGCTTAAAGAAAATTGATTTGATACTACTAGGTTTCCCTTATATAGCTTAAAATGCTCACAATCAAGGGGCAAATAAAAAATCACCAGTGACGTTTCATGCACTGCCTCTAGACAGTAGCAAAGTGGAGGACTAGAACACTGGAATTGACTGCTCCTTTTAGGAAACTGGAAATGCACCTCCCTTGTCTGGCTGGAAATGCATATTCAAGTCGAACCTGCCAAGGCTCACTAAGTCTGCCCAGAAAGCCCAGCTGAGCCTCAAACACCTGAATGCAAATTCAAGAGGAGATTTTATTTCCTTTCAGAGATGCACACAAAAATCTAACCTGTTGCAAATTCAACTCCTAAAATATACAAGACACAACTTGAGACCCCGAGCAAATGAAGTGGCTGCTACACATGTGGAAATTACCTCCTTGTTTGTTTTCAGTCTTCCTGTTTCCCCTGGGAACCAGAGAGAAAATTCAATTTCTAAACCTTGAAGCAGCATGAACAATGAACAATTGTTAGCCTAGAAATAGCAGATGAAGCCTATTACTGCACAATGGAAAGTAAACGTATTGTCTTGAGGTTGTGTTTACTATACCGGCTGGGTGGGTAAAATGATACAGTAGAAGGGAGGATTGGTGTCCTACTCATTAGAAACCCCTGAGAAACCCTCTACACCGAGGGGAGTGTCCAACTCCTTTCTGTTTTTCCTCTTGTTGAGTATAGGTTTGGATAATTATATGTAATTTCTCATGTCTGACTACATGAATGAAACTTCTTACCAATTTCCACCAAAACCCTATACCAAATCAATTGAGACAGGATCAACGGAAAGCCAGTACCACACAAAAATTCAGGAAAGGTCTTCATATTTCTCACTTAAGTGGCAAACCAAAAGTCTTGACGAGGCGACAATCTCATGATCCAGCAAAACAGCAACAGAGCACACAAACATTCTCTTGGCTTGGAATATGAAAACTTTTTACAAGAGTAAATTAAATTGAGCTGAAATTTTAAAACCAGGAATGGCAAAGTGTACTTCTTACCAAATTTGTTGGAATCCAGTCATACACTCGGAATAAACTCCAACTGGTGCTAAAGTCCAGTTTCCTTTTTGAAAAAGAAGAAAGAAAAATAAACTAGACTTTAAAATGCAGCTTTTGAAACAAGGTTCCAAGGGCTACTTGGATGTTGGCTGGTGCTGACAAAACAATACTAACAAGTTGAGTGTAAATGAATCAAAACCAGAGAGATTCCATTTCCCCCTCAAGAAAGCGAGTGTTGTGGGGGGGGGGGGGAGTGGGCGATAAATAAATAAAAGCTTCCCAAAAATGTATGTGAATTTTCACAAAAACCACAGTGTTCTGCATAAAAACTAGAGAGACATGTCTTCTGCCCTTCAAGCAGGGCTGGGTTTTTAAGAAGGTGACATGGAGGGGTCAAAGTGTGACATCCAGGCCCGTCTGTGCCAGGTACTGACCTTCGGGAACATTGCTTTGATGTCATCCTCACAATAACCTGCACGGCAGGTGTTCATCCCCCACCTTAGTGATGAGAAAATGAAGCTCAGAAAATGAAGCTTGAGTCACCTTGTCCAGATCACTCAACATTACTCTGAAGGACATCTGTATTAGGAAACCATTCACACACACCCATGCTCCTGCTACGCGAGAGCCATTGCTTACTTAGCGAGTAGACTTAGTGACGTTTAAGAAGACAATTTTGAAGCACATTACTAGTGCAATGCTACATCTTGTCAAGGCCAACAGCTGTACTGGCTTAGAAAGCGTCTGGGGTAGAACTGGGTGGGGGTGGAGGGAGTCTCATCCTGATTTACCTTAGGGTCATTGTGAATTCATGTCTAACGCCAAGTTACTCAACTTTGTGGCAAGTCTATACTAAGTACTTTACTTGCGTTAACTCCTTTCATTCTCAAAAATGACTCTAGGAGTTTTGTAGGATTTTTATCCCTAAGCAAACTGAGGAATGAAAGGACTAAGGAAGAGGCAGAGCCATAGAGGATTCTAACCCAGCCTGTCTGACTCTTCCAGACCCAGCACATGTGCTCTTACTCCCTTTACCAAACTGAAGGGCATCATCCATGTATGACAGAACTGAGTGCAGGATGACTATAACCCCAGAAATTAAGCAGCACTGGCTTCTTGTTTTAGTCCATTCAGGCTGGGATAACAAAATATCACAGACTGGGCAGCTTAAAAACAACAGAAATTTACTTCTCATCGTTCTGGAGACTGAAAGTCTGAGATCAAGGCCACAGCACGGTTGGGTTTTGGTGAAGGCTCTTTTCCTTGTTTAGCTGGCACTTCCTCACCATGTTCTCACATGGTAGTAGGGACTGGAATCTCTCTGGAACCTCTTTTATAAGAGCACTAATCCCACTCATGAGGGTTCTACCCTCATGACTTAAGCCCCTCCCAAAGGCTTCACCTACGAATATCATCAGTTTAGGGGGTTAGGATTTCAGCATGAAATTTGAAGAAACATACACCTTTAGACCATAGCACTTCTCAAGGTATGTGACCATCAGAACTTGATAGTATCTTCCTACCCATTCATTGGTTCACCCAACAGTAGTGATTAAGTGCTTACAATATATAAACATAGGGAGTTACAAAGAGATCAAGGATGTGCTGGTCTTTGTCCTCAAGAAACGTAAACACAACAGCCCCAAGTTGTTCCCATCTCAAATTTACTTGGTTCTGGATTTTTCCCTGGCCTTCTGTTATTCTTTACCTTTTCAAGTCACTTATTATTATATAATTTCTTTCTTTTGGACCTATCCAAATTTATGGTTTAGATTAGTTTGTCCCTGAGACTAGTGAACCTCATTTAGAGTCAAACAAATGGAGAGACAACTTGAAATCAAGGAACTCTTTGCACTCATAGATTATTAGAATTTGAAATACTAGAATTAGAATTTGGAGAGATGGGCCCTGTATTGGTCAAAGTAGGCTATCTGCTATAACAAAGAACCCCAAAAGTTCTTATTGTTCTCACAAAAGCGAAAGCCCAAAAGTTCTTATTGTTCTCACAAAAGCCAATGTGTACGTTCCTCGTTAGGCCAGTTTCCTCCAAGTGGTGACATGTGGGTTCCGGGCTATTTCCATGCTGTGGATCCACCATCTCGACAAAGGGTTTCAAGACACCCAGGCCTCATCCAGCTAGCAGACAGAGAGCCAAGAGAAACTTCAGAGAAGGTACGTTACTCCTAACTGCCTCTCCCGTTCCACTGGCAAAAGTTAGTCACGTGCCCAGCCAGACACTAAGGTTACCAAGAAAACTCTGTAGTGTAGGGAGCATGTAGTAGTTAGTAGAGATGTTAGTAGTCGATCTCTAACACAGACTCCATAGCCCACCACCACCGTCACTATGCAGATGAGAAAACTGTGTCTCAGTGCAGCTAAGTGAGCCTTCCAGGATACAGGAGCAGACTCCATCTTCCAATACAGTGCATATTTACACTTTCTAAAAAGCCATTTACTACTTTAAAAAATTTTTTTAAATATTTATTTTTGAGAGAGAGAGAGAGAGAGAGAGTGAGTAGGGGAAAGGCAGAGAGGGAGACACAGAATCCGAGGCAGGCTCCAGGCTCTGAGCTGTCAACACAGCCCCATGCGGGGCTTGAACTCACAAACCGAGAGATCACGACCTGAGCCGAAGTCGGACACTTCACCAACTGAGTCAACCAGGCACCCTGCCATTTATTGTTTTTATCTCTTACCTCATGCTTACTATAGAAAATTTGGAAAATACAGAACTTAAGAAAATAAAAATTATAATCTTCCAACAATAATCACTATCTTTTGATGCCTATCTCCTAGTCTTTTCCATATATTTGTGTATGTATTTTACATACATATTAATTTTTAGTTACAAAATATTTCAAACGTACATAAAGTAGTATAAACAAACCTATATATCACCCTATATATCACTGTTTAACAAATGTTAACATTTTGCCATACTTTCTTCAGTTCTCCCTCTCTTTTTTAAAAATAAAATGGGTCCAGAGGTGCCTGAGTGGCTCAATCAGTTGAGCATCCAACTTTGGCTCAGGTCATGATCTTGTGGGTAGTGAGTTCGAGCCCCACATCGGGCTCACTAACGTCAGTATGAAGCCCACTTTGGATTCTCTGTCCCCTCTCACTCTCTGTCCCTCCCCCACTGGCGGTCTTTCTCTCTCACAAATAAATAAATGTTCAATAAATAAATAAATAAATAAATAAATAAATAAATAAAATAAAATAAAATGGGTCCAGCTAAAACCCAACCTCCATCTAATTCTTTCTCCTTCCTAACAGAAACCTAGGAAGTGCCATCCTGAAGCTGAAGTGTATACAGATCCTGTGCATATTTTTACACTTGTATTATATATCTGTACATGGATAGTAAAATTCCATGATAGTGTATTCTTTTGTATATTTAACATTTTTGCATGAGGGGTAAAATGACACATGTATCCTTTTGTATCTTGCTTTTTCCAGTCAGCAGTATGCTTTAAAATTTAGCCATGTTGATACATGGATATCACTTTCATTCTCCTGAACTACATGTGGTATCCCATTGTATGACTAAGCCACAGTTTATTTATTCTACTGGTATACAGTTAGATGATTTCCACTTTTTTCCCTTTATAATCATTAAAAAACCAAATTGGCATCAAATTATAACACGGGACTGTTTCCTGCTTTTTCCATTTACCATCAAGTATTCGTACATATATTCTTTGAGACTATTATTTTTAACAGCTGCATAGCATTCTCTCCCAGGAACATACCAAAATTATTTAGCCATTCCCATGACCATCCTTTTAGGTGCATGGAGGCACATTAACAAACAAAAACTAAGAAGTGCCTGTAGAGAGGGAAAGTACTACCAGGGTTCAGCAGCCATGTTCTGGTCCCACACTCTCTAGGTTCAAATCCCACCAAGTCCACTTTCTAACTGTGGGACTTTGGGCAAAACCTTTAACTCCTCTGTGTTCTATAAAATAAGATTGATCGTAGTACTTACCATGAATCCCACAGTCATCCCATGGGTTTATATGCTTCCTGGCTTTGGTTTTATTTTGTATTCTCTTGCAGGCAAACAAGGGGTAATCCTGCATATGTACGTCAATCTTGCTGACAGAAAGCAAGTCTCATTCAGAGGACAAGAAGTCTTGTGAGAGGCAAATTACTGATTCTAGCACAGTGCCTGGGACACAGAAGCACTAAGTGTTATGCCAAAAGTGTTTTATATTTGTAGTGGCTACACATTCAAACACGTGTGTGCACATACACTGCCACACAAATATCTACAACTCTGTCATATTTTAGGCACGTGACATGGCGCTGTTCCACCCCAACTCTTCCTTATTGATAAGGCTTCCCAATCTGCTCCTTTACTGTTCAATCTAGCAAATCTTCCAGTTTTGTTTTCTTCGGCTAGGAATCCCTTTAGACTCCCCAGCAAGCCGTATCTGACATGTTATACACTCAGCAAGTGTCACCAAAGCCTCTAACTGACTTTATGAAGTTCTCAGACTCTCCCTTTTGCAATTCAATTCAACCAAATGGTCTGTCCCTCCCAACATTTTCAAGTGTCACCTCCCACAGGCTCCTCCTCTCTTTTGTTTTATGAATGATGTCCCACTTCTCAACTGCCATCAGCTGGCTCAAACCTTAGTGCAGATTATCTTTTCAAGGGAATATAAAGAAACAAAGCACAAAACAAAGAAACCCACTAGGGTTTTTTTAGTCATTCCAGATAGGGCTCAATAAAACTTCATTGGCCTCAGGAGATTTCCCCTAATTCAGCTAAACAAACAGTCTTCCTTCTACTCTTAGGAATGCTCTTGGGCAGTGTAATGGCCTTTGAAAAACTGTGGAGCTCCTGACCTGGAAAGGGGGATGAAAGGAAGCTATGCATGAGCAGTGAAGCAGTCAAGCTCCAAGTCCTGCCCTCACCTCTGCAATCAGCATGCTCCAAAATCTGATGAGAACTATAAGCTCACAAGGAAGTACTTACTACACAACTGGTCACTACAATTTCCAAATGACCGAGGATGATCATGGCACCTTTAATCTTGGTAGTGCCTGGGGAATACTTAAAAAAGGCCCTCAATTGTTGAAAACCATCATGGTTAGAACTATTTCCATATTATCAAATATGGTGTGAATTAGCTTCAAAAAACAAGAAAGAAGTTTCTAAAGATGAAACACACACACACACACACACACACACACACACACACGCACATCTCTATGTGATAAACCTAGTTGAAAAGAAGATTGAGTCCCACCCATCCTTTCATGGGGAAAATTAGTGCCTTTTAATCTCCAGGAATTTATTTGCTTTCCTTAGCTGTAAGCTTAGTTACAATCTTCCAACTCATTACTATTAATTCCTTTTCCTACTGAAGCCTGATCAGAACTAATTCTCTTTTGAGAAGTCTTAGCAATGAAATCCAAATGGAGTTTTGCCCTCTGACCTACATCATTTGGGATTACTCCTATGAGACCATGTCTAGACTCTTAAGAAAAGCCAGGGAAGATGGTGTCCTTGATTGCTTGATTGTGTTCTTTGAATTTAGGGATGTTAGATAACTCTGTTGCCCCTTTATATACCCTCAGGAGTCCCAGATCCAGTTTTAAAATTGTGGGGATACAAGAATAAAGTAGACACGAATCTTAGTTGGTCTATGATCGTGTCATCCAAGACCACACTTTCTTTATAAGTATTAGGAACTGAGGATTTCACAATCACAGGTAGATGCCTATTTGTGACTTTGCTGCATACCTTCTTTTTCTATGGTTATGGTGGGGTTTTTTTTTGTTGTTGTTGTTGTTTTTTTTGGGGGGGGGGTTGGTCTAGGGAACCAGCAAATAAAGGGATTTATTTTAAGACAATTAGCACTGATTGACTAAACCATAAACATACCCTACACTCTCATCCTAACAATTCACTCTCAACTACTCCTTTATCAAAGAAAGAGAAACAGAGGAGGAGGAAGATATAATAAGTACATGTGTAGGGAAGGAGGAAGAGAGAGAAGGAGTAAAAGAAAGAGAGGAAGGGAAGGAAAAAAGGAAGGAAGGAAAGAAGAAAGGAAGGAAAAGTGTCGTCTGCCATAATACCTGAAAAAAAAAATGATGAAGTAGAAAGACTTCAACTTTATGCCTAGTAAGGCCCCCAACTCTCAGTACATTCTACATAGAGAGAGAGAGATTCACAAAGTCTACACCACAACTAAGCCCCTCAAATACAGCAAGACTTACAGAATATGATAATGAACAAAAAGTGTCCCACAGAGCACCTCTAAAGTATCAACATTGCTTAGCATCTTAAATTAATACAACCTTACACTGCTAGGTTCTTTTTAATATCATGAGCCTTGCTGCTACACAAAATGGGGTTCTCTCAATTGGAATCGAATCTGCCTCAATCTGGTAACTGCTGCATAGAGCACTCACTGCCTTATAGGGAGAAAGGATGGTACAGGGAAGAGCAGAGTCAAGGCCACATGGAAGTAGCCCTAGTTCTGTCTGACAACTGACTATCCATCTTGGGCAGGACATTTAACCCCCTCAGAGCCCATTTCTTTCTCTGTAAAATTTACTAGACAGTTTCTCATGGCTCTCTCTGCACTAAGAAGTCTAGCCCAAAATTGATAACTAATTCATGTCCAATGTTTCCTTCATCAGCAAAATTAAAAAAAAAACCCAATACCTACTTAAATAGCATGGTATGTGGAATACCACAGAAATTTAAATCCACTGTATACATCTTAGAGAACTTTCAGTACATTTGACTTAGAGGTATAGAGTGGCAAAGTCTATGAATCATAAAGTCTCCAAGAATCGAAGGTCTATGGTTCAAGGATCCATGGTTCTCTAGCTCCAAGATCTTGCTCTGAGAAAACAAAACTCTTGAGACTCAAAGAGAGAATTTACCTGGATTAGACTCATACTGAGTATGCAGGGTAGTGACCAGCCTTGTAGATAGTCCGGGAGGGATCTGCCTTGCCACCTGTAATTCAGCCCTTGATATAAAAAGATTTGGGATGGGTGTGAATAGGGATGCAGGGGTTGGATAAAATAAGAGAAACTGAAGAGTCTCAGGACATTTCTGCTGTTAGTGTTGTTCCCACATTCTGACTTCTGGGAACTGCAATCTACTGAGCATCCTGTTATTTGGAGGAGCACAGGACAGTCAGGAGACAGAATGGGACATTTTCTTATTTTATGCCCCCATCTTACTCCCCCAACTGACTTGGCGGTAGAATAGCAGTAACAGCAAAGGCCACACACCTAGAAGTAAACTGAGTATAAAAAGAGGACACGCACAGAAATGCAGTGGGAGCCTGAGTGATGCAGACATCCCTTGCTGCAGATAAAGTACAGAAATGAGAAATCACTGGGTTCAGCCTTCTATGTGGTGGATGTTAATCGTGCTCCAAGCATTATATAAAGGTTGCATTAATTGTGTGCATTCTTTGGTAAGGTTGGCTCCTGCTCTCCAGGTCAAGTGAAAAAGGACCAGCAAGAATCCTGAGAGCACAAGAGGAAAGCAGCCCACATCCACAGAGACTGCGTTCCAAGCTGAAAACTGTTTTCATTGCGATGGCTCAAGACCACCAAAGAAAATGCTGAAATGGATTGAAAGGCTGTTTCTGACTGAAACAAGACTGTACATTTACAAGAACATTTACCGTAGAGAAGGTAAATACTGTAGTCAGCCAAAAGATAAGAATATCTAATCCATAGGCAAATTACAGTGTATAAAGATTGTCCTTACATTTTCTAAGATTTTTCAAATTTGCATGTTGAATCTTTTGGCAGACAGATTCAGAAGGCAACTGACACCCAAACAGGAAGAAATCCCCAGGGAGAAGGCCAAGTTTCTGAGAAGTTAAAACATCTCTTCCAGAAACTTAACAGGAGCCCATGGGGGAGGGGAAGGAAAAAAAAAGGTTAGAGTGGGAGAGAGCCAAAGCATAAGAGACTCCTAAAAACTGAGAACAAACTGAGGGTTGATGGGGGGTGGGAGGGAGGGGAGGGTGGGTGATGGGTATTGAGGAGGGCACCTGTTGGGATGAGCACTGGGTGATGTATGGAAACCAATTTGACAATAAATTTCATATATTAAAAAAAAAAAAAACATCTCTTCCATTTCTTTTCTAGTTAATGCCTCGGGCTTCTCCCCAAAGAAAAAAAGCTGCAGATACTTGATTGGCCTTCATGTTGCATGTACACAAGAGCTAACAAACTAGCCAAGCCTGCAAAAAGTCTCGTCGGGACATTTTCGGGATTTAGACCAAACGGCTTAGAAGGACCTGGTGAAAGCTTCGTGAATGGAGGTGTTCCCCCCTATCATGGAAGCCAGGCTCATGCAGTCAGAAAAGTCAACACTGCTTATTGGCAAATGCCTAGATAGTCAACGTGTTGGAAAGCCTGAGTAGTCTGATGGTGTCATCCCTATTTTCCAGGCTGAGAGATGAGGATAAAAGTTGAATAAGTCATCCATCCGTCAGCTGCAGCATCATGGAGTGCCAGAATCAGGGTGCAGCCTCCCTCCCAGACCACACCCCCCCCCAACCTGCTCCCTGCCAGGGCTCCCCAAGCTTCAGCTTCCCTTGGTGCTTCTCACGTCCTCTGATGTCCCCAGTCCTCTCCATGAGGAGACTCACCAGCAACAGAGAACAACCAGGACCAAAACACTTGCAAACCCCTCAGAGCTTCAGAAATCTTCAAGGAACGAGTATAACCACCCTCCCCCAAACCCTGAAGAATTGGACAAGCAGGCAGGGAGGCTGTTTGGTGGATAAGGGAGGAGTAACTTAGCCACTCTCTCTTCTTCTCGCCTCCCAAGAAGAAACAGTAATAGCACAATTCTTCCCCTCCTTGTCACCCGATTCATCAAGCAGGTGTGGCCAGGAACTAGAAAATTCTCAGGTGTCGAACTCATCCTTCCTCATCCTGGGTGTCCACCAACTGGCAGTAAGAGATTTACTGGGGGAAGAAAAACTGGGATTTTCTTTTTCTGTTCTTTTTTTTAAGATTTGAGACACATTTATATGCATTTTACACTTTAATAGGAATTCTTAGAAAAGAAAAGGTGAGGATTGGGGGCCGGGATGTGCCCTTTCTGTGGGAGCCTAGACGATGGTCAACTTGGCAAATTAAAGGCACTCATATTGGGCTCAGGAACACACAATCTCCTCAGCTTCCTTCTTTAGCCGCATGTGGTAGAGTTTTCACTTTTAACAATAATTCTTCATGGAAGAAGGATGAGAGTTGTACTTAATGAAGTTTTGGAAAAAGAATCTGATCCTTGCTCTGGCGTTCAGATGCTGCATCTCTGTAAACAGAGTGCAAGGGTCTTTATAAGATTTATAGGAAATGGCAATTGGCAGAGAAAACATTAGCTCCTACTCTGGCCCCATAAAGCTGTACGGCTGGCTTTGTAGAGCTCTCAAAGAACGTTATTGAAAACAAAGGGGAAATCAATACCATTCAGTTCACTGCCAGCTGTGGGTCTCCAAAGCGAATCAACGTAGCTTCACCTACCTCTCTGAACAGTTAGCGTAGGCTTCAAACAGACTGCAATATATTCACAGCCCCCCCCCGCCCCCAGTCCTTAGAAGATTGTCCCTGCAATGAGAGGTCTGCAAAATCTTTCATCTGCAAGGTGGTAGCGATGCAAGGAGTTTTCAGTTCAGGGCAAGTGATAGGAAAGAAATAGCCACTTTCTGCTCGTCATGCAGTGAATTTGATACCAAGGCTTGTTAGATGTGAACCAGCCCTCCCAGTTGAGTCTGTCCAAGTCTACCAGTAGTGTCTCAGGTTACCAAGAACCAAGTAATTAATAGGGGTGGCCGGACTAATTATGAGTTTGGAAAGGAAAGAAATGAGAAGCAACAATCATAGTGAATGGGGTTTTATATAACATAATACAAAGTCTTTACTTCAGACTTTGTTACAGGGATGCTAACGACTATCGAATACCCTCCTCCCACCTGGAAATAAAAAATTCCAAATTATGGTCTCTCAGGCCTTCCGCTTAGAACCTCCTCCTTTTCTGCCCCAAATGAGACAGCATACAGGTTAATACGCCAATTAAACCTCCACGAAGCAAGGCCTTCTTCAACATTCTCTTCTGTTGTGCATGAGGAGCTCTGCACAGGATTTCACTGAATAAAAAACAAGCTGTGCTTCTAATGTCACAAACAGCCCCTCCCCAGCAACTCCCTTAATTTAAAGTTGACGGCCTATCTCTTCACCTTGTCAGTCTTCAAATGCTTATTCTCTAACCATGACAGGGAAATGCCAAGTTCTCCACACAGAGAGGAAAAGTTCCTCAGTTATGCATCCAAATGTACTTGTCACACAAAAGAGCCCCAGTACTGACTTGCCCGAGTCAGCTTTGAGCGACAAACTTTAGCCCTTACCACCCTGAAGACAAAAGCAGGCACACATAAACGTGGTGGCAGCTCCTGGCATGGGCCAGGTCAGGCCAAGCATTCATGCCGGGAGTGTGGAATTTCCCTGTCACATAAAACCATAGCGGGGTCAAGAGGCAGATACACTAATCAAGGAGCAGAGCGGGACCTTTCAAGGTCTTCTCTGGCTTCGATGCTGGGAGAGGTAAAGCCGTCCTTCTGGCAGGTTTAAATGTCTAAGCAAAGGAACTTTACTCCATTAGTGAATCCCTCAGCAGACTGACAAGGCAACTTATAATAAATAAAAATGTGCTGAACACCTACTCTGTGCAAAGCATTAAAAGTTAAGAACTTCTTAAGACTATAACGTAGTGGAGCAGCAGGGCGCCTGGCTGGCTCAGTCAGAAGAGCATGCGATTCTTCATCTCAGGGTTGTGAGTTCGAGCCCCATGTAGGGATTTTATTTTTATTTAAAAATAAAATCTTTAGGGGCGCCTGGGTGGCGCAGTCGGTTAAGCGTCCGACTTCAGCCAGGTCACGATCTCGCGGTCCGTGAGTTCGAGCCCCGCGTCAGGCTCTGGGCTGATGGCTCGGAGCCTGGAGCCTGTTTCCGATTCTGTGTCTCCCTCTCTCTCTGCCCCTCCCCCGTTCATGCTCTGTCTCTCTCTGTCCCAAAAATAAATAAAAAACGTTGAAAAAAAATTTTTTTTTAAATATAAAAATAAAAAAAATAAAATAAAATCTTTAAAAAAAGAAGTGCAACAGAATCCAGCTCCACTGGGGGTGTAAGCCTAGCCAATTATGGTTAACCATACAGCATTCGGATGCCCCATGAGTGACAGCCGTCTTTCCAATAGCCCTTACCCTTCCGTCCTTGCTGACAAAAACTTGACTTTGTTCAATTATCAGGTGACTGTGTTTTCCTGAAGGGTGATCTTCTCCACAGTCTGAAGGGGTGAACCTTGATTGGTCAAAAACTAATGATTCTAAACTCTTCCTGCACACTGGAAACACCCGGGAGTGGCTTAAAAGTTTCAATGATAGGGCACCCGGATGGCTCAGTCCATTAAGCATCCGGCTCTTGGTTTCTACTCAGATCATGATCTCATGGTTCATGGGTTAGAGCCCCGCATCAGGCTCCACACTGACAGTGTGGTGCCTGTTTGGGATTCTCCCTCCCTCTTTCTGTGCCCTCCCCCCAATAAATAAAATTTTTTAAGAAAATAAAATTTCTAGTGTTTGGGTCCCACTCTAAGACTGATTTAATCGGTTGGACATGGATCCCAGCATCCAATAGTTTTTAAAATCCCCAGGTGATTCTAATGTCACCAGTGGTTGAGAATCACTGGTCTAAATCAACACAGTTATTTCATTCTGTCTTTAATGACTGGCTTAAGATTGGTCATGTGGTTTAATTCAGGTCAAAGATATGAGAAGCATCTTCTGGAAGGCTTTTAGGAAAGTTTTCTTCAGGTTTAAAAACACAAAAGGAAGGTAGGTGCTTTCTTCTCCTCTTCCAAACTTTGGACGGTGTTTGTTTGTTTTGTTTTTTTAAATAAGTTTATTTATTTTTGAGAGAGAGAGAGAGCAGAGGAGGGGTGGAGAGAGAAAGAGGGAGACAGAGAATCCCAAGCAGACTCCCCACTGTCAGCACAGAGCCTGATGCAGGGCTCAAACTCACAAACCGTGAGATCACGACCTGAGTCAAAACCAAGAGTCAGATGCTTAATGGACTGAGCCACCCAGGCATCCCTGGACAGTGTTTTGAGAGGAGATGAGGCCTGAATACGGGCAAACAATGTGCACAGTAAAGGAAAAAGTCAACAAGGCCCTCAGAAGACAAAGACAGATACTTAGTCCATGATGATACTGTTGGACTGATGAAGTAACCAAAGCAGCAGCCCTCTTTCCTGTAGACCAGTGACCCTCCGGTAGATCTTGCTGCACACCGTGAACACTATTCTTAAAAACACTGATGCCAAGAAAAAGGAGGCACCTGGGTGGCTCAGTCAGTTGAGCACCCAACTCTTGATATCAGTTCAGGTCATGATCTTGCGGTCATGAGATTGATCTGTGTCGGGTTCCAGTCTCCCTCTCTCTCTACCCCTCCCTGACTCGTGCACTCTCTTTCTCTCAAAATAAATAAATAAGATCAAAAAAAAAAAAAATACTGACGCCTAGGTCTTGCCCCCAGAGGAATCCAATTTAACTGGTTAGTGGTGAGATATGATAATCAGGATTTTAAAAAATATGCCCAGTTGGTTATATTGTACAGCCAAATTTGAGAACCAGTGTTCTAGATTTCTTGTTGAGTGTGAAAACAAATTTCCTATTGTTTAAACCAGTGGTTCTCAAAGTGTGCTCCCCTAGCCAGCACTATCAGTATCACTTGGAAACTTGTTGGAAATGCACTTTTTCGAGTGTCACCCCTGACCTACTGAATCAGAAAAGAGTCTAAGATAACATACATCTGACATACACTCTTCCATTTCATATATATTTGCCTTTCTAATTACATTTGGCCCAATGTCAGGAGAATTGTCAAACATACAGAAACGTTGTAGTTTCTGTCTGGTGAACAAGTAACATTTTGCTGTATTTGCTTTACCATAGATCTCTACAACTACTCAGCTCAATCTGTCCATCAATCCATTTCTTAGATGTGTTTTAATTTTTTTTTGTTTAACATTTATTCATTTTTGAAAGGCAGAGAGAGACCGAGCACGAATGGGGGAGGGGCAGAGAGAGAGGGAGACACAGAAACAGAAGCAGGCTCCAGGCTCCCAGCTATCAGCACAGAGCCCGACGCGGGGCTCGAACTCACGGACCCGCAAGGTCATGACCTGAGCTGAAGTCGGCCACTCAACCGACTGAGCCACCCAGGTGCCCCTAGATGTGTTTTAATGTAGGCTGTAGACATCAAGAAATTTCACTCCTAGACACTTCAGTGTGCATATCTCAAGCCAGAGTTCAATACTAGTTTACTATTCCTTTTTTTTAGCTTAAATTTACATTGAATAAAATGTACAATTCTTAATTGTACTATTCCATGAGTTTCTAATTACCTTCTGCTGATGTATATATTTTAGTAAAACTAGTATTCATTAATTTGCATGGCCTAAGCATATTTATTATAGATATAATAGTCAATAGTATAACAAGTATATAATAGTCAATAGTATAACACTGTCAATAGTATAACAAGAAGTAGATAATACAATGAGAGGTATTAATCACATCTTCTAGTTTTCACATTCATAAAATGTGGTGCTTCATCTGACTTTTATGAGATAATAAATACTGTGGTATGTTAGAAGTTATTAGTGATTAAAACTTCAATCAAAAATGTCTTCCCATTCCTTTAATCTTTTGGGTAGATTTAATGATGGGTTCCCTGAAATTAGAAGATGTCCTGTCTTCTGTGAATATCCTCTGTGTGCATCAGGATTTCTCTATATTGTATAACCTAAATCAAAACCACACTCAGATATCACCTCACGCCAGTCAGAGTGGCCAAAATGAACAAATCAGGAGACTATAGATGCGGGAGAGGATGTGGAGAAACGGGAGCCCTCTTGCACTGTTGGTGGGAATGCAAACTTGTACAGCCGCTCTGGAAAACAGTGTGGAGGTTCCTCAGAAAATTAAAAATAGACCTACCCTATGACCCAGCAATAGCACTGCTAGGAATTTACCCAAGAAATACAGGAGTACTGATGCATAGGGGGACTTGTACCCCAATGTTTATAGCAGCACTCTCAACAATAGCCAAATTATGGAAAGAGCCTAAATGTCCATCAACTGATGAATGGATAAAGAAATTGTGGTTTATATACACAATGGAGTACTACAGGGCAATGAGAAAGAATGAAATATGGCCCTTTGTAGCAACATGAATGGAACTGGAGAGTGTGATGCTAAGTGAAATAAGCCATACAGAGAAAGACAGATACCATATGTTTTCACTCTTATGTGGATCTTGAGAAACTTAACAGAAACCCATGGGGGAGGGGAAGGAAAAAAAAAAAAAAAAGAGGTTAGAGTGGGAGAGAGCCAAAGCATAAGAGACTGTTAAAAACTGAGAATAAGCTAAGGGTTGATGGGGGGTGGGAGGGAGGGGAGGGTGGGTGATGGGTATTGAGGAGGGCACCTTTTGGGATGAGCACTGGGTGTTGTATGGACACCAATTTGACAATAAATTTCACACACTGAAAAAAAAAAAAAAAGGATTCCTCTATATTGTATAACCTAAATAAACCCAGCACTAGCTGCTACTATAACTTCTGATTTCCAAGTTTGTGTTCGTAAAGAAAGCCTCATTGCACATGCCAATTAATTATAAGTAACCATGACAAATGTGAACTTTTAAAATAAAACCTTTAATATACTCTGGCCTACTGAAGTTTTGAATAAAATTAGACTTCATGCAGGAAAAAAAGAAAAGTTCCACTGTTAAGTTTGAAATCCACTAACTCTAATCCACTCTTATCCTATTGATGAGAAAACTGAGGCATAAGGACCAGAACTCTTGCCTCTTTTGGTCCTAGTCCCTCTTCATCACTTAGTATAAAAACTAAATTAATCCATACATATTTATTGTGCATGATTACATGCTCAGCTGTGTGCTAGATCCCGTGGGTTTAGACAAGTAGAGGAGGACATGGTGATTTCCTCACACCAGACAACTAGCAGAAGAGAAGAGGAAAAACTAACATGGATAACACAACACAGGAAAAACTATACAGGCTAAAGAAGAGCTCCTTGAATCCAGGGAAGGGAACTGGGATAGCTGGGTCAGGAAAGGGGTAGTGGGGAAAAGGCTCCTGACAAGACAGTCTAGGGTATGTTTCATAGAACACAAAGGCTAGTTCAAATGTCTGTACAATGTTCATCCCCCCATGTCTCTGGGAGTTGTGAAAGCTCACTATTCATTTCACTTACTGTAGGAAAATTCTAAGTCCTCCACTTTTCCACTTACCTGTCTCCAGACCTTTGGATTCACCTTCAAATTTGACTAATGCCAACTCCTAAATCAAATATACAAGAGGCCCATTATGCTAACCTGGAATGTATTTCTTTTTTTCTTTCTTTCTTTTTTTCTTTTCATTGGGAATGGGAGGCCAGAGGGAAGGGACAAGATAACTGGTAAACAGAGTTTTCTAGAACAAGATTAAAAATCTTACAGCAGAAAGGTAAGAAATGAAACTATCAAGATGGTGTCAAATCCGGGAAGAGGAGGGCTGCAACTGGATACAATTAGCTTTGCAGAAAAAGTCCCCCAGTAAGACTTCTGCCCTCTAAAGTGACAAGCATTACCAGCGTCACAAAGATTACTTAATTTTCTAAGACCTTGCTCTTTGGCATTGTTCAGATTTGGTCCCTTAATACTGGAAGCTCCAGGCCTCCTGGTTCACTACTCTGAAAATCTAAAACATATGACAGAGAAATTCTAGTGAACTCAACAAGAAATTCTGCTTATTCAAAATTACCAGTCAATGCAAATGCCCAATATGTGTGGAGTGCCACATGTTCAAAGCTGTAAAATTTAGATGTTGTTTACCCAAGCAGCTTTCTTGGATGGCAGGCCAGGCACAAAAAATGTCAACGCTCACTCCTTCTGTAACTATACACTGCTCTCCCTCTCAACCTGGAACTGGCTATTGATATTCAATAGTGCCACAGGGCCCCGGGAAAGTTCTTAAATAACCCTGCTTGCGGTAAGCACTCAGACCTACACTCTTTGGACCACTGCTTGTATTTGTGTAGCCTCAAGAATGCTCATCAGGTCACTCACAAAAGGCAGGTGCTCTCATATGATCTGGCTATTCCAGATGCTTTGCTTTTTTGATGGGAAAGTCAGGCCATGACCAGGTTATCATTAGTGCCTGCCCCTAAATAGAGGAACAATGCTTATACCCCAGTTCTATGTTTAGGTTCCAAATCAAGCAATATTACCTCATTTTTTTAATTGCAACATCTTATGAACATCTCTAAAAAATATTCATATAAGTTCAATATCCTGCAGAGGCCAAATTCTAAGTAAGCATTATCTATCATGGGATAATGTATTGATTTGTGAAGAGTCAAGGGAGTTATTTTTGTTGAGAATGGGTAGATTCAAGAAGAATTTACTACCTCTTCTTCCATGATCAAGGAAGAGTTAATAAGGAATTTAGGTACACACAAAAGAAAATGTCTTTCAGTTTGATGCAAGATGACTCTTGAATTCTATATAAAAAAAGTAAACATCAGTGTCAGATGTTACTCTTTGGTGACTCTGGTCATATAGAGACATCGCAAAGGTCTCTCAGTAAGCACAGTCCTTTAGGGCTATAGGAAGTTGACAAGGAAGACCATGCCAAGTCATAGCTTAACCAATTTTCTTCAGCACTGGGTTTATTCTTTTCCAGTTCAGAGCAGCCTCCTCATAACATCACCCACCTTTTTGGCCAATGGATACTGTTAAACAGGCCACTGAAAAGGAAGTGAGAAACTGAAGACATTGGAATTCAATATAGATCCTTATGAGTTCTAGGGATGAGCTTGGGTCCCTAGCATCTGCCTGAACCTGACAAATTGAATTAACCAGCTTCCTGGAAACAGCAGGTGACCAACTCCATTAAGCTAGCCAACCTTTTATTGTCATCTGTGACTGATGAGCTATTTATGGAATTCCTCTCCTCTCTGAGATTCCACTCACTTAAACCCCTATTACGCATCATGTATGCAGCCCACATGAAGATAACATGGCTTGATTCTCCTTGATGGAGCAGGATAATGCCCACTGGAATTGATTACATTGGTGGTCTGACTTTAAGTGAGAGTTGAGCTTAGGATATTGATTTCAGTTTGCAAAGTGTTTCTTTAATCACTTGATGAGCCATTCTTTGAGATATTTAAGCTGGCTTTCTGTTCCTAGCCTGAACATTAGAACCAAATCCCACATCCATTTCTAAGATGATTAGGGCTCAAGGTAGTTACAGTCAGTGGTCCAAGGGCTACAGACTCAATCTTCAAAAACACATCAAGAAGCTCTGTAGTTATTGTCAGGGGAAAGTCAAAGAAACAGTGAGAAAAGGCAAAATACCTCCAGGAAGATAGCCCTCCACAACAGATGACACATTTTTCCAAAAACACTCAGGAGGCGCCCTGCCAACAGGGTGTTCAATAGCAAATAGCCACTCTATCAACAAAGAATGAGGGCAGCTTCAGGAAGAGGGAGATGCACAGACAAGGAGGCACCTGTAAGCCTGAGTTTACTGAGGTCCCCCACTGTCCACATCCAGGAAATGAATATGAGAATGATCCACACAGATAAGCAGAAGAGCAACTCCCAAAAATCACATGACTCTTGAAATCACAAACCTCCTTGTAAGTCACACCCAACTGAGAAACAGCATGCTGGCCCAGCTCCTAGTGGTATTCGTAAGTCCCTTCCACTGATAAAACCTGAACCTCTGAGTCCCTAAACATGCTTCATTTGAGCCTTCAGTACCAGGAGATTTTGCTCATCAAACATCTCCAGAATTCAGAGAAAGTTCCTGAATCTTCAAAGTTGGTGGTCTTGGTGATGATGATGGTGTGTGTGTGTGTGTGTGTGTGTGTGTGTGTGTGTGTATGTGTGTGTGTGTGTTTTAATCTATCAGGGGCCTTAAGACAGTGTGACACTAGCAAGAGGTGGAGCTCTAGTGAGAAAAACCTGAGTTTGATTCCTGACTTCACCAATTACTAGCTGTGTGACCTTAGACAAATTACTTCCTCTTCTGAAATACTAAGTTCCTCATCTGTAAAAGGAGAGTCCTAATAATGCTTGCCTCATGGCAAGTCTGCAAATGATGTCTGCAAAGCTACAGTATGGGGCTGGCACCTAGTGAGCACACAATGTAGCATGTTATGTCTTCCTGATCCACACAGCTTCCACAGAATCTAAGATACACATGCACATATGCACACAGACACATAGACAGGCACACACGCATGCACGCACACACGCACGCATTCTCTTTCTTCTGTCCTCTAACCTCTAGCTCTGTGAAAAGTACAAATTCTTACCTCTAGGCAATATAGGATATTATTTATCCTATAATCAGTGAAATATTTTAAAAAATTCAAAGAGGACTCAATATATAAAAAGCCAAACACTATGCCAAGTGCTCTAAAGATGGGCACAAAGTTCATTTTGAAATTTGGACAACAGAGTTGGACAGAGCACTTGAGCCACAAAGACCTCTCTTTTCCTTTTATTCAAGTAGTTCCTGAAATCCTATCTTCTCTATAGAATCTTCCTTAAATAAGAAGGGGGGAGGATAATGTTGGAAGTCTTCAACAAGCCATTCCCTTAATGCAGATATCCAGATTGAGGCAGGGTGATGAGGGAGGGAATGGGTAAAAACAGAACTTGGAAGTTCCCACAGAAAATGTAGGAGCATATTTGGTTATTTGTGACAACTGCATATCAACAAGGCTTAACACCCTGATGCATAATACCTACCCTAGCCTTGTGAATGGCATGCATTATCTTCCTCCTTGAAGGCACCACTATTGAGTACTGGCTTTTCCTAAGGACCTGTCATATTTAGGACTCTGTTGTAAGCCAAGGAGGCAGAAAGGAGAATCAACCTACAAACAAGGACAGAGTATTCACACCCTGCCCCTCAATCCCCAAGGCAATATATATGAATATTACACCTATGAAAACAGACATCCATATACACCACACAAATATATCATGCCCCTGCTCTTGGCAGGCACCCAACTAGCCCCAGCTGCAGCCTTAAGCAAAATCTCTTAGCAGCCACTTGTGGTGGCCATGAAATATGATCAGACAGGAGTCATATTCCTCATACCTGTTCAACTCTGAAACCAAAGTCCTGGAGAAACCAATGAATTTATCCCCAGCTTGCCTATTCAAAGAGTCAGCGGTTGCAAAGCAGCAGGATTTTCTATGTTGGCATAGATATATAAGCTGTTGTCAACCAAAGTTAAAGTGGGGACTTTCTGAGAATATGTATTTCATGGGAAGGCAAAAAAGAAACTTGAACCACATGATGACCCTGCTTAGACTGGTGGAGATGTTCTGCAAAAGAAGACAAGTGGGAACATGCCAACCACCAAGACTCCTGAAACGATCAGGGAAGCATGTAAAATTTATGCTTTCCGACATAATTATTCTCTGACATTGCGATTTTTCACGGATCTATAACTCCATCTGCTTATTTCTCTTCATTAAGGTACTGCAGTATTTCAATTCAATTCAACGCGTATGTATTTAGTCACTAATGTGTGCCCAAGTATGTGTTTGTTTGAGGGGTCAAGAGTGGTAAGGGGAGGCCAGAAAACTCAGAAGAAGTGCAGGGCATAGCTTGTGACTTCCAGAGTTTATAATCTGCTCATAGTCTCTCTCTCTCTCTCTCTCTCTCTCTCTCTCTCTCTCTCTCTCTCACACACACACACACACACACACACACACACACACACACTCATTAAATAATAGTACAAGGGAGAATGTGATGAAGTTTCAAAAAATCAGGTCATACAAATTCAGAAAAGAAAGAAAATCAGAATGGATTAGACAAATCTCCATGGAGATTGGAAACTTGAACTGGGACTTAGTGTTCATTTGTTCATTCATTCATTCATTCATTCACCGAATAGTCACACCCTATGTACCACTATGTGCTGAGTAAAATAATATGATGGTGAGTAAAACAAGATACAGTACCCACTCCCAAGGATCTTACCAGCTAAAAGGTAACCAGACTTTCATCAAATTTCTTATAGTACAAATGGTGGCAGGTTCAGTGTCATTGCTTTTAGCCTTCCTATGTTCCAGCCAGTCAGTCATCTATTTCCATTTCTCCTGGTACTTCCCTGATGATCATTCTAAGGGCTATCATTCATTGAGGGCTTACCATGTGGTAGACACTACTAAAAACTATACTTTCATTATCTTATTGAATCTTCAAACCAACCCTAAAAAAATCAGTGTTATTTTCCTTGCTTTGAGTTTAGGGAATTGGACCCAAAGATGTTAAAATTTTACCCAAGGTCACACAGCCTGGGAGGATTGAGATCCAAGCCTCTTAGACTTCAAAGCTGCCTGTTTCTTGGGGATCCATATATAGCTTAAGGGTTTCAGAAGAAACATTATATTATCACTTCCATGAGAATTAAGAGAGAAATGTTGCAGATGGATATAAGGTTTTAAAAAGCTTTCTTTTGTGACTATCAACTAGGTAATCCAGCCAAATGACAATTATTTTGTCACAAATTTGGTCACCAAAAATCAAAACAAATGCCTTATATAATTTTTAAAATTTATACTCTGAAACATGAACCTCTTTCCTTTCTCCCTGAGAAAGCTGATCTAAAGAAAGACGTGACATTTGCTCCAAAATGCTTGTTCCCAGGTACCCTTTCTCTCCCTTTCCACAAAATGCTTAATTTCAAGGGCCACCATCAACAGGATTTGGCAGGAGATTCTCCTGAGAACCTAAGAACCCTCCTACAGAATTGCCGCTCAACCCAATCCTCCCCAAGGTGACCCAGCAAAGAAGGGGAGACCCGCCACAGAGTGCTGACATTTTCCATGGCCTCTTTTTAGGAACAGCTGGGCCATAATAGAAGGTTACTCAGGGATACCCACAGGTTTGACAGGAGCCCATATTTTAAACAGGGAGGATACTAAATCCATCCAATTCCTGGAATGTTACTACTCTCTCAGGAACCCTAGAGAAGTTTCTGATGCTGATCTATAAATCTCCCTGGACTAAAATACCCAAAATTAGTTTCTGTGCCATGGGAACATAAAAATGATATGGCTTTCTTCTTTGACATGTCAGTTAATAAAGAGTGGGAGGTGGGGCCCGGATGTTGCCTGACAGGTTTCTGAAGGGTTTACTCGTTAAAAATAGGAAGCACTTTAATTACCTGTTTGGTTTTTTGTTATATGTGTGTGTTACACGTTAAAAAAAAAAACAGGTCTTATGGACACTCAGGAAATTATATCATTAATTATGCCTGTCAGAACATTATGTGGCCTAAAGCAAATGGAAATTTCTTAGGGTTTCTTTCTTCTTATTTTTAACTTTTAAAATGTTTTAAAAATATTGTTTTCATAATATTTCCACAGACTCTACTGTAAGTACTTAATTAGTGAAGACATTTTTTTGGTCATCGATAATCCAGCAAAATAACTGCAAAATCTGTGTATTTGACTTTGGAACTTGTTAACTGATGGCTTACTTAACAGAAAAGTTACTTCCCCAAAGTATGTGCTACTTAACCCAATATTAATGTTACTTTGCATTCCTAACATACAGTAGCCATGGGAGAAAGGTATAGGTAAATGGTATAGGGAAAGAGGAGGTGGGTTGGCATCATGGAACCTGGAAGGCATCGCCACTAAATCTGAGAGACAGGACTGCCATTCTCCTGTGGCACATCATACCCTTGATGAAAAAACCCTCTGGCTTTTTGATACAGAGAGGACTGATGACTCAATACAATTCAGGTAGCTCTGAACTAATAGTCAAGCAGTGGGTAATCTTCCCTGGCCAACGCAGAGAAGAACACTCTCGCTTTGAGCCATATACTGCCTAGTTGTCCCAGACCTTTGCTCCCATGCAGCCCTATTGGGTTGGAAATTCTAGTGTATGGTCCCTGTGTCTCTGAAAGATAAAGTCTGCAACAGGCTTGGAAGAGGACCTTCACCCCATGTATTCAATCTGGAGCCAGTTTATGGGGGGCCCTCAAGGAAGCAGCCGTGCAGATTGTTAGAACAACTCAAAGAAAAGAAGGAATAATTAGAGCCCTGATGGCCTGGGGAGAAGAAAACTTTAGCCAATATACTCTAAAGCCAACAAGATCCTTCTAAATGCTCTGCGGGGCTCTCAACTCCTTCACAGCTCAGTGGTTAACATCCAATGGTCATAAATATCCTCACCTGTGAGTCTGTGCATGCATAAAGAGGGTGCCCTCCAACACTATTATCGCTTCAAAGAATGGATGAGACCCTAAAATACACTGCAAATGGGGGGAAATAAATTAATGCAAACTTCCTGGAAACCTACTTGGCATAATGTATAAAAATGTTCACACACTCTAAGTGAGCAATCTCCTTGCTAGAAATCTACTTTAGGAAATAATCAGAGATGGAACACAAATTTATATTCAAGAATGTTTATCTCTGTATTATCATAATAAAAAATTGAAACCAAACTAAATATTAACAATAGAAGACTGGTCAAATACATTCTGAAACATCTGTACTGTGGAATTTGAAAGTCTGTTAAAAGTAATGTTTTTGAAAAATACTTAATGGCATGGAAAAATATCTCTGTTAATGATGACTGAGTTATTGGATTATGGTGATTTTTACTTTCTTCTATACAGTTGTGCTTTTCAAATTGTCTACAATTAGCAAGAATTATTTACATTCAGGAGAAAATACATTATAGAACAAAAAGAAGGAAAGAATGCTGTGCCCAACCTTCAATCAAACAATGATTCAAGTTCCATATTCCTCTCTAGGACCCATGGAGGACCTGTTTGTATTTGAATGGAAGGTCATCACCCATTCACCCTGGATAGCTGACCTTAGGGCAATTTTCTAGCTCCTCCTGCATGCAGGCAGTCTCTTCCATCGGAACTCAAGAAGGCATCCTATATACACTAGAGCCAGTAAACTGTAGATGAACCAAAGTTTGTACAGAGACTGGTACCTTGGCACCCAAGCTCAGGAGAGCTGGTTTTCTTCCTGAGTTCTTTAATGGCTGCCTAGCAAAGGTCACACCAATACTGATGGTGCCCTTGGACTGAAAGGGCAGGACACTAGTCATTAAAACAGAGCCAACTGTCCCACAGCACTTGTCGCCAGTGTAATTGGTGTCTTGCTTTCCCATGCCCTTATTCCAGGAAAAAATTATTTGGTTGGGTTTGGGGTTTTTGTAAACTGCAGTGACCCTTCTAACAAAGGTCCATATCCTCCTCCCCTTTAGTAAACTCAATATGTATTCATCAGGAGGCAATTTATCCCCTGCCACCCTCTGAATATATATTAGGGCTATGTCAATCACATCACAGGGGGGTACACTGAAGAAGATAAAACTTCTGAAACATAAAAAAAAGTTCCATCTCTATCCAAATCCCAGGCAGACTTTGCCAAACACTTTCCCCTGAAATTGTCAAGGCCACGTGTTTGAACAGGAAATTTAATCCACATGTTTCTGATTCATATGTACACTTAATGCATCAAAATATCATCTCTTTGAAGTCCAAATGGCCTTTTTATAGACTTCTTCCTTAGGAATGGAAAGTTGTGCTTGGCCAAGAACTAACAAATTTGAACCCTCCAAAGTCCAAGTTATTTTCAAAGTTCCCAACTCAGGAGATTGAACCAGGCTCTGAAATACACCCTCCATTCCCCTAGCCATCCCAATAGGACTGAAAATCTTGAGACACTTCATTCCACCATGGCTTCTCAATCTTGATCATATACCTTCATGGCGGCTTCCCATGAAAGACAGTTAAGAGCTATCTTCCAATGAATTACCACAACAATGCCGCGGGAGGAAAGGCCAGCCCTCACCCCCTTCCAGGAACCTGAGATGGGAAATCAAGTGATTAGCCAGGAGTGATAGCAGTTGGGGGCAGAGCCAACAATTCAGTCTTAAGTGCAGACCAGAGGTAGGGTCCCAGGATTTCCCTGGGAACCCTGATGGTATAACATCACAGTTGGAATATTTGGATTCAGAGCTTCCATAATTCTATTCCCAAATGTCCCATTGCAGATATTGGTCCAAACCTCATGCTGAACAGACAGGACTGTAAGCCCATGTAACCTCTTTAAATCTCTTATCTGAAGATGATTTGAAACATAAATCGATGCTATCCAAACTGGAAGTGGGGAAGAACATTGGGATAGATGGGACAGAATTAGTCATTTCATGCATGCAATGTTTCCTTCAAGCTGAGCTTTCTGCACCAGCTGTGCCTCAAGTCACCAATGGTCAGTGGGAAGGTGGGGCTATCAGAGTTAGACAGAGAGCATCCATTCTGCTTCTGAACTCCTCTCCAGACAGGAGGTCCCTTGACAGCAAGTCTCTGTCTAATTAATTCAGTCATTGTCACCACAGCACTTGGTGTATGGTGGTCAATAAACTTTTATTGAATAAATTGAGTGTGCATACATGAATTCTCACCTCAAGGTGTGCTTCTGGGACACCGGCCTAAAGCATATCAAGGGATTTTTCAGGATAGTACAGAGGAAATAAATGTGTTTGCAACCAGAAGGAACAGCAAGTACAGAGGCTTGAAAGTGAAAAAGGAAAGGCTTGGAGGATGATGGACTGTGACCTGGGCATGGGCTGAGTTGGGGGATTAGTATAGGACAAAAACAGAGAGCAGAATCTAGTTGTGAAGGCCCCACATTCAGGAATTACACTAGCCCACAGGCAGTGGGAAGCCAAGGAGCTCTGCAAGCAGGAGACAGAGGTAAGGAGTGATAAGTTCAGATCTAAGTTTCAGAAAGATATCTTTGGTGTCTGTTATGGACTGAATGTTCTGAATGTTTCCCACAACACACACCCAAATTCATATGTTGAAACCCTAACACCCATTGTGATGGTATCTGGAGTTGAGAGGTAATTAGGGTTATATGAGGTCACGAAGGTAGAGCTCCCATGACGGGACACCAGAGACATAAAGAGACACCAGAGAGTGTTGTATCCCTCTCTCTGCCATTGGAATGCACAGTGTGAAGGCAGCCATCTGCAGGCCAGGAAGATGGCTCTCACAGGAACCAGACCATGCTGGCCCCCTGATCTCAGACTTCCATCCTCCCCAGCCGAGGGAAAATAAACTTCTGCTATTTAAACTCAGGGAAGAAAGGAAGAAAGGGAGGAAGGGAGGGTAGAAGGGGAAAGAAAATTGAGTGTGCATATTTAAAATAAAATTTAATGGACTCTTCTATTGTTCCTTTGAACATCCCTCTACCTCTCTTCACTCACTTGTACTTCCAAAATTTAGCTGTAAAAAAAATTATCAGCACCATCTCTCCAATGTACCCACTATTAAGCATTATTTAGTAAAAATAAATCAAATCTGTGCCTTAAGCAATTTGCCTGCCCTCTATCATTAATCTTTTCAAGTGAGTGGATGAATGGTCATTTGTAAATGGGCATAAAGCTCAGCGAACATGGACTGCAAATTCAGTTAAGCTTGCCTTCTGAAGATAATAACTCAAAATATTTATCAACACAAAGATAATGCACCTAAAAATATCCAGTCATGTCTACATTAGAGAGTAAAAAGAAACTGTGGCTTATTATTTCCATCCTTTTTTCAGCTTTCTCATGAACTTCAACAATCAAAACCCTAATGGTCTACACTTAAGTATAAAAAGCAACACTGATTTCAAATTGTGTGTAGAGAACTGCTCATCAAAGGTCTGTCAACCCTGAGGACTGACATGAAAGACATAAGGGTTCCTCATCTTTCAGCTTTCCTGGTATAATCCACACCTCTGAGTTTTTAGTAAGCCAAAAATTGGAATAAACTAACCAAGCTGCTATTTCTTCCTCAAATGGTAGATATTGCCATATCTACCGTATGCCTTAGAGAACCCAGTTATGTGCTGCTTCTGTTATCCAGATGGGAGAACTGAAACAGGTGGACCATTACATAATATGCCAACAAGCTGGATTTAGAATTTGAAGGTCAGCATCTCCTGTCTATGGCTTAAACCTCTGAGTAGTATCATATCCCAAACGCTCTTCCTTCCTCTCAGTCTCATGGGACAGTAAGAAACCTTGGGGATGATCTGATTCTATGGCTTTTCAAAAAATGCTTAACAGTCAGTCCTATCATCAAAGTCTTATGCAAACAGCCAATATGGAAAGTCCATACTCTTAAAGGGATTCTGGCTGAAGACCATGCAGTGGGGTACTGGGAGCACCCTGTCTATTTGATCCTGAAAGGACTCAAAGGCCGACCGGTACTCTTCAAAGCACAGGTTGAAGACCTGTGACACCATTCATTCCTCAAAGCCCAGAAAGGTGAAATGACTAACCTAGAGTCTCTAAGCTAACAACAGAACCCAGCCTAAACCCCAAGTGTCCTAACTTTCTGTTGAATGCTATGCCCACTATCTTACACTAAATCTCCCAGCAAGGGAAGATTGATTTTCTGAATCAGCAACCCCATGATTGCTACAACCTAAACACTGGATTCAAAAATGGTTAATGTATGGAAGCGAGAATCTTCTTGGATTAAGATAAAATTATAAATAGGGGTTAGTGTAGTAGCTTAGATCAGGAACTGGCACACATTTTTCTGTAAAGGGCTAGAGAGTAAATAGTTTAGGCTTTGCCATACAGTTTCTGTCGCATGGATTCAACTTTCACTGTAGTCACAAATAATACATAAATGAATTTGTGTGGCTGTATTCCAATAAAACTTTATTTATGGACTCTAAAATATGCATTTCATATAATTTCATATGTCACAAAATACTTCTTTTGAGGCTTTCCCCCAAAATTTAAAAACATAATAACTATTACCAGTTCACAGACTACAGAAAAAAAACAGGCAGAAGGCCAAATCTGGCCCATGGTTTGAAGTTTGCCAACCTCAGTCTAAAAGAAAACTTTGTGCCACAAAATGCTTAAGCAGGATTGAATAGGACACACAGGTTCTTTACATGCTTAGCACGTAATTCTTACAAGAGCTCAGACAATGCAGTCACTCCCTAAGCATTAGCATCTGGGTTGCCTTTTATTCAAGTCCTGAAGGCCCAGCAGAATCCCCAGGCGGAAAAAGTGATGTCTCCTTGCCTTAGACTAGGAACCAGCAGGATCAATGCCCTGTTAAGGAGCATGGTGGGAGCTGGTGAACTGACTGGCAGAGGGTCTGTGGCTCACCTGGAGGAAGAAAGGTGGAAGCCCAGACCCTGGTAGCAAGATCCCACATATCTGATCCTAGGACTAATTCAAGAAGATCGCCTGAAGACATGTCTCATTTCACTCAAGATTAAGTGTGATCCTAGGCACCTGGAAGTCACTTATTTGGCTCTTACGTCAGAATCATTAATTCACCGGCTGGCATGCTTATAACCATCATGGTATTCGCTAACATGGGCAAATAAGGGAGTGTTGACATGCAACAGTCCGTCTTCTGGGAACTGGATGAGTTTTTCCCATGGAAACAATTTTAAGAATAACTAGTAGTGTCACCATTACATTAAACAAGCATAACTCATGGAATTTAGCCATAAAATGACTTGTTCATTGGAGCTTAATTGCTGGATACCCTTGGGTGAAAATCTGAGTGGTCTCATGACTTTTCTGATAACCTTTAAGAAATATGAATATTCCAATCCATTAGTTAAATAGCCAATCGCATGTAAACTTCAGTCTTGCTCTAAAGTTACAACTTTTGTCCCTTCCTGTCACCCCTACCCAAGTGAGGGCCTATTATACACAAGAAGCATAAGGTCAGGGGTGCCTGGGTGGCTCAGTCGGTTAAGTGTCAGACTATGGCTCAGCTCACAATCTCACAGTTCTTGAGTTTGAGCCCCGCATCAGACTCTGTGCTGACAGCTCAGAGCCTGGAGCCGCCTTCAAATTCTGTGTCTCCCTCTCTCTCTGTCCAACCAACCCTCCACCCACCCCCGCTGCCTCTACCAAAAATAAAGATCTAAAAATTTTTAATAAAAAATTTAACAAATTTTCTTTAAAAAAGAAGTGTGAGGTCAGGAAATGGGCTAAAGACAATTTCTTCCCTCCCCATGGCCCAGTACTTTATTCCTCCTCCCTCAGCTTGCTGAATGTACTTACTGAATGCCTCTGAATGAGAAGTCCTGGACAGAAGAAAGGAACCAGGGTGGGTGCATTCTTACCTGACTGATATGATTGTGGTACTTCAGCACTGCCACTCTCAGGACCTGGCAAATGTCTAAGGATGAATCTCTTGTGGGCACTTTTCTGGGTCCTCTGGGGACGCTCTGTAACTATGGATCTGCCACCAGCACAATGCATTTCTATTCCAACTGGTGGCTTATTCCTTCCTCAGCCCTAAAAAATCCAGCTGTACCTCCAGCTTCTGTCTTCTAAAGTCTGAGCGCCCTTCCTTGAGACCCATTCAGACAGGACTTAAGGAGACCCTACACTGGCTCTCTCTTGTTACAACCCCTGTCGTCTGCTGCGACAACTCTGAAAGTGCACATCAATCCCATGCACGGCACTCTCTCCTTCACCCCTCCACTCAGAGCAATGCCGGTTAATCTGTCACCTTTTGGACTTTCCAGTGATATCAGACACATTCACTGTATGTCATAAGCTCAAAGGGACACACGACTCCAACCAGTGTCCTAGAAGCCACTTTCTCTTTAGTTGAAGAGACTGGGGAACAACTCCTTTGGGGAATCCTTTGGATTGGAACCCACTCTCCCCAAAAATGCTCTCCACAGATTCTCTTTCAAAAGGGCTCCTCTCCTCAACCCTTTTATACCCTCAATGTGGATGAAGGGTTCAAGGTTCTAAGTTCTCAGTTACTTGCTTTATAAATCCTGGTCTTAAGAGTTCAGTTTGGGATGTTTGGGATGCCTGTTCCTGGGCATCAATAAAACTTCCATTAGAACCTGTTGTAATCATTAATGTTTCAGTCATTTATGAGAACAGTTTCCTGAAGCACACCCTCAAGGTAATGTAAGGAAACCACAGTGTTAACAGCACATGCTGTAAAACCTGGCCACTAGTGACAGCACTGGCCCCATGTGAAAGTTTCCACGGCATCGATGCCCTGCTTCTCCCCACTCATGTCCCACTAAAGTATCCCTGTGGCCAGTGGAACAGTCAGTCACTGCCCTGAGCAAACTATAAGCTTCATTTCTCACAGTATTTGCTCCTGCTGTTCTCTCAATCTGTAATGCCCTCTCGTTTCCCATCTAAAAATCTTACTGACATTTATCCTTCAAGGCTTCACTGAAATGCCACCACTGCCATAGAGCTTCCCCTCAAAGCCCCCATTTGAATTCTCTACTCCTCTTGTGTTCCCATAACACTGTGTTTTTACCTTTTCATAGCCCCAGTGGTATTGTCTTTGGGAATTATTTTAGTCAACGGTTCTGTGGCTGCCACCCTCACAAGACGGTGAGTTCTGGAATGGCAGAGACTTTGCCTTGCTCCTCTTTGTTTACTCCATGGCTCAGCAGCAGGGCCCAAGAGCACTGTTCTGCTCATCAAGGCAGAAAAAGGGAAGAGAGAGAAGAGGATGCCAGGTCCCCTTGAGAACAGCAGGATTTACAGCTCCAGGCGCACAGTGGAGCCCTGAGGGTCTATCCTGAGTGGTCTTGCCAGGCAGCCATTCCTACAGCACAGGATATGCCTCCAGTGCCTTAGACAAATGGGGAAAGGATCCCCGCCCTACACCGGACCCTGCCTATGCTCTGGCCAGAACCCTCGGACCTGGCTTGCCAGTTCGGTGTGCTCCGCCTTTTCTGGGGTCTGGGAGCATTAGTGGCTAACACAGTCAGCACTGCTTGTCACACATGCAGATCACTGAAGTGCCTAGACTTTTGCATCCTCTCTTGTGAGCCCTTAGCCAATGGCTGGCTGGTGAGGGAGCCCAGCTCCCTTCCTTACTTCCAGGCAGGACAAAGCTAAGGTGCAATTTCGGCCTCGGAGCTCCCTGGGTATTGAGCTGAGTAACCCACCTGAGTGAAATGCCTAGTAAGTGCCCGAGACAGGATTCAAATCCAGGCATGCTTTACCACCACCACAGATGGCTTGTGATTTTAAGTATTACAACTACAATGTCAGGTTCTGTAGACAAAGCAGGTGATTTAGGAAAAATAAAAGGAAACCAGAATATTTCTGCATTAAACTATTACATGGAAAATGGGCAGATCAATCAATTTCCAAATTATTTGTATTGCACGGGTATTATTTTCCTAGTGAAACAAGTGAAAAATTCAGAGCTTTGAACCTGGAGAGAACCGGCTTTGAATCCCAAGTCAGCTATGGGACCCCGGATATATTATTTCATTTCTCCTGGCCTCAGGTTTTTTATATATAAGATGGATATAATAACACCTAACTAGCACTGTAACAGAAAGGATTGGCTATATACAAAACCTCTACACAGTGACTAGCACATTGTCACCATTCAATAAATGGCCACTGTAGTAGTATGAGTAGTAAGAATATAGATCTGGCTTCTGTGATTTGTTTAACACGAAGGCTCACGAGTACAAATACAAAATCCCACCGCGCACAATGCTAATCTCTAAATTTACCAGAGTATGACTGATGAAAGTTAAAACTTTGCAAACTGGAAAAAAGAGTTATCTATTTGGACCCATATACACTCTGCCTGGCACATCAGGGATGATCTATCTGCCAGCAATCTTGTCTATTGGAAAACAAGAATAATTATAAAAGTCACTGTGTGAAAACTAGCCTAATACAGGCTGCAACTACATAGTTTCAAGCTGACATTTTATTGCACCTTAAAGAAATAACTATATTTAATAAGGTAGTTGTCACTAGAGGATCAGGGTCTAGAAACCAAGCTTCTGTCATCTGATGCATAATATTTATTTGTTTGGATAAATAATATAAGATCTGTTTGGAGTGAGGAAGTCAGACAGAGTCCCAAAACTACCCAAAATATATTATAACTCCAACAAAAGAATTTAGGTACTAATAGCTTAAGCTTCATTAGAGTCAAATATTGAGTTTATTCTTAGAATGGGTGTGTATAGTCATTACTTCAGTTGTGCCTTTTCTTTTTCTGGTTATAGATCAGGTTAGTTTTGTTTTGTCACATGGATTGTAGGAAAACAGCTCCAGATAGCCCTGGCCTCTAGAGGTAACAGAACAGTACATGGTAGATTTGTTCATGAAGACAACCAAATATGACCAAGAGGTTTACTCCATGTGATCACTGAGCTGTCTATGAAGACGGAAATTAGCCAAATAAAAGCTAGATCGCCATTTCCTTTGGGCCCAATTACCACTCCTGTCTCTGGTTCCAGGCTAACCTGCTAGAACACACTCCTCTCCCCCTAGAAGACTGAAGAACTATTCCAAGTTTCTCAACAAATCTGGAAACACAGTCTCACAGAGGGCCTACAGCTAATTGATGTTTTCTAGCCTCTCAACCCCAAGTGAGAGAAACAAGCCATTCATCCTTCAGCTCTGAGAGGTAATTTACATAAATAATCCCCAAAAGACAGACATAGAAAGGGACTACCACACACATTGAATGGAATTTGAAGATCCTGGATTAGATGCCTGGCCTGGCTATCAGATAGATCTGGACTCTGGACATGTTTTTTTCTTCTCCTTTATCCTTATATGTGAACTAAGAGACACAGACTCACAGGATGCAGTCTAAGATTGCTTCTAGCTACATCACTCTGAACGTGGGGGAACAGCAATGTTGCACATGTAGTATAATTACACAGTATAAAACATAGTCCTGTCTGTACATACAAGCACTGTAACTGTTAACATCCCAAATGCACTATTCTCACCGCAAAACAATGAAGTTAGTAAATACAATTTCTATCAAATTGACAGCGAGTCACTAAAAATTCAATTAACTTTTAAACGAATGTGTGCTGTTGTTTTTTGTTTGCTTTACTTCATTTGTTTTTTCTAATTCATTTAGAAAACTTGAGTAAGTAACAGTCTTTTGTCAACATTATAATATATATACAGTTTCCACCAGGCAGGACCCATTAGTAATCTTTCGAAGTTTCTGCATATAAGCAATAAGACATACGTATTAAAACTGTCCTATGTGTGGATTTGTGTATCACTCTGAATAGGGCGACAGATGCTACCTGAATGCAAGGACACACCTTAACGACTAATGTTTATAGGATTATCACTTGAGAATTACAATAATTACATGCCTCTGATTTCAAATATGCAGTCATAAAAATTCCACCAAAATCAGAACCAGTTCTTTTTCTTTCAAACACATCAAACCAAGCTCTCGGAACCTTCAAATTGCTTATTGCTTTGACCTTATCACACAGTTCCCAGAGTGCGGTGAGTTCCCACGACAACACCCTGAGATGAGTGTGTAGGAAGTTTATGGGGGAGGACTGTCAAGATCAGCACCTAAGGGGGAGAACGGACTCAGAAATGGAACACAGAAGAGGGGGAAGGCAGGCTGTGACGTCATCTCAGCAACCACTTCTGCCAACCCCACAGGGAACTCTGAAGCTGGGATGTCTCTTCAGAGCTGTCCCAAGTTGAGGTAGAGCAGCTGAGTAGTCCTTTAGTCCTAAGGGGAGGGATCTGTGAGGCTCATCACAGCATCCACTACAGTTTCTAATGGAGCCACCGCCAAGTATGCCAAGAGCCCAGGGGGTCTGCTATCAGCAAACATTTGTTGACTATGCCTCATGGGCTCACTACTATAGAGATCACCGAATTTTATACATATTCTTGCTATCAGAAACTTACTTAACCGTTTGGTTGAGGAGAACAGATTTAAAAACATCACACCATACAATTTTAATCACAAGCAAAGAAAACAACTTTAGAGAAATGAGGGTAGTCAGACAGAGATCATTTTAAAATTTAAAGGCTGGGGAGATGACTTAATTCTGTGAAGCCTGGAACAGACGAACTCGAGCTGTGTCTTTAAGGCTACTAAGATTTTGATGGGTGGAGAGCAGGAAGAAAGCCATTCTGGGTAACAAGGTAGCAACAAAAGATCAGAGGGCAAAATGGAAGTAATCTTCATAAAAAGGGCCATAACCCTTTGAAGAAGTGCATATTAGGACCCGAGGCGGAAGAAGAGAAGTGCACAGTTAGAGGTGGAAACCCCTGGGATGAGTCCAGCTTTTCTGGTAAGTGCAACGGTGGAGGAAGCATTTGGCTCTTCCAGGACTGGCAACAACAATGACAGCTTTTGATTTATCAATTTCTTATTTTAAAAATTTATTTATTTATTTTGAGAGAGAGAGAGAGAGAGAGAGAGAGAGAGAGAGAGAGAGAGAGAGAGTATGACCAGGGGAGGGGCAGAGAGAGAAGGAGAGAGAGAAAGAGAGAGAAAGAGAGAGAGAGAGAGAGAGAGAGAATCCGAAGTAGGTTCCATGCTGTCAACACAGAGCCTGACACAGGGCTTGAACTCATAAACCACGAGATCATGACCTGAGCCAAAATCGAGAGCCAGATACTTAACTGACTGAGCCACCAAGGTGCCCCTGATTTATCAGTTTCTTTCAAAAAAATTTTTTTACATTTATTTATTTTTGAGAGACAGAGACAGAGCGTGAACAGGGGAGGGGCAAAGAGAGGGAGACACAGAATCAGAAGCAGGCTCCAGGCTCGGAGCTGTCGGCACAGAGCCCAACGCGGGGCCCAAACCCATGAACTGTGAGATCATAACCTGAGCCCAAGTTGGATGCTCAACCGACTGAGCCCCCCAGGTGCCCCTTATCAATTTCCGATCAGAATAGAGGTAACCTGGTTCTGAGAGCATCTCTCTTAGCAGGCCAGTTCTGCAGTGTGGTTCTTGGAAACCCAGTCTACAGGCTATTTTTCTGCATTCCCAATAATTCTGTGAGCTAAAAATCCCTTAATAAATACCTTTCTGCTTAAATCACTGAAAGCAAATTCTGCTGTCTGCAAACTAAGAACCCTACCTAACATACACACATTTTCTTATTACACATTCACAACAACTGCATGAGTAAATATTACTATACTCATCTCATAGGTAAGGAAACTGAAGCTGTAAGGTTAAACAAACTGTCCAAGGTTTTGCAGTGAGTATGTGGCAGAGCCCAGATTTGAAAGCAGAACTCTCTGACTTCCTAATCCATGTCACCTCCACAACATCACAACTGTTTCCCAAAGACAGAGACATGAATGAGACTCAATATTTTCCATATGAGCATATCTGCTAACAGAATAGTTTCCACAGTGGGTCATAAAATATTACATTCAAACTTTGGACTGAAGTACACAGTACTAATGTGAATCATTCCAATGGGAGAGCAATACCACAAAGTGGAAAGTTGCCTGCAATCCATGCCAAAGACAGAAGTGGATGAGACCCTGGAGCCAGTGAGCCATGCTAGCTCTGCCTAACTCTACTTTCCGTGGTTGTTTGCAAATTTAGCAACCAAACTCAACAGCAATTTCTATAGCCTCGTAAATAAATTCAAGGCCACAAGGTAAAGCAAGTTTTGCATTACCCATCCCATGTTGTTCCATGTACTGAATTTAATCATCTCATGAAGGTTAAGTTTGTTCCCAAGAATGATGAAGGCAATTTAACCACCTGTCTTAGCCCTTTCAAGACAATTTCAGATATGATTGACCTTCAAGATCAATTTTGTTCAGCAGACTCATTGAGCAGTGGCCAAGAGTATGCATTTCCAAGACCAACCATCCATAAAGACCAACCATCCATAATTAAAAGTAGAATCTACGTGGGCACCTCGGTGGCTCAGTTGGTTAAGTGTCCAACTTCGACTCGGGTCATGATCTCACGGTTCATGGGTTCGAGCCCCACGTCGGGCTCTGTGCTGACGGCTCAGAGCCTCAAGCCTACTTTGCATTCTATGTCTCCCTCTCTCTCTGCCCTTCCCGTGCTTGCACTCTGTCTGTCTCTCTCTCAAAAATAAATAAACATTTTTTTTAAAAAGTATAATCTACGAGGGTGTCTGGGTGGCTCAGTTGGTTAAGCATCCAACTCTTGATTTCAGCTCAGGTCATGATCTCACAGTTTGTGAGACTGAGCCTCACGTCGGGCTCTGAGCTGACAGATTCTCAATCTGCGTGGGATTCTCTCTCTACCTCTCTCTGTCTCTGCCCCTCTCCTACTCGTGCACATACACTCTCCCTCAAAATAAATAAACTATTAAAAAAAAAAAGGAGAACCTATGGCAAGATAAGAAAATAAATGCTACAACTACTGCTACACCTCCTACTAAGCCCAAGGAAACATGCTCACCACTGCACTCTGGCCTACAGTCTCAGGGCAGCCATTTTACACCTACCACCACTAGTTTTCTGAGATTCTGCCAGAGAACAACTTAGGCTCCACGGGAAAGGGAACTTACCCTCTGACCTCAACACTTCAAATCTGACTTCACACCATTTTAAAACACTTCATGGCGCCTTTCCATTCATACAATGTTCTTCTGGATATTCCTTTCTGTCCTCAATTCCATCTTTAGCACAGCTGACAAATGCTGCATGGACACACAGCTGTCTCCTGAGAGGAGCCCCATACTTTTTAAACAGCTTTGCTTTGTGACCTGACCTACAGGCGGGCTGCATACTTCAGTGTACTGACAGCTAAGTCATGTCTTTTGTCCCAGGCACACAGCAACAGCAGGGTAGGGAAAGTTCACATGAAATGCTCACATTTCAAAACGTAAATAAATGGCTCAGACCAGAGGCCCAGTGCACTTAAGTTTGGAAGACAAAACCTCCCAAAGAAAAGAGTGACTCGAAGGGGACCTTTCAGAAATCCCTGCAGGACCATGTGGCTATGGTAGCTGCACCTGGGGGGCTGGAGGAAGCAGACCTACTACCAGCAGGAGCCCAGATGTCCTGCACTGGGTAGGACTTCACTTGCTGTTCTTTCCTGACCTGTTCCCGAAATATCTTTCAGATATATATATTTTTTTCCCTCCTGAAGCCCATTCCTTTCTTCTTCTTTTCTTTCCTCTGTCCCTCTTTTCTCTATTATACTTTGTGCTCCTTATTCCTCTAGTCTTTTCTCATATTTCCTGATTTTGCAGCTCTTATTTTTCTTATACTTGGAACCCTTTTATTTTCTTCCAGTTTTCCAAGGAACTTTCACACACAGCTGGTCCCATCTGTCTCTCCTAAATGATCCTCCCCCTCTTTAATCATAACTCACTTCCTCTCTAATTCCACCTGCTTTCAATAGCCTGGACCCTACAGTCTCCATACCCTAAATCCTACTAATGTTTGGGATAGCAACAGCCAGGGGCCCTGAATTCTCTCACCTTTTAAACGCCAGGCAGAGACAACAGGCTCACTGTGATACCACACTTTTTCCATTTCCTACAGTGATCTGATTTTTTTTTATTTTTTTGATATTTAACTCATTTCAAAACTTTCACAATTTTACAACACAGATAATGTATGTTCACAACAGAAAAATTAGTCATAAAAGTATAAAGACAAAAGTAAAAAGTCATCTGCAAGTCTACCCTTTCAGAAAATACCTCTGTGCTTCATGATTGACTTAATGAGCATTATCTTAAAGATACAAAGATGAATAAATGAGAAAGACATTGCCCTTGCTCTTACAGAACCTGCATCCAGAGAGGAAGAAAACAAATACAATATAGCATATACAGAAAACAGCAAGAATCAATAGAAGCAAGGGCAAATAATTCACACTTTGGGAAAGGCTCCTAAAGAAAATGTCATTTATTTGAGGTGAGCCCTGAAAGATGAGCCAGGCACAAAAGGGGGAGAGGGAATATTCCAAGGTAAGTCATTAGAGTTTGGCACATTCAAAGAACCAAAAGGAGTTTAGTATGGCTGAAAACAAGGAGTAATGTCACTCAACAGGCCTGAAGAGGTAAGGAGGGCATGTGAAGGCAGGTGAAGAAGTTTCTATAATGGCAATGGGAATATTGAAGGATATTAAGCAAAGGAATGCCATGATCGCATTCACACTTTTAATAGAACCATAAGCCTAAAAGACAGAACCACACTATGCAAGGTTAATGTTATAACCAGAACTTTAACAGGAAGGAAGGAAGGAAGGAAGGAAGGAAGGAAGGAAGGAAGGAAGGAAGAAGGAAGGAAGGAAGGAAGGAAGGAAGGAAGGAAGGAAGGAAGGAAGGAAAGAAAAAGGGAGGGAGGGAGGGAGGCAAAGAAGAAAGAAGGAAATGAACAAACAAATGAACAAACCATAAGTAGTAAGTAGTAGAGCCAGGATACAGTCTCAGGCAGTCAACTATACTACTCACGTATCATGCCTGTTACATTGTTTATTGAGTCCTAACCATTTTGGGTGATCAACCAGGAAACTCAGGCAAATATGTTTTGTATGTGAACTGTACATTTGTGTATTATAATGGAATTAGCCCTTTGCCTTGGATGTAAAGAGTAGTTGATTCCCCCGTTTGAGGAACTGGGTAAGCTGGACCTGTGAGTGAGCAAAGGCTTTTCTACCCTTTCAGAGAATACCCCTGTGTTTTAAAGGGACACTCCACAAGCACTCTCAGTTCCCAAAACCAGGACTGATAATGTGAAATTATCCAGGTTGCTGTTTTGAATGTCTCAAAATCACAAATGTTGCTCAACCTTATGCTTTCATTTCTATGTGCAGCTCTTATCACGGCATATTTATAAATATTATTATTGTTGAAAGTTGGTCATGATCCTAAAGATCTTATGATTTTCCTACTCTCAACAATGCCTATTCGATTACTCACTGACACCAGGGCAATTTCTGTTGCTCATTAAAGCAATGCAGTTAATAGAATTGTTTGGACTTGAGCCTTAAGATAGGCAAGTGCTTCTTAAACTTTTTAATGGAAACTCAGGAAAAAAAGGAGGATATTTCATACTGAGATTTAGTACAAACATAAATATCTATATAATTGAATTGAAAGTTTGGAAAAACAATAAGTACCACTAATTATGTGATGCAGGCTTCCATTTTCTTTTCCATTCAATTCTACTTCTGTTCTATTCAACTCTCAATTTGTACAATGACTTTATCAAACTCTTTGGTAGGATCCACTAAAGCACAATATACCATATCAAACGACTCAACAATTTCACTCTTACGTATATACTCAGAACAAAGAGTACATGTCCACCATTAGATTTGTTTAGAATATTCACAGAAGTAATGTGAACAAAAGAAATGTTCATAAAGACAAATACCAGAAATTTTTCCAAAGGCTCATCAACAGTAGAATGGGCAAATAAATGTTGATATATTCACACAATGGAGCACTACAATTGTTTGCATATAATAATATAGATGAATTTCCCATACATTATGTTAGACACAAAAGAGTTTGTGATTCTAGTTACATGAAGTTCAAAAGCAGCCAAAACTAATCTTTGCTGTTATAAATCAGGACAGTGGGATATCTTTGGAGGGGTAATGATTTGAAAGAGTCATAGCTGGGGGAGCTTCTAGGTAGCCGGTGCTTCTTGATCTAGGGATCTAGATGCTGGTTATGGGGTAGAGGTTCAACTCATAAAAATGTATTAAACCATGTGTGCATTTGTATGCAAATTATATTTAAGTAAAACAGTAAGAAAAAAATACTGATTATAAACCATTAGATTGTATTTCCCCACTCACTAATCACTTGCAACCTGAAATCTGAAATTCCCTACATTAAATACCAAGAACACCAATGGAAGACGTACTATGACGTATCAAAATATTTAAATTTTATTTACAAATAACACAATACAAAGCTCAAAAGTCTTATTTATGAGCCATTAAACACCAACCAAATAAAAGGAATCCAGAAAAAAATGAAACAGCTAAAAATAATAATATACTGTCCCTTCTTACTTGCTTTTAATAACTTTGCATCTGCTTTCAATTCATATTTTTATTGAATTTTTCATATTAATCTATACTTGCTGCCAATCACTTTGTTAAGAAACACACATTTTGGAATATGCTTACCTAGCTTTTTCCATAGTATCTAAGCCACCAGTCTCTTCTTATTGAAATAGCCAGAACAGCTCACTGGTAAGGAAAATCTCCCCTAATGCTCCCCTTTATGGTCCTTCTCATTGGAATCTATTTTTCCTCTTAGAGCATCCATCTATGACAAAATGTTCTCAGAAGCTCCAACCTGCTCCATTCCATTCTTGAGGTGAGAAGAGATGTCACCCAACCATGGCTGGTTGCAATCAATGATTACACATTCATAAACGAGTATGGTGCTTGGCATTTTAAAGAGACTCAGATATATTTCCATTCACAACCATTATCTTCCTCAAGCAACGTGCAGACTACAAGCAAAACTGCATCTGATTTTTTGTTTTTCAAACAGCAGATTATTACACATATAGGGCAGATGTCTTCCAGGACATTTCTTGGCTGACATCTTTATTCCGTGATTCCATGAGAGTTTTCTTCAAATTCTGTAAAGTAGTAAGATCTCCAAATGAAGCTAGTCCAGCTATCTTGGGAAAGTGGTTTCCGTTTTAGCTGGCCTGTAAGTGTCAATCCATCAGGGGCTGCAGATGCCATTGCTTGGCTTGAGCTACAATCCCCACCCCACCCCCACCCCCCACGGTCTCACTGTGGAACCAATAAAGGTCTTTGGGGCTTTACAATCTCTTCTGAAACCTAGATTGCATCATTTTCCAAGAATGTCTGACTTTGGCTGTCCAAAATATCTGCCCAAGTCCCCCTTTCTCTTCACATCTGTCTAAACACAAGGGCAAGAGATATTGTGCATGATGCAAAGCCAAGAGTCAGTGCAATGCTCTTCAAACTCAGAGTCAACAGTGAGAATGACATGAAACAAAGTCAACCTGCTTTTTACAAAAACTGGATTTAAATTTTCTGTCTGCTAAAAGTACATTTGAAAAATGAAATCTTTCCATATGGCTTTATAGAAGAAAATAAAGAAAAAAGGGTTAGAGTGAATTCTGCTGTATTAAAAAAAAAAAAAAGAGCTCTATGTACATAGTGCTGACATATACACTAAAGTCATCTGGAAAAAATACAAGCTACTATAACAAATGCCAAATGCCAAAAGTAGCCAGTCTCACTCTATTGAGACAAATAGATTGAAGGAGAAATGTGTTTAGTTGACAGAGTGAATACAGAAAATTGATCTCTGACCATCAAATATACTGTAACCAGACATGAGGGTTGGGAAGTTCTAAAACATTGTATTTTGCACACATGATAAACTTAAAGCCTTCAAATGAACGTTTTCAAAAGCTTCTTACAGCCAAGGATGAAATTATTCACACCAGACTAAGCGTTTACATTAGATATTCCTCTTTAACTCTTGACAGGGGGGAAAAAAAGCCATCCTTTAGTGAAAACGCGTATTTTTACACAAAGTTTTGGATCTCCAATGGAGAGAAACAGCGTATTCCATAAAAGAACATTTAGCACCTAATGTTCAAAACACCCTGCCTGTCCCCCACTTTTTATGAGCACAGTTGTATCAGAGCCGAGATATTTAAGATTACACAGCAAATTTGTAATAGAGCCACATGTTCTTTTGGAATACAACACAGCTACAAACAACAAAAAAAAGTCATATTTCCTCAAGTTATTTGCCAAATGTCCACATCTTCACACCATTAAGAAAGTCTAGTGGAATCCAGATACTATCAGGAAAAGGAGCAGGCATAAAATGAAGGTAGTCTAACCCTTCTCTTTCATTTCATAGAATCAATCCAAACACAAAGAAAACAAGATGTATTTCTAAGACCAACGGTCATATTTTAAGACATAAACGTTTCTTTGTAACTACGTCTTTCTTTTTTTTTCTTTTTGGCTAAGAAGCAGATCTTATTTTTGCTGTAACACAAGAAAGCATTTCACAAAAATACCTGAATTGCACATAACTTAAAGAAAAAGCACTTGATGGGCTCACTAACATAATCCCCACAGTCTCAGATCCTTCAAATAACAGATTAATTCCATTTCCTTCTATCCTTCTACCAAATTCTGCCTCTCTCCGTTGCCACCATTTCTCCTACTTTGCTTTGTCTCTCACTTCAGTAAGCTCGACACTCTGGTAATTCAATCTCCTGTTCAATGTCATGGTTGAATCAAATCGCTGTCACTCAAAATATAACCTGCGGCTTAAACTATGGCATGGTTGAGCGATCAGGGCAAATATCCCCAAATCTGGAATTTCTGGGTTTTCAGCTACTGAGCTACTAAGTGGCTTTAGACAAGATCTCTATTCCTCAAGAGAACGGGTCAAATCCTGTTTGTACTGACTGGGATTCCACATGGTGGGATACAACAGGCAAGCAGGACTCCACCCATGACTGTGCTCTCTGGGTTAGTGGAGGATTTGTCATAATGGAATTTAAGCAGCAAATTGGCGACGCCAGCATTGACCTCACAAGATGGACGTGGGTATTAGCAAATAATGAAAAAGCTTACCAAATGTCACTTTCACACCAGGGTAGAAGTCAGAAAAGACCAAAGGGGAACACTCTTTAATAGAGATCTTTATTTGTGCAGTATAAAGAATCAGGTTTCACAGAGAAAACCATTTGCATTCCTACCCCTAGCTCTACTTAAACAAGTTTGAGGCCAAAATAGCATGGTGTTGGTTTGCAAGGGTTAGGAGAAAGGTAGATAACTCTTCCTTGAGTTCAGAAGCTTAAGGAGAAAATCCTAAGGATGGAAAGTGACAAACTGTACTGATACTGACTTCTTTTTAAAAATTTTTTCTAAAAAAATAAATAAATAAAAATAAATAAATTTTTTTCTATAATTCGAGAGAAGAAACAGGGCCAAGCATATTATACCAATGTTATTAGACAAAGAGTAGAAAATATTCTAAGCATTGTAACAGGAAAACACCTGATGAAACGGTGTTAGAAATTACAAACACAAAAATGATCGCAGCCAACTAAGCTGCTAGACATTTGCTATGCATGGGGAGAAGAGTGTTGAAAGGAACCCAGAGGATGAAACTGGTGTTGGAAAACCATCTGACAGGATCCAGAGCTAAGACACCCTGCTTAGAGACCAGAGACTTTTGCCTAGCAAACTCACTCCACAGGAGAAAGGGGGCAAGTGGATAGCTCTTTGCTGAGTCCTATCACAAACGAGGCACTCCATAAATCTTTGTAGAACTGAATTGTTGAAATAAACCAAACTCAGATAGAAGAACTGGAATTTTTCAAATTGCAACAGCTGCCTTTTTGAGCTGCACTGCTCAAAGAGAGAGTGGTTTGGGAAGGAAAGGACACCGGAACTAAATAGTCTCTTTTTGCAACTGCTAGTAAAATTAGAGGGAAAGCAAATAGCAAGAGAGCAGGCAATCAACATCAAATGGATGTGGACCACTTAAGTAATTGGGTCAAGGAATAGTAAATGCAGTTCAATTTAGGATAATGTTCAATAAATTGCTTTAAGAAATAACCTAGGGAATACAGGTTAAATGGAACAACCATGTAGGAGATTGATCTGCAAGTCACAATAAAGAAAATCATTGAAACTAACCACCAGAGCATTACCAACATTAGTAAAAAGGCCACCCTGACCCTAACAGTGAAAATGCAAATAGACTCGCTCAGACCACAGAGCAGCTGTCCTCATTCACGCGCTTCTTTCTATTCTTCCTGTGCTACGGAAAAGTTAACCACTTTCCAAGCAGCTCTCCTAACTTAATCTATTTCGAGATTACTACGGGCTTCCTCTAGTTTCTCTCCAAATTTCCTTATTTGCTTGGAAAAACTGGCAGTTATAGTCACAGACAAAATGGTCATGTTACAAATGTTACTACCCACTTGTCAAATTCTTTGGTTGACCACCAGGGGTGGCACGGAGAATCCTTGCGCCACACTTAGAGGCCTTTCCTCTAAAGAAGGTGGGTTATGGCACAAAGACAATACCGACCTCAGAGGTAAAACCAGGTAAAACTAAAAGTCAACCAAGCTCACACTTCCCCAGGAACAGAGCTGGAAATGACTGACATTTGCCTATTTGAATTTAAATCTGCTTCCTTCAGTTCTGGACAAGAAACGTGGAGACACTGGTTAATTTCAACGGACATTTGCCAAGCAGTATGGCAGACACTGCTGGGATTCCACCGTGACTAAGCTACAGCCCTGCCCTCGGGAGACCCACAGTCAGATAATCCCAGTATAAGGCACAGGCTAAGGACAACTTCTGCTGCGTTTGAAGTGATCACACATACTCTCTGTGGATCTGAACTGGATATAAATTTGGAACAAGTTTTCAAAACCCCAGAAATAAAAAAATAATAATAATGTTTTACTGGTATCTCTAAGGCCCAAATGAAAGAGAGATGAACTCCAATCATTTTGCTAAACAAAAATGGTCTGTTCCTGCCAGCAAGACAGCAGCTTGAGCAATGATATTCCAGCCAACTTCCTTTCTCAGCTCAAATCTGTCCTGTTTTGCCCCAGCCTTGGAGGAGTTTGCTCTTGCAAACAACTGACACTCACCTAGATTCCTGAAAGGAGCAGGGTTAACCCAACCAGACTAATTAGGTGTCTGGATTTCACTGGCCCAAGGAGAAACATTTTAATGGAAGACAATACAAACATGGGAGTCTGAGGTAAGTTGGTTTGGATCCAGCCTCTACATCCTATCAGCTTGTTATTTTACCTCTCTCAACCTCAACCTACTCATCTTTATAACGGGAGTAATTACTCTGTATTGTTGACTCATTCTTTACACTAAACAGGGTAATATAGGTAACAGAGTGCCTAGCGCATACCTCAACTAATGTCGAGACCCGTTCCATGCCACTATTCCCATCAGATGCTGGGGAAAGATAGTTTCTTATATTCCATCCTTCCATCCAGCATGTCTCTAAAGAGTAACAGACAATGGAAATGGCGTCAGCTGGTCATAGCATTCCAGGGGATACCTGTGAGTATCTTGTGAGTAAAAACATGGAGGGTCTACAGTGAGGGAGTCATCTCTCCTTCTAGCAAATACTTTCAGAGTCATCCTTCACAGAACAGCTTTATTCCACACTTGGTTTGTCAAAGATGACTTATATCCCAGCCATAGTGATTGAACTGGATATGGTAGAATTTTGCCAAAGGGTATGAATAAAGAGTGAAGGAAAAAAATACAACAACACTATGATTATTCTCATTACAGGTAAGGAATTTTATAGAAAAGAGAAGTTGAGTAACAAGCCAAAGACACACAGCATTTCAGAAGTAAAGTTTATGAGTGGTGTGCCTCAGTTTCTAGCACTGTGCTCTATCTGGGCAAGAACTAAGTCTGCCCGTTTCCCTGCCACAGCCTTAATGCCTAGCCCCTAGCAACGCCCAGAACCTACGACTCCTAGCAATACCTCACGACACTTCACCATAATAGGCACTCAATAAATGCTTAAAAATCAGTAATCTTAAGAAAGGTAAAATTAAAAGTGTGCAGCTGCTCAGAGCCTGCACTGAAAGCAAAAACTAATAAAATATATATATATTGAAAAGGAGATATCCTGTTCCAGCACAGGACAAAATGAGACATTTTTTTCCAAACTAGCAAAAATGTCAGGTAAGTTCCCCCAATACTACCTAAGCGTTATCTTGCAATATCCCTCCCCCTTCTTTTTTTTCAGGACAATTTGCTATCCATTCTCAAAAACAACTCTCCAAATAAAGTAGATTTCATCATGATTCAAACTTACAACATTTTTTAATAAAGAAACACCAGATAAACACTAGGAGAGCTGATACTCTGGTCCCAAACAACCAAACAGATGTGATTCCTACCACTTCCTACCTTTCCAAAAGACGTGATTAATGGGGAATTATAGGAATATTCTAATTCTTGATGAAAAGCTTGATTGATTTATTGGTGCTTGCAGCCAAACAATAACGAGGTCCATGTTTCAAACCACTACAGATGACCCAGAATCTGGGGCTCATCACGATTCTATACTTTGCTACAAGACTGGTGCCAAGAAAATTTCCTCCTGGCTCAGTAATCCTTCTTCCTTTCTGGATAAATTCTACATCGCTTTCCCTTTGCTCCTGCCTTGGGTTAAGATTTCTTGCAGCAGCCTTGTAAATGACTTCTGTCTTTGAAGATTGATTAAAGTTACACTGTGTCTCTGATTCTCACCCTTGGAATGATTTCCACTTTCCACCCCAGCAGGACCTTGCACAGAAGTCTCAGTCCAGCATCAATCACCCCTGGGAACCATCATGGGTCTTGCTGTCCCTGGACTAGGTTGGGTGCTTCTGCTCTGTGTCCGTGCAGTATTTGTATATCCCCCACCGCAAGCTCTTCATATGTTATTATTAATTTCTATTTAATTGCCTATCTTTCCAACCAAACTGCATGACCACAAAGAAAACATCATATCCTCAGTACCTGGTGACTGTTAAGTAAATGAATGCCTCCCAAAGTTTGATCAGTGCTTAAAAGTCCAAATTTCATGCTTTCTCATGAGAGAAACCATCGTACTGTTACTTAAGCTAATTGTCTCCTGATATCCATTCTAATCTTTGTTCTTTGGGTAAACGAACCCCAGGAGTTTGGGCAAGGAACAAGGCCACACAGCTAGGGATGCTTCCAGTTTCCCTTGCAGATAGGCTCTGGCCAGCTGGATGTGAGCTGAAGAGATATGTGCAACTTCTAGATAGTGTCATTAAGAAGAAACTGCCTCTCCTCTACTTGCTCCTTCCCATTCCTCTAGGCTGGAAAGCAAACATAGTAGTGCTGAGACAGCTTCAGACAGGGAGATGAGGAAAACAACCTAATGATGGCAGAAGCACAGGGCAGAAGAAACTTATTCCTAGGTGAGCTCAGATAGTAGACCCATCTGTCTACCCTGGACTACTCACCTGTCCCTAGACTTAGATCAGAGAGAAGCAAACTTGTCTCTTTATGCCTCTGAATCTGGGGGTCTCTCTCTTTTAGCATCTTAAGTTGAACCTTTAATAATTCATATCATTTGTAAATTCCTATAACTTAATTTTGCCTACAGAAAGGGCTGTTTTTAAAGTTTCCTAACCAGGTAAACAAACACTGATTATCACTACCATCATGGATACAGGAAACTCATAATCATCTACTGTTCATGTAGCTACTATCCAAAAGCAATAAAGAATTCAGTAGAACATTACTGTTTACCATCCGCACTAGAGTTAATGCTTTGTTTACTTAATGATGGCTGCTGTCTTAATTTGGAGTTGTACAAAAATGTTGTGGTGAGTGATACCAAGTGGAAAATTGACAAATTGTCCTTCTCGGTATAATTTTGCAGCACAGAAAATCCTTTTGTATGGTGTATTTAAGTAGGTCTAAAGCACTCTTCAATACCTGTTGCCTACCCATAAGATCTTATAAGACTATAACTAGAAGAAATACACAGGTGCGGCTTGAAGGAGTCAGAGGGTGCTTGTGGAGTCAGTCCTGGGCCTTCAAGCCACACCTATACATTTGGATGATTTAGAAAATCAATATTTTGCCGTCAAAAATAATAAACCCCAAGAGATGTTATAACAGACTTGGTCCTTCTCTTTCTTTTTCTAGTACTTAAACCCTGAAGCCAGAGAGAATGTTCACAATGGATGGTAAGAACAGTCTCAGCTTTTAAAGACACAGTCAACTTGTCATGGGCTGAGCTGGACTCAAGATTTGCCACATCTAATTTCCTACAGACACAGCAGTTTGTAGAGTTCTCCAGGTGTCTAGAAATAAACCAAATTCCCTTTCAACACAAAAGCTTCTAGCTATAATCCCCTCATGGAGAGCCTCCTCTATGGGCAAGGCTTTCTGGCTTTTAACCATTTACCCTTCCAGTTAGACCGAGCATGGATGCCATGTTCCCATTAGGATCTGTCTACGTGAATAACTACATCACTTCCTTTGGGTTTTTATGCAAATGATATCTTACTAGTGAGGTCTTCTCTGCCCACCCTATCTGAAATTCCAGGCCTCGTCCTACACCCTGTCCCTTTAGTATTAGCTAACATATGTATTACTCTTATTTTTATGTTTCCCCTATTAGAATACAAACTCCATAAGGGCAGAGAAGCATGTCTTTTTTATTTAGTGTTATATTCCCAGTGCCTAGAATAGTACCTGATACATAGAGAAAAAGGGAACTTCAGGAAATACAAGTTGAATCAAAGAATGAATGGAGGCCCTTTCTGAAAATTTATATTAAGCACCTCAGCAGTGCATATTCTAATTCCAGTGCTTACTCACATATTCTTTTTTTAAATGTTTATTTATTTCAAAAGTGTATACATGCATGCAAGCTGGGGAGAGGCAGACATAGAGTGAGAGAGAGAATCCCAAGCAGGCTCCATGCTGTCAGCGCAGAGCCTAATGTAGGGCTCAAACCCATGAACCATGAGATCATGACTTGAGCTGAAATCAAGAATAGGATGTCTAACCAACTGAGCCACCCAGGTGCCCCCCCCCCTTTTTTTTTTAACTTGAATTAAAAAATGGTGTAGTATTGGTTTCAGGAGTAGAATTTAGTGATGCATCACTTACATATAGCACCCAGTGTTTACCCCAACAAGTGCCCTCCTTCATGCCCATCACCCATTTAGCCCATCCCCCCACCCATCTTCCCTCCAGCAACCCTCAGTTTATTCTCTGTATTGGTCTCTTATGGTTTGCTTCCCTCTATGTTTTTATCTTATTTTTCCTTCCCCTCCCCTATGTTCATCTGTTGTGTTTCTTAAATTCCACATGAGTAAAATCATGATATTTGTCTTTCTCTGACTGACTTATTTTGCTTAGTATAATACACTCAAGTTCCATCCATGTTGTTGCAAATGGCAAGATTTCATTCTTTTTGATAGCTGAGTAATATATGATTGTACATATATACCACATGTTCTTTATGCATTTATAAGTTGATGGACATTGGGCTCTTTCCATAATTTGGCTATTGTTGATAGCACTGCTATAAACATTGGGGTGCATGTGCCCCTTTGAATCACACATTCTGATTGGGCCCAACCACATTAGGTCAAAGGTAGCAAGTCCCTCACTTGCTTTGTGTTTTATCCATAGTCACAGATTTAAAAAAAAAAAAAAAAAAAAAGATTAACTAAGATGTCGTTGCATGCAACAGAAAATCTCCACCTAAATGCCCTTAAACCAAAACAGACTTGTTTCCTATCAAGTTAAATAGGTTTGGCTTACGTTTTGGCTTATGTTGAATTGTGTCCCCCCACCCCCACCCCAAAAGAGAGATATGTTGAAGTCCCAACCTCTAGCATCTCAAAATATGATCTTATTTGGAAAAAGGATCTTTACAGAGGTAATCAAGTTAAAATGAGGCCATTAGGATGGGTCCTAATCTAACATGACTGATAATGTCCTTAAAAGAAGGGTGGAATATGGATATGACAGAGGGAAAAAGATGTGAATACACACAGGGAGAAGACAATCATGTGACTGGAGTGATACCTCTACCCAAGGAATACCAAAGATTGTCAGCTAATACCAGAAACTAGAAGAAGCAAGGAAAGATTCTTTCTGGGAGCAGTCAGAGAGAGCTTGGCCTTGCTACAGTGTGACTTCAGACTTCTGACCTCCAGAACTATCAGATAATAAATTTCCATTATTTCAAGCCACCTAGTTTTTGGTGCTTTGTTACAGCAGCCCCAGGCAATTGATTTAGCTTAGTATAAATCTTTAATGCAGGGCCTGATTTCTTTGACCAGGACCCTATTTCTCTCTCTCCAGTCTTGGCTACAAGTCCTCGGGCTCAGATGGTTCTTCTCCTTGCTCCCAAGATGGCTGCCAGCAATTTCCAGGGCTTCCTGCTTCTTCATATTTAATGGAGAGTCCAGCACTTACAATAGCCAGCTTAAGTTGGGACTGGAGTCACATACCTAACATAGACTGCTTGATTCAGGTGCCCAAATAGCAAATCGGTGACACTGTCCAAGGGGATGGACTGTGCTGATTGCTCAGAGACAATCACGGCCTCCACTTTCAGATGGAGGAGGAGTCCAGTCCTGCAGTCTTCACTGTTCACGGTCATAAACCTGCTCTCAACCCTCAGTCTACTCAGTCGAGGCTGCTCACTGCAAACTCTGCTACTTTCTGTTTATGGGCTTTTTTCCTTTTTTTTTTCTTGACCACAAGCATATGTTCAGCCCATGCACAGAGCACACTAGAAGCTCCTAATGCCCCCAAGAAGCAGCCCTCATCTACGGACTTAAGGGAGTTGACAGATCAGTATCCCAGCATCCTCACTCCTCAGGTAGGAGAACTCTGAGGTGTGTCCCACAGAGTAATCCAGAGTTTCCCAGGGTACTGAGCTCCACTGTCCACGGTGGTTGGTTAACATGCCCTTTACTGACTTTACCTCCCCCACCGGTATTTTTCCTAAACAAACTACTTTTACTTAAATCCTTGTGTCATGTTTGTTTCCAGACCAGAATAAGGACCAATGAATTGCAAAGTAGGAAATTCAGAGTTCTTTTAGAAAACAGAAAAAGATTGGAAAGTACTAGAAAGTCAACCAGTGAATGCCCACTCATCATTACTATTTCCTCTCTTTCAATTAATTAACTTTTTTCTACAGCATTGCCTGGCAGACCAGGAAGCATACACACTGGGCTCCATCTTTGCTACCCCTCTCCTACATGCTGTGTTTCTATTTGCAAGTTATTTCATCATGTTGCAAGTTCCTACTTAATGAAGACTAAGCATGACAATCCTTGTCCCTACAGAGTATGACGCCAAGAAAGCAGACATGGCATAATGTAAATCCATATTACACCTCTTCACAGAGGTGGGTCTATTGCTAAAAGTGTCAGAAGGGCATATTTAACATCATTCCCTATCTCTTGGTTCCAGGGAACAACATTAGAGATTAGAGCAGATTACAGTAAAGATCCAAATCAGATTCATTATCTCTGGAGTATCCTCTATCATCTGGAAACCACCCACTCACTCTTGATTTAATAAACTGATTTAAAAATACAGCTTATTTATCACTTATGTATTTTTTCAGTTCTATTGAGATATAATTGATATATACTACTGTACAAGTTTAAGGTATACAACATGTTGATTTGAAACATTTATATACTACAAAATGATTACCACCATAACATTAGTGAATACTCCACATCACTAGTCATCAGAGAAATGCAAATCAAAACCACAATGACATGTCACCTCCTACCTTCAAAACAACAAGAGATAACTGGTGTTGGCAAGGACATGGAGAAAAAGGAACCCTTGTGCACTGTTAGTGGAAATGCAAACTGGCACAGCTACTATGGAAAACAGGATGGAAGTTCCTCAAAAAATTAATGATAGAACTACAATATGATTCAGCAATCCCACTTCTGGGTATACATCCAAAGGAACTGAAATAAGGATCTCACAGAGAGATCTGCATTCCCGAGTTCGTTGAAGCATTATTCACAATAGCCAAGATACGGAAACAACCTAAGTGTCCATCAGCAGATAAAGGGATGGACCTTCAGGGCATTGTGCTAAGTGAGAGAAGTCAGAGAAAAACAAATACACACAAATAAGCAGGTGATCTCATTTATTGTATGTGGAATCTAAAAAACCCAAAAGGAGAGAAACAGGAGAGTAGAACAGTGATTAGCAGGGACTGGGGAACATGGGGGAGAGATAAGGAAATATAGGTCAAAGGGTACAAACTTCCAGTTATAAGGTTAATAATTTCTGGGGATCTAACACACAGTATGGTGGTTATAGCTAAGAATACTGTATTAAATACTTGAATGTTGCTGAGAGGAAATCTGAAATGTTCTTACCACAAAAAGAAATGGTAATTAAAAATACTATCTTTAACTACTCTGGAGGAGCCCAGACAGCTTTCCTTAATGAGGTCAGTTTTGTTGAGCCCCCTGCCTGAGCAGCCTATGGATAATAAGCTTTCTCCAGCTTCTTCCTGAACACTGTGCTGTTGCCTTTGGATGGCAGAGAAACAATCCCTGGGAAAAGCCACCCTGCATCTCCAGCACGCAGAGGAGGTGCTTTGCAAGGGTTGCAGGACACATCCTTGCATTCTCCTTTGTTCTCTGAGTATAAGCAGATGTTAGGCATTCTTCTCATTATCTTGGGATACTGCATAATATTATTATGGTGTCAGGCTATTAAGAGGCAGCAAATGCTCTACAACAACAGCCTTAATTGAGGCTTAGAGCTGAACTGTAAGTATGTAACCTTACTTCGGGGTGTTTGCAAATGCTTTCTGGAAACAGTTTAAAAAGATGTTTTCAATTGTTCCAACAGAGGCTTGCCCTGCCAAGATCAAGTAAAAGCTCCTTAAGATACAGGCACCATAAACATATTTCTTAAGATTTCAATTTTTTTTTTTTTTTTTTCAGCCAGAAGCACAACAAATCTGTGAGCCAGAAAGCTTCATGCATGCCACTTCCTGGACTGTTCCAGGGAAAAACTAATGAAATGCTGCAAAAGTTGCACTCAGATCCACCGTGATCTCACAGCCACAGAATTCCACTCTTCCTTTGAAGTAACTTTACTATTATAATAATTATCTGTCCATGAGTCTGGCCTTGGCACTGGCCTATCCCGAGGGATGGGGATTCAGGCAACAACTGTCCATCCTCAGCAAGGAAGCTCCTGACACAGGAGGCTGCCCTCATCTTAGCAGCCACACTTGTCTGTCACCATACACACGGAGAGACTGGTCTTGAGTTCCTGAGTTGAACTGCAGCTCTCAAAAGTTTGGTTGCAGGCAGATTATGGTTCTGATGAACAGGATACAAGACTGAAAAACGTGGGTCAGTTGAAGCTGGTTCCAGGCAGAAACCATTTACAATAGTCTGACTCTCCTTTAGAGTAAAGGAAAGCGGCAAGGAAAACAAACTGAACACTTTGAAAAGTAAATTCAGAAAAGAATCCGGAGTTCAGAAACACATTATCCAGGCTGTGGATTATGCAGGCTCCCAAAGAATTGACCCCAATGGAGTTGTTTTTCTTTAACAGCTTACTAACACGTGCATAAGAAAGGGACAAGCTTATTAGCATTTTGCTGCTTGTTGGAGACAGTGATCAAAAGTTGTATTGGAAAATCCAGAGGAATGAAGGATTATAAAATCTCAGTATTATAGACCCTGGAATCCGGAACTGGGGATCATTACTATTTTTGCAAGAAAATAAAAACAAAAAAAGACTGCAGCTATGTTTAAGCAACTTATTTCATTACAATTCCACACGGTTCAGCAGGGGATAGGGAAGAGGTGAGGGCTACATAGCAACAATTATTATCATTGCTCAGGAGGATCTACAAACAACAGTATTTGCCATGGAAATATTATTTACCTAAGTAAAGCTAGACTTCTGTGAAAAATAAATCTATAATTCAAATATCAGAAGTTCAGTTAGGTTCATTTCTCAGTTAGGTTTATTCCCCAACGAAATCCTCAGATCCAGCAATAAGTCTGGTTTAATAAAGTATTTTACCATACTAGATAGATAAAATCTAGCCTTGGCGGTTTTCATTTATCTTCACTTCTCAATGATCAAAACTGATGATATATATGAACAGGATTTTAATGTCAGGTTACCTTTGGTAAGTAAAAGGGGATACCCAGCACTCAGCCTACTCCACATTTTCTCTGTTACATCCTCTCCTGTCCTGTTACTACTATTTAGATTTCTGAATTTATTTTTAAAAATTCTACTTGAGGCACAAGACTGAATTTGGGATGAAAGGCCCAAAAGAAGGCTTAAATGGCTAAGATGCTACAGCATTATACTGAATGTAAACATGTCCAGACCTAGGTTCATAATCTTGGCCCTGCCACATAGTGACTGTGATACTGTGATACTGTGTTTCTTAATATCTCTAGATGTTAGTATCCACAGCTACTAAACAGATGTAATGTATCTGTTTCGTAAGAGTCACTGAGGGGACAGAAAGAGATCATTTGTACATACACTTGCCACGGATCTGGCCACAAAGCATTTTTGCTTAACATGCTTATAGTGCTTCCTATATAATAATGCAGGCACTACCATAAGTCAAATGAGTTTAAAAAATTGGTATTTGAACTGTAGGTAGTCTGGTTCCAAAGCCAAGAGCCTAAATAAACCATGATGGTGAGCAGCCTCGATATGTACTCAAATTGGGGATTCATAAATAGTAATGATTATTGCTGCAATTAAGGTTGTATCAGTTAGCTACCTCTATATAACAAAACATCCCAAAGAGTAGTGTCTTAAAACAATAATAATTTAACATTTTTTACTAGTCTATAGGTCAGCCGGGTAGTTCTATTGATCTGGTTCATACTTGGCTAATCTTGGCTAGTGAGCACTTGTGAGTGTGTGGACAGCTGGCAGGTTGACTAGGGGCTGACTGGTCTCAGATGGCCTCAGACGACCTAAATCTTTTATATGTGTCTTTTATAGCCTTTTAATGGGCTAGCCTGGTCATGTTCTCGTGGTTATGGCAAAGATGCGATAGCACCAAGAGACTGAGTCCAGACTGCATCCTCTGGACATGTTAACATTTGTTAACATCCCATTAGGCAAAGCAAGTCATTTGACTGACCACAGAGTCAAGAGTTGGGTCAAACTGCCCCTCCTACAGTAGGGGGAGTGAAAACTTTACAGTAGGGGGAGTGAAAACTTGGGGCTATGAATGCAATAAATCTACTGCAGAAATACTCAGAATTACGGGAGCAGCATAATTAAACCTGAAAAATGAATTCTTTCAACTAATATGTATCCAAAATTGACATGAACCCATGATGAATTAACATGCCTATTTCTCTTTAGAAGCAAATGCTTAATAAGATATAATATAAAGTTAGATTACTAACATTTGATCAGGGATCTAACATCTCTAAGTGAGACCACATGTAGTTTTACACTTAAACATCACAACACACCACAGAGACGACAGCGCAGCAAGCATTTCAGGAGCCAACTTCCCTTTAGTTATTTTTACAACATGGATTATGCTAGCGAAAACTGGCAAACTTTGTAATGCTGTACCTTATTATGTGAGAGCAAACTAGTTATAATGAGAATCAATCTTGCTGACCATAACAACAGTGGTGACAGCTTACAATTCAACTTGTAAAATATCCCATCAAAATGAAAAATTTAGATCTGGTATTCCAGGGTTAAAAATCAAATTATGATTATTTTAGAATGCTAGGTAAAATGATTTTACTGCTAACATAAGTAGAGCTCTAAAATATAGAACATTTTTATGTGGATGGCATTTGAAGACAAGAATAATTTTTATAGTATTTCTCTAATATAGCCAAAAAAGATATAATAGGTATTACTCTGAGCAAGAGGAAAATTGTTCAACAAGAAATATTTGAATGTGTGGTACAGACACCACTTACAAGCTGTGTAACCTTGAATAAATTATTTGTCCTCTCTGTACCTCAGTTCTCTCATCTGTAAAATGGGAATAAAGGTGCTTGTGCCGCTATGAGAGCCACATGGTTTAACGTATGTTGTAAAGCAGGTACCACAGCATCTTGAACACAGTAAACACTCAATAGCAGTTAAGAGTTCTTATAATCGGGGGCAACTGGGTGGCTCAGTCAGTTGAGCCTCTGACTTCAGTTCAGGTCATGATCTCACAGTTCAAGAGTTCGAGCCCTGCATCAGGCTCGCTGTAGTCAGTATAGAGCCCACTTCAGATCCTCTGTTCCCCTCTCTCTCTGCACTCACCATGCTCATGCTCTCTCTCTCTCAAAAAAATAAGTAAATAGGGGCGCCTGGGTGGCGCAGTCGGTTAAGCGTCCGACTTCAGCCAGGTCATGGTCTCGCGGTCTGTGGGTTCGAGCCCCGCGTCAGGCTCTGGGCTGATGGCTCGGAGCCTGGAGCCTGTTTCCGATTCTGTGTCTCCCTCTCTCTCTGCCCCTCCCCCGTTCATGCTCTGTCTCTCTCTGTCCCAAAAATAAATTAAAAAAAAAAACGTTGAAAAAAAAATTAAAAAAAAAAAATAAGTAAATAAACATTTTTTTAAAAAAAGAGTTTTTATAATCAGCATTATTAAAGCAAAAGAGTTTACAGCGAGGTTTCACTCTACCTGAACTCTTACTACATTCCCTTTGATTAAGCAAATTATATGTAGAATTCAAACTAACCAAACTGTATTCACATTTTGCAGAATCTAAAGAAGAATCAAAGCCTTCAATTTAGGAAGTGTTCAGACGGGAGTCTTCCGTTTCTCAGACAGTGACATCTTCTATGGAGGCGCCACATCCCAGCCCACCTTTAAGGGACATGAAATAAGCAAACTGAAAGAAAAAGGAAGCAGAGTTTCAGAGAACTGAGTGCGAAAACGGGGAACTTGCAGATATGGTATAAGTGCCTATGGCTACGACAGGCTAAGGATGGGAGTTATGGGTAACAGAGAAAGGCAGAGAAAGGTGATGCAGTCAGCGAGAGCACAGCGGAGGCTGCAAAGCTGGGGAAGTGCACAATCCCTGCAGTGCCGTCTGCACCATTCAGGGAGGCACCCTGTCAACACACTTCCCGCCAGAAGTTTTCACCCCAATCTACTGGAGGATTTTCTCCAGATGAATAAATCTCCAGATACTTATGGAAAATAATATTTGCTTTATAATAAACTTCGCTAGAATGCATTTGCAGAGTACAATGAAGGAGGCCTACACACTTTTCTAAGGACGTAGGTGAAGCATGAAAAAGAGTACTGTAGAAACCCTTCAGCATAGATTAGACCACACAAAGAACGAAAATATTCTGAGAATTGGTACGGCACCTATTTGCCTTTTCAACAGAGTAGTAAACTTGTCAGCAATGAAGAAAAAGCACTAATGAAATGACACTTGGCTCTAAGCATTTGTTATTACTTGAAAAACACTCTCAGGGTTACCTAGAACCCAGCAAAGTATATGTGTTGGAATGTTTCCATTCTCACCAAAAAGGACTGCAAAAGACACCCAGCCTTTGGCTAATGGTTGCTTAGCACAGGGAGCTTCTCAGCAATACTTCTTGTTTTTAAGAGGACTAGTCCAATTTGGTGACAGTCTGAAATACAAAGCACTTTTTATTGAATTACTTTATAGGAACATATGCCGACATATAGCAAAATGTGCTTTTCCCAGCAGTTTATCTGATACCTATTTTACTTAAGTATAACTAATAATTAGCCAATTGTTTATATGCAAAGTTATTAAACTGAATGGGGCGCCTGGGTGGCTCAGTCGGTTAAGCGGCCGACTTCGGCTCAGGTCATGATCTCGCGGTCCGTGAGTTCTAGCCCCGCGTCGGGCTCTGTGCTGACAGCTCAGAGCCTGGAGCCTGCTTCAGATTCTGTGTTTCCCTCTCTCTGACCCTCCCCTGTTCATGCTCTGTCTCTCCCTGTCTCAAAAATAAATAAACGTTAAAAAAAATTTTTTTTAAATAAATAAATAAACTGAAGTCACTAGGGGCGCCTGGGTGGCTCAGTTGGTTTAGCGTCCCACTTTTGATTTCGGCACAGGTCACGATCCCACGGTTCATGAGATCAAGCCCTGCATCAGATTCCACACTGATAGCACAGGGGCTGCTTGCGATTCATTTTCTCTCTCTCCTTCTCTCTCTCTCTCTCTCTGCCCCTTCCCAGCTCTCTCTCTCTCTCTCTCAAAATAAATAAATAAACTTAAAAAAAAAAAAGCTGACATCCTTTAAAAGTTTGTTCTTTCAGGGGCACCTGGGTGGTTCAGTCACTTAAATGTCCAACTCTTGATTTCTGCTCAGGTCATGATCTCACAGTTCATGGGTTTGAGCCCTGCATCGGGACAGCTTGGAGCCTGGAGTCTGCTTCAGGTTCTGTGCCTCCCTCTCTCCGCCCCTCCCCTGCTCACACTCTGTCTCTTTCTCTCAAAATTAAATAGATACATAGAAACATAGATAGATAGGTAGATAGATAGATAGATAGATAGATAGATACATAAGATAGCCAGACAGATAGACAGTTTGTTCTTTCACGTAATCTCAATGTTCCTCCCTGGGATCTATTTTTACAGACACATTTGCATAGAGTTCTTAGTGGTGGTGGTGTTTGGTGGGTTGATTTTTTGTTGTTATGCTTTGGTAAGAAAGCAAAAACAAATGTAAGCTTAGCCCATGTCTGTTTTATTTCGAATTCCCTTCCAGTGGGAAATGATGGGATTTTATTTCCATGACAGGTCTCTGACATTGACACACACGTGTAGTTCTGAATACAGGCAGTACACAGAAAGTAGCGAGAAGAAAGGTGGGGAAACCCAGGGAAAGGCGACGGAGGACAGAAAGATAGAACAACCAACAATGAGTGTTGTTAGTGGCGCCAGCGTGGAGTTGAGTCACTGACCTCAGGGAAAGAAAACCTGAGGCCCCTAGGCTCCTAAAATACATGGGAACCATTTTGGTCATATTTACATTCAAGAAACATTTGTGGAAAATGTAATGTTCACAAAGTATGGTGCTCCACCATGGGAACAAACACAAAGAGCAGCATTCTCATGGCCCCTGTGCTCCAGGGGCCACAGTAAACAAAACCCAATAACGATACTCTTAATAGGTGAAGAGACACCAGTTGCGATTTAGTAAACCAGCCCCCCCATCTGTTCTTAATACAACAACTGTTTATTTCTCGCTCACGTAACAATGATATGATGCACACATTTTGGATTAGTTGGCAACACTCCGCCTAAAGGTGATTCAAAGGCCTACATAAGTCCGTCTGTGGCTTCCGTATCTTCAACATTTGGTTACCAAAGTTACACTGAGAATACAGACTGCCAGTATCAGGTATGAGAGGGGTATTATCATCACCACAGATCCATAATAAATAAACATTCTGAAAAACTTTATGCCCACAAATTCTACAACTTGGATGAAATGAACAAATGCTTGAAAAACACACCTTACCAATTACTGGGGCAAAATGAAGTAAAAAATCTGAATGGCCCTACAGCTATTAAGTAAATTGAACTGATGTAAAACCTTCCCACAAACAAAATTCCAGGTCCAGATGGTTCTGCTGGTGAATTCTATCAAATATTTATAGAAGAAATAATTCCAGTCTTCCACAGACTTTTAGAAAACAAAGGAGGGAATACTTCCTAACTCATTTCATGAGGCCAGCATAACCCTGATACTAAAACCAAATGAAGACATTATAAGAGAAGAAAATTACAAATTTCCCTGGGCATCATCTCCATTCCAGCCAGCTGGAAGGGGACACAAGCATAGGTGATTCCATGTGAAAAGCTGTCTTCTGGGCCAGGCCCGTATGCGGAATGCACTACATCTGTTCACATTCCTTCAGACAGGACTCGGGAGTATGGCTACACCTATTGGCGAAAGAGGTGGGGAAACTTAGTCTAAGCCATGTGTCCTCAAGAAGAAATGAAACTAATTTGGTGATGCCAGCAATGCAGTGTGACAAACACTGCAAAGAAAGGTCATATAGACGGGGCGCCTGTGTGGCTCAGTCGGTTAGCATCTGACCTGAGCTCAGGTCATGATGTCACAGCTCATGAGTTTGAGTCCCCTGTTGGGCTTTGTGCCGACAGCTCAGAGCCTGGAGCCTGATTCAGATTCTGTGTCTCCTTCTCTCTCTGCTCCTCCCCCACTCACACTCTGTCTCTTTCTCAAAAATAAATAAACATTAAAAAGAAGAAGAAGAAGAAGAAGAAGAAGAAGAAGAAGAAGAAGAAGAAGAAAGCAAGCTCATACAGAGAGCTGGTGGAGCAAAAAGGCAAAGCTGTGACTGGAGAAATGAATGAATGAGCCAGCAGTTAGCTAACAACATAAATAGCCTCCCTTAAAATTGCCCCTGCCTAGTTCCAGATGAGGTAGTAACTGTACCAATGGGAATAATGATTTACAAATCACTAATGGGCCCTGTTTCAGTGTTAACTTGTGGCTCAAACACGGGGTGTGCATTTGCTTTCTGTGGGACTTGGCGGGAAGCCTGGCCTAGAATTAAATGCCGCAGTTCTACGTCAAGCCGGTGGTATTCTTCTGCAGGCATTTAGCCTACTGCACCCCCCCAAATTTGCTTCCCTTTTTCTTTCTCTGAGACAGTGGGGTGCACGGGAACAGGAGGGAGCAGGGGGGTGGTAAGTCCAGAAATCCATCCTGGTTGAATGTTATGAAACGCTGTGTGGTCTCCCTGCATACATGAAAAGTCGGTAAACTCGTTTTAAAAGATAGGAAACTTGTCTCCTTTAAATGTGTGCCACAGGCCTGCCCTGCCTGTTAACTCTCTTCCGTTTTCTATAGCTCTGTTTTTCCTTATTTGCATTCCCCATCCTACTAGTTTTCTTGCTTCATTTCCTGACCTACCACAAAATACCCCCTTTCCCTCTGAAGAGCTGAAGGAAAGGTAAGCTTTCTGGAGGTTTCTGAGCATGGCTCGAATCCGACCGTCATTCTGAAAATCAAGGTAACGGTTTCTTCCAAACACCAGCAGCACCATTTGGGGAGGAGGGATGTTACCACAGTAAAGAAACCTGAAAAGCCTGTGTGTTGAACTAAAATGGAATGCAATGACATTTCCAATGTCCTCACACCTCCTTTCTAATTTCTTCAGTCCCCTGAATGCATCTGCAAGCATGATGAGTGAGGATTTCCGCTAGTCTTCCCATCTACCACCACCACCACCACCACTACCACCCCCACTATCTCTCTGGGTCACACAGCGTCCCCGAGACCTGGCAACCACTCCCACTATACAGCAGAATCACAAAGCATCTTTATAAAGCACTCTGAGGAGCCTTGTATGGTGGCAGGAAAATAAATGCCCTCCAGCCACCCCTTACATTTCATTCCGGTGGTAAGTTTGCCTTCATAAGACACCCTATGTCCAAAACCAACAGCTTAGCCTTGAACTTGTATTTTCATTATTCCTAATGTATATTACGTTCCTGTCTACAGCCAAATTTTAAGTTTCTTGGGGCAAGTCACATCTAATGCTGCTTTGGTACTTCCACAGCGCCACACACAGCCTTGCACATAATAGATTCTCAATAACTATACAGTGATGTGATTTAGGTTAAACAAGGATGCAATCACTACATACAAGGTGAACATCCCTGAAAAAGGTACTACTGTAAGCCCATTGTATCATTAAACACCTGCCTTTGAATGGTGTTTCTTGTTTCAGTGTTTGGATTGGGACTGATCATGAGAAGACCCAGAGGAAAACTCAGCACTGAGAAGAAAGGGTGGGGGAAAGGGAGCCCCTCCCCAAGTGGGGGGAGTGGAAATTTGAGAGAGGTTGGGACTATTCTTTACACTGGTTGTAGGACCATCAGAGTTCAGAGAACAAACAGTTCCATAGTGGCCTGACTGGTCAGAAAAGACTGTGAAGAAACAGAGCTTCCTCAAGGAACAAGATTTGATTAGGTAGAAAAATAACAGAGAACTTTTCTGGCTAAGGGGACAGAAAAGGCAAAGGTAAGGAAGCATGATAGAGTTTGATAAGTCATGTCCTTGAAGAGGTGCTGCAGGCTCAGTCCACAAATGCTGGAGAGTTATGGGGCATATGTTGGGACAGTTATTGTGAGGTCCATCTATGGGGAACTTTGAAAGCCAGGCATGGGAGCAGGAAGCTATTATAGGTTCTTAAACTGGGAAAGGCCCTGGGGAAAGTGTTACCTGGGGATGATTCCCCACCATAGGGAACTGCTACTTAACCTCTTAATACTGCTCACTATATCTGTATAATTTCTTTGTGAGCTCAGTATAGTCTGTTCCATCAGAGTCTTGATCTTTGTAAGCTCAACTTAGGCTGAAGATCACTATTAGCTTTCCCCTCTGGGCTTCAGATTAACCTGTTCCCCCCAGCCCAGTTCCATTTTTAGAGTCCTCTATAGATAGGCTATTATTCATTTTTTGCACAGTGGTCTCTCTCTTTTTTTTTTCTCTCTCTCATTTTACAGTATCTGCACAAGCTGGGGAAGCCCAGGTTAGAAATTCTCATATAGCACCAGTGTTGAATATTAGTTATTCTTTTAGCCAATGCCACACTAGTGCTGTCCCCCCAAAAGTTATACTAGCCACTAGGAGATATATATATATATATATATATATGAAAAGGACACCCACACAAAAGAAAGGCAATCACAAAGAAATGATATCTGGGATTTCAGAACCGAGAAGTTTTACAGCTTCAGCCCAAGTTTTTGGGAACATTTTCTCCCAGTCATCATGCTGTGAAGAAGACCCAGCAAAAGGGCCCCACGGAGAAGAACCAAGACCCTGGTTGACAGCCCCAGCTAAGCACCAACTTGCTCATGGGAGTGAGCCATTTTGGAAGCATGCCTTCCAGTCTCAAGCAGGCTGACCCAGCTGGCACTATGTAGGTCAGGGACAAGGTGTCCTCACTGAGCCCAGTCCAAATGATCGACTTGTGAGTAAAAATAAATGATTGTTGTTTTAAGCCACTAAGTACTGGGGGCTATTATACAGCAAATACATAACCATAATATATGTAGAAATCAACCTCGCCTCTCCTCACACAATTTACACACATACCTCTATCACTACACAGGAATTTCTGCTAATATAATTAATCTGGATCTATGAGAGAGAGAGAGACAGACAGAGAGAGAGAGAGAGAGAGAGAGAGAGTGTGTGTGTGTGTGTGTGTGTGTATCAGCATTGTGCCCTGGGTTCCCATTGCATATCAGTATGACAGGCAAGCCTTCTGAAAACGGCCCCAAGGAATCCATGTGGTACGGGTTTCAGTCCCAAGGCTGTGCATGCTAATATATCAGTCAGATTATGTAATCGGTGCCTCAGTGTGTACCTAAATGTCTAGTTCCTGTTAAAAGGCTGGGCTTCTTAAAAAGTTAAGCTAATGAGAACTTCAGGCACATTAGAAATCTTTAAAGAAGATATATTTAGCCAGTTAATCTCAAATTTCAGGGCATGAACAGCTTTCTTTTGGATCCATACTTAAAACCTGACTCTATACCCTAGATTATAAGCCAAATAACCTGCTCTGCAGCTAAACATTGACATCCCTTACCTTATATGCAGGGGAAGGCTCAGATTCCCTCATGCTAAGGAGACAGGGCAGGAATACGGGGCAGTAAGAATAACAGATATCTGTAGCTATTTCTCCCTTAAACCAATGCTTCTTGAGCAAATCACCTGAGAGTATTGTTAAAATGCATATTCTGCCTCAGTTAGTCCGAGATGGAACCTAAGCTTTCATATTTGTAATGAAGTCCTGGTCGGTGGTCAATGTGACTGTTCTGTGGACCACACCTTAAAGCTCTGACCACCATCATTAATAGTAAGCCTTCAGTGCCCCTTATGCAACTTCCTCCAAAGCCTGAGCCTGGCAAAATAGTGTCACCACCCCATCACCACCTTCCCCATCATCACCACCATTTCCACTGTCACCACCATCACCTCTCTGACCACTACCATCTCCTTCACCACCTCCACCCCTTCCAGTAACACCACCATATCCAGCACCTCTGCTGCCACCACAGTCTCCACCATCACGCGCCCCACTACCATCGCTTCTACCTCAATGCTGCCCATTACAGACCAGCAGAACTACTCAAACAACAGATCGTTTATTTATCCAAATAGATTCTCGCTGGGCATCCCAGAGATGATTTAACCAATAGATAAGGGCACTGAAACCAAAGACAGTCATCTCCAATCCAACAATAACAATGATAAGAACTGAAGATTGGTAGTTCATCAAGCATAGCCATTTCAGCAGGAAATACCAGCTCCGTCCGACCAAAACAGCTAAAGCACAGCAGATCCAAGAGCAAGGCAGATCCTAATGAAAATAATATGGTTGTCATGACACATCTGCCAAAATAGCCACCTTCGTGTCGCCCATTTTGGACTTGCAGGAGAGTTCGTTCATTTGGAAGGGCAAAAAATGTAAGTAGGTGGACTTGGCTTACAGCTGAAATAGGTAACTCCTCTGTTACATAAAATTAAAAACAGAAAACTGGGGTCTCTTTCCTAATCACTCTTCCCTCCCTAAGAAGGTCTCCAGGATGAGCTGCCAAGTGCACTCAACGTCTGTGTCCACCAAACTCTAATCCCTGGCGAATATAATTTTCATTCTAGAAATGAAAAATCTGCCCAAGCAGTAGCAGCATGAAGTTCAAAAACATCTGTACTGCTAGGTAAAGATGATCTGTATACATGATGTGGGCAGCGGTGATTTCCTCTACTAAGCTTCCGAAACGAGAGAAGCTGGGAAGGCAGCAACTCGACTCAGCCGATGTGAACCTTCTGGGGTTTCAGAAGTGATTACAACCAAGTTCTCTAATTGCTTGTGTGTTTTATTAAGTAGATCCCATTTGAGTCTAAAATCACATGCGATGTTTAAATGTTATTTCTGTAAACTATACAAAACTATAATTTTCCAGTAGAGAAAAAAAGATGCTGTCAAATAAGAAGAGATATGAAATGAGATCGTTTCCCTTATTTGCGAGACAGATGTTATTTTTGGCTCTTCTGTATAATGCATTCCATATTATAGTCTCTTTCTGACCAAACACTAGGAACAGCACATGCTTGCACACAGTGAACCAAAACCATTATCAGGAAAACTTCTTTTTATTAACTCTGACAACTTTTCAGGTCCCCGGTGCAGAAACCTCAAGCTTTCGGCTGCAAACAGGGCCCGTTATGCCAAGGCGGGATTTTTTCATCCATCTGACATATTCTTGCAACAGAAATAAAGCTGTACGCTTCCTTCAGAATCTGCCCCTGAGCGTGGGCAAATGATTTTTTTTTCTCTTATCTTTCCTGTGAAGCTCTTGTCCTCTTATGCTGACAGATCATAAGATTTTTCTTTATCGCTTTCTTTAGAAAAATGTGGAAAAGGAAGACAGTAAGGATGGCATAAACTTCCACAGGAAAAAAAAAATCCATCACACTAACTAGCTGCTCTACTTGTATTTATCTCCAAAAAGTTTGACGCTGAGCAAATATCAGCTGAAACTAATTAGCCCCAGGATAAAAATCTCAATACTGAACTGGGATGACAAGAATGCAACCAGAAATGAATAAAAGGTACTGGTTGGAAGCAGACGGCAGTTTTGCCAACAACTAATGTGTGCAGAGGGAGAAACAAATGGTTATTATTAGGCTGACTTAATTTTCGGTTGGAGGTTCTTCTCTGTGATGGAGGAGCTGATGTTCATTTAAATAACTTGACGTCAGCCAACTGCTTACACTTCCTGGGTTTGCCAAGGTATTTACTTTGCAGAGTTTTTAAAGATGGTGTCTGCCCCACAACAGCCTGGGGGCACCACCAGCCAAGATAAAGAACAAACAGATAATAGTTAAAGGGACAAGAGCCTGGATGCAGGGAATGTGCAGATGCTCTCTCTAAAGTCTGATGTCCTTCACCGTTGCTGACACAGGTGTAAGGAAGGGTTAACACTTGCGGCACGTGGGATTCAGAGGCGACTCAGGCTTCCCCGTTTCACAGAAACGAGAGTTTGGGAAGATTTCTGGGACTACATCTGGGTCTCTCTTCCCCATGGAGGGAAAGTGGGTGCTGGCGAGAACCCACCAGGTAGACATTCTCTTCCAAATTCACTTGGGAGCACGGTTAACAGTCAAGGGAATTAGCCAAGAGTCAAGATGATTTCCCTTCAGTTCTCCCACCCCCTTCTAGTACAAGGATGGTCACCTCAGAGCAGGTAGAGTAGGGGTGCTTACCTCCAGCCAGTTCATTTCCTCCCAAAAGAACCCTGACAGGACTGGAGCCAGAATATTGGGGAGACTCTTCCACTGTGAGGAGGCCAGTCTGCCCTGTTGTAGGGTCAGGCCACGTCCAAATGCCCTCAACCTACTCAGAGGTCATTTGCAGCTTCAGTAGACAGTTCTCGAATATACCAAAGGCTTCCTCCCTCAGGTATGTGTATCGTTCTTTACCTTCAATGTTTACCAGAGCATGCTTGGCCCTTGCAACCAATGAGACACGAAAGCTGGTGAACAGATCCCTCAGCTTTCTTGTCCCTTGGTGAGGCAGTTCTAAGTTATGTGCCACCCACCCTCTCAGGATTAGCTGCCCACAGAAGCAATGCACCCATTAGTATCCCTTTGATTTGCTTTCCTCCATGTTTGTTTGTTTGTTTGGTGGTTTTTTGTATTTTTGTTTTTTTGTTTTTGGTCTCTGTCCCCATTACCTTACCCTCTGGATCACCTCCCAAAGAAACTAACATCCAAATCCCTGTGTCATAGTCTGCTTTGGAGGGGAATATGAACCAAGACACTTGCTCTAAGCAACTCCATGTTATATGAAGTTACTCAGGATGAGAGTCTGGTATCCAGCTCACACCCAACCACATGGTAAAATATCCCACAAATAATAGCAGCACAGCAGCCTATTAAGGTCCGAGAGAACGCCTCTAGGCATGAAGCTGATTTCCAAGGATTGGAAGCATGTATTCCTAAAACAAATATTTATTGAGGGCACTGTAAGTCGGCCTTCACCAGTTTGTATGTACAACTACTGGGTTATTTTTGTTAGCTCTCAGTAGGCCATAGTTAGAGAAAAAGGAGAATGAGTCGCTCCCCCAACCTTTCTAACAGGTTTGGTGAACTAAAATCTCAGACCAAATTCAGCCACACACATAGACATTTATTTGCAAGCAGGCAGAAAAACAAACAACCTGTTCCGTAAGCTCAAAGATTTCTGTTCTTTTTAGAGCGTTGCCCACACCTTGCAATAAACAGTCACCTGGGACTAACAGGATCACATTCCGTAGCAGGTCACAGTTAACCTCTATTGGAGTGAGGCCGCCAAAAACCCAGGAACTGGTGGCTGGACACAGGACTCTACAGGAGCACACAATAAAGGTGTACTAAGACTGGCTCATTGAGGCTCTTACCTATTGACTAGTGCAACTGTGCACATCTCTTCCCAATGTCTTCTCAATGGCTTCATGTTGGTATTTGGGCCATGACGGGAATATTTATAATACAGATATCAGCAAACACTAAACATTTCCCCAAAGAGCCTGTTAAACATTTACCACTACACTGGTGGCACCATCCATGAAACCTGACAAATATCTCATAGCCTATTATACAAGAACAGGAAGTACCTCAAAAAATTTTACACCACTCACTTATCTTGAATGCCACTATCTTTACGAACATTTATTATTCAATTACTAATGCTTCTAGTACTGACAAGAGATGGCTTATCAAAGGTACTTCTGAAGTGTGACTCTTCTGATTAAATAGAAGCGGACTACTCCTGAGGTATATATTCCTGATTAGAGCAACTGATCATCTCCAGATTGTAGCTTAAAGAAACACAGAAACAATGTCATATTAATGATGCTGAAGTAGGTGAAAATAAGTTGCACACATCATAACCGGGGGCTTACTATGTATACCAGGCAGTAGGCTAGGCATATCTCTACAAGCCCTCAGACCTCACTCCTAGAAGTTTCCTGAGAAGCCATTCATCTAACAAATATGTTTTGAGGAATTACTATTAGTATCTGTAGAAAGTGCTGCAGGAAATCCAAAGATGAGAAAACAAAGGGTCCTGTCCTGGGACTTGTAAGTCCCATAGGAATAATGACCACCCCCCCTCCCCTCCACAAAACTCCTCTAATTCACTTGCGGGAGGCTGACGTATTAAGAACAGAGAGTGCAGAAGGAATGGGGTTCCAAAGGCAGGTCTACTCCACAGAGCTCAAGGAGCAAAGCAGATCCTGGTGAACCACATGAAGGAAATGATGGATGGGTAGAAGGAGAGAGTGAGGTAGGTAAAAGGAGGAACTATCACTAGATTAATGTAGATTATGAAAAGGCTTAAGAATTCTATGATCTTAAGACTAACCCCTTACGCCAAACACAACTAACTTCCACCACTGCTTTCCCCAAATTCTTGGAATTACTACTTTCAAGTCAAGAAAAGCATCAGATGGGATGAGTAGCACTGGGGACAGGGTGAGGTCAGGGCTTCCAGATGGTTGAAGTATGCAGGCATGTTGGCCTACAGTTCCAAGTAAAGGGAACAACATGTGCAAAATGCAGAGATGTCAAATTTGGAGGACTTTGAGAACACCAGATAACAGTATGTCTTGGGTTTTGAGTTCTAACCTTAGCTTCATTACTGAATAGCTTCCATGGCCTTGGGCAAGCCACTGAAATCATATGGATCTCAGTTCTTTCTTTATCTATGAAATGGGTAGGTTGAACTTTGCCAATTCCTACTCAGATACCTATTCTTCCCATCTTCCATACCAGCAGAACTCCTCTTTAGTTCTGGGAGGCAATGTACCCAGGTGAGGAACTTCACTATCTGGTGGCTTCTCCAAGCAGCAGCCCAAGACTAACTCTCTGCCTCTGGACTTATTACTCTGGGAATTCAGCAAAGTCTTATTTGATTAAGCCATTGCATTTATGCTTCTGTCACATAGAACCAAATGCAAACCCAAATCTTGCAACCCAAATCATTTATATATATATATATAAGCCATTATATACATATAATTATATATTAAAATATATAATTAATATAATATTAATTATAATTAATATATTATATAAATTATTAAAATATAAATTATAAATTATATAAAATAATTATATTAATTATAATATATTAATAATAATTATATTAATTACAATATATTAATTATAATTAAATATATAATGGAATATTACTCAACAATCAAAAAGAACGTAATCTTGCCATTTGCAACAAAGTGGATAGAGCTAGCGTGCATTATGCTAAGCAAAATAAGTCAGAGAAAGACAAATACCATATGATTTCACTCATGTGGAATTTAAGAAACAAAACATATGAACAGATGGCGGCAAACCATAAGAGACTCCTAACTAGAAACAACAAACTGAGGATTGATGGAGCGAAGTGGGGTAGGGAATGGGTTAAATGGTGATGAGTATTAAGGGGGGCACTTGTGATGAGCACTGGGTGTTACATGTAAGTGATGAATCATTAAAGTCTACTCCTGAAACCAATATATGTTAACTAAATAGAACTTAAATTAAAACTTGAAAAAAAAAAAAAAAGAGGAAGCAAACCCACAAATACCTGCCTTTCAGGAAATAAGGCTTCTGCTCCCAAACTCTCATTTGTTTCAAGATCCACTTAGCATCTTTAGCCATAACTGTTGCTAACTCTGTACAAGTGGAATATGCAAAGACAGTTTATGCATGTCAATCAGTTATGGATGCAGGTGGGAACTCTGGCCAATGGAGTCCTAGTTCTGTTTCTTCCTCTTCTACCATGCCTTCTTATTTAATTATTTTACTTAATTAAATTAATTTTACTTGATTAATTTTAATTAATTAATTTTATTAATTTTACTTAATTAAAATGTATTTACTGAGTGAGGAAATAAATAAAAGTGGTTAAGGACACTGAATATAATCATTGTTCAGACTCCTTTAGGTCCAGGAATTCTAGTTTCAAATCATTTTGTCTAGCTAGTTACCAGTCTCTTAGATATAGTAGAAATAGAAGGTCATGATACACAGAACTACTAAGTTGGATGGTGGGGGGAGGAAGTGGTTGGAATTGAGGGTATCATCCTAGCTCACTGGGATTCAAAGTAGAAAAAACACTTCGATGGTATTGCAAAGGGCTGGAAATATGACAACATATGCAATGGTGACCTTTGCAAATTTTCCTAGGATCAACCATTTTTTGGAGCATAAAGTGCAGGTGAGAAGCAAAGTATATAGGATCAAAAGAAAAGCAGCAGTGCCAACCTCACCTAAACACTATGGCCCCGTGGGCAGGGCTTCATAGATTATGAAGTAAATTGCCATTCCTCCCTCAGGCCTCACACACACACACACACACACACACACACACACACACACACAAAGGATTTGTTCCCCAAGAAAGAAACCATGGGTTTATAAGTACCAGCTTTTTGACAGTATATTCAGCAATGGTTCAGAAGGCCAGGGTTTGCACACAGTCCTTAGTATGTATAATTCTACAGGCTGCATTCAAATTTCCTAACATGTCATCTGTAGACTTCAATAAAATCAACTGACAGATGCCACTTGCCACAAGTATATTAATTAGGTTATATTCAGTATTCAGAGCCTCTGAGATGGAACAGGATGTCCACTGGGTTTCTCTGTTAGAACCTATGATTGGTGGGGGTGGAAGGAGGGAGAATGGGACACAGGAGAAGGTCCTGGCATAGGCAAACAGAATACACAAGTCTTTACAAAAATCAGCTTTTGGTTTTACAGGGAAACTTTACTACTTTCTTTAATTATTTTTAAATTTCTGTGTAAATAATTTCTACTATTATCTTTATTAATTCCTTCACTCCACATTCTTTATTTTTCTCACATGTATCTAGTTGTTTCTTTTTTAACTTTGGCATTTTTATTCAGGCATGTAGAAATTTTTTTTTTATCTAGCTTCTTAATTTCAAAGATTGGTTCTTTTTTGTCTTGCTTTTCCTAATAAATATAATTATGATAACAAATATTTCTCTGAGTACTGTCTTGGCCCTATCAATGGTACTTTTATTATATTGCATTTCTAAATAGTTTTTTATTACCTCTTTGACTCAGATGTTACAAAGATGTTGGCTTTTTTTTTTTCTTCAAGGAGTACAGCTTTTAATTTTAAGACATACAATTGGTTTTTGGTTTGAGAAGGTTTTTGTTTTTGTTTTCTTTCTCAATTTCTAATTTAAGTGCATGTGATTTTTATTTAATTTGTAAACATTTTCTAATATAGGATTGATATTTTTGACAGCTTAATGTGCTTTTGAAGAAATGAATGCTGTTCATTGGCTGTGTGTGTGTGCGCATGGTGTGTAAAGTTTATTGTGTTAATCAAATCTTTTATTATTTTTTCTTTCAAGAAAAAATAATATTTCTGGTTAGTTAATATATGGGGTAATATTAGTTTCAGGAGTAGAATTTAATGGTTCATCACTTACATACAACACCCAGTGCTCATCACAAGTGCCCTCCTTGATAGCCATCACCATTTAACCCAGCCATCACCATTTAACCCATCCCCCCACCCACCTCCCCTCCACCAACAATCAAATCTTTTATATTCTTATTTTTAGTGTATTTGATTTATGTATTTCCAAAAAAATGTTAAAGTCTGTTGTGATTGTGGATCTATTTATCCTTATATTTTCTATTTGCTTTTGCTTTATATATTTAGGAGCTATGTTGTCAGAGTCATAAAGGTTTGATAACTTTCACTACTTTTATTATTCTGAAATGTTCTTCTTTGGTCATTTTAATATCTACCTTGAATTTTCTTTTGTCTGATATCAGTAGTGTCAGATTTCCTCTATTCTGGTCAGCATTTTCCTTTTATATATTTTTCCATTCCTTCATTTCAACCTTTGTGTGTCTTCAGCCTGCTTGTGGGAGAGAGTACAAGTTCTGTGCAGTGTGATTTCTAGCCTGTCTTCTGTGATCTGGAGAGGGAACAGAGTGTGCTATCCCCCTCAGGGCAGGCCTTTAGTCATCTCCTGGCCTTTAGGGCTCATTATTATACCTGGGTGTCAGCCACAAAAGGCCCCACCCAGCCTCTCTTCACTGATTCTTCCCACCTAGGGGGACATATATATTGGTTGCTTTTTGCCTGGAGAGGTAGAGGCAGAAAAGAGGGAGATGGCACCTGGTCAACAGACCTGTTTGCTTCTGCTGCAGAACCCCATAATCACCCTGTCAGTTGCCACAGGGCTTCTTGCCACACCTCTGAAAGTCACCAAGCGTTTGGCTAGAAATGTCCTTGGAGTCATACCCACCTTTGTAAGAGTTTGCTCCTGCATGAGTTTTAGGCTGTGATTTCATTCTTCAATCAGATCTCAACTATGTTCCATATTTCTGAAATTTATCAAATGTTTTTTTGGCCAACTGATGACTATTTTGTTTGGGAGCATGATTTGGGGGGCCATGATTTCTGGGGATTTTGTGTGGGAGGGAGAGGCTGCAGGGATTTCCATAATACTTGTTCTGTCTCTTCCATTATTTCTTTAATCCAGATGACCAAAAATAGGACTCTGAGGAGTGCCTGGGTGGCTCAGTCGGTTAAGCGTCCGATATTTGATTTCAGTTCAGGTCATGAGCTCACAGTCTTGAGACTAAATCCCACATCAGGCTCCATGCTGCTTAAGATTCTCTCTCTTAAAAACAAAAATAGGACTCCGAGGCAAAGCATATGAATATTTTTAGGAACCTTGATACATACCGCCAAACTGCTTTCTAGAAGGATTATAATAATTTACACCATCAACAGCAATTCCTTCAATGGAAAGTTTGCTCATTATTTAGAAGAAAAAGAGAAGTTAGAAATCAAGTAGAGGGATGGTTAAAGTTTTTTAAAATAGTTTTATAAAGGTATAATTGACATACAATAAGCCACACATATTTAAAGTATATAATTTGATAAGTTTGGGTGTGTATATATATATATATATATATATATGAGATGTGTGTATATATATATATATATGAGATGTATATATGTACATATATATATATGAGTATATATATATATATATGAGGTATATATATGTGAGGTATATACATATATATATATGAGGTGTATATATAGAGAGAGATTTATATATCTGTGTGTATATAGATATAGATATATATATTTATGTACCTGTGAATATATAAATCACACCACAATCAAGAGAGCAAAGATATCCAAAAATCTGGAAAATTTCCTGATATCCCTTGGCAATCCCTCTTTCCTACTCCCGCCTGCCTCACTCTCCCATCCCCAGGTAAACACTGATCTGATTTCTATCACTGTTGATTAATTTATATTTTCTAGAGTTTTATAGAAACAGAATCATATACATATATACCTTTTTCTCTGGTTTTCACTCAGAATAATTATTTTGACATTCATCCATATTACTTCATGTGTCAACAGTTTACTCCTCTTTATTGCTGAGTAGTATTTCATATATATATCCTCTTGAAGTTACCCCACAGCTCACAGATGCTCTGGTTATTTTTAAAAAATTTTTCCCGTGTGTTTAATTTTTTACAGTTTCTATTATGTCTTCAAATTCACAATTCTTTTCTTCTGCGATGTCTAATATGCTATTAATCCCATCCAATGTATTTGTCACCTCAGACGTCATAGTTTTCACATGTAGAGGCTGATCTGGCTTTCTTTAAGATATCTTCCATGTCTCTATTTTACTTTTGTACATCTGGATTATAGTTATAATAATTGTTTTTAATGTTCTTGTCTGTTAATTCCAATGCCTATGTCAATTTTAAGTAAGTGTGATTGCTTTTTGCCTTGTTATGGGTTATATTTTCCTGCTTTTTTTTTTGGCATACTTGGTAATTTTTTATTGAATTCCAGTCACTGTGAATTTTACTTTGTTTGCTGTTAGATATTTTTATATTCCTATAAATATTTTTGAGTTTTATTCAAGGATACAATTACAAGGAAACAGTTTGGTCCTTTTTGTTCTTGCTTTCAAGACTTGTCAGGTGGACCAGAGCAGTGTTTAACTTAGGGATAATTATTTCCCACCACTGAAACAAGACATTTCTGAGTATTCTACCCACTGCTACATGAACTCCAGTCTCCTGTGTGAGCACCAGAGACTATTCCTTCTAATGCTTTTGTCTGGTTCTTTCTCTGGCTTCAGTTTCCTCATATGTATGAGCTGGTATCCACTATTCTTTTATATATTACATCTTTGTTCATTTCAGGTGGAAAGGTAAATCCAATCCCTTTTAATCCATCTTGATAGAAGCAAACTAAACTTTTTTAGTGTGAAAAGGCTTTTTTCAAATAATGTCACTATATAACACAGATACAAAGCAAAGCTCCTGTGACTCAAAGTGAGGTAAAGTATTGATAGCCTGAGAAAATCTGCCCACAAAACTTCATCCTTGATGCCCTCAGAAGCTAAAGCTCTCCCCTGATCCTTAGAGATTCACAAAGCCAATTTAAAGACCACTAGATCTGGTCAAACTCTTCTTTTTTATACTTGATGCAACTGATAACTAAAATGGTGAGTCACTTGCCCAAAGTCACACTGCTAAAATCTAGGTCATAGGATGAAAGGGAATGATGACTGCACACAAGTAAAGGCCTCAAGAATGGTAGCAATTCTTACTATGTCTGCCCCTGTATTTTTTAATTTTCAAAATACTGACTAATATTGAACAGAGAAGAAAGACTGTGGTGAGTTTAAGAAAGGACCCAGTGCAGGGCTCCTGGGTGGCTCAGTCGGTTAAACATCCAACTTTGGCTCAGGTCATGATCTCACAGTTCATGAGTTCGAGCCCCACGTCAGGCTCTGTGCTGACAGCTCAGAGCCTGGAGCCTGTTTCATATTCTGTGTCTGCCTCTCTCTCTGCCCCTCCCCTGTTCACGTGCTGTCTCTGTCTCAAGAATAAATAAACATTAAAAAAAAAATTTTGTTTTAAAAAGAAAGGACCCAGTGCATTTCCTAGGAAAGGTTCTCAATGGGCTTCAGCTCAGCTCACAGATCTCTGGCAAAGGGCAGACTCCTGAAGACTAGAACCCAGATCCCTGAATCACAGGCAAGTGTTCTGTCTACTGTATCCCATCTTCTCCCTTCCATCTGTAAAATTCTAGAATTCACTGAAACCCTTTTTGCTACATACCAGATACTTAAAAAAGAGATTACTGACCAAGAACAATGTGTTTGTGATTGTTGGCAAAATTTCCTGTGAGCACAGAAATCTCAATCCCACACTAAAAAAGTACAGATTCCATTTTGCCTTGAACATCATGCAATAGGGTATAGTGTGATGGTGTTTATAAAGCAAGCTACAAGGAAGACAGTTCATCAAATAGGAATGACAGCTCTAGGCCCCCACTGAAAACAACAAAATAGGAAAGGTATGGGTGCCAGGAGCGTCTAACTTAGACATTGACATACTGGATGAGTCTGGATTTGCCACTCAATGAATTTCAAATTCCTTGTCTTTAAATAGTATTCATAGAACCTGCTGCAGCTTGATTCCCAGAGAATCCAGAAGCTATAAGTGGATTTAAAAACAATTTGTAAATCACTTAGCGCTCCTTAGAGATAGGAGGATATATAAATATGTGGTACTACTATAAAGTTAACCATACTTAAATATAGTTAGCCATACTTAAGTATGCTAACCATACTTAAATATTTACAATATTACCATTGAGAGGGATTATCTGCAAAACTCTTAGTGTCTTCTCCAATTAATATTCCAAATGATAGAGAAGCTAATTATCCTGGAGTCTTGCTATACTGTAATCTTACTATAGCCCAGAAATTAAGATACATTTAGAACTTTTTCTGTATCAGTGAGAATGGAAGGAATCTCAACACAATATGGCTATTCCCACACCACATCACAGACCTCAGAGCCAGCACCAGTAAGGAGCGTTCAGCATCCTTCTTGAGGATTCAGTCTTACCACTTTGCCCACCATTAGAGAAAAAAATTACCAAGTAGTTTGATCATTTTGTGATCTAGTTGTTATTTTTGATACATATTTGTTTGCAAATCCAGCGCTCAAAAGATGGTTTATTTCACCTAAAGCTGTGCCTTCAGTTTAGGATAACAAGATATCATTAGGCAGATGGTAAACTGCAGGCTGCTGATGGCTGTACAGGTATGAATGAGCCTCTGAAACTGTCCTGTACACAACCTGCTCCATCATGCATAGCTTCCCTTATTCTACTCTAGTACTAGAAGAAAACTGTGAGTCAGAAAAGGTAATCTGGGAACATGAGGAAGCCAGGCAACAGAATTCCTATAAAAGATATGCACACACAGATAATAATAGATCTGTTATGGATTTTACGTTCACGGATCTGTATATAAAATGTTATATTTGTTTGCATAAACACATTACATTTACCCATAAAAATGTTTAACACATACACATAAGCTGCATACATTTACTGAGCCCCTATTACTAGGCATATAATAAGAACTTCATAATTATTCAAATACATTAATGAACATATACTTACTGTGAAAGCTATATACTATGACAACTAAACTAATATGAACTCGTAATTTTTATCAGGATGAAGAAAAAACCAATGTTAATTTTCATCCAGTTAGAACTGGTCTACTAGTTTCAGAAGACTCCAAAAGAACACATAACCTAGAGTTGCAAGCATAATAACCATTAAGTGTGACCTAATCAGCACAAATTAGCTGAATTCCCTATACCATGTACAGAAACTATTTAATTCTAAAAATACTGTTCCTGAAAGTACAACTTTCACTATTGGCAGATGACATGATTCTATATTTAGAAAACCATAAAGACTCCACCAAAAAACTAGAACTGATAAATGAATTCAGTAAGGTCACAAGACACAAAATCAATATACAATATATACAGTGAAACATTACACAGTCATGAAAAAGGATGACATTATACCATTTGAGACAACATGGATGAACCCAGAAGGTCTTATCCTTAAGTCAACTAAGTCAGACTGAGAAAGATAAATACCACACGATTCCACTCATAAATCAAATCCAAAAAAATGAATAAACAAACAAAAAGCAGAATCAGAACAATAAATATGGAGAACAAATTGATGGTTGCCAGAGTGGAGAAGTGCCAGAGGGGACTAGGCAAAATTGGGGTAGAGGAACGGGAGATACGGACCTCCAATAATGGAATAAGTCACAAGAACAAAAAGCAGAGCATAAGGAATATACTCAATGATATTCCAATAGTGATGTAATAGGACAGATGGTGAACAGAGCATAACATATAAATAAACTTGTTAAACCACTGAGTTGTACACCTGAAACTAATGTAACATTGTGTGTCAAATACTAAAATACAAAACTTTTTTTAAAAAGCCAAAAAAAACCAGTATACAGAAATCTGTTACATTTCCCTACACTAATAATGAAGTATCAAAAAGAGAAATTAAGAAAACATTCCCATTTACAATTGCACCAAAAAAAATACCTAGGAAAAACTTAACTGAGGAGGTGAAACACCTGTACTCTGAAAACTATAAAACACCAATGAGAGTAATTGAAGGCAACACAAATGGTAAGATGTTCCATGCTGATGGATTAGAAGAACAAATATTGTTAAATGTCCATACTACTCAAAACAACCTACAGATTTCATGGAATCCTATCAAAATACCAAAAGAATTCTTCACAGAACTAGAACAAATAATCCTACAATTTGTATGGATCCACAGAAGATACAGAATAGCCAAAGCAATCTTGAAAACGAAGAACAAAACTGGGAAGTATCACAATCCCAGATATAAAGAGATACAACCAAGCTGTAGTAATCAAAACAGTGTGGTACTGGCACACACAAAAAAAGACACACAGATCAATGGAACAGAATACAGAGCCCCAAAAAGAACCCATGGAAAAAAAATATATGGTCAATTAATCTTTGACAAAGCAGGCAGGAATATGCAATGAGAAAAAGACCATCTCTTCAACAAATGGTGTTGGGAAAACTGGACAGCTACACGCAAAAGAATGAAACTGGACCACTTGCTCACACCATACACAAAAGTAAACTCAAAATGGATTAAGGACCCAAATGTGAGGCCTGAAACCATAAAAATCTTCGAAGAGAGCACAGGCAGTCGTTTCTCTGACATTGGTCATAGCAACACTTTTCTAGCTATGTCTCCTGAGGCAAGGGAAACAAAAGCAAAAATAAACTACTGGGACTACATCAAAAGAAAGACCTCTACACAGCAAAGGAAACCATCCAGAAAAGTAAAGGACAACCTACTGAATAGGAGGAGATATTTGCAAATTACTTATCGGATAAAGGGTTAGTATCCAAAACATGTACAACACCCAAAACCCAATAATCCAATTAAAAAGGGGCAGAAGACATGAATAGACAGTCCTCCAAAGGAGACATCCAGATGACCAACAGACACGTGAAAAGATGCTCAACATCACTTGTCATCAAGGAAATGCAAATTAAAACAACCACGAGGTATCACCTCACACCTGTCAGAATGGCTAAAATCAAACACACAAGAAACAACGGTGTTGGTAACGATGTGGAAAAAAAGGAACCCTCGTACACCGTTGGTGGGAATGCGGTCTGGTGGTGCAGCCACTGTGGAAAACGGTATGGAAGTTCCTCAAACAATTAAAAATAGAATTGCCATATGATCCAGGAATTCCACTAGTGGGTATTTACCCAAAGAATCCAAAAACACCAGCTCAAAAGATATATCCATCCCTATGTTTACTGTATCATTATATACCATAGCCAAATTATGGAAGCAACCCAAATACACACACACACACACACACACACACACACACACACACACACACACTGGAATACTCAACCATAAAAAGGGGGGAAATCTGCCATTTGCAACAGCATGGACAGATCTAGAGAGTATAATGCTAAATGAGAAGTCAGTCATAGAAAGACAAATGTCATGCCATTTCACTCATGAGGAATTTAAGAAACAAAGAGAAAAACAAAAAAAACCAGACTCTTAAATCTTAAATATAAAGAACAAACTGGTGGTTGCCAGAGGAAGGTTGGGGGATGGATCAAATAGGTGAAGGGGATTAAGAGTATACTTATAATGATGAGCACTGAATAATGTACAGAATTGTTGACTCACTATATTGTACACCTGAAACTAATGCAATACAACACTCTAAGTATAAAGTAGCCTGGATTTAAAAATAAAAATAAAAAATAAAAATTCCTGTTCCTGAAACTCAAACACTATTGTTTTGCTTTGTCCCTGTTGTCATAGGCAAATTCCACTTTCTAAGAACGGTCATCATGAAATGGGGGGGGGGGGGGAGGGAGGGAGGGAATAATTATCTAAGAATCAGAAGACCTGCTCTCCAGGTCAGCTCTGTAACAAGCTGAGGGCACTAGTTCTAGTTCCTTCTCTCCATATCTTAACTGCTTAATGAGTAAACTTCATAGTTGCATTTAACAATGTATAAGGTCCCTTCGGGCTATGCATGAACTAATTTAGTTTTTTAATTTACTTACACCCTGTCAAATCAATAAGGTTAATAAAACAGAAAATTAGAACCAAATGGTAAAAAAGGAAAATGAAAATATGCTTAACAATAAGAGTTAACATAATTGCCAATTAAGTTTTATATTTGACTCTGAGCAATTGGAGAAAAATCACAAATGCAAGCTTCACAACTTTTCATTTTTAGAAAGGGAGAAAACTTTCCTTTTTTGGAGGTATGATTTTCCATGGTTATAATGCCAGCCGTAGTTGAGAAGATAAACTGTGACCCTAGGTTCACAAGAGCATCTTCAAGCAAGAAACCTCTCCATATATTCTCCGTATTTAGGTAAAGATTAAACATTTGAATGGCACCATTTTTCATAGGTTGTGAAATGTCACTGCGAGGTGACTGGGTACCAACACAATCGAGGGCATCAGAACACAGAGACATTAAATTCTATTTCGGAGGCCACCCAGCTAGCCATGAACAGCAGAGAGATTAAACACTCAGGAGTTCCTGACCTGAGATCAGAGGCTCGTTTTAGGTGACGGCCAGCGAAGGAAGGCGGCGGGGCAGCGGGGTCCAGAGCTGGCTGTCGGTGGAAGCTGACGACACCTGCAAGGAGCACAGGAGGAAGCTGCAATGCAGATGGGGCACTGGGGTCCCCTGCCGAGCGTGGGGTCCCTTTCACTCCATTGCAGTCCTGCGGTCTCACTCAGCTCAGTCTTGGCCCGCTGAGTAAAGTGCACCGTTCACTTCCTGTTCTGCGCAGAAGACCCTTCCGGTGACAGACCCAGGCCGCCGAAGTATCAGCAGGGCTGCAGGATGGCACCCTGTTTCTCAGAGACCCTGGTTGGAGACACCGTAGGTTAGGGGCTGAGGAAAGGTCTGCCTCGGTAGGGACAAGGATGGTCCCGAACAAACCTCAAACACATCTCGGGCCTGTCATCCTACTGCCCTGAGGAGGTGCCTCCAGGGACGAGGTCACCAAACTGGTGCCTACAAAGAACTGTTAACAGTAAATTTTGAGGGCAATTTGTAGCAACAGTCCCCTCATTTCCTGGTCTCCAAAGAGTCCTGAGGCTCCTGGAAGAATCAATACTCCCTGGCCCTTCCTCTTAGCTGAGGTGGGGAGAGCCTAAAAAAGTATGCTGGAATGCAGCTTCCAGAGAAAACATGGTATACAGGCACACCACCCTGAAGAACAAATTTTTTGAAACCTCAAAATACCTTGCCTATCAATGTTCCCCTTGCCCCACCCAAATTTTATCTCTCATTAGCCACCAGGGACAATATTTCTAATAAGCATCAAAAAATCATCATTTACTCCTACAGTATCTGTAAAGAGTCTTAGAAATAAAAGGAACCTTAAGAAACACGTGCAGCCACTAGAATAGCAAAATAATTATTCCACAGCCAGTCAGTGGAAAATCCAGGAATACGAATTAGCTATCCCATCTCCTACACTGGGAGTTTTCTCTTTCATTAGTATTTTTTCAACAAACATCCACAGTGTGCCTACAAAGGCAAAAGGAAGCACACACGACCATGCTCTGGCTCTGAAAATTTCTGTCTCAGAAGTAACACACATCTTTTCTGCCCGCATTTCATGGGCAAGTCACTGGCCATGCCAAATTTATTTCCATGGGATGGATTATCCTTCCGTGGAAAAATCATCAAGTGTTTGTGAACAGTAAAACAGTCTTCCACAAGAACTGAGGATAAGTTGGTTTCACCCAGCTTAGTTAAGGAGTTAGGACCCCAGAAGATAAATAGTCCAATAAAGGGGAAGCAACCACAGCACCTCATTCCTCAACCAAATCTACAGACACTCCGAAGATACACACATCAGTGAGGAACACAGGGCAGAAAAGCTCTCCGGAAGCTCTCTGGGGAGAAGAATGCTTTTTCCAACCTGAGAAATTCAAAAACATATGTACATAAGTCCCTGACACGGGATCTGAAATTTTTCATGTACATGCAAATTCAACCAGATGTAGGGCTCTGAGGATGAGACACATCACCATGATGGTGTCTGCTCTTGCTTTTCTTCAGTGTTCTAGATGCTAAAGCTAGAATGCTCTTTTAAAAACAGAAAACTGGTTGCATTTGCCCAACCCTTCTTCAACTTTCCCATGCACAACTTTCCATTGTTGAAAACCCATCAATGGCTTCCCATTGCTTTTAATCTAAAGATTACCATTCTAACTAAGAGTTCTGTATTCTCTCTGTTCCAGGCACACTGGCCTTCTTTTAGTTCTTTGGGATTATATGCTTCTTCCATCCACAGAGCCATTCTGCATGTTGTGCCCAGCATTTGGAATGCTCTTCTCTACCCTCTTCATCCAGGTAGAGGACAATCTTTTGATTGTGGCTTATTGTCATTGCCTTCAGAACGTGTTCCTTGACCTCCTTCACAAATCAATCTCTTTAGATTATTCATACAACAAATATATTTTGAGGGCCTTCTAAGTGCCAGGCATCTGTACCATAAAGGTAAGAAAACAATGTGGCAGGGAAGCACAATAAACAATAAATATAAACCCCATCAGGTATGATAGGTGTAATGAACAAATAAACAGGGTAAAGGCCAAAAGGATGGGATATGTACCATTTCAGATAAAGTGGCCAGAGAATACCTATCTAAAGAAGAGACACTCAACAGAGCCACCAATGAAGTGGAAGAAAAAAGTTCCAGGTAGAAGGAACAACAGTGCAAAGGTCCTAAAGGTAGAGTGTTGGAAGAAGAGCCACAGGTTTATGATTTATTTCCATGCTGTGTACCTTAGCACTTATCACAGTTGCAAGTTAAAACATTCATTTATATTATCTGATTAATGCTCATTGCTTTTCTAGATTATTCCTTCTATTGACATAAAGACAGGAACCGTATCCATTTTTTGCTCATCATTGACTGTTGAATCTCCTGTGTCCTGCCTGATGCCTAGCACATAATAGATCCTTGATATGCATCTGTAGAATGAAGAAATGAAGACTACATGAATGAATGATGAAACAGATCCCTAGATGACCACATATAGTAGGTGTTGTCTGTTGCCACCCATATACCCTTAAAACTTACCTATAAATGGCAAGAGCTATTTACCCTGAAACTTCTATCTATAGAATTTTCCTTCTGACAAAGATGGCATGCTTGGCCAATGAATTTCAGGGAGTAGTTAATGTCCCTAGAAATAGCCCTCTACCAACGTCAATGGATAGTCAGGTGATACATATATCCCAGTGTCCTTATCCCTTGAGTGGGATAACTAGTAGGAAGTGATTCTTAACCCTGAGAGATTGTATCTCCAGAGAACATTTGGCAATGTCTGCAGTCCTTTTGGGTTGTTACAACTGGCGGGGGCGGGGGGGGGGGATGAAACTTGCACCCAGTGGGTAGAGGCCAGAGATTCCTAAACATGTAACAACATACAGGACATCCCCCTAAACAAAACAAAACAAAACAAAATGACCCGGCTCAAAATGCCAACAGTGCTGAGGTAAGAAAGCCTCTCTAAGGTGTGTTCTACACAGTTTCCCAAGATCCCCAGCAGAACTGAGCTCTAGTTGCCCACAGTAGTAGCTGGTTTAATAACACAGCATTTACTGGCTTCCTTCCCTTCCCTGGCTCACTTCCTCATTTCCCTACTAGTGTTTCCTGAGATCGCCTCCCAAATAAACTACTTGCCTTCAAATCTTTGTTTGAGAGTCTTTTTCTGGTCAAACCCAAACCATAAAATAGCTCTCAAACTTTATATTTCTCAACAACCAGTCTCCCCTACTGTTCAGCCATGTAATAAAGCCACGGGACTGGTCAAGGAAACCAGGATGTAAACAAGTGACACTGGCTGCTTGAAAATGGCAGCACTGGGACTGCAGCTTTTAAGAAAAGGCTGTGCCACCTGACATATGATCTGGTTTGGGAACAGAAGCTCTTTTCCCGCTTGTACCTCTAAAAAGTCACTCAATTTGGACAGTTACCTGGCACAAGATGATGGAAAGGAGAAAGAACACAGGGGCAGGCAATCGAAGCCCTGGCCTAAATCTTGCCTCTCTTGCTAACTAGATCCCTCCCCTACCTGAGTCCCTAAGTTGTCTTGTACTGGGTTTCCCCAAAGGACTTTATTGGGTAGGATGATCACTAAGGATTCTTGGAGCCCTAGCATTCTACAATTATAAGAAACAATCTCACTTCCCATGCCCCCTCCACCATAACCCAAGCATTTTCTGCTCTGTTTGGAAACCTCTTCCCCTCCAGTCCAAACATGGACTCCCAGAGCAGTGCTCCATGCTACAGGCCTCACATATCCACATTCTTGCAATTCAGTTCAGCTCTTCAAAATCTGCACGTCTTGGAGTGCTTGGGTGGCTCAGTCGGTTAAGCATCCGACATTTGAGCTTAGCTCAGGTCTTGATCTCAGGGTCGTGAGTTCAAGCCCTGTGTTGGGCCAAGACTACTTAAAAAAAAAAAAAAAAAAAAATGGCAGGTCTCCAGGCTTCATTTCCTTGAGGCAAACCAAGGCACAAAAATGTTTGTTCACTTTCTCAAGGTTGCAAAGTTGTAAAACTCAGTTTAGACACTTGAACAACTGAAAAAATATGCCTAAATGTCCACTACTTTTACACTGGGTGTGAGGTTTCAAGAGCAAATTGACGGAAACATTAAAATCCTTCCTCCCAATTAACAGAAATAAGGAATGAAGTGTTCTGATTGAGAATGACCATATGCTGTAGAATGATCAATTTTTGAATAATTAGAAAATAAAGGCCCACATACTTTAAAACTCACATTGCAGATAAGCATATATTTTCTTAAAAATTCCAATGGTCTTTCAGATTGGCAGAAATAACAAGAATGTTTGCCATTGGTTTAGCTCTGGGACATTTACAGTCCCAGTTTTCAAAAGGTCTGTATTATATCCAGAAAAGCTGGGCATGTAATTTCAGTAAAGCTTCAAGTGTCAGTCAAGGTTACAGAATATGAAAATAGGAATTATTGCCGTGTGTAATCTGATGAGAAAAATAGCATATTTCACTTTTACTTTTCACAAAAATAAAGTTATTTACTGAGTTATCACAAAGATAAATGGTTTTATAAATAAGTTCTAAATACTTTATTGTATTACTAAAACACATTCATTTGAAAGTTTTAAAATTTAAAAAGTAACTAAAAAATCATGAAAATAAAATTAAAATTGACTACAACTCTATATGTAGGGACTATTCTATGTGTTTTCATGTGCTTCCTACCAATTTTTCAGGCCTTTTTTTTTTTCATCAAAATGGTCATACCTTATTTGCTTAAACTCCAGTTTGGTTAACAGAGTGTTATATTAGTTTCAGGTGTACAATATAGTGAGCCTACAATTCTATACATTACTCAGTGCTCATCAAGATAAGTGTACTCTTAATCCCTTTCACGTATTTTATTCATCCCCCCACCCACCTCTCTTCTGGCAACCCCCAGTTTCTTTTCTATAGTTAAAAGTCTGTTTTTTGGTTTGCCTCTTTTTTTCTTTGTTCATTTGTTTTGTTTCTTAAATTCCACACAAGTTAAACGTATGGCATTTGTCTTTCTCTGATTTATTTCATTTAGCATTGTATTCTCCAGAACCATCCATGTTGTTGCAAATGGCAAGATGTGTTCCTTATGGTTGAGTATTCTCTTGTGTGTATGTCTGTGTTGATATATATACACCACATCTTCTTCATCCATTCATCTACCAATGGACACTTGGGTTGCTTCCATAGTTTGCCTATGGTATATAATGCTGCAGTAAACATAGGGATGTATGTATCTTTTGAGCTGGTGTTTTTGGATTCTTTGGGTAAATACCCACTAGTGGAATTCCTGGATCATATGGCAATTCTATTTTTAATTGTTTGAGGAACTTCCATACCGTTTTCCACAGTGGCTGCACCACCAGACCGCATTCCCACCAACGGTGTACGAGGGTTCCTTTTTTTCCACATCGTTACCAACACCGTTGTTTCTTGTGTTTTTGATTTTAGCCATTCTGACAGGTGTGAGGTGATACCTCGTGGTTGTTTTAATTTGCATTTCCTTGATGACAAGTGATGTTGAGCATCTTTTCACGTGTCTGTTGGTCATCTGGATGTCTCCTTTGGAGGACTGTCTATTCATGTCTTCTGCCCCTTTTTAATTGGATTATTGGGTTTTGGGTGTTGTACATGTTTTGGATACTAACCCTTTATCCGATAAGTAATTTGCAAATATCTCCTCCTATTCAGTAGGTTGTCCTTTACTTTTCTGGATGGTTTCCTTTGCTGTGTAGAGGTCTTTCTTTTGATGTAGTCCCAGTAGTTTATTTTTGCTTTTGTTTCCCTTGCCTCAGGAGACATAGCTAGAAAAGTGTTGCTATGACCAATGTCAGAGAAACGACTGCCTGTGCTCTCTTCGAAGATTTTTATGGTTTCAGGCCTCACATTTGGGTCCTTAATCCATTTTGAGTTTACTTTTGTGTATGGTGTGAGCAAGTGGTCCAGTTTCATTCTTTTGCATGTAGCTGTCCAGTTTTCCCAACACCATTTGTTGAAGAGATGGTCTTTTTCTCATTGCATATTCCTGCCTCCTTTGTCAAAGATTAATTGACCATATATTTTTTTTCCATGGGTTCTTTTTGGGGCTCTGTATTCTGTTCCATTGATCTGTGTGTCTTTTTTTGTGTGTGCCAGTACCATACTGTTTTGATTACTAGAGCTTGGTAGTATCTCCTTATATCTGGGATTGTGACACTTCCAGTTTTGCTATTTTTTAAATTTTTTTAATGTTTATTTATTTTTGAGAGAGAGAGAGAGTGTGAGCAGGGGAGGGACACAGAGAGAGGAAGACACAGAATCTGAAGCAGGCTCCAGACCCTGAGCTGTCAGCACAGAGCCAGATGCAGGGCTCAAACTCATGAATCATGAGATCATGACCTGAGCTGAAGTCGTATACTTAACCCACTGAGCCATCCAAAGGCCCCGTTTTGTTCTTCTTTTTCAAGATTGCTTTGGATGTTCTAAATCTTGTGTGGATCCATAAAAATTGTAGGATTATTTGTTCTAGTTCTGTGAAGAATACTATTGATATTTTGATAGTGATTGCATTAAATCTGTAGGTTTTGAGTAGTATGGACATTTTAACAATATTTGTTCTTCCAATAAACCAGCATGGAACATCTTACCATTTGCTTTGCCTTCAATTATTTTCATCAGTGTTTTACAGTTTTCAGAGTACAGGTCTTTCACCTCCTCGGTTAAGTTTTTTCCTAGGTATTTTTTGTTATTTTGGTGCACTTATCCATGGGAATTTTTTCTTAATTTCTCTTTCTGCTGCTTAATTATTAGTATATAGAAACACAACAGATTTCTGTATATTGACCTTGTAGCCTGCAACCTTACTAAGTTAATTTATCAGTTCCACTAGCCTTTGGTGTAGTCTATATATTCTATATATAGTATATATATTTGCTATAGTATATACAGCATATCTATTTATATACATATATTATATATATTCTATATATAGTATCATGTCATCTGCCAATAGTGAAAGTTTTACTTCTTCCTTACCAATTAGGATACTTATTATTTTTTTCTCTTGTCTGATTGCTGTAGCTAGGTCTTCCAGTACTATGTTGAATAAAAGTGGTGAGAGTAGACATCCTTGTCTTGTTCCTGATCTTAGGGGAAAAGCTCTCAGTTTTTCAACATGGAGTATGATCCTAGGGTTTTTCATATATAGCCTTTATTATGTTATGTTCCCTCTAAATCTACTTTAATGGTTTTTATCATGATGTTGTACTTTGTCAAATGCTTTTTTGCATCTATTGAAATGATCATATGGTTTTTAACTTTTGATATGATGTATCATACTGACTGATTTGCAAATTTTAAACCAACCTCATATCCCAGGAATAAATCCTACTTGATCATGGTCAATGATTTTTTTTAATGTATTGTTAGATTCAGTTTGCTAATATAACGTTGACAATTTTTGCATATATGTTCATCAGAGACATTAGCCTGTGGTTCCTTTGTTTTTTTTTTTTTTTTGTATTGTCTTTATCTGATTTTGGTATCAGGGTAATGCTGGCCTCATAGAATGAATTTGGAAGCTTTATATCCTCTTTCCTCTTCTATTTTTTGGAATAGTTTGAGAGGAATAGGTATTAGCTCTTCTTTAAATGTTTGGTAGAATCACCTGTGAAGCCTAGACTTCTGTTTTTTGGGAGATTTTTGATAACTGATTCAATTTCATTGCTGGTGATCAGTATGTTCAAATTTTCTATTTCTTCCTGATTCAATTTTGAGAGGTTATGTGTTTCTAAGAATTATTGCATTTCTTCTAGGTTGTCCAATTTGTTGGCATATAATTTTTCATGATATTCTCGTATAATCCTATTTCTATGGTATCAGTATCTCTCTTCTTTCATTTCTGATTTTGAGTCCTCTCTTTTTTTTTTTTTTCTTCTTTTTTTTTTTTTTTTTTTTTTTTTTTTTTATGAGTCTGGCTTAAGGTTTATCAGTGTTATTGAACTTTTCAAAGAAACAGCCCCTGGTCTCATTGATCTGCTCTATATTATTTCTGCTCTAATCTTTATTCTTTTTTTCCTTCTACTGATTTGGGGTTTTGTTTGTTCTTTTTCTAGCTCTGTTAGGTGTAAGGTTAGGTTGTTTATTTGAATTTTTTCTTGCTTCTGGAGGTAGATCTGAACTGCTGTAAGCTTTCTCTTAGAACGGCTTTTGCTGCATCCCAAAGATTTGGGACCAGTATGTATTCATTTTCATTTGTCTCCCTGTATTTGTTGATTTCCTCTTTGATTTCTTGGTTGACCCTTTCACTGTTTAGAAGCATGTTATTTAACTTCCATATATTTGTATTCTTTTCAGATTTTTTTCCCTGTGGTTGATTTCAACATTCATAGTATTGTGGCTGGAAAACACTCATGGTATGAAGTCTCTTTGAATTAATACATTTTTTTCGTGGCCTAATATGTGATCTATTCTGGAGAATGTTCCATGTACATTTGGAAAGAATGTGTATTCTCCTGTTTTAGGATGGAATGATCTGAATATATCTGTTACATCCATCCAGTCCAATTTGTCATTCAAAGCCACTGTTTGTTGATTTTCTGTTTGGATAATCAATCCACTAATCTAATGCAGTGTTAAAGTCCCCTACTATTCTGTTAACAGCAACACACAGAAATGGTTAAGACTGAGGAAGTAGGGAGGTTGGGGCAGATGGGTACTTCTTACCTTATTGCTTGAATGTTTTTCACTGAAAAAGCCTTGGTTTTTTAATTAAAATAAAACTCAATTTGGATTTTTCTTAATTCAGTAAATACATATATGCATACATAAATAAAATAAAGTCCCCTACTATTATTGTATTACTATTGATTACTTCCTTTATGTTTGCTATTAGCTGCTTTATATATTTGGATGCTCTCATGTTGGGTGTATAAATATTATACAGATATTACAACTGTTATATCTTCTTGTTGGATTGGTCCCTTTATGATTATATAGTGTCCTTGTCTCTTGTTACAGTCTTTGTTTTAAAGTCTATTTTGTCTGACATAAATATTGCTACCTTTTCTTTCACTTTAATTTGTATGATAAATGCTTTTTCATCCCTTTACTTTCAATCTGCAAGTGTTTTTAGGTCTGAAGTAAGTCTTTTATAGGCAGCATATAGATGTCTTGCTTTTTTATCCATTCCATCACACTATGGCTTTTGTCTGGAGCATTTAGTCCATTAACATTCAAAGTAATTATTGATAGGTATGTACTTATTGCCATTTTGTTACTTGCTGTATGGTTATTTTTGTAGTTCTTCTCTGTTCCTTTCTTCTCTTGCTTTCTTGGTTTGCTAGCTTTCTTTAGTGAAATACTTGGATTCCTTTCTCTTTATTTTTTTGCATATCTATTACAGGTTTTTGATTTGTGGTTACCATTAGGTTTGTATATAACATCTTATACATATAGCAATCTATATTAAGTTGATGTTTACTTAAGTTTGAACCCATTCTTTACTCCTCTCTTCCTACCATGTTTTAGGTATATGGTGTCATACTTCACATCCTTTTATTTTGTGAATCCCTGGACTGGTTTTTATAGATGTACTTAATTTTATTACTTTTGTGCTTCAGACTTTTTTTTTTTTTACTCCTACTTATGGTCTTTCCTCTCAAAGAGTCCACTTCAACATATCTTGGAGGGCTGAAATCTTTCTCTCTCCTTCTATTCTTAATGATAGCCTTGCCGGATTGAGTATTCTTGGTTGCAAGTTTTTTCTTTTAGCACTTTGAAAGAAATGCCATGTCACTTCCTTTGGCCTGCAAAATTCCTGCTGAAAAGCTGATAGGCCTTATGGAGTTTCCCTTGTATCTAACGGTTTTCTTTTCTCTTCCTGCTTTTAAAATTCTCTTTATCACTACTCATTGCCATTATAATTACTGTGTGTCCTGGTGTGGACCTCCTTGGGTTGATTTTGTGGGGATTCTCTGTGACTTCTGGATCTAGATTTTTATTTCCTTCCTTCAATTCAGAAAGTTTTCAGCTATTATTTCTTCAAATAGATTTTCTGTCCCCTTTCCTCTCTTTTCTCCTTCTGGAATCCTTTAATGTGAATGTTATTATACTTGATGGTGTCACTGAGTTCCCTAAGTTTATTTTCATTTTTTATTTACTCTCTCTCTTGTTCAGCTTGATTGTTTTCCATTACTCTATCAGGTCACTGATCCATTCTTCTGCTACCTCTAGTCTACTATTCATTCTATCTTTTTAATTTCATTTATTGATTTCTTCATCTCTTATTGGTTCTTTTTTATGCTGTCTCTGTTAATAGTCTCACTGAGGTCCTCCACTCTTTTCTCAAGTCCAGCAAGTATCTTTATGACCATTACCTTTAAAAAAAAATTTAATGTTTATCTTTGAGAGAGAGAGAGAGAGAGAGAGAGAGAAAGACAGAGTGAGAGTGGGGGGAGGGCAGAGAGAGAGGAAGACAGAATCTGAAGCAGGCCCCAGGCTCTGAGTTGTCAGCACAGAACCCAACATGGAGCTTGAACTCATGAACCATCAGATCATGACCTGAGCTGAAGTTGGACGTTTAACTGACTAAGCCACACAGGTGCCCCACCCCCACTTTTTTTTAAGGGAGAGTGTGTGTGAGTGGGGGAGAGGGACAGAGGGAGAGAGAAAACCTTAAGCAGGGCTCCATACCATGACCCTGGGATCATGACCCAAACCAAAATCAAGAGTCCGACATTCAACTGACGGAGCCATCCTGGCACCCCATCTTTATGACTATTACTTTAAATTTTCTGTCAGGCTTATTATCTCCATTTCACTTAAGCTTTCTTGCTATTATTTTGTCCTGTTCTTTCATTTAGGACATATTCCTCTGACTTCTCATTTTGTCTAACTCTGTGAATATTTCTATGTTAAGAAAGTCAGCTAAGTGTCCTGTGTTGCAAGTAGTGGCCATGTGAAGAAGTGGCCCATAGTGCCTTACAGTGCAATGTCCCCTGTTCACTAGGACCTGGCACTTCAAGAGTGTCCCGATGTGTGTTGCATTGACCTGTTACTGTGGCTGAGCTGCTTCAATCCAGTTTGCCTGTTGTGGACAGGGTTCAGTCCTTGTGTTGTTAGTGGGCTACTCTGGGGCTGCCTTAGGCCTGAGTTGAGTCATACCAGGCATTTTCCAGAGATGCAGTAGCACCCAACTGCAGGGCACTTCCCCTGTGTTGTCCCCTGAGTTCTGTTGGTGGGCAGGGCCTGCAGTCAGACCAGATGTCTATTCCCAGCCCACTGCTGGGGCTACAGTCTGACAGTGTGTGTGGTTATCTTCCCCTCTCCCTGGGTCAGAAGTCACTTTGGAGTGGTGCTGTCCCTTCAGGGCTGCTTGTACACCACTAGACTTGTGGCACTGCTTTGGACGGGCTCTGGCCAAAGGCGTATTGGAGGGGGCAGATCTGCAGGAGAATGCAGGGGCAGGGCGCATGCTATTAGCAACATTTGCATGGGTCTGCTGTGGGAGGGAACCTGAAACCAAGGCCTAGCTGGAGGGGGCATGTCTACAGAATGCAGGGACAGGGTGCACTCTTAGGAAGTTAGATGGAGTGTGTTGTGCTGTGCTGGCTCCCATAGGTGTCCATGTATCTAGGCTGGGGTGTGGGGGAAGGAAATGGCACCTGCCAGTCCTTTGTTCCTGGCTAAGTCTCCCAATAATCCTTGCCCCTTCGGCACAGCTCTGTGATGAGTAAATAAATCTTCCCCAGGCATTTTTCAAACTGCTGTTTCTATGCTGTATCTCCAAGAGGCTGTTTGTTGTGCTCTTTAAGGTCTTTAAGGGTAGAGACTCAGTTTCTTCTTGCTCTCCTAGCTCTTCCAGAGCTGAGCCCACTGATTTTTAAAGTTCCAAAGATGTTAAGTTTTCCAAACCAAATGTTATAGGGATTTGTCTTCCTCGTGCATGCTCCCTGGTATGAGAGTCTGTTTCTCTCCCCTCTGTGTCCAGGGCGTCCTTCCCTCCTGTGGATAGTCTGCAGGGTCATTTAGCTTTCAACTGCATCTCTACCCTTCTTACCCTCTTTGATGCAGCCTCCTGTGTCCTTTTAGCTGCGGAGAGTCTGTTTTACCAGTCTTCAGGTCATTTTATGGGTTATTCACACTGATGTGGGTGTTATCAAGTTGTATCCATGGGATGCAGTGAGCTTAGGCTCCTCCTACTCCGCCATCTTCCCACTTTCTCAGACATTTTTAGCAAAAATTGAGATTATTGTCTAATACATGCACAATTCTTGTATCATGTCTTGCTCATTTCTCACTGTATCATGAGCACTTAAGCCAAGATTCTGATTTGTGTAATCATTGCATAATACTCCATTTTTCAGTCTATGAAAAATTGATTTACCCTCATAGCTGGATGTTTAGGCTGAATCCCATTTCTCAACTTCTACAAAAAACTCTCTGATAGATTCTAAAAAAACAAAATCATTGGGTAGATAAACACTTTTAAGGTTCAGAGAAGGTTTAAAAGAAATAAAGGCCAGGAATTATTTAATACCGTTCTCATTCATTCTTAACTTGTCAAGCACAGGATTAACCTAACCCTGGTCTGACTGACAGATCTAGCAAGAATTCCTCATCCTCACCTCAAAGCCTTATGTTGGAGTTATCTTTTTGAAACTCCCTGGGTCTTTAGGAAGAATCTAGAATCATTTTTAGAGGAAAAGGATTTCTGGGGCATAGCTAATATTCTATTTCTTGATCTGGGAAGAGGTTATATAGATGTATTCAGTTTGTAAAAATTCATTGAGTTGTACGCTTATGATCTATGTACTTTTATGTGTTATATTTCAATAAAAAGTATGCCTAGAAAAAAATGTTTCATGCTTCTTAAAGTCATTAATTTTCAATTTCCTCAAGGGAGTCATCAACAGCCATGAAATCCTTATGGTCTTGGGGAAAAAATACTGTATGTATTTGAAAATTGTTAGGTGCTTTTTGGATGTAAAGAATTATTTTCACCACCTGAGTAAAGCCATTTATGCTAACATGAATGAGGCAATACTCTCAGAGGGCATTTTAATTTTATCATCAAATTAGGTATTCCGAAATTGGTGAGCTGATAGGTGGGGAAGGAAACTTTTGAAGAGGAGGGTTTTCCCCTGTCCACACTTCTCTGGGCTCCCTTGCCCAAAGAATAAGGTATATGTCATCAAGACACTCAGGCTCTAGTTTTAGAATATGAAGTTATAAATACAAGATTACCTGAGACATACCCTTTGGCAAGTTCACTAGGATCTGGGGTTAATTTCTTACCTATCCAATGAGACTTCGTTCTCCCTGAGCAAGGCCAACGCATATGGTCAGGGGGGTTGTTCACTGAACAAGAACACCTGGCTCAAGTGTCCAGTGAAGGATGACAACCAATGCTCACCAGGTTATACATCTTCACTAGGGGCTGTAGCTACTCAAAGGAAGAGGGACCTTTTTCTAATTTAATCAAAGATGCCAAAGGGGCTACCAGAGGTTCTGTTTCTGAGGACCCTCACCTTAATATTCTGTGATTCAGGCACATAAAACTGCCACCTCATATGTTCCACCTCCCCCACTTTCAGGCCAGGCCCTGTGGACTCACTAGGTTGATCCACCATGAAATACAGTTTACATCATTTAGGCTCGAGGTTACAAGCAGGGTGGGTTCCCACAACCACACAACATGGTTTGACTTTAGTTCTAAGACAAGCCCTGTCAGCCTTCTGCTCTGGACATGATCCCCAGAGACCCATGGGTTCTAGACATCTGTGATGGCTGACTTTGTGTGTCACTGGAGCTATGATGCCCAATGGTTTAGTCAAACGCTAGTTCAGATGTTGCTGTGGAGGTGTTTTTAAGATGTAATTAGTATTTATAATCCGTAGACTCTAAGTAAAGCAGATTGCCCTCTATAATGTGGGTGGACCTCATCCAATCTATTGAAGGGCTTAGACTTTACAGCAAAGACTGAGGTTCCTTGAAGAAGAAGGAATTTGGTCTCAGGACTGCAACATAAAAACCCTGCTTGAGTTTCCAGCCTGCTGGCCTGCACTACAGATTTCAGACTTACCAGCCACCATAATCTCACAAGCCAATTCCTTAATAAATTTGTCTCTCTCTATATATATATACACACACACACACGCACGCATCAGTAGGATATATATATCCTATTGTTTTTTTCCTCTGGAGAACATCGACTAATATAGCACCTGAACACTGCCTTTCCAGTGGAGCAAGGCCTGCTAAGAAACCCACGTGTTCTCACGAGGGCTCTCAGTAGAAGAAGTGGCCAGGAGCACAGTGATTCACGGCAATCCAAAAAAGCAGAAACCTACATATGCAGAAACCCCATTTTAGCACTAAGTTTAGAGGACTGACTACAAATACAAGCTCAGAACAAATCATTTTAAGAAAACTGGATATCCAAACAGAAAGGGTAAGGTTTTGCAGGGTCGGGATCTTAAGATGATTTCATGACCATTTTTAATAATTCAGAAACTGTTTTACATGCTTGACTTTCCTGGATCTTGCAGTATCTCTCAGGAATATAGTCTTTTTTTTAATGTTTATTCATTTTTGAAAGACAGAGAGAGAGCACAAGCAGGGGTGGGGCAGAGAGAGAGGGGGACACAGAATCTGAAGCAGGCTCTAGGCTCTGAGCTGTCAGCACAGAGCCTGATGTGGGGCTCGAACTCACGAATCCCAGGAATATAGTCTTAAACTCAATTCTACTTAAATTCTGGTCCTTTGAGAGAAATGGAATAAAATGTCAGAAGAAACACATCATATTCTTCCACCAGAGACCATACGATTTCATAGGAGTTTCTTCAGATCCTTGGGTAGTGTGCATTTTAAATAATCCATGTCATTCAGTTGATATTAAAAACAAAGTAAACATTTAAAAATAGTTCAAACAAGTACATCTTCCCTTGATTTTCATGAGCAGGCCCAGAGTTTGAAATGGCATGTAAAGTCTACCCAAAAAAAAAAAATCTATTTAGGAATTGCAATCAATCATCTTTTCTCCCCTCCCTGTCCCCCTTAATCTTTCTGGCAGATTAATCTGAAGAACTCTGCCCAACCATCTCATTTCCTGTGTGCACACACCCTGTAGACACATACAAGCAGATCATTATCATTCCGGGAGTGATCACGGACCAAGTGTTATTTTCACCTTCTCCAGCTTTGCACCGTCTCATTCTGAAGACTCTGGCTGTCAGTCTGTCCTTCACATCTTGGTGGTATTTTTAGCACCATTTCCTTTCAGGTCTGCTTTTCTCCTGTCAGAATTTCCCTGGCAAAGAGATAGTTGCCTTCTAGCTTTTTATACTTTCAGCAATTAATGTTCAGCGGGAAAATTCGTAAGTCTTAGTAGAGTGGCCTCAGTTATCTGCTACATCTGCCAATGATGATGAAGATGAAGCGGAGGGGGATGGAGAAGGAGGAGGAAGAGAAAGTGGCAGTAAAGAAGCAAAGGTACCTGCAAGTTTCTTGCAAGTATCATCTGAGTCTTGCTCATCTTTGAATTCCTGCCTCTTAACATCATGCCCAGCACAGAGCGTGTACTTATTCAATGTTTGGAGATTTTAAAAATATAAAGAAAATGAACAAATGGAAAAGAATGAAGTCTGCAGAGAGGGAAGAAGAAAAAGAGGGAGGGAGGGGAGAAGGAGGAAAGAAATATGAACTAAACCTGGAAATATAAGGAGACAGTAAATAAAATAGTTTCTAGAGTCAGAATGACTGGTTTGAATCTCATTTCTGCAATTCACTAGCTGTGTCACCTTGGACAAGTTTATTAAGCTTTCTAAGCTCCAACTTCCTCACCAGTAAAATGAGGATTATTATAGCACCTTCTTCATTAGGTTGTTCTGAGAACTAAGTGTAGTAATACATGTAAATAACATTCCACAAATGTTAATTACTATTATTTCTTTATCATCACCATCAAAGTCATTTTTACCCATTAATCTTGAACCTGGGTCTCTTCTTACAGAAGTATCTTGATTTGGCAACCACTGAAAATTTAGAAGTCCATTTTGCAGATACTTATAGCTGTCACTCAAGAGGAAATTCACCCAGTCGATTTCATATTCTGACAGTGCTTCAGGACATGGTGGAGTACATTAAGAACTGTTGCATTCTGATATTTTAACCAATTAATGTAACATTTCTTCTGAATGCTCAAGGCACAACCTAGGAATGTGAAGCAGATGAATCTTGTGTCACAGTTTTAGTCACATTACAGTGAATTATACTCCCTGGGTTTACAAGGGAATGTTCCCTTACATCCCAGAATATCTCCAACAGCCAAACCTGAACAAGCTTGGCAGGGACCCAGGACTCATGGGTACTTACTCACCTGACAAGCAATCACATTTCATTTGCAATAAAGAGGAATTCCCTTTCTGATGACAAACGTACTTCAGGGACACACATGCTAAGCTGGGCACTGTCTCATGACCACTCAGGGGAACTGACCCAACAAGCTTTCCCAAATAGCAGGTAAACATCAGTCCCAAGCTATTCATCCGTATCCTCAAGGAAATGAAGGCAGAGGAATCAGGGAATTTCTAGTAAAGAGCAGAGATGGGAAAAAACAAAGGGAATCATTAGGTCTACGTTTTAATCCCATGTCCATCCACCATTTTTTCCTTCCCACTCACCCACCCAAGAATAAAATATATAATTCCGGGGAGGGGGGGGAGGCAGGGGGAAGACTGGTGCTGAATCACCATCTACTCATATGCTTGTTTTACAAAATTACTACCCTAAGGTTATAATGTTTTATAGGTGCTTGGCCCTCCTCTTCCCTCTCCTTTCCCATAGAGCAAGTCTAATCATATAACCTTTCACCCAGATCTGAATCATGGGTCTAATGATCAAGTTTATTTTTTTAAGTGAAAGAAAAAAAATAATGATCATTTATGTTGTGGAACACAGAGTTTACAGACTGCAGAAAACACACGGCTGTTAATGTTTGATTTTAACAAACCTTGTTCCAAATCTGAGATTCCCATCACTCCAATAGTCTCTTTCTTTGAAATTCCAGGAATAAAGCTATGAACAACAGCAGCTCATCTCAATTGCACATAATAATTATAATGACAGCATTTGTATTTGGTAAGTTAAATTCATAAGCGAGGAACTCTATCTCCATTTACAAGAGTTAAAAAAAATGCAACCCAATAAAGAGCAGCATAACAAGAGAGAATGTTCCTTGAACATAGACAGACTGGTTAGGGGCTCCTGGGTGGCTCAGTCAGTTAAACATAGACAGACTGGAAAGGAGCTTACAGAGGAAGTCCTGGCCTCAGGAGCTTACCTAAGGCTGAGACGTGGTCAGTCAACCTGGAATTCACTAGCTGTAAGTTTCCTGAAAAATGCCCATCCTTCTGCACAATGCCAAACAAGCTCACGTTTGGAATCACAGCCCCAGAGACTGTCTTAGTCTGTTCAGACTGCTATAATAGAAATACCATATATTGGTAGTTCACAACAAACATTTATTCCTTACAGTTCTAAAAACTAGAAGTCCAAGGTCAAGGATCCAGCATATTTGGTGTCCAGTAAAGAGTTCCTGATTCACAGATGGCTGTCTTCTTGCAGTGTCCTCACACGGTGGGAGGGGCCAGGGAGCTCTCTAGGGTGTCTTATATAAGGACACTGAGCCCATTCATGAGGGCTCCACCCTCATGACCTAATCACCTCCAAATGCTACCATGCTGGGGGTTGGGTTCCTACATATGAATTTTGAGAGACATGAACATTCCATCTATTGCAGAGACTGAGTCCCCAGACTCGCAAGTGCTGGATGAACCTCAGCAGTTCACTAAAATGTGCGGTTGCCTATTCTTTCCATCTGTGAAATGGAGATACTACCCACCTCACAGCACTGTTATGGGAACAAATTATTTCATGTATGAGAGCACCTAGTAAACTAGCAAGATAACGTTTAGCTAGAGCAGTTGGGGAACACATCATGACAGAGGGAGGCTCCAAACTGAGTATTAAAAAAGGAGCAGGGTCTCAATAGGTAAGAGAACAATGTGACAGGTAATAATCATGACAGCAGCAAAGACAATACAGATACAAGGGGTAAATTAGACTAATAGGAGCAGGGAAGAGTGCTGCAGTCATGGGACATAGGCCTTTGTTTGATCCTTCTGTCTGGAGGTCCACAAGAATCTTGGGATTAACATTTCACAAAGTTGTACTTTACATAAAAGTTTGATAAAAACTTAAACCACACAAAATGCTAATTTTCCATAAGACATGCATTTTCCTGCCCAATTTTACTGACAAGCAATCTTCCTCATAACTATGCACCCTCTAATTAGTGTCTCAAGTCACTAAACCAAAGGTTCTCAAAGTGTGGTCCCCAGGCCTGCAGCATCAATCACCTGGCACAGTGTAGAAAGAATCATGGTCCCCCCAAAGATCCACATCCTAATCCTTGCAAATATTTGTTTCATGGCAAAGAATAATAAAATTTCAGGTGAAGTTAAGGCTGCTAATCAGCTCACTTTAAAACAAAAAATTATCCATGTGAGCCCAATGTAATCCAAGGATCATTAAATGAGGAAGAGGGAAGCAGAAGAGTTAAAAACCAGACAGAGAGCAGTGCGACTCAACCAGTCCTTGCTGGCTTTGAAGATAGAAGACAGCCACAGGTGAAGGAATGCAAGGAGCCTCTAGAAGCTGGAAAATGCAAGGGAACAGATTTTCCCTTAGGGCCTCCACACAACCCTGCCAACACCTTGATTTTAGCCCAGTTTGGACTTCTGTCCTACAGAACTATGGAATAATAAAGTTATGTTGTTTTAAGCAGCTATATTTCTAATAATTTGTTACAGCAGCATTAGAAAACTAATACATCTGGAAAGTTGCTAAAAAGGCAAATTTTCTGGCCACAACCCAGACCTACTGAATCAGAAAATCAGAGGGTGGGGCCCAGAAATCTGCCATTAAACAAGCCCTTGGGGTAATTCTGATGCACACTAAAGTTTGAGAGCCACTCACTAGACTAAGCAAACACATTCAGGCAGAGATCCCCAAGAAAAGTCAACACTGACAACTGATGACTTGATTAACCATGATAAAATCTACTAGTGCTATGTCCTGCCTTGACAAGCATAGAATAGGAAACCCAACCAAATCATTGGTGATTCAGATTCCTTCAGGGCCCGGGGTCCTCACTTGGAATAGCAGTGATAAATGTGCCCTAGTCCAAGACCTGTCCTGGAAGCTTTTTTTTAAATTCATTTGTGATTCCAACTAGACTTTTATAAAGGGTGGAGTCATTTGCCTCTTTCTCACTAAACTTGAGTAATATTGGGGAAATCTGGGTGGGTGAACATCCAAGTAAACTGAGGATTTATGAGGACTTGTTCCAGGAGGGAGAGGGCGACTTAAAAAACTCATAGATATGGAGGGCTGGGGGTTCTTACTGTCCATGAAGCTGGTTCCTCCATCTTGAGTGTAGGTCTGCTCATGCCCACCACCACAGCACTGCCAATATCTCTAATGACAAGGACCTCACTACCTCCCATAGCAAACTATTCCATTCAGAGAAGGCTCTAATTTGTGAGATCTGAATTCCTTTCATCTGGCAGCTGATTTTCTTGGACTTCACGCTTGATTTCATATTGGCCTACACTGAATTATTTGAAGTCTCTGATGCCCACTCATATGCAAGAACAAAATATGGCTAGGTTGTAACCTCCACTGCATACATTGACTTGTTTTCTCAGCACTATTAGCCTCTACTGACCTCAAAGGGAGGCATGTGCGTAAGCTAGGCAGGAGGTAGACATGGACCCGGTTAAAGGCAAAGTGCTTTAAAAGCCTTTGATGAAAGGCATTAAGGCTTGAAAGGGTTGTTTCTGAAATACTACACCTCCCTTTTAAGAACTCTTAAGATCTGGAGGGTGATACTCTCTCACCCCAGAAGAATTCAAGCATGAATGTTCTTAGAGCCTCCAATTAAGAGTCCAATTCCATCTCTCCAGATGCTCATTTCCACCAAAATTACCTAGTTGACTTTTTTTAAAGAACAAACAAAACCAGGCTGAACAATATCTCAGAATTAAATAACCACTAAATGGGTGTTGACAAATTAAGATATAAAAGCCCAATAGCTCTACTTCATACATATAACTATAAATGAAAAGAAAACCCCAAACCATTCTTGCATTACTTATTGATTAATCCAACTGTTGTGTGCATCTATTATCTGCCAGCCACTAAAATAGATACATGATGATGAACTAGACAGACACAGTGCCTGCCCTCTTAAGGCTTAAAGACTCCATTTGAACATCAACTCGTCTGTATTCCTATGGTCCTGGGGCATTAACATTCAGTTGTTTCTATCATTTATAAAGTGATATAGAGAAATGTGCCTATTGTATTGGAATGCACCTAGATCCTTGAATCAGATGGTTAAATGTTATATATTTTTTTAATGTTTATTTTAGAGAAAGAGACAGACAGACAGAGCATGAGTGGGGGAGGGGCAGAGCGAGAGGGAGACACAGAATCTGAAGCAGGCTCCTGGCTCTGAGCTGTCAGCACAGAGTCTGACACGGTGCTTGAACCCACGAACCGGGAGATCATGACCTGAGATGAAGTCGGATGCTTAACCGACTGAGCCACCCAGGCGCCCCTATGTTATATATTATTTTTAGAGATGGGAGTTGAAAACCCAAGACAAAACAGTCCTTGTATTTTCTGGATGGTGCATGTTAAATACATAAGAAAATCTCATTCTTATCCACTGTTATATTGGTCTCTTTATAGAAATGATGGTTGTCCAAGAGGGGATTATATTAATAGGATGCTTTTTTTTTTTTTTTTTAATTCTTACTCTATGTCTTAATGTTGATTCCATCTGCACAGAGTTCAAACCTGGTGGCCAATGTCACTGGATATCAGCAGTAATTATGAGCCCACAGTCTTCTCTGTGATCTCTGCCAACCTCTAGGGGCTGGCCCCCCTCATTCCATTTTTAGCAAAAAGGTATGAACTACCAATGGCTGTCATAGCACCAGCTCTTATCACTACCCCAAATGCTAGCATCATCTGTGGATTCTCCAATATAACCAATCCTGGAAGACCAGAAGATGCTTAAGACATGTGCAAATTCTTCTGTAAAGACGAAAGAGCTGCTCTTCTAGATCAGGATAATAGCTGTGACAGAGATCCCAAGAAGCATCTTATGGAAGAATACAGTATGATCTTTGATGTGGTCTCAAAAAGTCAGATCCTAACTTAAAAAAAAAATTAAAAATCTGTTCCCTCCACAGCCAACTCTATTAACCATAAACATATAACCATTGTAAATTTGTATTTACAGAGCTTCCCTTAATTCTCGACTAATGAGAAACAAAAGTACATTACCCCATATGAAGTAGGACTTCTTTATATTATGTTAAGTTTGCCTTTCAAAGAATATTTCTCTAGAAATTCAGAACTTGTGAACTCTTAGCCTTTACTTTTATAGGCTGAACAATACTGGCCTTCTCACCTGTTCTCATAAATACAGCCCCTGCCTCTCCCTGGCCCCTTCCATCTCTTTACCTCCCACCTTCATGCTTCAATTTTATTTATCTCCCCATAGCCTTCTTTTCCGTCAGCATCTTTTCTTTTCTTGTGGCACAGTGCCTGTGTTCAAACACAGAACAAAGTTTTTCAGGGGGTGAATCCATCTTTCTCTCCCATAATGGTAACACAATACTGTTCCGTTTCCAACATGCCTAAATGATGACCAGAATTTGCTGGATCTTTTGCAACCAACGTCTTCGTTGACTCCTGTGCCCTTTTCTAGATTGCATCTGGTAATCCAGAAATGATTAATTCACCTGAATAGCTTATTCTCCCACATATTCAAGACCTTTATCTATTTTGAACAAGAAAATGGAAAAATGTTATGATTTTCATCATGTCACTCCTTGAGATGGCATCTAGGCCAGAAGAAACTGTGGCTGAAACCCTCACTAAAGCAAGCTGCCCTGTCATGGGGGGCACTCGGCAGTCCTGTGGGAAAGCCCATATACACACAGACCACATGGAGAGGAAGCAAAGAGCCTCACCTTGCCAGCCACGTGAGTGACCCACCATCAAAGCAGATCCTCCACCCTCTATCAAGCCTTCAGATGATTCCAGCCCCCAGTTTTGGGTCTTCTAGCTGAGACTTCAGACATCATGGAGCAGAGACAAACCACCCCTGCTGTGCCCTCACCCTCTCTGAATTCCTGGCCCACAGTAACTAGAAGATAATGATAGCTGTTATTTAAAGATACTGGCATTGTGAGGTAATTCGCTACACCAATTGGTAAATATCACAGCATATATGTATGCAAAGATAACTTTTCTTGGAAAAGCAAAAAAAAATTATAATATAAAATTCAAGGTAGTGGTTACCTCTGCATGGGAGGCAAAAAAGCAGGGTAGGATAAGATGATATGAATAATTAATAAGTAATCAGTGAATATCCACATCTTGGTTGGATGGTAATGTTCTTTAACAGGTAGATAGATGAATAACAGAGAGGATCCTGCATAGCCCAATGATGATAGTGTTTCATGAGCAAAAAATTATATTTAATCCATTTTAAGCAGATGTCCAATGATAAGGAAAGAAATAAAAGGGAAGGAGAGAGAAGGGGAAAAGGAAGAGATGAGGGAGGGAAGGTAGGAAGGAAAGAAACGTCGAGAGAAAGAAGGAAGGGAGAGAGGAAAGATGGAAGGAAGAAGTTATTAGGTTACTACTTGGTAAAATTTGAACTTATTTCCATCTGTCACCTTAGCACATCTACTTCTGGGTAGAAGAAGCTTCTCCTTAGAGAAGCTCTAGCACTAGGAGACAGGTACAATATTCATACAAACATTTTAGGGGAGAAAAAAAACTAGAAATATACAAATATCCAGCAACTATAAAATGAATAAGTACATGGTGGTTATTCAGGAAGTAGAACATTATACAGTGATGAATACTAGTGACTAACATCATGGATGAATCTCCACTTGACACCATGGATAAATATCTAGAGATGTACAGTCCAACAGAACTTTCTGCAATGATATAAATGTTCTAGAGCATGATGCTGAGCAGAAGACAAGAAATGGCTCTGTATCTATGAAGCTGAAGGCAGACAAAACTAAACAGTATACTGATTAGAAATGCAAATATGGTAGTAAAACTATACTGAAAAGTGAGAAAATATGCAAAATTTACACTGGTGGTTAGGGGAAGCAGGGTGGGGATTCAAGAGGAGCAGGGAGATTTGATAGTTTAGAAATATTCTAAAGTGGAGGGGGAGATCCATAGGTATTCATATTTTTATTCTTTCTTTTTTAAATGTTTTTATTTATTTTTGAGACAGAGAGAGACAGAGCATGAGTGGGGGGGGGGGGGGAGGCGGGGCAGAGAGAGGGGGAGACACAGAATCCGAAGCAGTCTCCAGGCTCCGAGCTGTCAGCACAGAGCCTGACGCGGGGCTCGAACTCACGGAGTGTGAGATCATGACCTGAGCCGAAGTCAGACGCTTAACCAACTGAGCCACCCAGGCACTCCACATATTTTTATTCTTAAACTATACACAGACGTTGTACACACTTTCATATGTACTATAAATTAAAGAAATAAAAGATATGAGTACAAAGCAACAAAAGAGGGAATCACCATCCCATGAATGGACTTAAGCAGAATTTCCTTCTGGTACAGCGTTACTCTTTCTCTCTCCAATGTCTCAGAGTCAAATATGCAAGAAACCTCACCATCCCAGGTTTCATCTTGCCCTCCTCTGAAGATTAAAACAACAAACAAACAAACAAACAAACAAACTACATGCAGCACCAAACCATTCCTTCCCACCAACAGATCTCCAACTCAGCCTTGTGGACTGTCAGTTTATTTAATGCCACATGGCGCAGTGGATGGGGAACTGGATCCTCAGAGACCAAGACTGGGGGCTGCTGAATCACTCCCAACTTCTACGACTTTGGGAAAATCATCTCACCTCTCTGCTCAGCCCCCTCAGAAGAGCCCCTGGGGTTAACCAGCACTGCTCCTTTTAAAAATGTTCTTATGTTGGACTTTTTGGTTTAGTTTCCTTTGAAGAAAAGATTACACTGCTTTAAAAAAAAAAAAAAAAGTTCAAAAGCCTCTAGACCAAATGATCACTAACAATTCTTGCTGGAACATTTTAGAAATCTGTGTTTTGTGACAGCCACATTGGGCCTGGCACACTGTTAGACAGGTAGATGAAAAGGGACTAAAACTAGATCACAAACCTGGCATCTTACAGAAAAAGCCTAAATGTGTATTGCCTAGAATGATGGATTATTCCAAAAGTTCTCTCAGATTTTTCTTCCTTGTTTCAGAACCCACCTCCTATCCTACCACCCTTACTCCTAGGTATCTGACAGCAAATCTGGATAACCAGTTTAATCACTATTGAAGAAAAATAATGCGAGAGGGACTGTATATCAGGGGCATTTTCTGCAAGGGGCAGAATTGCATGGGAATTTTCACAGGAGTGCCTGGTGGCCCACAGCCCTCTCCTCTGACCCTGTCCCTCCTCTAATGTCTACACTGCTCAGGGGCGGGTTGCACAGGCCCCTCAGCTATTCTGTCTTTAGGTCTTCTTCCTCCACCCATTCTTGGGTTTCTCTTATACTCTGCTAGGTCAATGATGTGTCAAGTGTTCCAGATCAGACATTATCACTTAAATCCCTATTTTCTGGGCATGATGAATTTCAGGTACCAGGTAGAGATGCCTGCATGGCACAATCTTCTGTCCATCTGTATACAAAGTCAACCCTGCTGGGGACCACTTGTCCCATAATACTCACCACTGCCTGACAAGACAGAATGGAAGATTTGTCCTCTGGCCAGGATCCCAACATTACTATCTCAGTAAAAGATTAGCTATTGGGCGTCACCCTACTTTGGGCCACACTCTCTACTTTAACTCATTCTAATTTCCAAACAGTATGCGCCAGTTGTTGTTCTAAAAAATAACAGAAGAAAAAACAGTAATTTTTAGGATATATGAGCTTGTTATATAGACTAATTGATACAGTCCATAGTTCTTCGGACTGGTCAGATTAATGAAAAACTGAAGATTCAATATCACAACGATTTCTGCAAGATGCAATTCTGATATGAAATCACGACACACCCTCTGGAGAAACAAAGGCTATCATTCCTTTTTCCTCTCTTCCCTCCCTTCACTCAGGGGGAATGGAGCTGAACTCCCAGGAGAATCACACAGCCATGCTGTGTCAATTTCTAGACACTCACATTGAGTTTGAAATGAGAAGATTTTAAGTGTTGCCTGTAAAGATAAGTAATTTTCTCCCTGGGAGAAAAAAAAATCAGCACAGGAAGAAATCAACCATTTCTGCCTCAGCCATCCCAGAAATTAGCAGTTTCCTCAAATCACAAAAATAAGTTCTCTGTCTGCTCCTATTGCAAAAAAGCATCTTCATTTGTTTATAGGATCACTACTAAACATACTGGCTTCCTCCACCCATGGTCTGGAAAATCATTCTCCAGGATTTTTATAAACAAGTTGAGTGGAGGAGGCTCAAAGCAATGCTCTGTCTAAAGGAAATTTTACCCAGCCCCCAAACTCCAGCAAGCATGAACTCAGTGCCCAAAGAATTCAAGCTAATCCACCCCATTCTCAGTGGCTGGACCTGGTGGTCCACGTGCATATCCTCCAATCCAAAGGAAATGGGCACCGTCTCATTAGGAAGCCAGACTATACAAACTGGGATCCCTCCCATTTATCATATTGCCATTTTGTTCTAAAAAAGGAAACAAGTAATATTTGATGGTTCTCATTTTTTCAGAAATTTAACCCATTTTCCTTTGACCAACATTCTATACCAGCAACCCATGGATGTCCATCCCAACCTCATCTCCCACTGCTCCCTTAGCCTCTGCCAGAACCAAGCTGTTTTAATTTCTATCCCTTATGCCCCTCTCTCCCACCTTACACAGTTCCTACTTGGGATGCATCCCCTACCTCTGAAATTCTTTCCAACATTCAAATCCCAATGCCCGCCTCTTCCTTAAAACCTTCCTAAACATTCCAGCCAGAAATCTCTCTACTTCCTATGAATGTTAGATCTTCTGGCTTATACTCTTCTTAACTTGCCATTTTTACATACTAATTTGCTGGTTGAGATTTTCAGTTTATTTGGCTTGAACTTTAATATAACATCTACCTATCCTAGTTCCCCCACTAGACTGAAGGCTTCAATGTCAATGGCCAAGAGGGTTGCAAGGAAGATACCTTAAACTTTTGTGGATCACCTGTAGCATCTACCACTATCTTTATACAGAGTAGCTGACTCAATAAAAGTCTGTTGATAATGTTTGAGAAGTGAAGATTCCAGACAAAGAAACCCAAAGTATGTTTTCAAACGTAGGAACAGATTCCTCTTTAGTAAAACAAACAGCTAATCTATATATTCACATTATTCCTAAGACTCAGCCAAATCCCTAGAATTAGGTCTACATCAAGTTTGTAGACATTACCAGTATGCCAGTTAAACTCTCACATTTAGAGATAATGGGATAGAGACCCCAAAATCCCCCAGAGTGTCCCTAGGTTTGCCATTCCAACTATATCATGCTTGATCCTAAGGACCTTGGAAAATTCTTGAATTTGGGACTACCCAGAATCATTTTGTCTTTGTCAACCCAAAGTGGGTAATAGGACATCCCTCCCATCTCCCAGTGCCCTCAGAACCCAAAACCAGACCAGTCCTGACTTGCAGCTGTTCAAGGATATCCAGTTTCAGGCATTTACCCCATTGAATGGCTTCCATATTCATTGTTTCATAGGCCGAATGAATACATGAATAACCTGTATCTACTTAATAGGCAGATAATCAATGAGTGGTCCCTATGATTGTTACCTTATTTTGTCTTTGCTGTTTTAATAAGAAGTAGGGCTTATCTAAAGACTTTCTTTGGACTCTAAGTCCTCAGGACTCAAGTTCTCCAATATCCAGGAAAGATATAAGCACATTTACCATATAAATAAATATCAATATATCAATATATATTATCAGTAGAAAGTTACCATCTCCTTCCTTGGGAAGAACTGTCCATTGTTCCTCATTTTTCATGTCAAAATATTTTTCTTCTTAATAAATTACTAGTCTAGGAGATAGTAGCTGTCAACTAGTTTTTAATGGTATTACTTGACAAAATAAGAAGTCCGGCTATCCTGTTTCCTCAAAATTATTCAAAAATTGGATCCACCTATAAAATCAAAGCTTGGGAACCACTGGCTGGAGAATGTAGACCTAATTAGTACTAACATTATATCTCTGCCCTTTACTCTCATTTGGACCTTACTTTAAACCATTATTTATGGAGGCACCCATTGGGTACCTAGCATTACACCAGGGGTTGGGATTACAGACACAATATACAGATGTCATTATCAGTTTGCCTAAGGTCTAGGAAAGAGGCAAGCAGACAGTTATCCTATTTAAAAAGCCATTGTTTCCATGTTCCAACCATGGTGGGTTCCACAAAAAGGAGCATCTGGTCCTCCAGAACTCAACCTCTCATCCTTTTGAAGGGGTCTGCCTACAAGAAGGCATTTGTCCTTTTTTTTTTCTAGAAACCTAAAAATTAGAAGTGGCCTGGGCCTTTCTCAGTCTCCAAGATGCTCTCCTTTGATGCTCAGTCAATAAGTCCCAGGCTCACTTTGACCTTTAAGTTGTATCCTTCAGCTTCAGTTAACATTCAACAAACCAAAACATATCCTCCTTTGTGTTCCATGATTCCTCAGTATATGATAATTTTAATCATACTCTGTTGCTCTTGAAATATTTCTCTTATTATAAGATATCACCTTTCCCAAAGGAGATTCCAATCAAGACCCAGAAGAAAACAATTAAGGTGTTATTCAAACAAGAAATAAATGGCAGATCATAATCATAAAATAGGGTAATCAAAAGCATCATAAAATTTAATGAGGACACAAGGGAAAAATGATAAAAGGGCTTCTTGTCTACAGAAAAGGTGAGAAGTTCCTCTACTCCAACTTTCAACTTCCACACCCCATACCCTGTGGCTACAGAGATTTTTTTGGTGACACATCACTTGGATACCTTATAGCAAGTGAGGAGGGATAGGCACAATGACATGTTGATAAGCTGGCTCTCTGAAGGAGAAAAAAAAATCTGATTTGCAGCAGTTACCAGTTTCCAATGGGGCAAATACTCCTGCTCTGGCCAATTTCAAACTGCTAACAGTTTAGTATAACCAGATAAGAAAATTCTTAAGTATTCAACTACTAGTTTTCATGAGCACGTGTGAATAGCTCCTACACACCATCAGAGGAGTGGCATTTGAGAAGTGACTGCTCCGATCCTCATCAGTTGGTAAGAAAGAAGGCCTTTTGGTGGGGCTAGGTAACTCCCTGACTTGGGTGAGAGCAAGCAAGCACATCAGCAAGGGTACATTAAGTCACTCTTGTTACACACCTGAAGATGAGAACCAATGGCCTTAGGACAGAAGCCAAAGAAAAGTTGATAGTTCAAAGAGGAAATTCCCATGCTCAGCCAGGTGTTGTCCAGACATTGGAGGGCAGGGAGGGACTGAATACAGGCAAGCTGAGGGCACAAAGGGCCACAGAGGGAAGTTGGGGACAGAGAGGGAGAACCTGAGGGTAAGAGATGAGATGAAGATGACAGAGGTTCCCCCCAAAAGCAGCCAAGTACAAAACAGGCTCATTTCACAACTTCACCTTCAACTGATACGTGTTTGTTGAATTGAGTTTCCTGAAAACTTTCATTTGGCTTCCAAGGAAAACAACCATAAAGATATGGTTTTCTGTCCTGTGGTCTGTCCCCCGCAGGAACGTGATTGCAGGAATGTGAACTCAAGCTGATAGCTCCTTTCTACACATATGGAACAGCTTTGGGATGGGAAAAAGATTTTTAAAAGACTGAAAAAAAATCCCTGAAGAGCAACTTGGCTTTTGTTTAATGGGTCTGATTAACAATTTGAGGGAAATGAGAACTGTGGCAAAATGGAGTTTTTGAAATTCTGAATTGCTCCTTAGAACAGGGCTTTACCATTCAGTAGCCTGACTATGGGTCCCCTGGGCCTGCTAAGGCTCTTAATTTGATTACTTTTAATATAAAATTTTTAAATAAGACATTTTCATTTCAGTGGGATGAATGGATAGATGATAAATAGAGGTGACTATTAAACACTAGGTTTCCCTCCTCTCAGCTCCTACTGGCACCTTCCTCACTCTTGCTCGAGGGAATCAACATCCTCTTATCCGGAGCATTGAGAACTACTAAGATTCTAATTGGAGGCAGATTCAGGCCCATACTGTGGCCAAGTCTGGTGAAATTTTTGCCAGTATCTCTAAGAACCTGTTTGCAAGTCTTCTCACTAAAGGTGATGATTCATGCATTCAAAGTTCAGAGACACAAAGACACACAGACAGAGACAGAGACACACAGAGAGAGAGAGACAGAGATGAGATATCTATTTATGTAAAGATATTTATATTAAGGAATTAGTTCACACAATTTTGGGGACAGCAAGTCTGAAATTTCTAAGGCAGGCCAGCAAGTCAGAAACTCAATAGGAATTAACTCTGCAATCCTGAGGCAGAATTTCTTCTTCCCTGGAAACCCCAGATTCTGCTCTTAAGGCATTCAACTAATTAGATGTGGCCCACGCACATCATCAAGAGTAATCTCCTTTAGGGGCGCCTGGGTGGCGCAGTCGGTTAAGCGTCCGACTTCAGCCAGGTCACGATCTCGCGGTCCGTGAGTTCGAGCCCCGCGTCAGGCTCTGGGCTGATTGCTCGGAGCCTGGAGCCTGTTTCCGATTCTGTGTCTCCCTCTCTCTCTGACCCTCCCCCGTTCATGCTCTGTCTCTTTCTGTCCCAAAAATAAATAAAAAATGTTGAAAAAAAAATTTAAAAAAAAAAAAAAAAAAAAAGAGTAATCTCCTTTAAAGTAAACTGACTGTGGATGTTAATCCCTTCCCCACAATATCTCCACAGCAACATCTAGACCAGTGTTTGGCCAGACAACTGGTCACCATAGCTAACCTGACACATAAAATTAACCATCACAGGTAGGATCCTAGCTCACCCTCTTTGGCCCCAGGCTGGAATTTTTTCTCCACTGCTGTTCTAGTACTCTTGGGTCCCATTACCACTATCTGGTTGCACAGATAGTGCCACGGTGGTTGTGTTAATGTGGCCCACATCAGGTCTATTCTCTGTGACTCCTAAATGCCTTCTACTACCCTCTGGTCCTCTTCTCTCTGATATGTTCTCTTGGGAAAGATGACTCTACCCTCCTTTGAGGCTCAGTCTCTTGGATTTTTTGTTCTAATATCTGGGTTCACAGGGGGCAAATACCACTACCCAGAGTCCCTCATCAGCCCCCTATAAGGACCCATGAGCATACTCCACTTCCTCCTTCAAAGGATAGTGTCTGTTATAGGTCGCTGTGGGCCCATGTCTGTGTCAACCTTGCTCTAAGACCCACATGGGTCTGCGATTCTTTGGAATCTTGCCAGTCACTAGGGCAGAGGGAAAATGGAAAACCATGCCCCGACTCTTAAAGCTGCCATCTGAAAATGACACTCATCCCTTCCATTCACGTTTCATTGGCCAAACCATGTCACATGGCCATATGAACCACAAGGGAGCAGAGGAAGTACCACCCCACCATGTACCTAGAAGGAGATCAGCTGGTGAATGTCTGGTGACCAGCACTGACCATTACCCCAAGTTCTCTCAGCTTACCTGCAAAGCTGATGGACACACCTCAAGTGGGCTGTCAAATCTTCTTGGGTTCAGATCGTCAGCCCCTCCTCCTCACTTCCCCAGGTGCTTGTGAGTCTCCATCCAGTGCACTCACAACCTTCCTCCTCCATCCTCTTCTGTGTCTCAGCCTTTCCTAACTGCCCAGACACAGAAACAACCTTCCTTCCAAAGTCGGTGCTAGAAATGTATCATGGAAACACACGTTGCACAACATTAATAGGCAGAGTCTATTAAAGAAAGGATTATTTCTCCAAGATTTCCTGATCCAACATCTTGACTCACTCATTGCAAACCACGCAAGACCAGTGGCTGCCTAGTACTTAAACTGTCGATGTGATTCTAACAAAATACAGTTAAAGATGAGAAAGAATTCTTAAGTTAAATATAATGTGTAAATAAAAGAATGTTCTGTAACACAGAATAATCTCAATTTTGTGAAACAAAATATTCACATATGCAGCTTTTAATGGGTCAAAAAAAAGACTTCAAAATGATAGAGCGTTTTTTTTCCGGAAAGTGGAAGGAGAATTGATTGATATGTTCTTAGGTTTTTAAGAGAAGAATGTATGCATATTCTTTTAACTAGCAAAGCTATTTTTTCAAGGTTTTAAAGTCCACATGGATGAGAGTTTTTCATCCTCTCATTGCCTTTTAATCAGTCTTCTAGGCAAGAATCTTCCCTTACATCTCATTAAACTCTTTTTTATAGTAGTATAAATCTGTTGCATCCTGTCTGGCTTACAAAAAAAAGAGGGGATGGGGTTAAGAGAGGCATGGTGTCTCCTTAGATTACTGTAACAATGGCAGAAAAGTAACCAGGAAAACTACTTCAACTCCTCCTGTGGCCGCAGAGAATCCACCTACAGGAAGTCTTGGGCTCCCCTCCTCCCTGCTGGACTAATGCACCTGAACATAGAGGGAATCTAGAAGCAGGGTGGGGCCAAGGATGGGCAGATGCAGCAGATTCTCTCCCCCCCCACCCCCCCGGCCCCGGCCCGCCCAAAGAGAAGGCACTCCTCCTGCAAGATGGGACACCATTCCAGGTCAAGTCACGCCAAGTTAAGCCAGGGCTTCTCCGGGCATTGCTTTGGACTTATCCCCTCATCTGCAAGTCCTGGGGCTGGGCAGAGTGTGTGTGGCTAGTGAAACTGTGCGGGTGGGGGGGACTTGTGTTGGTTTTAAAACATGGATGCACCACATATGCTTGAAAGGTGGTGTAAGGTCCCCATCAGAGGTTGACCAGAGTCAGGAGGCACCAGGGACAACGGCACATTCAAGCAGTTATTATAAGCTCTGGAATATTTTTTGTTTTCTAAATTTATCCAGGATCATAAGCCCTCTAGTCTTATCTACTTCCTATGGCCACAAAGAGGGGGCACAGGGAAAGACAGCTGGGGGAAAATAAGAGCACACACTGGCTTACAATGAATGGTAATAAAAGCAAACATATTGAGCGCTTACTATGTGCTGACCTCTTTCTACGTAGTATCTCAATCTTCCAGCAACCTCACATAGCAGGGATTAGGACAGCACACATTTTACAGATAAGGAAACCAAAATTCTACAAGCTCAAGTGCAATAGTGGAGCACACTGGTTCAGACCATGGACTCAGGAGCCAGACTGTAAGGATGTGAATCCTGGTTCTGTCATTTACTAGTGTCTGACCTTGGCATGTTACAGAACCTCCCTGTGCCTCAGTTTGCCTTACTGGCAAAATGAGGACAGTATGCGTACCTTCCTCACCAGGTGATGGTAAGGACTAAAAGTTACTCTATGCAGGAGGCATAGAGAACTCCCTTCAGATGTAACTTGAATTGATCTTCTGTACAACATATCATAATGAAACTGGCAAAATACAAAGATAGAGAATTCTGAAAGCAGCTAGGGATAAACGAGCCCTAACCTACAAGGGTAGACACATAAGGGTAGTAGCAGACCTATTATCTACTGAAACTTGGCAGGCCAGAAAGGAGTGGCAGAAATTTTCAATGTGATGAACGGGAAACATATGCAGCCAAGAATCCTTTATTTACTCACAAAGCTTAGAAACAGTAGATGGCCCTTGACATACACTGTAAAGCGCTAGGTCTTGTTAAGTCATTTGCCCAAGGCCACAAGGTCAGGAAGGGGCAGTGCCAAGAACTGAAGGTCAACAGTGTCACACCAAAGCCCCCACACCTAAAATCTACCCGACCCTGACAACACGACCTATCTAGCTGGCCCTTGTAACACACCCAAAGGCATTCTATTTGAATCTAAAGATATCCTCTGGGCAGTCATTTAAGCAAACATTATAAAGCAACAACAACCTTGCCTCCGTACAGCATTCTAAAACAAATAGATGCTGAAGTTTTAAGTCACCAATGTGTCACCAACATACAGCAAGAGCTGGGGACTGTCCTCGGAGGGAAGGAAAGCAGCACAGAGACTCTCTGCTCACTCCCCCTTGGGCCAAACACCTCACAAGGGAGGCGATGCCCCATCCTGGGCCTCTCTCCACTGGGCTTGACTGGAGTGTCCAGCTATGGGCACACTTCGGTGGGTGCAGCCTGGCCACCCCCCAGCCCTGTCTGCCGCCCTTCAGGCTGCCCCAAGCAACTACAAGCATGTTAAATCTGCAGCACCCCTGGGTTTTTAGGTCTCGCCTTGGATTTTGATGTAGGTCCAAAGTGGAAGCTTAGTTTAAGGGAGAAAAAGGAAACCCTTCCAGCTGACACTAAAGTTGAATAAAGGAAGTGGAGGGATGATGAGCACTAGTCCAGACAAGAGGAACTTCCTTCCCTTTGCTTAGTGTGGGCTAAACCCACAGGCCTAATTACCACCATTGACATTCCCTGCACCATAACAACCTCAGTGGTGCCTCAAGTGGCAGATGGAACAAAAGCATCTCCCCTGTGAGATGCAATAAACCCCCAGGGAATAGCAGAATGTGAGAATAAATCCCTACTCCATCAGCTGCCGGCTGTATGCCCAGGGGCAAGCCGTTTTGGTTTCTTCACCTGTGAAATGGGGATGATCATCTCCATTCATCACATTTGCTGAGAAGAGTAACTGAAGGAAGGGTCTACATGAAAGGGCTCTCCGAATTTTCTGCAGTAGTCCCTACAAAAGTAAGGTCATATTAATCATGGTTTTTTTTTTTTGTTTTTTGTTGTTTTTTTTTTACTCTCTATATTTTATGATGCTTTGACATCTTGAGGACCTTGCTGGCTGGGAGAGACTGCCCCTAGGGACAGAAACAACTTGCCTGTGATGGTTTTCATCTGCACACCAACAAATCCAGAGCCAGTGTCCTGAACCACCTCCACTATCTAACTCACACACACCAAGCCAAGGTTTCCTCTGCCCTAAATCACCCCATGGCCAGGTACTAGACATCTGGAGACCAACCCCTAAAGTCCAGAGCTTGCCAAAATTATTCAAACTAGCCAATCTTAAGGCATTTACCCTTCCCTGTAAATTTCCCAAGGTAAATCTGACCACCAAAGGATGCTTATGTTATATAGGCTGAGTCCTTAATACTCTCAAGATCAAAGATACTTCTGGGGACCAGCAGCTATTTCCACAAAGAGGTGGCACAAACTGGAAAGCCAGCAGAGCTATAAATGTGTGAAGCCTCATGTCAGAGACTCTCATAAAGGTATAGAAGCTCTGCTCTTTGCTTTCAAAAGACATGGAAACTGCGCAAATGACATTCAACTTGCCAAGTACATGTGTTTATTATATACATTATATACAGTAGTACATGAAAAATACCACATGAATGTTACATGCTACCAAAATTCAGAGTAGGAAGAAAGCACCAATAATACAAATAAGAGTAAACAGGGAGTCTAACATAACAGCTTAAAGAAAATGAGACTGTTCTAGGTCCAACTCCAATTCTGAGGTTGATTTCCATGGTGCTCTTACACACAAGGGAAAACCCTCCACTTGGCAATTCTTGGCATTCAGTCCCTTTATCTCTCTGACTGCTATTGCTTCCTTCTTGAAAGCACTCTCTGGCCTGAGCCCAGCCCCTCAATTGCCGCTGTTCCCTCAGTGGGCCATGATCCACCCATACTTCAGTGAGGCTTTGAGCATGTGTTCATTCCGTCATCCATCCACTTCAATGCATCACCTAAAAACTGCCTGAAAATCCAGCTGATGCACTCTTTTTTTTAATGTTTATTTATTTTGAGAGGGAGAAAGAAAGAGAGAGCAGGAAAGGGGCAGAGAGAGAGAAGAGAGAGAATCCCAATCAGGCTCTGCCCAATATGGGGTTAGAACCCAATGGAGGGCTCAAACTCACAAACCACAAGATCATGACCTGAGCCAAAACCAAGAGTCAGATGCTTAACCGACTGAGCCACCCAGGTGTCCCCAGCTGATGCATTCTTGAGGAAACGTGTTTCTGAGAACACCGTACCAAGGCTAGAGGCTGGGCCATGTGATCATGCCTTGTCATTGGTCATCAGTACATGTTCACAGAGGCCACCAAGGAAACCGGTCCAGAAGTCAGCCCTGCCAACCAGAACTGGGCCAAGCAAGCAGTGCTCTGGGCTAGTTTTCACTCGGGACTGCGGATGGAATTTTTGATGAATGCACAGTATGTGACTGGCTTTTCCTCAAAAACTGTAAAGTTATCTAAAGAATTCCCCATTTCCCATTAGATGCTAAAAATATGTTTCCAATTTTGTTTATTTACTTACATGTGTTCGGTGCTTATTTATTTGTCCTTTACAAGGCTCATGACAGGAAAGTCTGCTTTGACAGGAACCTCCCAGCAGCCAGATCTTTCTTCATCTGTCACTCCTAGGTTTGCATGCGATGGAATCGGTTGGGCTTCAGAATCAGATCCACTGAGGTTTGACTGCTGGTTCTGCCTCTCCCCAGAGGTTGGACCATTGAGGAAGTTACCTAAACCCCTCTGAGCTTCCTTTCCTTCCAGAAAAACTGTAATAGTCATTCCTATCTCACAGGATTGTTATAAAAATTCAACGAAATAACACAGGGAAAATCCTTAGCACAGTGCCAAGTATGCTGCAGATGCTCAAAAATACATGAATTCCAGCCTAGCACTAGCTAACAAATGTTTTAAGTGCCCACTCCATAGTCCTTGACCTCAAAGAAATGGTCAACTGATGTTAAAAGATAAGGTAATGACTATGATAAAGATATATTAGTCAGGATAGATCAGGTTATGCTGCAGCAACAAACAACCCCAACATCTCAGTGGCTTAAAACAATAAAGGTTTATTTCTTGCTCATATTCTGTGTCCATCATGAGCAAATGGGGGGCTCTGCTTCATCCTCATTCAGACACACAGGCTAAGAGACTCCACGCTGGCTGGCAGTCTTGGTAGATGGAGGAGGAGATAGAGAATCACACTCCAGCTCTTCAATACATGTCAACACAACTCCATTCATATATTGGCCAGAGAGAGTCACCCAGCCATATGTAATTTCAGAGAAACAGGGAAATTTAATGTTCCTGAATGCCCAGAAGTAGAGTGGAACCCAAGATTGATGAAAGTACTCATGTCTCCCACAGAAGGTATACAATGTATGATGAGGTCATAAAGAAAGGAAAGCCTGAGGTTTTATTGAGTGTCCAGAAGAGCCTCTGTCAGGGAGGTAATTCTTGTGATGAAACTCTAACAATTAAATTTAACTTTCCAACTAGGCAAAGGAACAGGAGGTATCCCACACAGAGAGCAAAGAGTTGGAGACTTGAAAGAGCACAATGCTCTCTGGGACAAGTTATTCAGTATTAACAGGAGAAAAGCGTGATTTGGAAAGAAGTGAGACCTGAGGTTAGACCTGTGCTAGATCATGCCATGATAAGAAACTCATATTTGATCATCTTGGTGATGAGGGGTAGGGTATGGCATTGAAAATCCTGAGCAAGAGAGTGACAAAATCAGATGTGCTCACCTATTCAATCAACAAATAACCAATGAGTGCCTATCAAGAGCAAGGCACTGTTCAAAGAGTTGAGGATATATTGGTGAACAAAGACAAAATTTCTTGCCCTCATAGAATTCAAACACCAATGTTGGAAAAGGCAGTGTGGCAGCATTATGGGGAATGGATTAGAAGGAACTGGTTGACGTGAGAAGCAGAGAAACCAAAGACAAGGTTACTGCAATATTATAGGCCAGTTATAATAGGGACCTCAACTATACATAGCAGCAAGAATGCTAAGTTGAGGACAGATAAGAGACATTGAAAGAATCAACAGAACTTGGGAACAATGCAACATAAGAGTAAAGAAGTGGGAGAAATTAAGAATGATTCTGTTTTCCTGCATGGACAACTAGATAAATGTCAATGCCATTCACCAAGACTGAGAACTCAGAAGAACAAACAGGTTAGAAAGAAGTGATGGGTTTTGCCACAAATGTAAGGACTTTTGGGCAGAATTTTTCCCCACAGGAATTTGTGTATCTGGAACTCAAGAAATGGCTATACACTGAAAACATATATATAGCATTGGGGAATAAACAGAAGGGAACAGAAAAATGGGGGCAAATGTAGACTAATGGCAAGCATAGATGTTCTCTCACTCCCAAGACCACTCTAGCATGATATTAGAATATTTAAGAAGATATGTGGGGCACCTGGGTGGCTCAGTCAGTTGAGCATCCAACTTTAGCTCAGGTCATGATCTCACAGTTTCTTGGTTTGAGCACCACACTGGGCTCTCTGCTGTCAGCACGGAGCCCACTTCAGATCCTCTGTCCCCCTCTCTCTATGCCCCTCCCATATTTTTACTCTCTCTCTCTCTCAAAAATAAATAAACATTAAAAATATATATAAACATACAACCGCACAGGGAACAAGAAAGTGGATAACACTGAACAACAGTAAGTGGTTGGAAGAAGGCAAACCGATTTCACAAAAGAGAAGGCTCAACCAAAAGTGCTTGCAAAGGGGCTCACTTGCCTTCCAAAAACACTTTAGAAAATGCTGTTGGAAATAAAAAGTGATAACTAAAATAACTAGAAGTAAAGGAAGACAATGATGTTGAAGAAATCTAGAAAGTGTATAAAAAGAGAAATGAAAAATAAGAAAGAAAAGATTGAAGACTTAGATAATCAATCCTGGTGATCCACCTGCTGACTAACAGGAACTTTAGAAAGAGAATGGAATGCGAGGATACAGGAAATTATCATGAAATAATACCCAGAAGATGTCCCAGAATTGAAGAACAAATCCCCAGATTGAAAGGGTCCTCTAAGTACATACACAATGACCAAATACAGAGCTCCATCGAAACATAGAAAGTAATGAGGAAGTTTACCAATGTTGGAATGATATAATATTCTAAAATCTATCATGGTGATGGTTACATAGCTCTGCATATATTAAAACTTATCTAATTTTGTAGCTTAAATATGTCAATTGTATGACGTGTGAATTACATCTTAATAAACCGTTACTTCAAAAACTGGGAATCCAATTCTCTGACTAGTGGCAGAAGAGGAAATCAAAGACACGTAGCATGAGGAAGATTTGACAGATAACTGACAGACCACTGGCTAGAAGATGGCACATGAGAATGAATGTAAGCAGTCTTTAGGAGCAAAGAATGAACCCTGTCAGCCAGCAGAGAGGTGGGGACGTGAGTCCAACCACCTTAGTTTGACACAGCTGACAGTGACTATGTCGGTGAGTGAGCTTTAAAAAAGATTCTCAGAACTTCCATAAGAGCCTCACCTGACCAAGACCTTGATTTTGGACTTGATTCACTGTCTTCAGAAAATCCATTTGAGCTTGCTTTGACTAGGAATTTATACAACTGGGATTTAACAGTTGTAGGATTTATACAAGGGATTTAACAACCAAAAAAGTTCCATAAACTGGTAAAATTTGGTAATTTGTTATGCAGCCAAAGAATAACTGCTTGAAAAAAATAAATCTTGTGATTAAAAAAAATATAGAAAGTAAAATTTCAAAACACCTAGGTTATAAACATAAAACCAAAATCTCCCAGTGATACAACCATAGTTCATACACAAAGGAATAGGAGTCATAATGATAACAGAAGGTAGATCACAGATCTAAATGTAAAAGTAAAACAATACAGAATCCAGAAGAATCACAAGGAAAGTATCTTTGTGTCATTGAGGTGGGCAAAGATTTCTTAAACAGGACAAAAAACATGCCAACTACTTAAAAAAATGAATAAACTGTATCTTTGTAAAAATAAATACACCACTAACGAACTAAACAAGCAAGTCATAGCCTGTAAGAAGATAGTCTGAATACATATGTCTGACAAATGACTTGTATCCAGAATATATAAAGAATTCCTTCAAATGAATAAAGACAAGCAAGCTAATTTTTTTAATGGACAAAAGAATTGAATACACATTTAAAAAAAGGGGGGTTTCTAGTTGGCCGGTAAATAAAAAATATTTAATATATAGTTATTCATTAGGAAAATGCAAATGACAGCTTCAATGAGATATCACTACTTACCCAAAAGAATGACTGAAGTTTTAGGGGCGTCTGGGTGGCTCAGTCGGTTAAGCGACCGACTTCGGCTCAGGTCATGATCTCACAGTTTGTGAGTTTGAGCCCCTGGAGCCTGCTTCGGATTTTGTGTCTCCCTCTCTCTCTGCCCCTCCCTCGCTCACACTCTGTCTCTCTCTCTCTCTCTCAAAAATAAATAAACATTAAAAAAAAAAAAAAGGCTGACCATTCCATATGTTAGGGAAGATATAGAGCAAATGGAAGTCTCATAATTGGGAAAAATGGTTCATCTACTTTGGAAAATCATCAAACTTTCTGATAATATCTATAACCCCAGTGTCCAAAAATTCTATTTCTAGGTATTTACTCAAGAGAAGTAAAAGTGTATGTCCTCAAAAAGACACGCACAGAATGTTCTTAACAATTTTATTCATAGTAATCAAAATCTGAAAACCACCCAAAAGTCTAAGAACAGGAGAATGGATAGAAGTTGTGGAATACAACGTACTATAAATATAAGCAAACAACTAATATCCACAACCACATGGATGAATCGCAGCTTTTTTATTGAGCAGAAGCAGCCAGGCACAAAAGAGTACTATATGATTCCATATATGAAGTTCAAGAACTAATAAAGCAAATTTGTGATTTGTGTCATAGAAGTCAGATAAGTAGTTCTCTCTAGGGTGGGGGTGAGATAGTACTCACAGGGAACAGGTACCAAGGCACCTTCTTGGGTGGTGATCTGGATAGCATTGCACAGGTAGACAGATCTGTAAAAATCTATCAAGCTATATATTTAATATTTATTTTTTATATTTTAAAAAGACATTATATTTTATAAGATTATGCCTGCTTTTTAAAAAATAAAAGGAAATAAGAAAAAGAAAAAAAGAAAGAATGGCATCAGGGCTTATCAATTGCAACACAGGAATCTAAAAGACCATGAAGGAATGTCTTCAAAATTCTGAGAGAAAATAGCTTCAAATCTAGAATTCCAGACCCATTCAAACTTTCAGTCAAGTGTGAGGTTAAATTAGAAACATTTTCAGATGAGGATGAGCAAGCACTCAAAAAGAAAAATTTAACTCCCATGCATTTTTTCTTTAGAAGCTTCAGAAGGTTTCTCCGCCAAACACGGGAGAACCCAGTGGGTCCAAAGAAAAAGGAATGCGACCGGAGTAGGAGGAGGGAGGGCCAAGGTGGAAGGTATTCAGGAAAAAGAAAAGGAGAATTGAAATGTAACCAGATATAAGTGAGCATTTAGAAAAAAAAAAAAAAAAAAGATAGGTTTGTGACAGATATATAATATGGCTTTCAGGAACAAAAGAAATTGCTACATTCAAAAATCTGCAAGTGCGAATTAGGAGCAGCAACTGACACTAGGAGAAATAAAAATGATACGAGAGAGCAAATATCAACAGTCCTCTACTTGGGTATAAAATGAACATTAATACAGGAATCTTGTATGCTGATCATCGGCTTAACAAAAAATATAATTATCTTTGGGTCATGAGGGAAGCAAGTACAAGGATGTGAGGAATAAGCTTAGGAATTCCCTGAGCTTGCACTGATGGGTTAACAAGGCATAAAGAAACAGAAATCTCAGGATGTATGCATCCAAGATTAGGTAAACATGATTAGACATAACAGATTAGGTAAATAGGGCAAAGGCCCCCAGTATAGGACAAAGGTATAGAAACAGGAAATCTCAGGATATACACATCCAAAATTAGGTAAACAAGATTAGGTATTCAGGGGAGGAAGCACCCCCCAATTTAGTACAATAGCAGAAAGCTGCTTTCACAGGAAGGAAGGACCAAAATGGGTGAAAAGGTAAAAAGGGGTATAGACTGAAGGCAGGGCAAAGTTGCCCAGAGGGGAGCTAATTAGCAAAAGGGAGGTGCCTTGTTGACCCTGAGGTAGCATGCTCTGTCCTTCTTGCCCCCTAGGCAAGTTTAGGTAAACTGAGGTGGCCCTCACGCCTGTTGTAAACAACCATTGATACCAGGATTTTGTTTTGCATTGACCCAAACCCCTAACACCGAGTATCTTCAAAACTCCCTTTCCCCCACACCCATGAGTTAATGTTCATGGTTTCATTGTCTCTTTGTGCATCATGCTTGTAAGCCTCCTGATCCTAATAAAAACAGAGCAAGGACCCTTGATCAGGGCTTTTGTCTCCTCCTGGACATTAGCCTCTCTTACACTTCAATCCTGCATCCCCTCTCTTGCTGCACAAGAGAAAACTCCAGACCCAGAGTCTACGACACAAGGAGATGCAAGAGAGTTAAGTCCTCGTCAACACTGTAAGAAATTTATTAATTTCAAGCATTGTCTGAAATTGACAAATGAGAGCTAGTGATATCAAATATTATTGAACTAAGGGGACAACTATGAAAAGAAACTGCCAAAAGAATGAACAAGTATTGTCTCCACAGAGTGGAAATGGACACAGGATAAAGCTGTGTAGGAGGCTGATTTGTGCATTTTAAGCCTTTCAAAACTATTCTTAAATAGAATTTTTAAGAAACAGGAGAAAATAGAGACATGTATAAGATTATGCAGGGAGAGGAAGATGAATGAGAAGTGAAGGATCCTGGGAATTCTACGGAATATCAACGTTTAAAGAGCAAAGGATGAGGACTACAAACCAAGACTGAGGAGGCAACATCAAAGAGGCAGAAAGACAACCCCAAAAGGGCTCCAGGGAAACCAGAGGAGGCTGAGTTCTCACCTGCTGTGGGGTCAAGGTAGGGCGAGACTTTTACTGAGCAACTACACATGCTTGTATCCACTTATCATTCTCCCCTACACAGGCAGGCCAAGACCTAGTGAAGGTTCTGGAATTGTTAAGCACCCAGCTACAGATTTTGCTGTTGTGCCCTCAGAGCAGGTGAATATGTATCTGGTCTTGGGAAAGCAGCCTGAGCCAACAAAGTCTCTCAGAAACAGCTCAGCCCTTCCATGACCACCTGCCTCCCCAACTACCCACCCTCCCCTGCCCCAAAGGCTGTGAACTTGGGCCTCTGTTTCAAGGGTAGGATTCTGGGACTTTCCTTCCCCAGTTCTCTGTGGCTTCTATTCAGATATTCTAGTTTAAAAAAATTTTTTTTGTTAATGTTTATTTATCCTTGAGAGAGAAAGAGACAGAGTGAGTAAGCATAAGGGGGGCAGGGGCATAGAGAGAGGGAGACAGAGAATCTGAAGCAGACCCCAGGCTCTGAGCTGTCAGCACAGAGCCCAGTGCAGGGCTTGAACCCACAAACCACAAGATCGTGACCTAAGCCAAAGTCAGATGCCCAACCTACTGAACCACATAGGCACCCCCTAATTTTTTTTAATGTTTATTTACTTGAGAGAGAATTGCACATGTGGGGTGGGGGGCAGAGAGAGAGAGAGAGGGAAACAGAGAATCCCAAGAAGGCTCCATGCTGTCAGAGCAGAGTCAGACACAGGGCTTGATCTCACGAACCATGAGATCATGACCTGAACCAAAATCAAGAGTCAGACACTTAACCGACTGAGCTACCCAGGTGCCCCCAGATAACCAATTCTTACTTACATTGAGACTCTGTCCTTTGCTTCTTGGACTGGATCTAACATTCACCAGGTGCCTGTCTATGTGTCCCCACCTGCTCCTGGGGTCCATAAGGTGTGCTGCTCCCACCTGTGGGTGCACATGACAGGAACAATTCCTGAAGCAGAGGCAGCTTCACCTTTCTTGAGATAACACAAGCCCAACACTCACAGGGCTTGTCAATGAGCATTCTCCAGTTAACTGCTTTACAGCTAGATAATATTCCAGTGCTTACTTATAGATACATTAATTGTATAATTGGAAATAAAAAGCACTAATTCTTTAGAGTAGGAGGGAAGGTGGTGAGAGAGACCATGCCAGTGCTTCCAGGCTGATAACTGAATGAACCAGAAAGTTCTGGAGGTACATAAAGAAAGGACACTCAAGGAAAACACCATCACATAGCATTTATGAAATGAAGGACATCCCAAAGACACATGTGGAGGATCCAACCCCACAGAGGATCTGAACAGACATGTATTTATCCCAGAAAAGCAAGTGGAATGGACAGAATCACTGGTGATCAGGAGAATCGTGTTAAATGTAGGCAAGTTTGGATATTACTATAATAATGAGATATATATATATATATATATGTATATATATATATATATATATATATATATATATATATATATATATATATATTGTTTCCTATGTGTTGGGCTGTAAACACTATCTATATTAGCTTACTTAATCCCTACAAAAACTCTGTGAGGTCAGGATTATTGTTATTCCCATTTCATAGATGAGAAACTGAGGTAAAGGGAAGATATATAACTTCCCCTCGGTCTCATAGGTGATAGCACTAAGGTTTGAACCCAGGCATTAACTGTCCACCAGAAATGCTCTGATGAGCTTAAACTGCAGATCACATGATCTGGATGTATTTCCAGGCTGGAAGCAGTCCAGCCTCGGTGAAAAAGTAGTTATAGAGCCTATAATGGAAGAAATGGGAGCCTATTAAAGAAATGAACCGATACACAGGTTCCCAGCTCCTAGGGAGGGTGAAATCCTGATAGGAAACTCTGTAGCCAGGCAAACAAGTATAGACCCAGCTATGGAGTAAGACTTATGAAGGTCTAACTCTTACCACAGCTGTGAGCACAGAATGAGTCCAGCAAACTTTTCCAGATCTCAGAAGAGTCTGGGGTTTTCAATACCACCATCCTGAAAGCTTCCTTAACTATAGTCTTGAAAAGTCCAGTGGTAAAACAGTCAGGGAGAAGATTTGTAAAAATATATACCAACAAATTGAGCCTGTCATTTAGGGGACTGTGCATCCATTTTTAAGAAAAATTCTTAACATAAGTACCCAAATCTGAACGTGCAAGTCTGTAGCTAAATTTTACTCCAAGGGCAAAGAGTTTTCCCGGTGAAGCCAAAAGCATCTTTAGATAATTCAGGGAAATAATTCACATAAAAAGAACAGCAAGCTTTGTTGAAAAGGACTCCTGGTGTTTGTTCAGCATCAGCATGAGAGACCTCATTTCAAATTGTTCTCAAATCCTGATTATTTGAAAATCAATCCAAATGTCTCCCCACCAGCCCCATATTCTTCTAGTAAGTTTCGTTGAGCAATAAATTCACAAATATACATTCGGAAACTTCAGATGACACTAGTCGAATTCACTATACAGTGAACACTCCAAATAAATCAACATTCCTCTTCCACGCTTTTTCATAGGGAAGGCCAGAAAGATCTCCCCAACACCCCCCACCCCACCCTGGGTATGACTTTCAGGAAGGGGACTTGGCACATAAAAGAAGTGAAAGCTTGCAGAGCTGAGACTTCTGCATTTAAAAGGCTGAGGCTCCAGCCATGCTCTGAGTGTTATTAGTTCAAGACCTATAGTTATGTCCAGGCTTCACAATGGACTCCTAAAAGCACCAGCTACCAGCATTCTTGCCAAAGGCCCAAAGCAGTAAGTTCAAGGTGCTTCCTGGCCCTGACTCAGCCTGTATGGAAGGACCCTGTGTTGACAGTGGTGCTGGAGTGGCTCTGAGCCTTCTCTAAGAGCACTCTGGAAAGCATTATCCTACCCAAAGGGGATGTAAGTCTCTTTGAAAGCTTTTCTCCGAGCCTGGTCAGAGATGAAGACAAAAACCATAACACATGGGGAGGACCAATATCCCTCAAACTGCTGCCTGATATTATTCGGGAATTCTGCTTTTGAAAATACTTTGTTTATAAAAGAAAAATGCAGGGCGCCTGCGTGGCTCAGTTGGTTAAGTGTCCGACTTCAGCCCAGGTCATGGTCTCATGGTCCATGAGTTTGAGCCCCGCGTCAGGCTCTGTGCTGTCAGTTCAGAGCCTGGAGCTTGCTTCGGATTCTGTGTTTCCCTCTCTCTCCGCCCCTCCCCCACTCACACTCGGTCTCTGTCTCTCAAAAAATGAATAAACATTAAAAAAAATTAAAAAGAAAAAAGAAAAATGCATTCCCATCACTAACTGTCCCTTGGAACAAGTCATCTGCCCTTGTACAAGCTTGAGGACATCCTCTGTAAAATGAAGAGTTGAACTACACGACTGCTGAGGTCCCATTCCATCTAGTAACAACAGCTGTCAAAAGTAGTCCAATATTGACAATTTCCTATGCTTGGATATGCAGATTGCACACACATATCCTCACCGTGCCTACACCCTCACAGTTACTCATTCATTCAATAGATAAGTATTGCCGGCTAGATGCCAAACACTCTTCTAGGCACCGAGGATACAGCAGCAAACAACACAGCCAAAGCCCTGCTTGCCTGGAGATAACTTTCTAGAGCTGGCCAGAAGCAAAATAATCAACAAATACATGTCAGGTAGTAATAACTGCTATGGAAAAAATGGAGACTGTCAGTGTTGGGTAGGCTGTTCTATCTGATATGTGATTGGGAAAGGACCCTTTGAATAGGATATTTGGGCAGAGCTCTGAAAGATACAAGGTAAAGGAATGAACCACTGGATATTCGTGGCAATGAGGTTCCAGGTAGAAGCAACACCATGGGCAAAGGCCCTGAGGGGGAACCATACTGACCTATTCAATATTCAAAAACCTGCAAGGAAGTTAGCATGGCTGACAGAGGATGAGTGCAGTGGTGGAATTTCCAGTTGCTGAGCTGGAAAAGACTATGAAAGGAACACATTTTGGGTGGTAAGAGATAGAAATCTGGATGTTTCATTTGGGGCACAAGAAGTTTGAGAGGTCTGTTAGATACCTTATGAAACTGTGATCTTAATACCACCAGCTTCTAGAATCTTCTTTAGAGAATAACTTAAAATATAATTCCCAGTGACAACACTCAATATCTTCTACTTGGGAACTGTCCAGAGAATACCTGTGACTAGTGGCATGCTGGAGAAGGTTTAATAATCTGCTCTCTGGGGGGTTGGAGGAGGGGGGAGGGAGAAGTCCCTAATTTGTTGCATTTGCCTATTTCCATGGTGTAAATACTCATTGTGGCCAACTTCAGGCTACCAACATGAAGCCACTGAATGTGGCGAGGGGAGGAGATGGGCACAATTGTCTCCCACATACAGAGCGAGCAGCAGCTCTAGGACGCCACTGCAGGGACCCCTTCCCCCAAGCCCCCCACTCTGTTCAGAAGATGAAGAGAGGAAGTAGGGACAATTTAGATGGCTTTAGGCAGTGTCCTTTAAACACCTTTGCAGGGCTTTTGAAAAAACAGGTCCTGAGAAATACTGAGGCATTTGCATTATAAACAGCTGCCTTATTGTAACAAACTGATCCAAGATCTGACATTAATTATCTCTAATGCAAAGCAAATTTACTGTCAAATTTCCATGGGGGGGGGGGGAAGAGCAGACAGGGGAAGATGGAGTCCCCAGTCCCACTGATGGTCCTCCAAGTCATTGGTGGAGGGAAGGAAGCTCCATTCTCAGTATTTGTTTCAGTTTCCAAGCCCAGTATCCCTCTGTGAATCAGTCAGGGCATACCTGGCTCACTTGTAAATCTGGGATGAGAGAAGAATTTGCTCTAGGCTTTAACCTGCCCCTGGAGAGAACTATTTTCTCAGGGCAATAAAAGACATTAGGTTTGTGTTAGCAAACTATTGTCCAGTCAGCAAATTAAAGATTCTTAGGCAAAACTTGCTTGCTTTCTCCACACTAGAACAGGCGTTCTGAATTCTCTCTGCATTTTTAGAATCAGCTAAGTTGTTAGCAAACTTGTGTTGGGGGTGGGCACACTCAGAGATTCAGATCCAATTGGCTGGTGAGAGCCGGGTGTGGGTATTTTTAAATGCTCCAAGCTGATTCTAAGTGTAACCAGGGCTGAGAAGCACTGCACTGGAAGCCTGAGCAGTGATTAGTTAGCTGGAATCCACCTGATTGCTCCGTGGGTGTTGAAAGATCACTCACACACAGAGCAGTGGCTAAGACAGGTGGCAAAGCCATGGGACTAGGAATTGGGGAGTCTGGGGGTCTGCCACTGGAAAAGCTGCTGCACAGTACGGGCTCCTGAGGGTTAGGACAGATGGTCTCCAAGTTCATTCCTCCCCCTGAGTCTGTGTCTGCTAACGTTGGGAGCTCCGCTGTAGGAGTTACACTTTGGCAGCCACTAAGGAAGCCCCCTGGATGGTGTGAGGTCATGTTTTCAGAAGAACGGCAGCTAAGAGCTGCTAAAACATCCTGATAAAGAATGCTCAAGCAGAGTAAGTCTGGGCCAAAGATTTTTCCCAAAATAAAGCATCTTGTCTGGGATGGTGAGCCAGGATGAAGCATACTCCTGCCTTTCCCAACTCCCATACCGGAGTTTAGTTTCCTGGTTTTATTGCTGCACAAGGATGTGGCATTACTAATGGGAAACCAGCACTCTTCAAAATCCTGAAATTTCACCACATGGTTCCTGACCAAACAATAAATCAATCAAAGTTCAATTAAGAAATTCATCCTAAAATCAAGTAATATTTAATTTTCCTTTCCACGAACACTGGCAATTAATCATCAGTTGCACCAAGCTCTCATTATAGTGTAAGTCTACCTGTTCGCTTTTCTGTCCTGTCTCTCCAATCCAGAACAATCCCACCCTTCCCCTGCCCCCAGGCACACACTCCCCTGCTCACACACAGACACCAAATTGGGCCCCAAAGGGACAGAGAGAACACATCAGCAAACAATGCAGAGTGGATGGAGGATGGATGGCAAGGGCTGGTGGTCCCATGGAAGGACAAAGGCCCAGAAAATGACCATTTCCAAGGAGGATGAGGAAAATCTTCAATGGAGACCAGAGCCCCAACCGAGGGAAAGCCCCTACATAATAGGGGGTTCGAATGTGCCTAAAGGAACACAGCCACTAGGGAGTCAGAACTGGCTCAGCGCTGGCCACCTTGGTCTCCACTTGCTGTGCTAGCCACACTTTCGGCCCATCTCCCACCTCCAAGTGCATCTCTTGTGGGGGGGTGGTGCTGGAGAGGAGGAAACACTCAACTGCCGTGGCTACAGAGGCTTTTGATTAAGGGAAGTAAATGGTACAGAAGCTTTGTCTTTTAAATCCCTCAAAACAGTTTTCAAAAAATAAAACAACATGCAGATAGAAGAGAAGCACAAATGTTCTGGAAGACCAGATGGAAGAAGAAAATTCATTGCATTCAGCAAGAGAACAGAACAACGCTGCCAAACTACACAGGGGAGGGGATTCCCTGTTTTTCTCACCTCTCTTCTCACCCAAGAACATAGTTATGAATTTCATGGAAATGGATGGCAGCATGAGTCAGTTAAATTTACCTTTTCCAAATACAATAGCCAGTCACCCTTTTCCAAATACAATAGCCAGTTTGGCAAATCGGGTCTCTTGCCTGTGCTGGTCCTTCTACCTGATAATCTCCTTCTTATCCCTTGGGACCCAGCTCAAATGTCACCCCCTCTGAGCGGCCCCCCCTAGATTCACCCAAGCAGAACCTAGAGCTTTCCTCCTTTGTTCCCAAGGCCTTCATCCACACTCTACAGACATACTGTGATGTTGTCACCTAGTTATGTGTGTGTATCCCCAAGTAAGCTTCCAGAGGTAAGAGCTAGACTTTGTTCATTTGCTCATCCCCGGTACCTAATAAATGCTTACTAAGGGAACAGACTGGCCAACAGACACAAAGATTCCAGGGGAATCCAGAGAGGCACTGCTCTGAAAAGGAATCTCCATCTACAGGAGACAGAAGAGATGCCAACCATGAGACAGACTTTTCTGTAGGCAACGACTCATCTTTTCTGGAAGTTTGGAAGGACCGTCAGCAAGATCTCTGCCAGTCTCCTCTGTGTCTCTATTTATACTCTGGGGCCAGGAGACAGGAGGAGGCTGTCTGAACCCAAGGACAATGGTCTGCAAGCAATATCTCCTCTGCATTTATTCTTGGCAAGAATCTCCAGAGATTAGATTTCCTCTAGAAAGTAGCCACTAAGAGAGGGAAATTCCAGTCTTTAAGTTCTCCTGCTATTTCCAAAGAAATGGATAGAAACTTTAAATACCTTTTTGGTAGCCTTTAAGTCACCAAAATTCACCCTCAAGCAAAATGACTATAGGCATTTCAGAGGTCTTGAGCTCAAATTTCAGGTTACTTGAAAGAGAAAAGCAAAAAAAGTAAAACTAAAGGGGTCTCTAAGAGAGCAAAAAATTTGGAGGGAGGGGGGATATAAAATCACCAGCCTGTCCAAGTATTTTAACTGCATAATGGGGCAAAAAAAGAGTTTAGGAAAATATCCGGGCTTATCCTTAATGGATCTAGAAACAAATACAAACACACATATAGTAAAGCAACTATTAACCTAATTTGCCATAACCTCAACTTGCTCCCTTTTAGGAAAAGAAGCAAAAGCCACAGTAATTGAGAGCACACGGTTAGATGTCAGACCTGAATTGAATCCCACTCTCCAGCCTTCCAGCTGTGAGGCCTTGAGCAAGTTACTCAAACTCCCCAAGCTTCAGTGTCTCCAGCAGGAAAATGGGCTGTCACAAGGCTTCATGAGTGCTACACATTAAAGATCTCAGCACAGCGCCAGGCACAGAGAAAGGGCTCCCTAGGTGGTAGGTGGCAGTGATGGGAGCAGTCTTCAGGATCCTAACTGTCATCACAATAACAAGAAAACAAAAGTACGCCACGAATTTAGGAAGAAAGGGAAAAGTCCTAGTTATAGGAAGAAATCTCCTGAACTCTGGGCAACAGCCTTCCCTATTATTTATCAAATGCACTCGTCTCTCCGTAGAATCCTCAATAATGACAGAAAGATCCAATTATGGTCATGGTATTTTATAAGAAGGACATTAACACATTTGATCAAACTTTTCAGCCAAATGGTTGAGACCACAAAGGTTTCTTTCCCGAACATTCAATTACCAGGAAAACCCCACACCCTAAGAGCTTAGTTCTAAGCTTGAATTGTTTATTAGTTTCAGGAGGCCTGAGAGACTGCCTAAATACAGATTTTTTTCTAGAAGTTACATCAGAGAGTTTCCACTTGTTATGTCCCCAACAGTCTGGAGTAATTGAATACACACCCCAAGAGGAGGCCTTTTTTTGGCATTAAAAATGAAGTACCAACGTCAAGCACCAACTCCAAGTTCATGGACTTTGTAGTAACACAGTCCGTCACTGAAGACAGCACTCTGTCACCAGAAGCTTGAAAAACTCAGCAGGACAAAGCTGTTCTCCATTTTATTATAGCTTTTCAAGGGCTAAAGATCTGACATTTAAACACAAGTGTATGGTGTGTGTGCGTGTGTGTGTGTGCTCACGTTCACAAACACAAGAGCAGGTGTGAGGATTATGAGTCATGGCCCACACCTGGCTCTGCCTATCATGACAAAGATGCTCCCAACTTGTACCAGTCAGTTCATCTATGCCAGAAAGAAGGGGGTAGAAGAGGAAAGAAAGACTTTATTTTTTTTTTTTTAATTTTTAACATTTTTTAGTTTTTGAGAGACAGAGTGTGAGCAGGGGAGGGACAAGAGAATGGGAGTCACAGAATCCGAAGCAGGCTCCAGGCTCTGTCAGCACAGAGCCCAACGCGGGGCTTGAACTCACAGACCATGAGATCATGACCTGAGCTGAAGTGGGACGCTTAACTGGCTGAGCCACCCAGGCACCCTAGAAGGAAGACTTTAAAGCATCAATGAAACCCAACCCAACTTGCTAACAGAATACCATAGAGTGGATAGATTACAAACAACAGAAATCTATTTCTTACAGTTCTGGAGACTGGGAAATCTAAAATCAAGGCCCTGGCAGATTTCTGTGTCATAGACAGCCATCCCCTCACTGTGTCCTCAGGAGCAAGGGAGCTCTCCCAGGGCTCTTTCATAAAGGCACTAATCCCTTTCATGATGGCTCCACGCTCATGACCTAATCACCTCCCAAATGCCCCACCTCCTAGTACCATTACATAGGAGGTCATGATTTCAACATACGAATTTTGGGCAGGGGGCATAAACAGTCTACAGCAAGTACCAATAATCAAGAAGGTGTAAATAAATTCAAATGACACATTTCTACAAACTTCATTTTTATCTAACTTCAGAATGAATAATACAAGTTGACATTTAGGTTAGGGATTTTTTTTGTTCTTTTCCTTTGCAGTTAATCTTTAGCATTTGTATTAGGAGGGAGTGGCAATTACAATATAATTACATCCCATATACCCAGACCAAGTGATGGTTGCAGATTTATACGTGATAAAAGAAAGAAGTCACTCTCAGATGAAAAGTATGCTGGATAAAAGAGTGGATAATAGTAGATAACAGGGAGTTGGCTTATCATGTGTGTGTGTCTCCATATATATCTGAGTATGTATATACATATACATGTAGCAAATCAATGCAAATATTGTATATGTACATATATGTATATATCTGAGTATACATTCATGTTTACTTTTAACATGAGGTTGACATGTATATATTTCTATGTATATGGATGTGTATGTGGGGACATATGTAACATATACAAGCACTGAATGATTCACATGTGTGATATATGTGCGTGTCCTTGTGAAGCTTCAGCCTTACAAAAGAATCTGTCTCATGAGCCCCGTCTGTAGCTGGCATAAGGCCTTGTTTTAGGAAACATGTTTTCCATTTACATGGTTTATTATTCCCTGGTTGTTTCCTTCCTCCAGCAAGGAAATGCTGAACCTACAGCTCCTTCCCTCCTCTCCACAGATCACCTGCACTTACTGGGAAAAGCCAAGTCCCTTCCACTTTTGCAGGGCCATGACTCACACCATCCTTCTCTGTAGACAGCCCAAGGCAGCCCTATCCTGGTCCTAGGTGACTATCTCTATCAGCCTCAAATCCTTCCTTCCGAGGGCCTTTTTCTGCCTAACCAGAGTGCAGATTTTGGTGGTAAGTCTCACCCAGGCTGCCTCTATCAGACATGTAACATCTGGACCCAATAACACCTTATAATGAAGGACCTGCTGTAGCTGGGATCAAGTCACATCCCCTCTGGTCATGGTGAAAGTCATTTGTCTCCCTGTATTACAGAGTCTCTTAAGAGGGCATGGATTTAGGCTCTATTATATAAATATGACCCTGCTGCCCTTAAGAAAATGTGGGAAATTCTCTACCTGGTAAAGGGTTTATGTCCCTATATGTGCCCACTCTCCTGGTGCCACATTCCCTGGTTCTCCATCTCTCTTTAGACCTCTCCTGAGTATAGAATGTAGATCTTCTCCACTACCCCACTTTCTCAATTGCCCAGTCTCAACCCAGGGGCAACCCCCCCCCCACCATGCCCAAGAGACCAATCATCCTGAATTCCCCTTAAACTGTCTTCATGCTCATCAAAAACATATTGATCTTCTGAGTTCCACATCTCTAGAGGTGATAGAAGATGATGTTACTTGGTTCATTTAATTATCACCTGATGCATTTGCTAGCTAATGGGTTATCTCTTATCAAACAGAAGATCAAAAGAAGGTAAAATCAGAGGTGGAGTTCTAAGAATCCAATGCAGATTAGAAAGGAGTCACTGTGGGAGGAGTAAAATTTGGATCCTCTTATGCCATCCCATGTAAATAGTCACCAACTCTATACCCAGCAAAGCCAGGAAGAGGGATAGATGGTCACCAGAAAGCACTTCTCCAAAAAGAGTAGGTTAACCATTCCTGGTCCTTAACCTCCAACCCCTGACCTCTCTTAGAACCACACATGGAGCCTTTCTCAGCTCCCACGTGGAGGGTGGGCTCCTTCACCCTGCGGTAGGGGAGTCCAGTAGACAAACAGCACTCCCGGGGCCAGGAAGCCTCCATGTGCTTCCCCAAGGGCACCACGGAAGAGCTGGAATACACGGAACTGGGAGGCCAGGCAATCAAAAACACTTTTGGCAGGAATACAAGGGCCATCAAGAAGCTAATTTAGATTCTTGCCTGGCTGCCTTGGGTCTGGAAGGAACAGAGAGAGAACAAGAAAATTATGTAGTGAATTGTCAGAAGGCAGGAAAGACCCAAGGCCTTGGTCTTAATCATGCTCCATGTGAAGTTCTGGCATGGTGCGTGCACGAAACCTGCCAAACCTTGAGTAATGGGAAGAAACGAGGGAGGAAAGAGAGGGAGGGCTGAGAGGGACTGGTGGGGAGAGGGAAGTCAGGCTGTGTCTAGGTGGTGCCGAACATCTGGGTAAACTGTAAAATGTTTAAGCCAACAGCCAGCCATTTTGTCTATAGAACAACAAACATCGAATCTGAAAATGCTTAGGTCACATCACTTTAATTTTGTTTAATTTTATTTTTCATTGTGCAGATGTTTGAAAGTTCCATGAGGGCATAACCAAGGCTTATTTTCAGGTATCCCCACCTTCCAGTACTTAGTACATTTCTGGTACCTGGTAGCTACTCTACATATATTTTAAAAAGGGAGAGTGGGAAGGAGGAAGGGAGGAAGCCATGTACAGGACTACCCCCAAATCCTTAATAACAGGATAACCATATCATTTTATTGCCCAAACTGGGACAACTTAGAGAGTAACAGAGGGTGCTAATACTGGCCCAAGCTAATAGCCACCCTACTCAATGGCCAGTTACATATGAAAGAATAAGGCATTAAAAAGGATCTGCCTTTGTTATTTTCCAAAAACTATTATTTAAACAGGCTTGGAGAACACAAGAAATAGCAAGAAGACCAATATGACTGGAACAGAGAGAGTGTGGGGAAATGAGGCAGGAGCAGTCAGGAACTTGAACTTCTTTCCAGGTGTGATGAGGTCCCATTGGCATGGGGATGGGTGAGTTACCTGGGTGAGTGACAAGATCTGATTTATCTTTTAAAAGATCTATCTGGCCGCAGTGTGGAGAACGAATTGTCAGGGACAAGGGTAGCATCAGGCCACTGATGTTGTCCAAGTGAGAGGACTGTGGCTTGAGCCAGGAATGGTGGTTGCAGACAAGGTGGAAAAAAGGGGACAGTTTCAACTGGTTTAAGTTCAACTGGACAACTTTCAACTGGTTTAAGTTGAGTTGCTGGTAGGATGGACATAGGAGGTAAGTTAAGAGAGGCATCAAGGATGACTGTTAGGTTCAAAGGCTGAACCACCAGCTGGGTAGCTGGTGCTGTCCTTTATATACCCAGGGACCCAGGGAGGTCATAGCCTTCACTGATGTCCCTCTAAAAAAGCCACCCCAAAATCCTCAGCTATTCCCAGTCTCTTATCCCTGTTTACCTCCCTCATGGCTCTTATCACCATCTGTAATTATTCTACTTATGGGCTTATTTAGCTAATGACTTGTGTCTCCCACCAGATTGTTAGTCCTGTGAGGGCAGGGACTTTGCCTTATTTACCAATATGCCTAGCACAGGGCCTACCATCTAATACATGATAAATAAATATCTGCTGAAAGGAGAACCAAGATAAATTTTTAAATATACTAAACTTAAGCTTTAGGACATGTTCTGGGACCAGGGAGCTGCAGAACCCTAGACAAGCCTTTGGGCCTCTGGTTCTCGGCTCTCATCATTACAATGACAGATTTAGATGAGGTGTTCACCAAAGTCCCTTCCAGCTCAAACATTCCAGGACCGCGATTGTGTGTCCCTTGATGTTCCCAGATAAGCTAGAATCAGCAAAACCAGAAAGTGGTAACTGCAGCTCTCTGAGCCAAAAAAACACTTTGACGGAGAGCTTGGCGGGGAGGTTTTCCCTAGCCCAAGCCCTCACACCAGTAAGTGAAGATACAGCAACATCGCAGGGAAGCAGCAGGTAGAGCAGGGGTCCTGCTCCTTAGGGGTCTTTAAGGAAGAAAGTAGCATGCCAACCCCATGACCAGCACTGCCATGTATCAGATGTCCCCATTTTTCCAAGGCAATAGGATGGAGTCCTACCATTCTGGGAGTCAGTGCCCACTTTTTTTTTCATGTCTATTCAAAGTTTGATGTGTGGTTTACATGCAATAAGTCAGATCATTTTGTACTAAAAATGATGAAGCCTGCTATCCCCTGACAGTTTATTGCATGATATTATTTTCTCCTTTCTCCTTCCTTCTTCCAGCTCCATGTCCAAGAGAGAACTTCAGAATGAGCCCTGTGAAGGCTGATACTCTGCCAACAGCTCTGTGATCTCTGATCTTCCTGATTCCACGTTTGGCATTTCCCGAGCCCAATAGCTACAATGACCTTTCCTCCCTCCCTGCCGGCAGGAAAGAGAGAGCACGGAGAAAGGCAACTGACAGATAACTTGAAACCCCATGTTAGTTATTCATTAAAACCTCCTGATCTGCTAACAAGAACCAGAACTCATCCTAAGAATGTTTCAAAACCCCTGCATTAAGCTGGGTTGGTGTAGAGTTGCAACACTCTCCATTGCATCTCCACACGACCATGCCTCATGCCAATGGTTGGTTAGCCCACGCCCACAACCATGCCTCATGCCAATGGTTGGTTAGCCCACGCCCAAAGGAAACCTCCTGAAAACCAGGCCAGAGGCAAGAGTCCTCAGTTCAACTAGCACAGCCCAGATGTACTACTGGTGGATCCACTATGTCTCTCCAAACCTGGTATCCCAAGCCCCATCCCATGTCCAAACACGAAGACTCCTCTGCTGCTCCACCTTTGTCACTGTACTGGACCTTTGGCCACCAGTCTCTGGCCATATTCTGCCCATGCCCCTCACCATACATGAGCCCACATCTGCTGTGGGAACACGGACACTAGTTTCCTCTGGAGTTAAAGAGCCACCGTGCAAACTTTCACAAATTTACCAGGTCCCCCTATTTTGCATTTTTCTCCACCTGCCCAATTTACAACTAGAAGCCTGTCTCAGGTGCTCTCTTGACCGTCCCTAGGCTCAGCTGAGTCTAGAGTCTCCTGTCATGGAACTCCTGTTCCAAGGTTCCATTGGAAGCATGGTGAGCAGTCACACTGGTGACTGTTTTCTGTTTCTCTGCATATTCTCTTGTTGATTCTGCTGCTTCTAAATCTTTTGTTAAAGAGAGACTTGGCCAGGCCCTCAAAATTACTCAGGTTTTGCCCAATTTGAAGAAAAATTAACATACCTATTAGCAACTTCTAATGCAACTGCTGAGTGCATAGATGCCTTCTGGGTCTGATGTGAACTACCACCAACTCACCTGTGACAGGGCCTGGTTACATCTGTCTGTAATAACAGATTACTGCCCTTTCTGCTGTACAGTTCTTCTCCATAGAAGTTTATTCAAATAGAAGTCTGATCATGTCATATATGTGCTCAAAATCCTGCAACTCTTCTCCCATTTATCTCAGGATAAAAGCCAAAGTCTTCCCAATGGTTTGGAGTTCCTTCAAAATTGGAGGTGTATCCAACAGTTTCTCAAACAACGAGGCATGCACCTGCCTCAGGATCTTTGCATTGGCTTGTCCTCTGCCTGAAAGAGTTTCTCCCAGATAACATGGTTCATTCCTTCTACTCCATCAAATCTTTGTTCAAATGGCTTATGCAGACCAATCCATTTATAATTTCAACTTTCATCCGGTCATCCAATCCCCTTTCCCTGTTTTCCTAAATCATATTCTAACATACTATCTAACCTACTTATCTAGTATGCTATTCTTTATTTCTGTCTCATCTACTAAAATTTAAGCTCCAAGAGGGCAGGAATTGTTGTCTATCCTGTTCAGCAATGAACCAACCCTCCATGCCTAGAACAGCGCCTGACATATATTATGGAATGGATGAAGTAATTAATAAGAAGTTCATCAGTGAAGAGTCTAGACCCTGGTCTTACTGCTGAGTTCAAATCTCAGATTCAACTTCTATGAGCTGTGTGACTTTGAACAAGTTTCTTAACTTTTTTATGCCTCAATTTATCCATCTGTAAAAATGGGGGGGGGAATAACTGCAATTACTTTGCAGGACTTTTGATGAGAAAATTCATATCACACTGCACTCAGAACACAGAAAGAACCCTGTGGATGGTATCTATTATCTTCAGCCTTGGTGGGTAAACTAGACTTTTGAAAATAACCAAAAAGCCACTGGAACTAAAGCATGGTAAATAAAGTAATAGTATCTCTACTCAAAAAGTGGGAAGATAGTGCAATATGTGTGATTCTCTTTTGTGGTTCGTAAACCAGCTCCACAAAATAATTCTGGGATAAGAAAAAAAAAAGCAACACTCATGTTTTAAGCAATGGTACTTCCTATGTGACCACTTGGGAGGGCAACACTTGGCTTCATACATTATGACATATTTGCTAATTCCATGGAGTCCCAATGATAGAAATAATAGAAATAGAAATCGTAGAAATAGCAGTCCTTAGAGGTCCCCTGCTATACCTCCCGCTTCACTGATTCACTTTATGTTGCTTTTCTGCCAAGGAGAGCCAACTGTGCTGAGTATATGGGTCAAGAACCTCTGGGGAGAGAGTGACGAAGAGGCTTTATAGAGAGGATGTCACAGAAAGTGATACCCTGAACCAGGCCGAGAAGTAACCTGAGCATCATGAAGGTCTAGAAACTCAATCTGGGGAAGAGTGAGTAGAGACGGAACAGCTCATTTGCAGAATAGACTTTCTGGGGCCCAGACGGGAGGGGAGGAGGGGCAGACTCACCCCCAAGTGGGCTGACCACCGGCCAGGCTGTTACAGCTCTATGGCCTTCCTCCTCTCTCCCTTCTTCTGGCACCTCAGGAAAGAGGGAGTGAGGACAGAAGGAAGGCTCAGGGCGGCACACTCAACCCTGCCACCTGAGAAGAGGCAAAGCATAGGGCCTTTCCATTCCCATGGCTCCCACTGTTCTTGTCCAGGGCCAAGCATTGTCTTCAAATTGTATTAGCGACTATCCCTCCTCATTTTCCAGAGGAAGGAGCTGAGCCCCAGAGAGAAAGCAATGGGGCTGACAGACACAATTGGTGGTCCCTTCAAAGGGATCACCCCAAAGGTCACCTCCAAACAGGTCTACCTGGCCATGACTTCCCGCCTCTCCCTGCCTAAGGATGTCCTCTGGCTTCAGGAGCATGCTCAACCCACAGGCAGATGGGCCAGACATGCCAGGGAGTTATTACCCCAAAACGACCCTCAACCTACCGGGGAGACTAATTTCAGAGGCATGCCACACTGTCTTAGAGGGTGATTTTCTTATCAAGTTCAGATCCCAAGTTTTAAAATAAGGGAACATGCTTTCATATTTAAAAGAGAAGAACTAAAGGGGAGGTTTGAGCCATTTTTCTTCCCCTGGACTCCTTCAGCTATTTGGTGAAGACTGTGGACCTCTTCTCAGGATAATTATTCTTAAGGCACAGAATATATAAGGACTATAAAGGACACTAAGTATGTTGAAGACAAGCATCAAAACAACTTAAAAGCAATTTTGTGACATCATAACACAGACTTATTTTAGAGTAAGACCTAAAAGAACAGCTCATAACTACCATATTTTTAAATGAGTGATGAGCATTAATAGTTTCTGTAATAACTGTTATATGGTATGAGAACAGGTATAATTTTTGTTGACAAAATCACAGTCACTGCTGATACTGCTGTGGTGGGTTGCCCACCGTTGTAATAGAAGGAAAGAGTAAAATGCAGTTATAAGTTAGAGAATAAAGATGTGATTTCCCAAAGTTGACAGACTCCTGAATTTTCTACATGCACTTTCTGGGCATCTATGGACCCCAGGGAGAACCCCTGTGCTTTATGTGAGACTTGCTAATTGGTGGCTCAAAATTGGATCAGTGGCCTCTTGAGCTTGCATTCCCTTCCTGAACAATTCAGTCCGAGAGCCATTAGTTGGGGGCAAAGCAAGGTAGTAGTTCCATGGTGGGCGTGGGGAAAGCCACAGTGGCTCAGAGTAGGGTATCAGAGTTTCAACAGAGTGGGGAGGGCGACCCTGCTAGGAAGGTACGGCAGCAGATTTGGGATATTGGTTGGATACCAGGAAATTGATCAAATGAATAAATACATATATAACGAAAGCAAGGTTCGCCACTGTTGGAAAAGTTATACAGAAAGGGGGAAGGCAGGCATGAGCCCTGGTGTTGGGTTACAATTGGAGACATCTGTGTGAATTCAGTTCAAAAGATGGAGATGTTATTATGTGTTACACCAACACACACACACACACACACACACACACACACAGAGCTCTGGCCATTGAGAAGGTCTGGGAGCAACAATCCCCCAAGAACAAGGAGTATATTTAGCACTCAGACATTGGCTTCTAAATAACATTTTCTACTAAAAGAGACCAGGGTTCCTTGGAGAAATGGCTGATTCCAGGGCTGGAGCACAGGTGACCCTAGAACATCTTATTGTGCCAGAAAGCCAGGGATCACTCAAAGAATGATAGGGTTCTGTGAAAGGAATACAGAATCCAGCTTGAATGCGATCCCACTGGCCAAACCAGGGACAATCTGAGCATCAAAATAAATAAGAATTAAAATTCATTCAATATAATGGGAAACCATGAGTCTGTACAGATGTAAATAAACACATGAATCAACTGAATGTCTGATAAGGAATGAGATGTTTATACAGTTTCAAACTACCTTCCCACAAAATATGTATCAATTACACAGGGGAAGAGAGGAAGTTTACAGTGGGACCTAGAAGACACCAACTTAATTAAGTGATCAAAGGTAACAACACCAGTAAGAGCATAAAGACACATCTGTGCCACTTGATAAGAGACAATGAGGAAACCTCAGACAAATCTAAACTGAGGGATGTGCTACAAAATAATTGGCCTACAAATTTCCAAGTGTCAAGGTGATAAAAATCAAGGTAGGTTCCAGACTGAAGAAGGCCTAAGGGATGACAACGAAATCCAGTACAGGATTCTGAACCATATCCTGTTGCCATAAGGATGTTATTTGGATAACTGGAAAACACTGAATAGGCTATGAGGTTAGATGATAGCAAAGTTATCAATGTAAATTTCCTAATTTTATTGGTTATATTGTAGCTACATAGGAAAATGTCCTTTTCTTTGTAGGAAACACCCTCTAAAAGATTCTAGGGTAAAAGTATGCAGGTTGGAAATTTACTCTCAAGGGTTTGGGGTGTGGGACGTTCTTTACAGTGATCTTCCTGGGTTTGTTTGTTAGAGAGAGAGAGAGAGAGAACCAGAAAGGGGCAGAGGGAGAGAGAGAGAGAATCTCAAGCAGCCCCCATGCTCAGTGTGGAGCCTGACACAGGGCTTGATCCCACAACCCGAGGATCGTGACCTGAGTCAAAATCAAGAGTTGAATGTTCAATCAATTGAGCCACCCAGGCACTCCAACAGGTTGGAAATTTACTCTCAAAGGTTCGGGGTTCAGGAAGTTCTTTATAATGATCTTCCAGGGTTTTTTTTAAAGTTCAGGATTGTTTCATAATTTAATAAGAGGGGAAAAGGCTGATTCTGTCATCTATATAGTCCATCACTTACATGTAGCCAATATGAGGAAATAAAAATAAGTAAAGAAGATTGGGGAGCAAGGATTTCTTTGAAGAGGGGTGTGACCTTGTATTTAAAGAATCCTGTTCATTTCAGTTGGGTGACATGGAGAGCCATTCCCACCTCCGCTCTTAAAGGGTATCTGCCTGAAAGAGAGATTAACATTTTGCCCCTCAGCGTGATGCGTGTGAAGCTGCAGAAACTCAGAGCTCTTAGCACTGCAACCAAAGCAGAGTATGAAAAGGTTTGGGCACAGCCTGCCCTTCCAGAGTTGGGTGAGCAGAAAATAGAAACTATCTCCCGGAGCAGCAGACATCATGGAGGACAGCTATACTTGAGCCACCTTAAAAAAATTCAACTCCAAAGGCAAAGTGATCCCAGCAGCAAAAAGCTTAAGGGAGGGGAACCATGGTGGTCAGCAGGAAGGTGAGCCACAAGCCAGGGAACAATGCAGTGGGCAGTACCTGACACCCCTTTAAAAGGGAGAGGGGTCCTAAAATCTACAAAGCTCCCCAAGAGAAAAAGCCACCATTTGGGTATCCGATACCCAGAGGCCATCAACCCCAGAATACAACTGCACTAATATCAGACTAAAAGTACAAAGAACTAGCAGCAGAAAAAAAAAAAAAAAAAAGAGAGAGAGAGAGAATGAGAGGGAGAGGGAGAGAGAGAGAGAGAGAGAGAGAGAGAAATTAAGAACAAGAAAAAGAAATCACAGAACAAAGGTCACTCCACCCTTTCACCTTTCCAGTGCAAGTTCCCAAGAATGGATCAGGCCTAGGGTTGGAAGAAACTTGAAATTTTGATTTGCATTATAATTTTTTAATCAGAGAGCAAAACTAAAATACCTGAAAGTGACCAAACATCTATGAAATTTTCCAGGGATAGGGAAGGAAAGGCCAAAAGAAACTGTCTGAAAAGCAATGGTGGACAAGAATAATGTAACTCTCTGCTTCTTCCCACTGAGTCCAGAAAGGTGGCCTTGACTGAAAGGGACCTGAACACAGGCTCATCAGTACCAAGTCATGGCACCCAGTGTGCCAGCCTCCCAGGGGAACAGGGCGGTGCTTTGCACCACAATGTCATACATGGGTAATGAGTGAGCAGACCCCAACACCGAAGCAGAAACCAATGGAGGAAATGCAAAAAACAGTCGCAGGGAATTTGTTTTGCTGTGTAGTAGCTTCCTAGGAAAACCACAGCTACAGGAAATATTAGCAATCAGGGATGGGTGGTTCTTACAGCACAGAAACATTGACAGAAATGCTTTGTGAAAGCTACGAGCCCAACAAAGAAAACGTCCACATCAGGGATGTTCACGAACCAAGCTCCAATTTATTCATCATTGTAGTGATTCTTAACATTGCTTATACATTAGAATCACCTGGGAGTTTTTTTTAAATCCTGATACCTGGGTCCTAACCTCAGGGATTCTAGCATTGGGATTTTTATGTTAAGGTCCCTGGATGATTCTAATGTGCAGCCCAGGTTGAAAACCATAGCAATAGATTTTGTTGCTGAAGTTTGGAAAAAAGAAAAAAAGAAAAAATGTTTTATCTCCACTACAAATATCAACTCCAGAAAGGTTTCACTGAGCATGACTCTCAACCCTGAAAAGTAATTTGTTTGAAATATAAACATCCTAATGAACATTCAGGCATACCTTCATTTGCTAGGCCTAAGTATAGATACAGAGACAGATATATATCCATTTTCCTGGTGCTAGTGGTAAAATATGTATTTAAAAGTGTTTTTCCTAAAAAGAGGTTAGAGTAGAAGAGAGCCAAAGCATAAGAGACTCTTAAAAACTGAGAACAAACTGAGGGTTGATGGGGGGTGGGAGGGAGGGGAGGGTGGGTGATGGGTATTGAGGAGGGCACCTTTTGGGATGAGCACTGGGTGTTGTATGGAAACCAATCTGACAATAAACTTCATATATTGAAAAAAAAAAAGTGTTTTTCCTGTGTTTGGAGGAGATGCTCACCGGTTCATCTTATCCACACTTAACTGATTTGGTCCTTCTTACAAAGGACACATTTACACGGTAGCTGTATGACATTACGTGTGCAAAAAGTCACAGAAAAGAAGAAAGACTTTGGGCCCACCAACGGACTGAACTGGAGGCACAGGGAACTGGGGGGGGCTCTGTTTAATGAAAATTGTTCTGGAGCCAGCTGAACCCCCACACCACTGCATGTCCATCCACCCACGGACACTAGTGTTTCAATAAAAGCACTTACGTTATTTAACTCCACTCAACTTTCATACCCTGTTCTCAGATTATTTTTAATATTTCTCCGTTACTCACATTAAAAGAAAAGATCCAGCTCCACTGATCCCCATTCCTTCACTCAGTTCCTTATTGCTTTAACTCTCGGGCAGAGCTTTGACACAGGCCAAAGCTTAAACAGAAGCCCTCAAGGGCTTGCTCGGCTGTGATTGGAGGACATCCCCGGGGTAGCCCATTGGAGGAGGAGAAGCACGTGACCCAGTAACAGCCTCCTTCCTCCCTCCTCCCCCCAATAAACACACACACATCCGCTCCAGGCCAACAACCAATCAACTGTCAGTCTTTTATATGCGTGAACTTGGCTGAGACCGGAAGAATCTCGTGGATGAGTCCATCTTAGATCACCACCCGGTGAGAGTATGCTATTAATGCGCCCAAGGAAGACCAGAACTGCCCGGACAAGCCTAGCCTGAACTGCCATCCTGCAAAAGTATAGGCTTAATCAAGACCAACTCTTTTCTTTTCGGTCACTGAGTTTTGGGTGGTTTGTTACATTACTGTGGCAAAAGAGACATCCAAGTGCCCAAACTAAAAACTGTATAGCAGTCATTCAAGAGGGGTGAGAACGAGTGGGCAAAGACGAAGACTGCAGGACCCCTGAGGGCAAGGACTTACGCAGTTCCCCGCTGACTGTATCCCCTTTGCACGAAGACAATCACCAGTCCTCAATAATACGTGCTGGATGAAAGAAACATCTGTTTGAAACAGATCCCATACTGTAATGGTTCTCAGAATGGTCATGAAATCATTAACTTCCAAACTTTTAAAAATATAACTGACCCACTACTATCGTTTATTTACCTTTTTCCTTTCCAAGTAAAAATCCTCAGCCAGCACACATAAACCACAGAGCAAAAAGGGTTTCTGTAAAAGGCTTCCCCCAAGCATGCCGATGACTCTTTGCCCCATTACATAAAGCCATTTCTCTCCAGCTGCCAGGCTGCTTCTGCAAGAGCCTAGCCAGTTACAGTAGCTGGTGTAAAAGCTAATCTTAGAAAGCACACATCACTTCTCCAACCCCGTAATTAAGACCAGAAATCCGTAACTGAGACATTCATAAAACTGGGGTTTCCAAGTGCCAGCTTTGCCTTAAAGTTCTGCAGAATGGGCCAGATTGGAGGAAGACTGCCCAGACCAATCTGATGGGCAGGCAAATGGGCTCCTGGATGGCCAAGAAACTATGGAAGCAAGCCCAAGCCAGTCATTTCCAAATCTTCCTCCCCTTCTAGCCAGTGGCTCACAACTTCTCTGTCCACCTTGGATTATTATTAAGTGCCAGAGCTAACCAACTATTAGCAAATCCATAATAGAATAAAAGATTACTATGGACAAAGGTAGCAATTTGGGGGCTCTTTTTTGCTTTTCTTTTTAAGTTTATTTATTTATTTTGAGAGGGGGCAGGGAGCAGAGAGAGAGAGGGAGAGGAGAGAGAGAGAGAATCCCAAGCAAGCGCTGTGTTGTCAGCACAGAGCCCGATGCAGGGCTCAAACCCACAAACCACGAGATCGTGACCTAAGACAAGATCAAGAGTCACTTAACCAACTGAGCCACCCAGGTGCTCCAAATTTTTTGGTTTTTAGATTAATGTCTCCAGTGGCTAGTTGTCAGTGAGAAGGCTTTTAATTTCTCAGAAGGATATTTCTATTCTACCAAGTTTATCTTTCACAGAAGGGACAGGTTTCAACCAACTGTTTGTAGTCTTGATAGTTGGATTCAAGTCAGAGAGGGTTATTAAACTTAGTTATACAGTGCTTATTACTAAGTTCTGATTTATTAATGTGCTTATTTGGACATAGCCATAATAACAAGGACTGGGAACCTATAGCCTCTCCTTCCCAAAGTGCAAACATATACATATGCCTTACCTCTTGACTACAGGCCTTGCATTTGTCTGGACAAAGTGCTGTTATTGGCAGGTCATTCTTGAATACGCTTTAGGAGTCTGCCTCTTTGATACAGCCAGGAGGATAAAACCGCCCTCTCCACATATGTCTTCAATTGCTGAGATATTCTTTTCCCACCACTTCCCACTGTGGAGACTTTTTCAATCTGTTTAATACTAGGGAGGAGCCAGGTTGCTATTTTGGGTTTAACTATGAAATATTTATTGAGTTCTAACTTACCAGGAGCTATTTGAAACCCCGGGGCCTTAGGACTGTAACATTTTTATAAAAATGGGCCCAGAAATTGATCAGTTAATGAGAGAAGGGAAAAGGAAAGTCACCCTGATTTGAAGGATCAGCAGACCAGGGGGCCTGGGTTATAAGCACCCAGAGGACAGGAAGGGCAACATTTGAGTGTTTCATTCGCTTTTATAGGCACAGAATATAAAAACTGAACAGTACCTTACAGATCCTGTGTTGTAAACTTTCCATTTTATATGAGGAAACTGAGGCCCAGGGCGTTTAAGTGACAAACCCAGGTCACACACCTAATCAGGGGAAAAATCAGAATCAATTTTCTTTTTTACTCTTTTTAAAATTCCAGCAAATGACCCTAAGTATCGTTTACAGACACAGGGCAGTGTTTTAGCGTTTGGTGTCGTAGTTACATACAAACCAGATTTCAGAATGTTGAAGGTTCCTGCCTCCTGGGGCCCAAATTCGACACATTCATATCAGTAACATTTCTCATTATACATTAGCTCTCAAAAGTAAAGAATCTGTGCTTTATAGCAGGGATTCTCAACTTCAGCATTACGGACATTTTTGTGCGGATAATCCTTGATAACCTTTCATGTGGACGTAAGAGGGGATGCATTATAAAATGCGTTGCAGCATCTCTGGCCTCTACCCAGGAGATGCCAGTAGCTTCTAGTTTGGTTCTCCAGACACTGCCAAATGTCCCCTGGGGAGGTAAATCACCCCAATTTAGAGCCACTGATTTCAAGCAAAATTAATATGATACCTGTTCAAAGCTCTATAAGCGTCATTGAACTGCATGATATGTTTGTATTAATGGTGAGGAAGTAACACCTAGAGACATAAACAGAAAGACCTGATATTGTCACTCCAGTACCTATAACCATTCCTGGTACAAAAAACTAATATTACGTCTTCTTAGAAATTAATATAATTAATAATTGATACTTATTACTAACAAATGTTAATTTATGAGTTAATAAAAATCTTCGGAATGCTTCAAGTCTACATGAAAATAATTTTCTTTCATTTCTTACTCCTAGTGCACAGGTGGAATTCTTTGCCTAATGGTCATTGCAGTTCTTTTTAAAAACCTACATCAAACTAAAAAGTTTTGCATAGCAAAAGAAATCATCAACAAGACAAAAAGGCAACCCAGAAGACACTTACAAATGGCATATCTGATAAGGAGTCAATATCCAAAATACATAAAGAACACAACACAACTCAACACCAGAAAATCAAATAATCTAGTTAAAATGGGCAGAAGACCTGAACAGACATTTTTCCATAGAAGGCATACAGATGGCCAACAGACACATGAAAAGGTGCTCAACATCCCTAATCATCAGGGAATTGCAAATCAAAACCACAATGAGATATCATCTCAAATCTGTCAGAATGGCTAGTATCAAAAAAACAAGAAATGATAAGTGTTGGCGAGGATATGGAGAAAAGGGAACCATCATGCACTGTTGGTGGGAATGCAAATTGATGCAGCCACTATGGAAAACACCATGGATGTTACTCAAAAAACTAAAAACAGAAGCACCACACAATTCCGCTGCTGGGTATTTACCCAAAGAAAACAAAAGCACTAATGCAGAAAGATAGATGTACACCTTGTATATTGCAGCATTATTTACAATGGCCAATTCATGGAAGTAGCCCAAGTGTCCATTGATAGGTGAATGGATAAAGAAAATGTGGTATACATTTACAATGGAATATTATTCAACCATGCAAATCTTGCCATTTGTAACAACATGGACAGACCTAGATGGTATTATACTAAGTAAAATAAGCCACACATAGAAAGACAAGTACTATACAATTTCATTTATATGTGGCAACTAAAACACAAAACAAACAAAAACAACAAAGACAGAAACAGACTCATAAACACAGAGAAAAAACTGATGGTTACCAAAGGGGAGGGCAGTGAAGGGATGAGCAAAATGAGTGAAGGGAATTAAGAGATACAAACTTCCAGTTACAAAATAAATGTCATGGGGATGAAAAGTACAGCATAAGGAATGTAGTCAATAATATCATTATACGCTCATCGTGGTGAGCATTTTGTAATGTATATATAGAATCACTATTTTGTACACCTGAAAATAATTTCATATTACATGTCAACTATACTTGAATTCAACAGGTTTTTTATTTTAGAAATCATAACCTGAAGACTATACAAAGTATATAAATGTGGAATAAAAACAATCCCTCCAAATAACAATTCAAAACAAAAACCACATTCACATTTGATCCTTTAGCAAATTAAAATTCATTTTGATTATTGGGCAAACACCCTCAGGTGGATTAGCTTGCGTTAGTGCAGTCAGATGGCACCCAGCTCTAGCTAATGAAGACCTAAGTGGTTATGTGGGGTGTAGAGAGGGGATAGGGTTTTGGCATTTCAGAATACCAGTTTCATTTCATTTAAACTCACAGTTTAAATGTGAGCTTAATGAGCACCTGGGTGTTTCAGTAAGTTGAGCATCTGACTCTTGATTTCAGCTCAGGTCGTGACCCCAGGGTCATGGGATTGAGTCCTGCATTGGGTTCCATGCTGAATGTGGAGCCAGCTTGACATTGTCCCTCTCTCTCTCTCTCTCTCTGCCCCTCCCCCTGTGAGCTCTCTCTCTCTAAAACAAAAATAATAATAAATTAATAATAATAATAATAAATGAATTTAAAAAATAAACTCCCAGTATGATACAACTCCAAAGTCCTAGGGGATGTAGCCATTTGTAACTTGGTTAAGGTACCAATCTGAAGCTGGAAAAAAGCCCTGACAGCTGATCAGTGACCATGGTTGGACTCAGTTCCACTGATCTCTTCTAGCTGAAGACATGTGCAAAGTAACTCTGGCAGCTGATTTTTAAAAATTTGTTTCTATGTGAAAAATGCTATCAAGTGAGAGATTAAACTTCAGGGAAATTTGGAAAAGTGGTTAACTACAATTAACAAGCAATGTGAGGGCAAGCACAGGAACATGTAACTCTCTGTGGAAATATGAATTAAGAGTAAATCAAGACATGATACATTTTCTTATTCTCATTTTATTCTCAAATTTACGGAGTCAGAAAGTTCTAGAGAATCATCCTCTGGATCCTTAATGGTCTATTGTAAACTCTCACTAACCCAAGAGCACATTGGATGGGAGTCCAATGAGTCAGGGTCCAGACTGAAGGGCGTTGAGCACCCTGAGATCACGGGCTTGCCGCAGGAGTGGCTAGGAGGTGGAAGCCAAATGCAGGCTCACTTGGCATTTCTGCCTTTCCAGAACTACCTTCCCAAGTCATTCTCTTTTAACTTAAGTGTGGCTGAGGAACAGACTCCTGCCATGGTGAGTTCGTTCCAGAGTGGTAGATATGAAAGAGCAGCCTAGGGTCAAGTTTGGACGGTAGGTCTTCTGCTTCCCGGACCCCATAAAAGCCCTTTGACTATGGAAGGATACAAATGTCAGGAAGACCAGGCATGGGGAGGCCCGGGCAGTGCTATTCCAGGGGGCTAGTAGGAGAAAGAAAGATGCCTGTTCCATGGAGTCATTGGCCAGGGTGATGGTGTATGTGTTTTCAGGGCTCTTCTTCCCTGCTAGAGCCACCACTGAGGCAACCAAGAACCCAGATCATCAATGCCTTGAGCTGTGCAATCTCCTCTCTCACATCCTTTCCCTAAAACCTAGAGGAATAAACCAGCTGTAGATCTTATTTCAAAGGGACAAAGGAATAGACTGCCTGCTTGGTTGCACTCCCAGCAGCTCCAGATCTCTGACTAACCATGGTTCCCACATAAGCCAGCAGAAACGTACTCACACTTGGTTCTACCACCATTCACCAAGCTGTAGAGAATGCCACAATTGTCCTTCTGCAGAAAGATTCACTGTCCCATGATGTGCCAGGCACTTTATATTATTGTCTTATTTATACTTTGTAATAGCCCCCTTTATAACAACATGGCAAAGTGCATTTTCTAAATGAGCAAGTGGAAGAAAGGAGAAGTTACATACTTTGTCTGAGGTTGCACCAACATGCAGTGATCTGGCTAGGACAGAACCAAGTCTAAGGCCTGTGCTGTCTCCATGGCAGCAAGGGATATTCAAGACCCAAGAGAGATGGAATATTTCAAACGAATCCAAATGGGAGTTGGAGCCCCTCCTGCCTGACTTGTTCCTGGGAAGACCTGGAAAATGCCACCAGAGCTGTGCCTCTCCACACCACCCGCCATATTGATACCCCAGCTATCAGTGCTACCCCGAGAGTGTCCTCGAAAGTGCCCCTGGATCCAGACTTCCCACCACACCCAATCCAGGACTTCCAGAGATTCAGTGCAGCCAGTTTCTCAAAGAAAGCCTCACATCCCAACCTAATACCTCGGGTACAGAGACTGCAGGACCTTTCTTGGAGTTGGGGACAGATGCATAGCCTTGGTCCAACTACAGGCCCAGAGCCTCATTTATTACTTTCCCATAGCTGCTACAACATATTACCACAAATTTAGATTTGTATGTACAGTAGGAAAGATTTAGGTTAGGTTAGACAATTGGAAGAACTTGCCCAAATAATACGGATTGAGTTAGACCATTCGATTAAAATGAATGAGGCACCAGAACAGAATTGTCTTTCCTTGGAATCTTTCACAATACAAACCCAGGAGCTAACTAATGTTCACAAATTAACATTCACAAACTGACCTGCGTCTTCTTCATTAGTGCTGTCATATCACTCATCCTTCCCACAGCCCCAGAGACCTAGAATGGGGGAGAGGGCAGAGAGGGGAGCTGCCACTACCTCCCAGAGGGAGTCAAACCCCAGAGTCAGCTCCCAACCTGTGGTTCTCAAAACTCAGTGGGCATCAGAATCACCAGGAGGGCTTATTTAAAAACAGATTGCTGGTGCCAGCCTCCAAGTCTCTAATTCGGCAGGTAGGTCATGGTGGGATCTGAGAATTTGCGTGTCTAACCAATTTCCAGGTGATGCCGATGCTGCTGGTGGGGACCTCACTCTGGGACGTGTCAGTATACTTACTGTGTATTGTACCCCCGCCACCCTGTTCCTATATACACCTCAATTTGGAAGAGATCTGGGCTTCTTCCCACCCCTGTGGAATGTCCCGGGGTCTACAGGATGGCCAAGTGCACCTTCTCCAGTTTTTCTTAGAACAGTCTCTCGAGATCTTGCTGGAGCCTTTATCTTGCACAAAAGAGGCGCTGGCCCTCTCTCCCCGCCACAGATGAGATCAGGTCCTTTCTTTTCTCTGAAAAGACACTAATCTTGAGAGCTTGCAGAGGATGTGAGTCGCCTATTCACCAAGCCGCCACTGGCTTGGCACCGATATTTGCTTAACCTTTGCTCAGCTGCCGCCTTCTGAGGATATTCTTGCCCCGCCCTTGGCCAGGCTCATGTTTTTCAAGTTCAGTCCTGAAATCCTCTTATTTACCAGTTTGAGGAATTTGGGTTTCTTTCCTGCACGTGCCTCTTTTGGACTCCCCACCTCTGCTGTTCTCCATCCCCCAGCGGCAGAGGGCCAGAGGACAGGGACGACCTGAAAAGGCTGTCCCAGCAGGGAGAGGCATTTTATCACCCTACAGTGAACTGCTGGCACCTGATGATAGCAACAATCCGTATGCTTTGTTACTGCTTTTAAATTCTCCACAGACAATGCACTCCCCTCCCCTCCCCCTATGGTCTGCACCTGGGACAGATGGTTCCCACCCACCCGCACCTTGGTACACCAAGGCCACACAGGGTTGCTATTCTAGAAGCCTTTGAGTTGAGCACCATCCTTAAAAGGACTGTTGTCACAAGGTTCCCTGGGAGCAGGAGTCAGGGTCTAGATACCAGTCCCCTCCTTGTCCCAGGAGACTTCATGCGGCTTCCCCTTTCCATCACCACCACCACCAACCTCCACAAGCAATCAGCCTCAGTGCCCCAGGTTCACGCTTATTCATGTCTGCTTGCTGTTCCCTTCTCTCCTCAGCCCACCACCCATCAAAACCTGCCCAACCTCCTGCTCATGTAACCAAATGATCTGACAAACTCATCCTCCCTAAGTCCTTCATGGAGAGGCAGAACTGCTCCCAGACCTTGCTGCACCTAAAATAACAGGCCTCCTGGGGCGCCTGGGTGGCTCAGACGGTTGGGCGTCCGCCTCTTGGTTTCGGCTCAGGTCATGATCTCGCGGTTCATGGGTTCAAGCCCTGCGTCGTGCTCGGTGCTGATGGCTGAGTCTGCTTAGGATTCTCTTTCCCTCTCTCTGTCCCTCCCTCCACCCTCTCTCTCTCTCTCTCTCAAAATAAATAAATAAACATTTTTTTTAATAGCAAGATTCCTAGGTAGAAGGGTGTCTGTTTGCAAAAGATTATATTGGTAGTGGTGGCAATGAAGCATTTTGAGGCTTTAAGAAGGGTCAGTATGGGAAAAATAGCCTCTGAACAGGATGCTAGGATCACCTTGTGTGTGTGAATTCTGAATGTCCTATGGCACCAGCCTTCTTTTAATATCCAAACAAACTGTCCTGAGCCCACATCCCATGGGAATACAGTACTCTCCTCAGGATTCCCAAGGGAGGGCATGTTGGAGGGCGGGGGGCGGAACTTGAGGTCTCCTAGCTACCCCACACTTAAGTTCTCCCTTCCAGAGACTTCTTGGTCTGTAGTCGCCATCTTGCCTCCTGCCTCTGTGTTCTCCTCTGAACACCTGTATGTGCTCTCCTCCTAGGACATTACCCCCTCTTTCAATCCCATAGTCATACTGTTAGGGAAAGGTGGGAAAAAAACAAAACAAAACAGAAAAGAGCTTAAAATTGAATATTAGTTATCAGTGTTCTTAAAGTTGCTGTTCTATCCCCACCACTCTTGCCCTCTCGAGCTGAATCTCTCCTTGCTCATCTTCTCCCCATATTCCAGGTTCCAAATCCCTGTTTCTCCCTCTACCCTCAAACTGCTGAGGGAAAACTGGAGTTTCTGTTACTTTATTATACAGACATGTTTAAGTATGAACTACCCCTTTCTAGGGACTTCGGGACCTCTTCTACTTATCGGCTTAATAAGGTTTCCTAACAAAGAACTGCCTTTCCCTGGCATGAAATCTTCTGTTCCCAGCACACAGGGAAGCTACAACGGTCATTTCTGTTTTGAAAGAGCAATTTTCCCTTCCCTGTTACATAGGCAATTTCCTCTTCTGCCTAGAGCCTCACTTTGATTCCTAAACCATAAGAAGCTTTTCTTTGTGCCAATTCACTTTTTTCAATTACTTACATATATTTTTTCATAATTTCATAAAACCATGTCATATGTTATTGAAAATAAAGAACACAATCCCATCACCCTTACAGGCATCTGTATTTTCAAAGGCTCCATTTCAGTCTCTGTCTACCCAGGCATATTTTAAGGCATCTCTGTTTTCCTTGTCTGTTTTTTGATTTTACGTACTACAAACAACTTTCTATGCCTTCACTGCTATTTTTTTTAACAGTTGCAGAACATTCCATTGGGTTACTGCCCCACAGTTTAGCTACACATTCCCCATCACAAAAGCAGCGACTTTTGTCTTGTTCACTGATGTATCCCAAACAGTGGGAAACAGCGTTTAGCATGTAATAAGATCTCAGTAAATATTTGTTGAATTGAATGAATGAATGAATGAATGAATGAATGAGACAGGTTGTTTCTAATTTCTTATTGCTATAGGCAGATGCAATAAACATCTTCATGCATACTACATTTGTCTTTAGCTTACTATTTCCCTGATATAATTGTTTCCCTGATATTAGAAACTGCTTTTAACCCATTAATAAAATACAGTAGCAGCAGCAGCAGCCGTGATTATAATAGCTAACATTTACTGAGCAGTTATTACATGCCAGGCTGTGTGCTAAGAACTTTATACCCAAATTGCCATGCATTCCTTACAACATCCTTATGCGAAAAGTACAAATTACCCTCATTTTACAGATGAAAAAGCAAAAGATTGTTACTTGCCCAAGATCACATAGCTTATACAGGGCAGAGATGGGATTTGAACTAAGGTCTATCCCACTCCACATTCTGAGGTCTTAACTATAATGACTTATACGATCAAAGGGTATAAGTGAACTTATGACTCTTGGTACATGCCATGCTGCTTTCAGAAAGGACCATGGCCATACACCTTATTTTAAGGTATATCACTTACAAGGTGCATAGACTCCAGTTTTGTTTTTTATTCACTATGACAACCTTTACCGTTCAATTGTAATATTTAGTTCACTAATATTTAATGTAATAACTGGCTCATTTCTATTTAAATACCCTACCTTACTATTTGTCCAAACTGTTCTGTGTTCCTTTTCTCTTTTTTCTTGCCTTTTTTTTTTTAACGTTTATTTATTTTTGAGACAGAGAGACACAGAGCATGAATGGGCAGGGTCAGAGAGAGAGGGAGACACAGAATCGGAAACAGGCTCCAGGCTCTGAGCGGTCAGCACAGAGCCCGATGTGGGGCTCGAACTCACGGACCGTGAGATCATGACCTGAGCCGAAGTCGGATGCTCAACCGACTGAACCACCCAGGCGTTCCTCTTTTTTCTTGCCTTTATCCAGATTGGTTTTGTCTCTTTAAATTGCATCTTTCCTTTCTAGTAGCTGGGGGGGGTGGGGGGCGGGCATATATTCTTTTATTCTTTTTAGAGTTTATCGGAAAAGGGTCTTTATTATAAAATCTCCTGGCACTCAATAATTACAACTATTGGCACATTTTTTTTGCTAGATACTCATTAATCAACCTAAATTAAATAATCTCCTAGAGCCCTCTTCTCCCTACACGACATTGTGGGTCATGCAGAATTCCCTACACATAGGTAGTGCCAACTTCTGGCTGTAAAATATTAAGCAGCTCCTGTTGTCCTCAAAGGCGTTCAATCCAGTACAAACAAGCAGGTGAATCATTCAATACCCAAAATCAGATGGCCATCAGTGTAAGACACAACCTGAGCACAGGCTGATGGCAGAGATGACCTCAAACCCAGCCCATGCCATAGACAAGCCCAGCCTGCCTCATGCTGCCCTCACAAACCTCAGAAGACCCTTTCTGGGAAATAGAACCATCATCTAATGATCTGGTCCAAAATATCGTTCATCCTTGCAGAGGATATGGTAACCTTTTAATTATTCATTTGAACTGAGGGCATCCAAATATCCCTTATTCTTGGCTTTGGACTATAGTGTTTGTTTTTTTAACGTTTATTTATTATTGAGAGACAGAGAGAGACAGAGCGTGAGCAGGGGAGGGGCAGAGGGAGAGGGAGACAGAATCTGAAGCAGGCTCCAGGCTCTGAGCTGTCGGCACAGAGCCCGACGTGGGGTTCGAACTCATGAACCGCGAGACCATGACCTGAGCTGAAGTCGGATGCTTAACCGACTAAGCCACCCCGGCGCCCCTAGACTATAGTTTTATATTTACATTTGAGATGTTCTCAAACTTTAACAATAAAATGAAGCCATGTTGAAAAGCGCTGGAGCAAAATAGGCTTGAAAATAGCCTAAGACTTTCATCCTCCCTCCAACCTGCTGCTAATACATTCAGGGTTTAGGGTGGGGTGCCGGTTGTCTAAGACCCCAGGGTATCTATGCATGCACTTCAGTAATAAAGTTGTCTAGGAATTCCTAAAAATGATCTCCCTATGACCACAGACACGAAAAGTGAGAATGGAAAACATCTCTAGCCGAGGAAGTGAGCTATTTCTGTTCCTTTAGAGTATGATTTTGAATCTGTTGACAAAGCTTTGCTGTCTTCTCTGGAGTCAGAAAGGTCAGTTTGAGGTTAAGCCCAAGTGAACGGTCCATGATGAAATAAACACAGCACAACCCACGGCTATGTACAATGTTATTCTTTTACCTTCTTCCTGGAATTTCAGAGGTTGTGCAAATGGAATACAGAAATGGACAAAATAATGTAACAGTGCAAAATAATACCAGGGGTGAAATCTGCTTACTTGATGATTCAAAGAAATAAAACACACTTTAACTATGGATCTGTCCATCTCTGCTCCCTGCTCCCTGATAAGCGTCCCTTCCCCCAAAAAGAAAATCTTCTACTTTCTCTTATCTTTTCTTCCTTTCCTTAAGTTTTTTGTTTCTAAAACTCTTTATCCCTCTCTCTCTTTCCTAGATACATACAGAGACAGAAACTTAGGATGTTAGAACTGGGTGGGAGAGCTGAAAAATCAGCAAAGCCAGAGCTATTCAAACTTCTTTTAAACCAAAAGATATGATTATTTATTAAAACTTATTTGTAAGCTATGCTAGCTATGACTATAATAATGCTGTGTAACAAACCACTCCCCAAAACAAAATGCTTTTAACAACATTTATTCTCATGCTTACAGATTGCAGATTGAGGATAATAAACGAGTGTAGGTGGGACTCAGGCTATGGTCAGGTTTGGGTCTGCTGCACAACTCTCTCTTTCTACTGTGACTACCTGTGGGCACATTCTCCTAGTAAATGAAAGAGCACAAGAGGCAAGACAAATCCTGCAAGTACATTTAAAACCTCTACCTATGTCACATCCTCTCATATTCCATTGGTCAGGGTAAATCTCATGGCCAAACCCAAAGTCAGTAGGACAGGAGAGTACAGTCTGCTGTAAGGAAGACAGGGCAGGGAGTGATTGTTAGCTGACCAATAATCCAATCTATCACAGAAACCAAATATATAAAATAGACATAGGTGATTCTTTGCTAGTTGAGTGAGGGATGAAGGGAGCCTAGACCCCATCCTGTTCCCCAACTCCAATGTCCCAATGAGTCCTCTGGCAATGCCGGGGACTTCAAAGAACATGGCATGAAATGCAAGGCAAACCCACTCACTTTAGAGACAAGAAAACTGAGGTGCAAACAATTCTAACAACTTGTCTACCATCTGAGAAGTATCAGGCATGAGACCACAAGTGAGAGGACCTTTTCTAGGAGTTTTCAAATCTGATGACAACTGGTCATTTTCCAGTCTCAAGTCATAGCTACAGAGATGACAACAGTTACATAGTTTACGATTTGTGTAAATTGCTTGCAGGTGGAGAAAATGTTCACAAACAAGGTAGCATAGCAAATGAGAAAAAGAGGGAGGGGCGAATACAGTTCTGACTACCAAATCCCAAACTACTCATTTCACAGTACAAAACTCAAAACCAGCTGCTTCCATTCCTGGTTACCCATCCATGATTTCACATGGGTTAGAGCAATGATGGACACAATAAGAGAGCACATGGCTGAGTTAAATTCTAAATGCATCTTTGGTGAAGGCAATTCTCAAATTCAAGAATAGAAACTATATGATAATTATATTGGTTGGTAAATGAAGCCTTCAGAAGCCAGAGTATTAGGAAGAGGGTAGAAGCTTTCCCAGGGCTGTAACTCCTGAGCACTTTAGAGCCACCAAAGGGATTGCCCACCATCTGAGGATTTGGCCACCAAAAAGACCTATAGGTCCAGCTAGAGGATTTAGCAGGAATAGGCATCAGAAGTAGAGAGTAGGGTCAATACCAAGAAAAGAGCCATTCAAAGAGACACCAGGGCGAGGTCAGAGGCACACCAGAATCCCAAAGAGGGACAGGTGTCTTCAGCCTTACCCAGCCCCTGTGCAAAGTCAAGGATTAGTGGACGAGACGTGAGCCTTCAGTGCTTAGGGGGTAGAGGGGATGCCAAAGACTCCAGCTTCTGAGGATGAGATGAAATGGCCAGGCTATTCCTTGACCTGAGAGTATAAAGGGCTCTGGTGTCCAGTCTTCAGCTGCCCCTTGGCTCAGGTCTGGTTACCCTTGCCTCTCCCCACTTGAAATGTTAAAGGTGAGTGTCATGCACAGGCCATTCTGGGCAATGAAGCTTTTACTCCACCTGAGCTACGTGAGGCCCCCACCATGGTGACCGTGTCCCGTGTCACAAGAACTAAACAATGTTCCAGAGTTCTTTCCCTGTATGGCTCTGAATTCAGGCTGGCAACAAGAGAAATCTGCATGAGATTTGGAAGGCAGGGTGAAGCAGTAACCACCCCACTCGGGAGGTCTGATTAGGGCACCAGGCATAGCAGGAGCCCACACACGCTGTCTCAGACCTGTGGCTCACCTGGGTGCTGTGGACACTGGCTGGGCCCACAGCATCTCCACTACCCACTGGGTCTCCTCCAGCTTCTCTGGTTCCTGGTCCAGGTGCATGTGTGGCTCTGCAGTGATGGGCACCCACTTGTCCTGCAGGTCACCTGTGTTATCAAGATTGGAGGCGGTGAGAGTCAGAGGCAGGTTCCAGTCTGTTCTTGCTCTCCCCCACTTCATATCCAACTTTCCATCCCACGTGCAGGCCCTGCTGACCTGTAGAAACTTTAGGCCCAACATCAGACACAGAGGCAACAGCCTTGCATAGACTTTTCCACTGGCTTCCACATTGAGGAAGTCTAATCTCTATAATAAATCCCTTATTCCATGTCACCCAGAGTAGCTCTGCTTTCCTCACCAAATGCTAACTGATCCAACCAGCTATTGCCATTGCCTCAGCAAATGCAAACAAAGATACTTCTGTTTGGCTCACCATGTGGTTCCTCTGAACAGAACATCGATACTTCCTCCAAGCTTCTGCTTTCTTGACTGAACTTTTATCACCACCAAACCATCATCACCACCATTATGGTCACCATCACCTCCACCACCCCCAAATGACCGTCACTGCTACCACCATCACCATCACCACCACTCTTTGTTAGCAGAAAAAGAAGGCATGGATTCAGACAAGACCCCCAGAGCCGCGCTGGGGTGGAAGTGGGGATGCCAACCACCTGGGTGGCAGCACTGACCCAAAACCTGCCCGGGGTTCAGAGACAAAGTGGCCTTGCTTCTGTAGACCTCAAGTTCAGAGCCCCAGAGGAAAGCTTGCCCACTGAGTGAAGGTCAGAGATCAGGACAGAAATCCCGTTTGGCCTTCCAAGGACAGGCCAATGAGTTAAAAGAGGTGAGGGTCAGAAATGACCAGGGGAGGGGCGCCTGGGTGGCTCAGTCCGTTAAGCGTCCGACTTCAGCTCAGGTCGTGATCTCATGGTCCGTGAGTTCGAGCCCCGCATCGGGCTCTGTGCTGACAGCTCAGAGCCTGCAGCCTGCTTTGGATTCTGTGTCTCCCTCTCTCTCTGACCCTCCCCTGCTCATGCTCTGTCTCTCTCTGTCTCAAAATAAATACAAACATTAAAAAAATTAAAAAAAAAAAAAAAGAAATGACCAGGGGAAGCACCCACAATGACCACTCTTCATGCTTAAGCCAGAGTGGCTCTTAGCCCTCACTGCACATTAGTAGCATCTGGAGAGTTTTAAATGTATTAATCCCCAAGCTCCACACTCAAAACCTCTATTATCTCTTTAACGCTCCCCAGTTCATCCTGAAGTGTGAAAAGGATTGAGAAGCAATGCATTAAACCAGAACAACACTAAGCTCATGACTTCCTTCCATCTGTGCCCCGGGAGTTACCTCACACTCTGGGATGACTTAGTTGGGCTCTTGAATTAGGTGACTCTGGATGCTAGATGGTGGTAAAGCAGAGGAGAGAAAAGGATCCTCCCTAGAATGGAGAAAAAGATGAGCCTAAGTTTCGATGGAAAATTTACCTGCTTCTTATTCTGGGGTGGAAGAACTAGAGAATTAATCTATAAACTGAAGCAGTAAGAAAAGGAACATAATCCGGAGAAGACCCCTGCAGCTAGAGTAAGGTGCTTATCCTTGTAATTGTCCTTGTCCTCAGCCTCAAGGTGAACTTGACTTATTTTCTACCATGTCCAAGGCTTAATGTAACAAGAGCATTTATAAGCAACAATAGCAATTGTTAACATTTGCCAAACACTTATCATGTGCCCAGCACCATGCGAAGTTCTTTACGTGGAATAACTCTTTTAACGCTTAAAGCAAGTCTATGTGGTGGGTGTTAACATTTTCCCCATCATACAGGTGAACAGAAACTGAGGTACAGAGAGGCCGAAGAAGTTGCCCAAGTTCACACAATTGTCAGAGCTGCGATGGTATCCCAGGAATATTCCTCCAGAGTTCACACTCCTAACACCACACTATACAGCATCTCAGTCCCCACGTGCCCTGGGGTAGGTAATATTCTCCCCACTTTACAGGCGGGGAGACTGAGGTTGAGTAACTTTCTCATGCTGCCACATTTCCCCACTAGCACAGCCTGGACTGGGAACCTCCAAGTAGAATATACCAGAGGGGCTTAGGATAGTTAGGCCCAGAGGCGGGAAGATATGTCTAAATGCCCATCTCTTCCCAACACCACTCCATCCTGCACACTCAGAAGCTACACATGCAATCATCTTTCAAAAGAACTGCGTTCAAAAAAATCCACCCATGACCCAAACCAGCACTGGCATGCAACGTCGAGTCTGAAAATGGCACGTAAATAGAAGGAAAGGGTGAATCCAGACGCGCTCTAGGTTGGGCAAAACATCTCAAATTATTTGTTTCTAACATTTTACAATTGGCAAGACCCAAACCACATTTTTCCAAGCATTCTCTTCTCCAGCCCAACCCCACCCCCACTGCCCCGCTTTACATTGTAAGCCCATGTGTATTTCCCCAAAAATGTAATCCATATGTGTCTGATCCGTTTACACTTAACTCATCAACTTGTAGTTTGCTGGGAGTTGTTTGCTGCCCATGAAGCCTTCTGAGACTGTCTGTGAGGCCTTCAAAAGGCTCCTTCAGGCTCTTTTCTTAGAAATAGGAAGCTACATTTAGCTAAGGGCAAGTAGAACGGAAAATGTCAATAGGAAGGAAGAGGTTCTAGGACCAAAAAGTTTATTCTTATTCTCCACAAGGCAGAAAAGCAAGGAGAGGCCCCCGAGGTAGTACATCAAGGTCCTAGAAACTTGCTCTGGTTGGAACACCAAGGCCAGGGTTGGGTCCAATTTTGTTTTCAGCCACATTCACAGTCCCTCTGCTGCCACGGCCCCTACAGTGGCTCTGGAATGTAATGGAGAGCCAGAAGCACGTCCCTGACCTGGGTCACCGGTGATCCTGATGGTATCAACTACTTTGGTGGAACTAAACCCCATATACTGGGTTTCTACCTTGGCAGCCAAAGATCTTGCAAGTTCTGTTTTTCTATCTGCCTTAAACACACACACACACATATAGACAACCAACCAAACACTTCTCAAAACAAACCATTACATCTGATATGCTTTAACTCATCCATGTTTTTTGGCTTTAGCAAAAGGTTCTAGTTTGGGGTTTGTTTTTTTTTTAATTGCTTAAGTTCAGCTAACTTGTGTCCTTCGGGAAAACTGATCTATGTAAATGTGATTTAACTAAAGGGGTTTGAGCCATTCACATGTGTTTTACATTTTCTAATCATCCTGAGCTCTGTACATAGTGAGCAGACTGAAAAATGATGGTGGTCTCATTTCAACATCAATTTTTAGCCAATCTATCTCCCAAGAATGCCGAAAGACGGCTGGAGAGAATCTCACTTCCTATTTCCAGACAATCAGAAGCTGATATTTATGGAAACCCTGGAAGTGTGTGAAGTTGATTGGACGGGTAGAAGACTCATCAGAAGACAGCAATTCTTTACAATGTCTACGTTCTTAAAATTGGCCAAAACTTCAGCAAAGATTCACTTGAACTATTCTATTTCCCTGATTAAATTCAACAAACATTTAAGAAATGCCTACTGTATTAGTTTTCTATTGTTGCATAACAAATTACCACAACTTTAGTGGCTTAAAACAACATACATTTACTATCTCATAGTTTCCATGGGTCAGGAGTCTGCGCATGGCTAAACTGGGTCTCTGCTCAGGCTCTCATAAGGTTGCAATTAAGGTGTCAGTCAGGCTACATTCCCATCCGGAGGCTTGACTAAGGAACCATCTACTTCCAAGTTCATTTGACTTGTTGGCAGAATTCACTTCCTTGTGGCTACATAGCAGAGCTCCCCATATTCTTGATAGTTGTCGGTCATGAACTGCTCTCAACTCACAGAGGCCACTTCAGGTCCTTGTTGTGTGGGTCCTTGTTCTTAAAACGTGGATGTTGACTTCTTCGAATCCAGAAGGGGAATCTTTTCCTTTGGGAAAGTCTAGGCTGGTTTAAAGGTCTTTCACCTGATTAAGACAGGCCCACCAGGATAACCTCCATTTAGGTTAACTCTAAATCGACTGATTTGGAAACTTCAGTATATCTGCAAAATCCCTTTCCTTAATCATATAATGTAACCTAGTCAGGGGAGCAACACCCTTCATATTCACAGGTCCCATTCACATTCAAGGAGGTGTGTATACCAGGAAGGTGGGAAGCTTGGGGGCCTTGGGAATCTTAGAAGACCCTTGTACATATACCTGTACAAGGGCATGGTGATATATAAGTTATGAATCCTACCTTCATGAAACTCATACCCTATTAAGGGCAGTGGATACGCAAAAAATAATTACTTCACAGATATTTTCTGTAATAGAGGGATGTTCTGTGTTCAGAAAAGCACAAAAAGGGTCACAGAGAAACTGGGATTTGTGAGATAAATAGGAGTTCAGCAGGCAGGCAAGTATGGGAAAGGGGCATTTACATGGGGTTGGCTTGAAACAATATGGTGTGATTAACAGTTATAAGGAATTGGATTTTGCTAACAGCTAAAGCAAATGTGCTGAGCATTTTTATTTGCTTTATTTTGACTTATCTTCTTAAAATAAAAAGAAAGGAAATGAATTGCTTTAAAGCCTGGCTGATGGACCACACGTATGCGTGTGTGAGATTTGCTGCATGACTCACCTATTTACAGCCACCATGAAAATAAAACCGAGGGGGGAATGTGTAACCAATTAACACTCCAACTGCTATGGGCTGAATGTTTGTGTACCCTCAAAATTCATATATTGACGCCCTAGTCTTCAGCATAATGGTATTTGGAGGTGGGTTCTTTGAGAAGTAATTAAGTCATAGGGTAGAGCCCTCGTGGGGGGATAATAAAATCCTTTCTCAATAAGAAATATGTGGGGCACTGGGTGGCTCAGTCGGTTAAGCATCTGACTCTTGACTTTGGTTTGGGTCATGACCTCACGATTCGTGGGTCCGAGCCTCAAACCTGGGATTCTCTCTCTCCCTCTCTCTCTGCCCCTCCCCCATTCACACACCCTCCGGCATGCTCACTCTCGCTCTCACTCTCTCTCTCTCTCTCTCTCTCTCTCAAAAATAAATAAGCAAACATTTAAAATTTGAAAAAAAAATAAAAAGAAGGATGAGCGAAATGATCTCTCCACCATGTGAGGATACAGTGGGAAGGCAGCCATCTGTAAACCAGGAAGAGGGCTCTTGCTAGGACCCAACCATGCTGGCACTGTGATCTGACTCGCAGTCTCCAGAACTGTGAGAATCAAATGTGTGTTGTTGAAGCCGCCCAGCCTGGGGTATCTTGTTACGGCAGCCTGAACTGACGAAGGTACCAGCCCTATGAGAAAATATGCTTCTGGGTCCCCTTTGGAACGGGTAGACCTTTTACAATCAGAAGCTTCCCTTGAATTGGTGTTTCATTCCAGAAAGGTGGATAAGCCCACCCCTACAAACTTAACAACAGGAAAAGCCAAGGAATTTCTGTAACCCACAGCGCAAAGGACAGCAACTGAGGCTGGCCATGAAGTCAGGCCAATCCCAGCACCTGAGGACCTGTACCCCACATCCTGGTACTTTCACAACTTGAAACAGGATTCACTTTTGAAGCCCGAAGCCTCTGACTCCTCCACCACGTTATATAAACGCAGGCCAGAAAGAAAATGCCTCTAAAAAACACAGGAGTTTCTATGTCAACTCCAAAATACCTGCTGAGCCACTAGGAAGATGACAATACTACAGAGGAAATGCAACCATCATGCAGGTGGTTTGATCCACGTGTTTCATTTCCAATGTCAAGTGCAACCGCGGGATACTATTTCCTGGTTACTCAGCACCACTCAGGTTGGTCAGCCTCTCTGTGGCCCTCTGAAAAGCCCTATGGTAGGGACGCCTGGGTGGCTCAGTCGCTTAAGCGTCTGACTTCAGCTCAGGTCTGATCTCATGGTTCATGAGTTCGAGCCCCGTGTTGGGCTCTGTGCTGACAGCTCAGAGCCTGGAGCCTCCTTCAGATTCTGTGTCTCCCTCTCTCTCTGCCCCTCCCCCACTCACACTCTGTGTGTGTGTGTGTGTGTGTGTGTGTGTGTGTGTGTGTGTCTCAAAAATAAATAAGTATTAAAAAAAAAATGTGAAAAGCCCTATGGCAGAGGGAGCTACTGAGATACATTAGGAGATGTGCACTCCAGTTTCAATTCAATGTGTTCTTCCATATACCCAGGATTGGTGGAGGACAAATTTTCCACTCACAGGGATAAATGGGTTTTCCAGACAACTGAAAATCTTGCTAGCCACAGGATGCTTGCACATTATTGTTTCAATATTGGAAATTCTCTTAAGATACTGGCATATATTAAGAGCACGGGCCCTGGAGCCAGGATGCCTGGGTTTGAATCCCAGCTCCACCACATGCTCACTGTCTGACACTGGGCAAGGGGACTAACTTCTCTGCATCTCCGGGGACGGTCCCTAGTTCATAAATAGTGGTGAGGGTTAAATAAGTTAACTACACAAAGACATTCACGTACCTGGCACATAATAAACATCTCAATAAGTTGTTACTATAAGACAGAATCTACAATATAAAAGATAAGTGAGGCTCTTTCTCAGGGTCATTTTCATAAACACTAAGCAAAATACTATATATATATATGTGTACATATATATATATATATGTACATATATATATATATATGTCCACTCTTGCTAAATATATGTAAATACATACCCATATATAAATATGTGCACAAATATATAAAAACATGCCTTTGTGACCCACTGAAACATATTAGGAAGATGACATTTACCCTAAATGACCTCAGAAGGTGGTTTTTAATGCCTTGTGTTTGCCTTTTTAAAACATTCTTGCCTTCTCTCATTGGTCTCACTGCTAGCCACAGTCATGTCTGGCTATCTGTCTTCCTCCTCTGAGTTGTTCTGTTCTTCCATGACTGGGAAACCAGATTACAAAGTTTGCTATAACTGTGAGTAGAAAAAGAGCACAGAGATTTGAACGGCAGTCCTACAGGCTCCTTTATGAACCAAATGTATGGGCTTGAAACTGGGCATTGTGTCATGTATTTTGACTGATCAGAGGATAGCCTCTTGCTTACTTTCTTTCAGGATCTTGAACATATCCTGAATCTGTGGTTTTCAGCCACTCCCAGAGGGCCTTCATGCTCTGTGAGTGCATCTCAGGGGCCTCCTTGGTGGGGGGAGGAAACGGGCAAAGAGATGTTTACCCAGTAAGGCTCCGAGCCCTCCACTCCCACTTCAACCAGACAAGTTCTGATATATGTTTTATGTAATGGAGCTCTGCATACAGGACCATTTGAAAAGAAGGTTCCGCTGCTAAATCCATAAATAAAGTGACAGCTACTGTTCTACAGTCATGTTTGCCAGATAAATGACATCGGGACATACACTCTTTTCTGTATGTTTGAAATATCTCAAATGTAAAAAAAAGAGGGAGAGCCACAAGTCAAACCATCCCTAGGAATTAAGCATAACAAGAATTCATACATGATATATGAGACTAGACAGCTACAGAAAGCATTTCCAAATAAGCCACCATAAGTATGATTTGTAAAAAAAAAAAAAAAAATTTAATGAGATTAGGCTAACCTCATGTCTCACCAGAGACTCACCAAGTTAAATGTAAATAAATGTAAAACAAGTTACAATTTTGGGAAATCTAAAATGTTAATGATAGATATATATCGATGTGAGTGAGTTGCATGGTTGGGAAAAGCAGAATGGGTCACAATGATTTGTCAGTGTTTCTCCAGAACTCACCAAAAGAGATTCCGATAGCTGACGCCATGTTTCTATTCAGAAAAATCCTTAAAAGTGAAGATGGACACATTAGCATGATGTAACTGACCTTTCAGCAACATCAAACTCCCTCTTGTTCAAACTCTATCCTTGCTAACTGTATCACTTAGGACTGTTTTGGCTGCAAAAAACATAAAACACAAAAGAGACTTTTTAAAAAGCTTAACCAAGATCAAAATATATTTCTCTCTCACAGTCTGGAGGTAGTTAGCCCGGGGCTGGCACAACACTCTATGATTTCAGGGATCTAGGCTTCTTCTACCTATTGCTCTGCCCCAGGTGGCTTCCATTTTTAAGACCCCTTCTGATCCAAAATGGCTGCTAGAGCTCCAGACATTATGACTGTGTGCCAGACAGCAGGAAGGAGGAAGAAGGGAATTGCCCTTCCTTTAAGAAGACTTTTTAAAGTTTCACATACCCCTCCTGTTTACATCATATTGGTCACAACTTAGTAGTAAAACCACACTTAGCTGCACAGAAGGCTGGGAAATGTAGTCTTTATCCCAGACAATTCTGTGTCAAATTAGGCATTCCATTTCTATGAAAAAAAGGGAGAACAGGTACTGGAAGACAATAAAAGTCTCTACCGTGCCAACTCACCTCCTGATTTCTATTTTGACTTCCTAAGTGGACTATTCAACTGAAATAGAGTGGTATCCCCATTATTCACTCTTCCCCCAATTATACTTTCAAAATTAATTTTTAATTCAATGTAATGCCACAAACATTTGTTAAATACCTACTATGACTTATACAATGGAATACTATTCAGCAATAAAAAGGAACAAATTATTAATATATGGAACAACATCAATGAATCTCAAAATGATTATGCTGATTGAAAACAGCCAGACAATAAAGAATAAAAATGTTATATTCCACTTATATAAAATTCTAGAAAATACTAACTAATCTACAATGGTGGAAAGCAGGACCTTGGTTGTCTGGGAACAGTGGGAGGAAGGGAAGAAGAATTGCAAAGGAAACTTTGGGAGCAATGGATATGTTCAGCATTTTGATTGTGGTGATAGTTTCATAGGTGTATACATGTATCAAAACTCATCAAATGGGGGGCGCCTGGGTGGCTCGGTCGGTTAAGTGCCCGACTTCGGCTCAGGTCATGATCTCGCGGTCTGTGAGTTCGAGCCCCGCGTCAGGCTCTGTGCTGACAGCTCAGAGCCTGGAGCCTGTTTCGGATTCTCTGTCTCCCTCTCTCTCTGCCCCTCCCCTGTTCATGCTCTGTCTCTCTCTGTCTCAAAAATTAAAAAAACGTTAAAAAAAAATTTAAAAAAAAAACCTCATCAAATGGAAAACTTTAAAAATGTGCAGTTGATTCTACATCACTTATACTTCAATAAAGCTATAAAACACTTAAAAAAAAAAAAAAGAATCTATTACATGCCTGACACTATGCTAGGCACTGAGGATACAAAAAAAGCTATGATTTCTGTCCCCAAGTACTCACAGTACAGTACATTGTTTTGATGAATAAAATAGGCTTATGGGTGAAGATGGGGTAAGTGGCTCCCCCAACACCTGATTTAGTCTTCAATAAATGGACAAAAGCAAGGCACTCAGTCTACAACTGAGTATAAGATCCTGTCCCATGTGTCCAATCAACCCCCAGAGCTCAGACTGAAGCCCATGAGTTTTAACCACTTTATAGTAAGGAGCTATGTACATGTACATGCCCTCCTTTCAATCTATTTCTATATACGGCTCTGGATACATATAAGGAATAATATTAGTACTTTAAAAGCCCCAAAGTTAATTGTGTCTTTTCTACTTTTAGAAATGAAATCCAAAGGCATGCTTTCTTCACTTTTCACATCTGTGTTGCAGAGCCAGCAAGGATCACATGACAAAGACAAGTAGTTGGCACAAAGGAATCTTTAGAAGGAATAGTCTAGCAAGACAGATATTTGGAAACTATTTCCAATGACCACGACTTCTCATGTCTTGACATCTCTTGGTGATGCTGTTGTAGTGTGGGTAACATTGCAAGAGTGCAGCGTTAAGGTCTGGAACTGTCAGCTGTTGGCTCACGGGCAAATATTATCGATCAAATTCCTTATTTTCTCCTCAATTTTGCACCCCCTAGTTCCTAGGGCTTTTGAAGGTCATTAGGACCTTTCCTTAGAACTGAAAACTATTGCTCCTACCTTTTCTACTTTGAGAAAAAAAAACTCATAAAAGAACAGTGGTTGCCAGGGTTTGGAAGGGGGAATGATAGATGAATAGGACAGGTGAAATAGAGTGGTATACCCATTATTCACTCTTCACACAGAGTACGGAGGATTTTTATGCCAACGAAGATACTCCGTATGATACCATAATGACGGTTACATGTCATTATACATTTGTCCAAATCTATAAATTTTATACTACCAAGAACAAGCTATAAACTATAGACTCTGGGTGATGATGTTGTGGCAATGTAGCTACGTTAGTTGCAACAAATACACCACTCTGGTGTGAGTGTTGGTAATGGGGAAGGCTACACATGTGTTGGGGTAGGGGGTATATGCAAAATCTCTGTACCTCCGTATCAATCTTTTTTGTGAACCTAAAACTGGTCTAAAAATATAAAGTCCGAATAAAAAAATCAACATGCAAAATGGTAATCAACCTCATTAGAGTTGTATAAATTCTAATAAAAAATAAATAAAAGAGAGATTTCTTCCTAACATATTAACTTTTTAATTACAATAATCAAGATACTTCTATACAGTAGGTAGGGGTGTATATTGGCATGTTACTCTGGACAGTAATTTGGCAAGATATACAATGAGCCTTGTGTAAAGTTCCTGACAAGGTATGCATAAAACATTTCCAAAAGATGATACAGTAAAGTGTTAATTGGTCTTTAAAAAAGTTATCAGTTGCTGAGTAGATAGCTTCTTCATTAAAAAAATAACAAGATTAGATCAATTCACGAGCCATGCCAAATAAAGAAAATTTTCTTCCCATCGTCCATGAGGCCTTTACTGGTGGGGCAGCCCTGAGCAGGGAGTGCCCTACAGAGTCACATCAAATCCTGCCCACAACCCAAAACACCTCCCCCTTCTATCCTTAACCACCCCTAACACTACTGTACTAGTGACCTCTTTAGATTAAGATGCTGAAGCTGAATTGTCCCCTGGGAAAAGAAAGCAAAAATCCAACTGGCCCACACTGCCCAGAAGTCGGGAAGGACAGTGTAAGGCAACCCCATGGGGTTGGTTTGCATGATCACCATGGACCTGGTGGGAAAGCAGCAAAGGACAAGGTGAGATGACTGAGGTGATGACAATGAACTTTGGTTATGGGAAATTTTCTTGAAGGCCAGTACTTCATATTGTAAAAAAACTAATCTGGAGTGAAGCGATGAATTATTCCATACAAAATCACCAAATCTTAATTCTTTTCAAATGTTGATGTGTTCTCAAAGATCCACAATTCAAAGCACTCCTTTCATTTTTATTCAATCTCCTAATAAAAGCAGACTCCTTGTCCTCATTAAGTTCAATTTATTGGCACTTGAAATGTATTGACTTACTAGTGTATGATTGCCCTAATTTCACTGGAAGTTCCAAAGCCAAGGAACTCTGCTGATGAAAATAATCCCTCCCTAACACTTCCTTTCTCACCGGGCACTTCTGTGCATTGAAAACACATTTTCAGTGCTAACTAGGAAGGGCTTTCTTAGTTCATATCACATTAATCTTGCAGCCTTAACATTTTTACTGAAAGTCTGTTTCTTCCACAAGTCCTTTCCTTAAATCACTTTGAGAATGGCCTGAGATACTTCATCAATGAGAAGGCAGATGTGGAAGGAAGGAGAGAGAAATCAGTGACAATCTTCAACGTTTGTTCTCTAATGACAGGCAGCTCCTGAATAGAACGTTTGAATCAACTACTCCCTTCTGAAGCTGATGGGAATTTAATTCTGCCTGAAACAGAAGTCCCTCATCACGATGTGGTTTGCCTGAGCAGATATTTAGGGGCAGAGGGAGGAAGGTTTGGGACAAGGAGATGTCAAATATGGCCATCAAAACCTAACATTGTAAAGCCTACCTGTAAGACACTCATAGCTGCAAGTTGGTGTCAGTTCCAATTCCTAGCATGTCACAGAGGCTTTTACCACATCACCCTCCCAAGCACATCTACAGCTTGCTTTATGCCCTTGGACAAGCCACTGCTCACCTCTGAGTGTCCATTCTCATCCATATCAAGACAAGCCTGGACAAGGGGACAGTCCATTGTAATCTATTCTGTTCTTGAATCCAGTACATGGAATTATCTTCATCCTCCCCTAGTGGCCGTGCTTTGTCTTGGTGCCTTAATTCTTCGTGGCATCACTCTTCTTAAGACTCCTCAAGGAAGCATAGTCTGATTTTTTAAAATACCACATCCAGAAGGCAGAGAGAGAACTTCTTCAGGTGCATGTTAAGGATGGTTCATGGAGAACAGTTGGTGAAAGTCTACTATCCGCTGAACGGATCTTCTAAACACCATCCATGCAGAGTGGCCCAGAGCTGGAGATCAATTTTGCCCCTCAGGGCACATCTGGCAACCTCTGGAGACATTTTTGCCATAACTTGGGTGGGGAGGGGGATATTTTTATCATCTAGTAGGTAGAAGCCAGAGATGAAGCTAAACACCGTGCAGTGCACAAGACAGCCACCAACAACAAAGAATTATCCAGCCCAAAGTGTCAACAATACCAAGGTTGAGAACGCCTGGCGTAGTCCACAGAATCAGTACTATTTGGTGCAGCCAGCTCCCCAGAGTTGATCGTATGCATCTTTTTCCAGCTCCTCATTCGTAAGATAACTTTAGCAGCTTGAAATTGACCATTGGGGGAGTATTTACACCACAGACATCAGCACACTCCACAAAGCAAGGTAATTCTATTTCTGAAAGCCAGCTGTTAGGATAACTTTTTTTTTTTAATTTATTCTTTTTTTTTTTTTTTTAGTAATCTCTACACCCAACATGGGGCTCAAACTCACGACCCCGAGATCACGTCGTATGCTCTTCCGACTGAGCCAGTCAGGCGCCCCAGGCTGAGATCCAGCTGTTAAACAGCTGCCAACACACCGCTACTCAGAACCAGCACATGATATACCTGATTCAAAACTCAAAGGTGGGGTGCCTAGGTCACTCAGTCAGTCAGTGACTCTTGATTTCAGGTCAGGTCATGATACTAGGGTCATGAGATCAAGCCGTGCATTGGGCTCTGCACTGAGCATGGAGCCTGCTTGGGATTCTCTCTCTCACTCTCGCTCTCTCTCTCTCTCTCTACCCCTCTCATCCTCCCCCCTACCCCCACCCACATTCACATGTGTGTGCGTGCTCTCAAAAGAAAACAAAACAAAACTCAAAAGCACTTTCAGCAAGAAGGCTGCATTGTGGAAAACTAGAGATGATTTTACACATGGGCAAAGAGTCTGACCTCATAGCACCACCATGCCAAGAACAACAAAGAAGAAAGGAACAGCACAAGGAACACTGTGAGCAGGTATTGGAAGTCTTTCATGTCTTGTTGTTTTGTTTGTTTATTCATATACACCCTGCCTTCTTCGGGGAAGCATTTGAGGGGACCACTTAGGGAATAAACAATATGCTTGTTTATTAAAATCCTCAGAAGAGGGGCGCCTAGGTGGCTCAGTCAGTTAAGCATCCGACTTCAGTTCAGGTCATGATCTCGCAGTTTGTGGGTTGGAGACCCGCATCTGGCCCTGTGTTGACAGCTCGGAGTCTGGAGCCTGCTTCAGATGCTGTGTCTCCCACTCTCTCTGCCCCTCCCCCACTTATGCTCTGTCTCTCTCACTCTCAAAAATGAATAAATGTTAAAAAACATTTTTTTTAATCCTCAGAAGAAATGTATGATGGAACGATAATAATTCAATACCCTTTATTTTGAAAACTTGGACGTAGAAAAATAAAGATCAACACACAACAGGTGCAAAGCCTGAGAAGCAAGCAAGTCGGTTTTTCCAGACTCAGCAAACTGAGAGATGTATTTTCCTGGCGGGTCCTGGAAGTCAGTAAAGCTGGACTCCACTAGATCCCCCCACGAGGGACTCTGGGGCCAACCACTGCGGTTCGTAAAGGGCTTCACCCAGACAGTGGACGCCCTACAAAAACTCAAGCCACATTGGAAGGAAACCCTTTCCCGAGTTTGCTCTTTATTGCTGTCTTGATATTTGCCTCTGGTTGCTATGACAAAATCTGGCATTGGAATTTTTCTGGGAACAAATAGGAAATAGTTGTGGGAGGAGATTCAAGACCCAACGCACATTTAGGTTTGGTTATAAACATTCATGGTAAAATACGGCAATGACTCATTAAACCCCCCAAAAAGGAAATCCCAAAATATTTTTAAGCCCCATTCAGCATGACTTTGTTCCAGAGGTGACCAGCTAGAAGCTCTTTGTTCTAGACAAGGTCACCAGCTAAATGAACTAATAGGGGAGACTACTGACCAATTGAGGTATTGGTCACCCTATGCCAAGTCACCCTCTGCTTTCAGTGTGTTTGGTTTCTGGAGCTGAAAGTGCTAACCCCACACAGTAGAAATTTTCCATTTGCTAGAGTTTAATTATTTTGTCCAGCCTCACAGAAGAGAAAACCAGGGCTGCAGCCATTTAAACTTTGGCAGCGAGGGTCTGGGAAATCTTACGAGAGTATTCAGGCCCAGGACATGCCTTGGATCCAGATGGGCTGGGGGTCTCTTTGTCTTTGTATATGTTTATCTAAGGCTTCTGTATCTAAAATTTTTTTTCTGAATCTCCAGTTTTGACCTAAGCCCAATTAATCTCTTGGTTAACATTCACTAACTTGTCTTCTAGAGCCAGCCTTATACGTGAGAAGAGGCACCTGCCACCATACAGAGTGCTCTGAGGAGAGTGTGGAAGCTTCTAGAGCCAGCCTTATACGTGAGAAGAGGCACCTGCCACCATACAGAGTGCTCTGAGGAGAGTGTGGAAGCCCACTTCACCCCATGTGGGCTGGTAGGCACGACCAGGCGTCCATAGCATGGAAGGCTGCCATCAAACACAAAGGATGTGGGGAGATGTACTGAAGAAATACCCTACTGATCCTTCAAATGGCCATCTGGCTCCAACCTATCTTTCCTATCCTATCCCCATATGCTCCCGAATGAACATACACCACTCCAGATAGGGTCCTATCCCACCACCTCTTCCATCTGCCACAAATGCCTCAGAAATAATGATTAAAACACAGTTCCACATACGGCGATTTTTATCTCTCAGAATTTCTCTAAAGGGAAAACAGATCTATTTGGATGAAATAGTGAAGCAAGCTAGTTGGAGAGGACAGGCAAGATCTCTAGGGTTGTTCCAAGAGCAAACAGTGGTCATTGGACTACTATTCATAAAATGAGGAAGGAGGGAAAAGCCGAGAGGTGACAGGAGGCTGGGCCTGTGTGGGAGGGACTAAAGAGTATTAACTGTGAGACTATCTACTGTTTGCCTCTACCTGGCACTGTTCCGACCTCTCTATACGTATCACTCACTTAACGCTACCAACAACCCTAACAAGTAATTAGTAATATTATTCCTATTTCACAGATGGGGAAACAAAGGCCCAGAGTGGTTCAGTAAGTTGCCCAAGGTCACTTGGCTAGGGAACGGCGGAGCTAGTGAGCAACAGTCTGCAGCCTGGCTCCAGAATCTGTGCTTTGAACCCTCTATGCAACTGCCCCGGTGCGTAAACCTCTGGTCACAGTTAAGGAAGGACAACAAAGCAGGAAGCTACAAGGATTTCACCAAATATAAGAAACCCTACTATTTTATGTATTGCCATGACAATGTGCCAATTATACTATGACACACCATCACAGTAAGGCAGATTCTGACTTAGAGATAGCAAATGTTCGAATGTGAAAAAGGTGCATCTTAGATATAAAATACAGTATTGAAGGGGGATGATACACATGTTTGCTGCAGAGTATGCAGTGACATCTCCTCCATCTCTCCTTGAAATCCCCAGTGAAGCCCACGTTTCTCATTAATGCTCTTGGGGATACAGATTCTTGGGGGGAGGCAGCGGCAGGCAAAACCCGTAAAGATCCCATGTGTGTAGGTGTGTGTGCATTCACGGGCATGACGCGCAGGTGCGCCCACGCCTGCCGGCGTCGGGGAACACATGCAGGGCAAAGGCGAGTTCAAAAGTATCCTGCATTTAGCAACACAAAGAAAATATAGCTTCATTATTTTCTATAATTGATCTAATCTTTTTCCCCGAGCCCTTCACCTTACTATGTAGGGAGGGAAATTAAAACAGCAGCCAGTCCAATCATTTAAACAGTCTCCTAGATATTTCAATCTTGCAGTTTTCCTCCCCCACTTTCCCTTTTCTCTCCAAGGTGGCCCCTGGGGGAAGAGTTTACTTTACCTGGTGCTGGCATGAAAGGGGACGGAGGTCCTCGACCTACATGATTCATACACGCAGGTCCCTGTGCCATCCTCCGGGTCCTCCCTGGAAGGCCTGCATGCTGACGTCGGTGGCTGGTAGGGTCTGCTATGGGCCATCCTTGCAGGGCCCTGCTGCCTGAGCTCCACTCCAGTCCTCACAGAAGCCATACACCTCCTGAGGTCCAGCTACATTTCCCATGTGATCTCCAGCCTGGGAGTCCCCACGGTGGCAACGCCTTGGTAAGTCCGTCAGTTGGGGCTCCTCACGGCATTCACATCACTCTTGTTCAATGAGCCTCGGTGTGACTGCGGAATCCTTCCCATCGCTGCCCAATATGTCAGCATATTAAATAAGCTCTCACCATCCTGGATCTACTGGTGATTCCCTAAGAGGCACACCTGTTGGCCATTACCTGCACCCAGGAGAGAGTAATCGCCTGAAGGGGGAACACAAACGTTAGACAGACATGTAATCAGTACTGGCTGAATTAATAAAGATCTTTATCACCTACTGAACATGTGAGCATGGGTCCTAGTCCTAATTCTAGTAAACATTAAACCATCTATCTTCGCTGAGGGAGAGAGGGGAATGCATGCCGCCTGCACATGTGCTGGTCGGGTCAGGTCTGCTTCTGACCTCACCCCACCCCTCCCCAAGGATAACCTGACCCAGTGGAAGCAAGCGTGGCATATGTGGGTATGTCCGGAGTTTGCCCAGAACCTTGGGCTGCTATGGCTGAGAGGCTGAAGATCTGATACTGAAATCTCATCCATTTCATCTGGGTGAACCCACCGAGATGTCAAGACGGAGCTCCAGGCAGCACGTGGTCCCCTCTGTAGACTAGAGCTGCCGGATGTGGAGAAGCCTGTCCGGGCCAGACAGCAGCCCCCGGCTCTTTCTCCACAGTCCGGCTCTTCCTCTTCCCAGAATATCTATCATCCGTCACCTCAACTGACCCTTTCCTCTGTCCAATGAGTGGAGTGTTTGAATTCCACATTTTCCTTTGAAAAAAAAAAAAAAAACCCTCAGAAGGCCAAATCAAAAAAAAGAGTGTGAAAGTGAGCTCTAAAAAAGAGGACACAGAGGAGTAGTATTGCCCCCGTCTCTCAGGAAACAGGGCTCCCTGGACCCTGCACCTCCAGCCCTCCACGGGTCCCAAGCCCACTTCCAGAGCCTTCCTACACCCGTTCTCTCAAGAGCAGGCCACATCTCCAGTGCAGACACCACTAAGCCCAAGAACCAAGAAGTGGCCAAAGGGTGGCTCTTTGCCACCATCCATCAAGGATGGAGCTTGGACGTGCAGGCTGGGATGTCTACACGTGTGTGCATGCCGCACCTCTCGTGAGGGGCTGCCAGGGAAGGGAGGGAGGCCACAGGCAGTGGGTACAGAGTCCACAAGCCCTGAGCCACCGCACTCCTGCATGGCACTCCCGGAGCCTCCAAATTCTTGATTCAAATCTGCCCTCTGTGCAGGTATATTTGTCAACGCAAAAGGATGGAACATAATTTTATTTGTCAGCTTGATTTATAACTTTTAAATATTTAGACATGGTATGTGAGCCTCCGTTTTTACACCTGCCAAAGCCCCACAAAAGTTAGGGGAGGACCCGGAGAAGGAAGGGATGGGCAAGTCTCTACATCAAAAAAGACCAAAATTGTTTCTCTGCTGTGTGGTGCTTAGAATAGCACATGGCATATACTCAAATATTTGCTGAAAGAGAAAAGAAGGAAGGAAAGAAGGAGGAGGCAGGGAGAGGGAAAGGAAGGGCTCGGGTTAAAACTTTCACACGTTTGGAGTTTGTTTTACGGAGTCAGGCTGGAAATCAACTCCTGTCTCTACCATCCCACCTGCATGTCCTTGGGTAGGTTATTCGGCATCTCCAGTCCTCATTTCCTCTTCTGGAAAAAGGGGAAGGCATGCCTATCACAAAGTGCAAACAAATAAATATTAACTACTTACATTATTCTCACCATCAATGTTTATTATATACTCCATCCCCTTAATCCCATTTAATTTATAAGTCCTGTTCTAAGGAACAATTTGTTTCAAAGAATCTCAGGAAGGCTACTCCTACTGATTGATGTGCCCCAGATGGATAGAGAGCTATTTCATGATCCCCATTTCAGCCCCACCAACATCCTCAAATGCCCCTCAACCACCAGAGCAGACGTTGCTGGTGCCCCATCCATATCCCTGGGCACATATGCTCTCACTACTCGGCAGCCTGACTTCCAGCTGCCAGCCCCAGCATTGCTTTGTGCAAAGGCATCCTCTTCCAGACCCTACTTGGCCACTTGAATGGCAGGACAGAAGTGCCGTAGAATTAATGTCCAAGATGCAGCCTTCAACCAACATCGGATGGGAACTTAAATGTCCCAGCTCTGTCACTCCTGCGGAAGATAACTCCAGGGTGCACAGTCTATACTGAATCCCAGCAGGGTCACAATATAGTTGCTCTTGGTGGTAACTTGCTAGATACTAATTCCTTTGGTTGCTACACAAAAACATGAGTACGCCCACGCCAGTTACTATGCCCAGTGAATGTGCCTTCTAATCGCCCAGTGCTCATGCCTTCGCACTTGTTAAACATTTTGAAAACCACACTTCACATTTAACCAATAAGCTGCCCCCACACGTGCTTCTTGAAAAACATCAACATTCTGTAAAACGAGATCCAGCAGCAATTTCACCTAAGAAACTAATAAATATTTACTCTTTCCTCCTTCCTACAATGTGGCATTAAAATGCAACAGTTAAGTGGAAGAGAACAGACAATAAAAGATCATTCAATGCTTCCACCCACATACAAAAGCCAGCAAACACCACGGATTTTGTTGTTAGTTTTGGAAATTTCCCCATATGTCTAAGTGAGGACCATGACCCCACACAGTCTATCAAATAGGGCATCTGCTCAAATGTACTTTTGTACTTGGCAGTGACCTCAGGGCTTGACAAATATGTTGTCTCTGTGTTTTTATTTATTATCCACAATCCTTTGGATGGCAACACATTCTGAGGTTAAAACAAATGTATTAAGATCCCAATTTGAATGGCACATAACAAAAAAAATGACCTAGATCTAGATGGGTGAATGCCAATCCAAACAGTGGCTAAACTAGGCAGCTGTTTGCAGTTAGGTCCAATTAACACGTTTTAAACACGGCAGTGCTGGGAACCTCTTTGAAGTGTGTGGCTGGTAAAGGTTTTTCTTGAAAGGGGTTTCCTGGTGGGAACCAGTCAAAACCCACAGATGAACAACTCAACTTACCCTTTTGACTTACGTGCCTTGTAGAGTTCACAGTTTTAGAGTTCATTTTCCCCAGGTATGTGTATAAATACTTCAAACATGTAATGAAACGTCTGGGAAGGTGTCTTTCCTGAAAGAACACTTTCAAGCCAGGAAGAGGAAAGCAAGGGCAGGGCTCCTGCATTCTAATTTGCAGTCTGTCGAACTGCCAATCTCTACTGGAAACATAAATTGCAAAATGTTTATGTAATAAGCATATGAGGGCATTGTCTGCCTTGAAATAAAAACTCCATGAGGACAAGAACTTTGTCTCGTTCATCACCGTATCCGTAGCGCCTAGACTGACGCACAGCAGGCTTACGACAGACACTAGTTGAGTGAATGGACGGGTGGATGCATACTAAGCGAACAAACAAATGCATGAATGAAGTACTAAAGTGAATTAATTCTACACACATGTTTGGAAAACCATAGGCTAAAGTCCCTAACCCACATGTGTGTGACACAAAGGCACCACACACACACTCAGAGAAAGGGAGAGGACTGTCTTAATTCTCCTAATTATTTTGCTGGTGCTGCCTATTTGGGAATAATTTGGGACTTAAACCTCAGCTTCATTTTTCATATCTGACAAAAAATTGAAGAATGGCGCCTGGTTTATTTATTAAGGAAGCACTCAGTAAGTTTTCGAGGACTAGTGAGTGACAAAACTAAATGGTGTTTGGTTCCGTAGTCCCGGACCAGAAGAGGCCCCGACATCGCAGTGCTCCATTCCTTGTGTGGTTCCTGAGCCTTGTTCACTGACCTTCCCGCATGACCTTCTCATCCGCAGACACGAGGCCCAGCCACACAAGAGAGCTTTGGAAGAAGAGGTAGGGAGACATCTTCTCTCCCTCCAGTCCTGTATCTGAGACAGAAGGGTCTGTGGCTTTGTTACAAGTGAGGCAGACAGGAGATGCTCTGTAATCAGTGGGAGATCTGCTAGGAGAACGGGTTCTAAAGCTGGGCTGCCCATTAAAAATGCAGATTCCTGGGGCACCTGGGAGGCTCAGCCGAGGCCACCGACTTCAGCTCAGTTCATGATCTCGTGTTTGGTGAGTTTGAGCCCCACATCTGTGCTGACAGCTCAGAGCCTGGAGCCTGCTTTGGATTCTGTCTCCCCCTCTCTCTGCCCCTCCCCTGCTCACACACTGTCTCCCTCTCTCTCCCAAAAATAAATAAACATTTAAAAAAAAATTTTTTTTTTTAATGCAGGTACCCAGCTCACAGCCCGCAAGGCACGGACTCAGTGGGTCTGGGATATAACTCAGGAATATGCATAGAAACTACAACTCTGGTCATTGTCATGCAGATGATAAATTATTAAGGACACGGGTTAGAAGGAAAGTATTCTGGAAGGAGAAAAAGTTTCATCCCTGAGCGCCTCCAGAAAAGTAATTGGTCTGGTTGGGTGATGCCATCCTGGGACATCTCTTCAAGGACATTCTGAAACATCCTCTAAAAAGATCACAACTTGCTTTAATTTAAAAGAGAAAGGTGTAACCATATCCTTTCTTTCCTGTGGTGGTAGATCTCTCACACACGCGCACATACACATATCATCAACCAAAGTGTTTTTGCTCCTGAAAAATCTACAAACTAAAGAAAACACCCTTGAGCGCAATCTGAGAAACCATTCACTTCTTCTAAAACTCCTTTTCCCTTCAAGGAAATTCAGAGGTTCTCTATATCATAGAAACAAACAAACAAACAAAATAAAACTAGAAAATAGAAGTTGGAAATATTGATGCTCAAGAAAAGCAAGGAGGAGGAGTGCAGGTGCCAGCATCTAGAAGCAGAAAAGAGCCGAATTCACCCCCGGGACAACCTCACAGGACAGAAGGGAGGGCCGGAACAGAGCTGGACTCCAGGACAGCACTGGAGTGACAAGTTCCTGCAGCTTGATAATTTAGAGACTTAGAATGTATCTTTCCACATAACAACTAATTTCAAAGTCAATGGTGTACTCCTTGAAGACAGCCTGGAAACCTGGAAACTTCGAGACAAACGGCCTGTTAGCTTAGAGGAGCTCAGTGGTTTAAATCCTCCATTTATCATGCCTGCATGAAAGGATTCCTCTGTAAACAGAGGAGCAAGACCACACTGCCTTGTATCAAGATCTGCTCAGCATTATTTTCCACTGGGCATGTGGTTTCTTCCCGATTTTACACACTCACTGTGCACACAGCGGAAACCTTTTTTTTGACAGGCTCCTGGGTTTAGCCTTTTTGTCCTACCTTGGGAAGCTTAAAGCCACAGACTCTGCATCTACGGGACCAACGGGTCAGACCTCCATCTCTCCCCGAGCCCACCATCAATATCTCTCCCCTTCCCACCCTGCCACCATCAGCGTCTTTGTTCTTGGACCCCTCTGCATAAACAAAGGTACTTGCTTTTTGCTTCCTTAACATAAATATGGTTTTAAAAAATTAAGTGGTAACTGTATTAAGCATCTTATGACAATTATATAACACGAGACTCAAATCATTTCTGGTGACTCCCAACCATTAGGCTCATGGCAAAGGCCTTGTGACTGTATGTTGGATACGGGTGACCTGTCACAAATGTTGGGAGGGAAGAGAAGATACCACATTCAGAACAGGCTAGTTTATGCTGTGGCAGCAAACACTACTCAAATCTCAAAGGCCAAGAAAAGGCCTCTTTCTCATTCCAGCACATCATCGTCACATGTAGCCACACACGTGGGAGAGGAGAGCACAATCTCGCACCAGCAATTACATGCTTGGTCTGGTGGGGACACACATCACGTCCGTTCACATCTTCCTGCCCAGAATAGGTCATGTGGCCCAACCCTAGTCACCCAAATAACAAGGGGGCCAGGAAGTAAAATCCTCCCCCATGCATGGAAGTCAAAGAGTCAGAAAGATCTGGATAATAGCACTGATGACCACCAAGAGAGGAGGAAGAAAGGGAGAAGAATCCAGCAACTGACTGCTAATGAGGAAGACACACTGAAAAATCTCACCTATCGTCACTGACTGCACCCTGGTCCTGATTCAGCAGCAGCTCCTGCTGCCTATAAAATCCTGCCAGTTTTGTAATTTCAAAACAATAACAAAGATTTTTATCTAATTATGTAAGTTTTTTTATGTTTTCATTGGCCGTGCATGAAATAGGCATTCTCAAACATTACTTTTGGTAGCAAAATTAATCAGGTCTTTCTGGAATATTGCTGGTTATGTGTAGAAAGAATAAAAGTTTCATTACCTTTGGCCCTGTAATTCTACATCTAGAAATGAATCCTAAGGAAAGAAGCAGAAATGCAGATAAAGATACATGTAAGAGGATACTTTCTTAATAGCATTACTATTAATGTTCCAAACTGGAAGTAGCATAAATGTCCAATAAAAGAAGATTAGTCAAATAAATTCTGCTGCATCTATATGCTAGAATAGTCTATAGCTATTAGATGAAATGGCTCAGCAGACTGGTGTGTCAATACAATGGACTATCACATTGACATTAAGAATAACAATTATAGGGGGCACCCGGGTGGTTCAGTTGTTTAAGCGTCTGACTTCAGCTCAGGTCATGATCTCACGGTTCCTGGGTTCGAGCCTGCATCAGGCTCTGTGCTGACAGGTCAGAGCCTGGAGCCTGCTTCAGATGTGTCTCCCTCTCTCTCTGTCCCTCTCCTGCCTGTGCTCGCGCTCTCTCTCAAAAGTAAATAAACGTTAAAAAAAAAAAGAACAATTATAGGGGCACCTGAATGGCTCAGTCAGTTCAACGTCTGACTCTTGGTTTCAGCTCAGGTCATGATCTCGTGGTTCATGAGTTTGAGCCCTGCATCAGGCCCTGCACACTGACAGCATGGAGCCTGCTTGGGATTCTCTCTCTCCCTTTCTCTCTGCCCCTCCCTACTTGTGCTCACCCTCCCTCTCTCTCTCTCTGTCTCTCAAAATAAATAAACTTAAAAAAAAGAATCACAATTATGAGCATGATCTATAAATATGAAAATAACTACATGAAGTAATGATAACAGGACAAAATAGAACTCAATAATATACACATTAAAATTATATATGAAATAAATAAAGTCTATATTAAATTTAGAAGGGACTGGCACATATAACATGATGTTTCAGGAGTTTGAGTTTTTCTGGTGATTTCAAATTTGTTCAATGCTTGTTTAGTTGATGAAGGAGAAAAACAAGCAGGGCAAGGAGAAAAGGGAGAGTGAGAAGGAAATAAAAAAGGAGAAAGAAGGACGAAAGGGAGACGGAAGAAACAGTGGAAGTAGAAGGGGCACAGGGGGAGAGAGGATTGAGAAGGCTGGCTGCACTCAGCATCCTGTGCTCCATCCTTGGCAAAGTCCTGAGGCGGTTCCTTCTCTGCGAGCTACACAAGTACAGTGTGACGTTAGTCCATCTAAAGTATGCTTGCCATTCACTAAATACACGGAAAGTGTAAAAAAAAGACCCTCGATGCCTCTACATCACACTCACAGGCAGTTGTCACATAGGAGAAGGAGCTTTGGCATCGAAGCAGTGTGGCCACCTCGAAGGTCCACCAACTACCCAGTGAGCTGGCTGGGTGTTTCTGGGGGTAAATGGTGCTTGATCTGGCCAATTCCCAGTTGGTGGTGTTGATGAGCAAGGCTGAGTGGCAAGTCTGGGTATGGGCTTGGTCTAATTCCTTGTGCCCCATCCTTAAAGACAAAACAGAGGACCCAGAAGTTAGTATTAGAAGTTCTCAAACAAGCAAGCAATGTTTTGCAACTCAGTAGGCTACAAACCATGAGATACCATCACACATCCAGCAGAATGGGTACGATTTAAGACTGACATTATTGGGGCACCTGGGTGGCTCAGTTGTTGAGCGTCTGACTCTTGATTTTGGCTCAGGTCATGATCCCAGGGGCTTGGGATCAAGCCCCACGTGGGCTCCGCACTGAGCGTGGAATCTGCTGGAGATTCTCTGTATCCCTCCACCCCTCACCCCTGCTTGCACTATCTCTCTCTCTCTCTCTCTCTCTCTCTCTAAAATGTAGAAAAAAAAACAAAAAAACAAAAAAACTGACAGTATCAAGTATTGGTAATGGGATGATGAACGGGAACGCTCAAACACTGCTGGTAGAAAATGGTACAGCTACTCTTGAAGATGGTTTGGCTGCTTTTAGTGTAATTCCACTCCTACATTTGTACTTGAAAGAAATACTTGTGGGGGCACCTGGGTGGCTCTGTTGGTTGAGCGTCGGACTTCTGCTCAGGTCATGATCTCACGGTTCGTGAGCTCAAGCCCTGCATTGGGCTCTGTGCTGACAGCTCAGAGCCTGGAGCCTGCTTCAGATTCTGTGCCAACCTCTCTCTGCCCCTCCCCGACTCGTGTGCTGTCTCTCTCTCTCTCAAAAACTAAACAAACATTAAAAAAACTTTAAAAAGGGACACCTGGGTGGCTCAGTTGGTTAAGCGGCCGACTTCGGCTCAGGTCATGATCTCACAGTCCGTGAGTTCGAGCCCCACGTCGAGCTCTGTGCTGACAGCTCAGAGCCTGGAGCCTGTTTCAGATTCTGTGTCTCCCTCTCTCTCTGACCCTCCCCCATTCATGCTCTCTCTCTCTCTCTGTCTCAAAAATAAATAAATGTTTAAAAAAATTTAAAAAAAAAAGAAATAAATGCGTATATCCACAGAAAGACCTGCACAAGAATGTTCACGGTGACATCATTCATAATAACTCATATTTGTTCCATCCATCTCCTTTCTCTGGGATGATGGACTGCCCAAGGCAACGGTTTTCTCACGGTAGAGCCTCTCGGCACAAAAAAGCAGAGGACACTTGTCATGCCTGTTGAAGTCTCACCTAGATCTAACATAGGGCCACTTCTGTCCTTTTTCTTTGGCCACAGCAAGACCTATGGCAAAGCATTCACGGAGCATTTACCACAGGTCTGACTCTTCTCGTGCATTTTCATCTTTCCAACAATGCAATGAGGTGTGCACAAGTATTATCCCCCTTTATAGCTGAAGAAACCAAGACTTGGGAAATTAAACAATTTTTCCAAGTTACAAGACTAGTAAATGGCAAGGATTTGAGTGCAGAGAACCAGACCTAGAAGCTCCTCACCCTGAACCATTAGCAGATCCCAGATGCGGCTTGTTCTTGACTCGCCCAACCATCACCAAAGCCTGCGGAGTGAGCTGGGGCATACATTTTTAAGTGGCTTGAAAAAAAATCACTTAACCTGTCTGGCTTTCAATTCCTCCTCATGTAAAATGAGAATTATATTGGATCTCTAAGCTCATTCCAGGTATAAATTTAACGCCAAGATTCTGTGAGCCCGGTGGAACATTTACAACAGCTGTGAACGGATAATTTGCTAATCACTAAAAGCGGGCCTGCAAACTACCAGATTTCAGCATGAGCAACTGTATTGTGGGAGGACACAGTGAGATGGTGAAATCTCCTTATGTAGAATGGATACCAATTTAATTCCCATTTTTTTAAATATTGAATTTTGGGTTGTGGGTGATCCTAAAAGCACTAGAAAAAAGTAATTCGTTGTAAAATTAGATCAATTCCTCTGTTAATGCAGGATTTTGTCTCAGTTTCCATGGAAGTATATAGTTAGGCTTCTGGCAGTGGGTCTTATCCTCTACACCTTCTCCATGAGAGAAAAAAGCAGAGTGGGGTCGATACCCAGGAGGGGGGACTTTGGGTGTTCATTCAGACAAATCCCATTCCAATAAGAGCAAGAATAAGTGCTAAAATTGCCTCACATCTATTGTTTCTTAAAATAACCTAACATTTTCTGAGGATTTTTTTAAACATACTTCTCCGGTCTCCCTAAATGGACTTACAGACTCAGAAAACAGAGAGAGCTTCTTCTTGTTTGCATCTCCATGATCACTTGGTACTGTACTGTCATAAAACAGGATGGATGGATGAATGGATGGATGGACAGACAGATGGACAGATGGGTGGATGGACAGGTGAACACATACAGTATCTCTGTTAGGAATGCTCTTTCCATCCCACTCTACACCTTTCTCCTAATTAATTCCTAGTCACATGCTGGTTATCAGATCAAACATTGCTTCCTCAAAGAAACCTCCCCTGACCCCCCAGTCAAGGGGGGCAGGTTCCTTCATTTTCCTTTCACAGTGTGGTGTTCCCTTCTTCAGAGCACTGATGATCTGTGTGTAGTTATTCATTCATCATAGAATCAGATGTTTCATGTTGATCTCCTCATCAAGGCTTTAAGTTCCATGAGGGCAGGAACAATGTATATATATACCCAAATACATACATACACACATATATGAACAAACAGATGAATGGAGAGGTGAATGTGTGGATAGCAGGCTATGAGCTTGGAACTGGATTATGAAGACATTTCTACTGTAATCCTAGAATTGCAGTATTTAGGAAAAGGAAAAATCAAGGTTAAACGTTACTCAGTTTTGAGGGACCTTTTGTTCAACCTCCCACATAATGTAGGGATCTGCATTGTAATGAGATTTGACCTCTATGAACAGAGTGCATTACTTGGGTAAGGCTTTCTTTTTGGAGGAGCTATTTTTAATTCCTTGGAAAATGTCATTTGCTCTGGTACCCCAAAACCCTGAGATGTTTAATTTAGTTTACATTAGTGTACATTTTATTCTAAAGGGTTATTTTAGTCATGCTTTTTCAATTAACCAATTAATCAATTTATAGGTCTACCTAGCTTAATCAATGCAACAGGTATATGTGTGCATGTGTGTGTGTATAGAAATACACATATATAAATTATGTGGAAGTCATATTTTCGTCAGTGAAATCATTTGAAGTACACCAAAATATTTTCTTCCGGAGGATGAAAAATATTTTAAACTTGAAAATATTTAACCCCTAATTGTGTTTTGTGACCCCAGATTTTTTTTAACATTTGTTTGTTTGTTTGTTTGTTTTGAGGGGAGAGGGGCAGAGAGAGAGGGAGACAGAGAATCCCAGGCAGGGCTTGAACTCATGAACCGTGAGATCGTGACCTGAGCTGAAATCAGGAGTCAGACGATTAACCAACTGAGCCACCCGGGTGCCCCGTGGCCCAGATTTTTAATCTGAGCTTCCTGAAAATGAGATACACCTACAAAGGTGCCTCCAGTACCAGATTTTACATTAAAAAGATTCCTCAGAAACATGACTATGGAGCATTTTATCATAATATAGAATAATATACGGGCACTGAACAGGTCCTCCCTAGTATGTTCCAGAAGCCATATAGAGATGACCATCAGGTTCCTCCCCTTTCTGCAGGTTGATGTGGAGATTCTGCCCTCATGCAGTCTCAACTCATAGCCTGACCCTGCCAGCTAACTACAGTGGTCTTGGTGCCATTGTACCGGACAGCTGGCATGGCACCTGGAGGATTCATCTCAGATTGTTCTTAGGGAATTAGCTCATCAGCTATTCCCCAACCTGATGTCAGCCACACACTTGTAAGAGGAAAGGGAAATAATGTGGCAGGCTCCAGTAGTTGCTCTCTCATCTTCTTTGCTAGCAGAATCCTCACTGTTCAGGCGGCATCGTATCCAATAGCCAAAGCTGACTCGTGGTTTATACAACAGGAACATCAATCCTCTTCCCCTTTGCCAGTGATGTGGCTAGGATGGCCACGTGAACCAGTTCTGCTCAATGAGATGTGAAGAGAAGGCTGCTGAGGGAAGTGCTAGGAGAAACTTTCCCCCTTGATAAAATGAGAGAGGGCTATGAGGAAAAGCCCTTGTCTCCCCATTCCTCCCTCTTGATTTTTATTTGGGACACTGCCACGTGAGGACAAGACTTTTGGGGTTGTGACATCCGTCTTGCACTGTGAAAGGAGGTATCACCAATACATGGATACCAGCAGAATGTAGACAGCAAACATCAGGTCTTGAATGATATCATGGAGCCACAGCACAAATCCTGGGACCTTGTACATTCAGGTAAAGGAACATTAAATTTCTTTATGGTTTAAGCCATTGTTACTTCAGTTCTCAGCTACTTGCAACCAAATGCATTCTTGATACAGATAATAATGGAGTGAATGTCTTACATCAGCATGTCACTTCACATTCTTCAAAAGCTGTCACATCCATTACCTCATTTATTCCTGCCAACAGTCCTGAGATTGAGTTTAGGAAGTCAGACTCCAAAGCCCCTCACACTGAATGGGGGAGTCAGAAGATCCTAGATCCTTGTTCTCAATTTGAATGGCCATCACAAAAACCCGTGGAGTGAGTTGGGGAAGAGATAGGGGAACTACTATTACCTCTCATTTTAGAAATATAGAAATGAAGATTTAGAAAGAATTAGTCTTCTGCAAAGAAAGAAAGAAAGATGGAAAATAGTATGGAGGTTCCTTGAAAAATTAAAAATAGAATACCCTACGACCCAGCAATTGCACTACGAGGTATTTATCCAAGGGATACAGGTGTGCTGTTTCAAAGGGGCACACGCACCCCAATGTTTATAGCAGCACTATCTGCAATAGCCAAAGTATGGAAAGAGCCCAAATGTCCATCGATGGAGGAATGGATAAAGAAGATGTGGTATATATACAATGGAGTATTACTCGGCAATCAACAAGAGTGAAATCTTGCCATTTGCAACTACGTGGGTAGAACTAGAGTGGATACTAAGCGAAATTAGTCAGAGAAAGACAAATAACATATGACTTCATTCATATGAGGACTTTAAGACACAGAACAGATGAACACAAGGGAAGGGAAGCAAAAATAATATAAAAACAGGGAGGGGGACAAAACATAAGACTCTTAAGTATGGAGAACAAACAGAGAGTTACTGGAGGGGTTGTGGAAGGGGGGATGGGCTAAATGGGTAAGGGGCACTAAGGAATCTACCCCTGAAATCCTTGTTGCACTATATGCTAAAATTAAATTAAATTAAATTAAATTAAATTAAATTAAATTAAATTAAAAAAGAAAGAAAGGAAAAGAAAAGAAAAGAAAAGAAAAGAAAAAAGAAAAGGAATGTAAAGAAAAGAAAAAGAAAACAAGAAAAAAGAAACAGGACTAAAACTGATTCTAGACTCTGCCTTAGTCCAAGGGATAGCAAACTATGGTCCATGGGCCAGATATATGGCCAGCAAATAAAGAGGGTTGGTTTTTTTTTTTGTTTTTTTTTTTGTTTTTTTGCATTTTTAAATGGCTGGGGGAAAAACTGGGAGAACAGCAGTAATATTTCCTGACACGGGAAAATTATGTGAAATTCACATTTTCATGTCCCCAGTAAAGTTTTATTGAAACACAGCCCATTCGTTTCCATGCTGTCTATGACTGTTTTAATGCTACAATTGCAGAGCTGCACTGTTGTGACGGGCTATATGGCCCACAAAGCCTAAAATATTTACTACCTGGCCCTTTTACAGAAAAAGTATGCCGACCTCCCATGCTAGCCCTATCAAGCCGACTCAAGAAAACTCATGTCCCAATAAAAACCACATAGGGTGGTCAGGACACCATATTTTACACACTAGCATAGTGATCTGAGGTTTTGTTTGCTGTTCGTCATTTTTTTCATCATCTGAGTATAACCTACTGACAGCCTCATAATCCCCAGACTACCCAGATAGGAGCAGGGCAACGTCTTGACTAACTGCTAATTAATCAGTCTGGCTTAAATTCTCCCCTCAGTAAACACCAGAACACATCTGTTTGAAACAATGTTTTGATGAAACAGCCCCTCCATCATAAAGAAAAAACTAACATCCCAGGCATGCCACACTGCAGCAGTTTTTTCTCTCTGAGAGTGGCCATCACATGAATGTAAATGAATCATGCAAAATCTGGTGTAAAACATACAAAAGACTTCCTCTACAGAGAGATTATTGGCAACCATATTATGCAAACCAAGATTATAGGAGCCAGAAAAAGCAGATATAAAACAAATACATCATTTCACTTAATTTTTTTGTTTTGATCATTGTAACATAATATTTAATGAACATTCTATTTTACTGGATGAGAAAGTACACATACAAACGTAGAATATGGTACCTAGTATATGTTTTGTACTTGTTAAAATTAGTTCAACCTGAAATTCTATAAATTATGGGGAAGAATACTTGGGGAGGAGAGAATATTTTTAAACCACTTAATTGTTAAGATATTTCTTAAAAGTATGCATTTTTAGCACATAAATGCTAGGAATCGGCAGTCTACTGAAATTCATCTGAAAATAATTTTTTTTTTATTTTTGCGGCTTTGTTTTAAACCACTTCATAGAACCCCCAAAACATGCCTTGAAAGACACAATGCCAGCTTTATTGCAGCCAACATGGTTATGCCAACATGGTTTTGCATTGTTCTAAAGCAGATGCAACATGCTAGTCTCTAAAGATTCCTTTAAGAATTTTTGTTAAAATTATACCCATCCCACTATCATATCAAATGGAGGCATGGGTTCGCTATGACAAAAGGTTCTTTATAGGGCTTTAGAACTCCTGGCTCCCTGTCACCCAGACAGAGAACTCCATGTTTTGAGTTTATCTGCTCCCCCAGCTGCCTGGTTCCGTGGTAATTACCAGGCTCCTGGAGCTGGGCTGACATGTGATAGAAGAAGTACACAAGCTAAGAAGTAAACACAAACAGCTGCATTAATTCCAGCAGCGTTCAAACCTTAGGGCTGAAGGAAAGTTGCTGAATTAAAAAGGAACAAACCCAGGGGGAAATAGCTCTCCCAACATTCTAGAAAAGAACCTAAGGGCTGTAACAGTAGGCCCAACCAGTCAAAAGAAAGGGGATTGTAAAATGTGCAGGCTTTTAAAATATGATGGTTGAAAATTCTCTTTCTTTCCTAGACAAAAGCTGTATTTTAATAATTGCGCATTGCACGTTCTCTGGAAGAACTGATATGAATTCGGTAATTGTGTTACCAGGGGAATGGATGGCTTGAAGATGGCATGTGAGAATCGCTTATCACTGAAATTACCTTCGCACCTTTTGAAAGGTATAACGTGGGCATGTATAATCTAGTCAAGTAACTGCATTAATTAATTTTTAAGATTGCATATTACATACCAAACATATGTTGTAAATAGACCAAAGTTATTAAAAGCATACAATGCAAGTTATGACTTCTAATGAAATTCTCCACTTTCCATCATTTAATGTCATTTATGTGCTAGGTATTAAGGATGCAAAAACAAAAGATGTGATTCCTGCCCCTGCAGAACATTTGGTCTAACAAAGCACGCTATGCATACAAGCAATCGCATATAGTACCAGGTGCAGTGGGAACAGAGGAAGGATGCCCGGTAAACAAACACAGACATCCCCAAATGTATCTTACCACCTCCTAGCAGTCACCTGGAGATACCATTCACTTTTTCCAGAAATGCTGTTATGGAGTTCCTCTTTTGGAATCAGTTTTCAAGCTGTATCAGTCATCGATGGCCATGACAATGCTGTGTAACAACCACAAAATCCCAGTAGCATAAAACAAGAAGCATTTATGGCTCATCTATCAGGGGTGGTCAGTGAGGCGGCTCTGCTGATCTGTACTAAGCTCACTTACACATCTAGGGGTGGAGGTGTGAACTAACTCTCAACAGATCTGAGCTAACCTTGGCTGTGATGAATGGAGCGAAACTACCTGGACCACCAGTCTCTCACCCTTCCTCAGGCTAGCCCAAGCATGTTCTCATGGTAATGGCAGAGTCTAAAAGAGTCGGTCGTTGGGGAGGGCGCCTGGGTGGCTCAGTCAGTTACGCGTCTGACTCTTGATTTCAGCTCAGGCCGTGATCTCATGGTTTGTGAGTTCAAGCCCTGCATCGGGCTCTGTGCTGACAGTGTGGATGGAGCCTGCTTGGGATTCTCTCTCTCTCTCTCTCTCTCTCTCACTCATCCTCTCTCTCTGCCCCTCCCCCTTCTCAAGAATAAATAAAGATAAAACTTAAAAATTAAAAAAAAAATAGTAAGTGGGAACATGTCAGCCTTTGGGGTCCTAAGCTCAAAAGTAGCAAATGCTTACTACCATTGCATTTTGCCGGCCAAAACGAGTCACAATGCCAGTTCAGATTCAAGGGATGTGGAAGTGGATACCACCTTGTTACTAAGAGCATTTGCAAAGTCACATGACAAAGGGCTTGGGTACAGAAAATGAAGATGAAGAATTGAGGCCCTGCCTGCAATTTACTCCCAAGCCATACGAGAAGCAGCCTTCTCTTGGTTTTAACCCACCTCTTTCACTAGAATTTATTTCAGATGGCTTGGTCTTTGCCCAAAATTAAACCCATCTTCAAAATCCAGAAAACTACCACCACCAAATATGGGGGTGCCATCTCATGTCTTTTCATGTCCTTTGACAACTGCCAACACGAGTCCTTACGAAGCAAGGTGTCTTCACAACTATTTGTTGGATGAATGAAGAAATATATTTATGTGTCAGAAAGGTGTTTTTGAGCAACAGCTGCGTATTAGGATACATGGATAGTCTCCTTGGGTGGCCATTTTAAAACAGATGACACATTCTAATACACAAGTGCTCCTGTGTTTGTATAAAAAATTAACCCACTATATTTAGGTCATATTCCTAGTATTCAACATTGTAAAGCAGATATTTTATTACATTTACCTACCTTACTTTTCACCTTTTGTTTTTACTTTCTAAAATGCACTTCCCAAACTTTCACCCATTATTTTTCAAATAGTGAAGTCATTCTACAAATATGCTATTCCCTCACCTCGTGTTGGGCATATTATGGACTGATCTTTCATTGGCTAGAGAATAACTCTGGAAAGGATAACAATGGCCTACCTTACAGGATTGTTCTGGGAAGCTGCATGATGGGTCCCGTAAAGAATGGTCTGCAAATGTGCTTTTTTGTAATATTAATTCTTTACATTTCTAGAGCTGACTTTCTCTCAAAGAACTCCAAGCGCCTTTGGCCCCACATACAGCAGGCAGGCCAGATCCTCTTGGAGTGTAAATTATGCCCCAGGAGTAAGTGAATTACTTGGAGGGAGGCATTAACTCTTTCAGGTCACTTAGAGCACTGCAGGAGGGCAGTAATTTACCAAATAGCACCCCAGTGGCCAGAAAGTATACATGCAACATAAATTATTCCCAGGGAGTAATTTATGAACTCAGAATATCTGGTTTATTATCTCATCTCTTCACACACTGTCCAGTGAGAGAGGAGTAAGAAGAGAAAATTAGGCAAAGCTAAGGATGCTAGAAGTTTCCCACAGCTTGTCTGGGGCAGAGGTCCAACTTGAATTGCCTAATCATTGGCATAACTTCCTCCTTATTCCTGGCTTCAGGATTTGGGGCCCTCACCTGGACATTTCTGCTAATCAGGGGTGGGGACTAGCGTGGCACCTGCCCCGCAAAATGAGAAGGCCCAGCTGCTTTATCCTGGTCTCGGCTCTGCTACTGACTCATGAGGGATATTTGGGTGGTCGCCTGAAACGTCTAAAGACCACAAAATTCACGCTTACAGTTACTACTTGCGTCTCATAAACCCATACTGATAAGGATTCATTAGTTAGTTCATTCATTTTCTCACACTGCGAAAATATGGGAGCCAATAATGGTAGAGAAGAGAGGCTGTCATATTGCTTTGTTGCCAGAGTCGGAAGTGGTCAAACAGCTCATCTATTTTAGGTAAGAGGAAGGACTGAATTCAATCTACATTGAAGTCTGTATTATGCAATTCATACATGGCAAATATGCCCTTGGAATATTTTGGCTTGAAGGTCCAAATATGGAGTTTTTGTCCCAAAGTCAACTATCTTCTATGGCAGTATCTTTAACTATCACCCGTGTTTTTCATTCTTTAGGAGGGCAGCAGGGACTAGGTGGCTTACAAAAGAATTCGGATACAGGTATCTCGATTCCCCACTCAAATCTCTCTCTCTCTCTCTCGCGCTCTCTCTCTCTCTCTCTTACGCGCAAGCACACACAATATATCTCTGTGCCTCTGTGATGAGATCCTGGGTAGCCGCTGTCTGAAAGCTAATCAGGAATAAAATGGTTTTTTAAGGAGGGGGGAGAAAACCTAGTTAGGGTTCTGCTCTGCCCGGGAGCTCTGCTGTGCTCTAAAAGGCAACAATCGACCTCTTTTCAAAGTTCTGTTTCCATTCAGCCTGACATCAACCTCTGCCACCAATAAAGATTCCAACTGATTTCTCCATATGTTGACTCATTTCTCGCCTCAGTGAAATATACTAAATCATAATTTGAAAGAACAGTGACACAACATACTCCCATGTGCCCTCCTGTGCTGCCACCATGCATGCCCATGACCACACACACATACCAGTGAAATAACTTTATCCCACGTTTTCTCAGAGGGTAGGGGTATGTCACTCACTCAAAGAGTGGTCTTGGATGAGTCACTGAACTACTCTCTGCCTCAATTTTCTGGTAAAATGAGGAGACTGGACTAGAAGCCTCAGGTCCCTTTTCATCTTTGGTATTTCATACCTCTAGAGCTGATATATCTCCCAAGTTACAACTTCAGCCAAAGCTGGAGCCAGCAAACTATAGCCCTCAGGTGAAATCCTGCCCACTGCCTGCTTCTGGATGATCTATGAGCTAAGAATGACTTTTACATTCTTAAATGGTTGAGGGAAAAATCAAAAGAATAGTATTTCGTGACAGGTGAAAATTATATAAAATTCAAATTTCAGTGTCTATAAAAAGTTTTATGGGAACACAGCTCTGCACGTTCATTTACATATTATCAGTGGCTGCTTTTGTAATATAAGGGTAGAGTTGAGTGATGGCAACAGAAACAGTATTTTGGCCTACAAAGCCAAAACTAGTTACTATCTTTACAGAAAATGCTTGCCCTTTACAGAAAAAGTTTGCCCATCCCAGATCTAAGCCATGAGACCCTCTGCATAGCGGCAAAGTCTGCCATAACCCTCTTACCTGAGTGAAGTTTTATTTCTGGAAAAGAGGAGTCTCGTCAAGTAATCTCAAGAACCACAAACAAAATTAGTGGATAATTAGACAATCTGATCCTTATAAAAGAAACTCTTGGAAATCATTGATAAATGTACCATGTCAATGTCAGAACTGATTTCTTATGAGAAACAATTTACCCCCCAAAGTTTGTCTTTTCCTACTACTTTGCAAAGGGGCCATTATAGCCCATTTTTCCCCTTTTTCTTTTTTTTCTTTTCTCTTTTTATAAGTGGTCTGAAGGATAGCAAATTTATCTTTTCTGTATGAGTAATAGTATCATCGGTGAAAGTGACTGCTAAAGAGCAAGCAAGCATGAAACAAATCCCTCCCCAATAAAGTGGTGACTTTGAAAAGGAAATTGCCCTGCTCAAGTGATGGATTCTGTTTCAGCCGTCATGACCCATGTTATGAGGGAGTCCTGGGACCCAGGTCCTGGCCCTTATAGGCAAAGCAGCTGCAAAGCCCCACTGGGAGCTCCCTGAGGAGGATCTGTGAATGGCCAAAGGCTGACCCGCTGCTCCTACCGCCCCTGTGGGCTGAGTGTTAAGCGCTGAGTCTCCAGAGACCCCTTCCACCTAGCCTGGAATGCTCCCCTCACCCCCCCCCCACTTACTTTCCCCAAGAAAGGCCTAGTTTGAGTTCCAAATATGGTAATAGTCGTGGCCCACAGCCTCATGATATCCTATATTACTTTTTGTCATCTTATGTTTGTGCTTTCTCTTCCCTGGGGCTAGAAGATCCTCGAGCACAGAGAGCACCCATCATTTAAACATCTTCCAGTTAGAGACCTACAATAAATTCCAACGAACATGTTCAGGATGAAATGGGAAATGGGTAGCGTTTTGAACCTTTCTTCTCAAACAGAAGATGAGATGCTTGAACAAATCTTGCTTCTCTCTTTCTGATTCTTGGACAGGGTTTTCCAGATGAAATGCTGAGATCTAGGGCCAATGGAAGGATTTTTAATAGTGTGTTGTTACTTTATGAGGGAACAATCTACCTACTCAGAGCAAAAATGGGGCTGCAGATTGTTCTTTTCTGGGTTTTGTTAAGGAACAGTTTCAAATCAAACTTTTGTTGGTTCCTCAGAAAAGGAGAAGATGGAGCCATGAGCCAGGGAGGGGTCCCTACTTTCAGCATTTGGTGGCTTTGAGATTGTGACATCAGGCCATCCATCTTCTTGTCCCTGAGACATCAAATGCTTGCTTCATGGAAGAACTTTGTTTTTCATTGTAAAGATCGGAGTCTGAGGAGATTTTTGTCAATACCAATTATGGTACATTTAAATATTGAGCTTAGTAAGAAGATTTTGACAATTTTCGACCTTCTCCTCTTTTCTGCAGTCATCTGAATGTTGTGATCATGCAAATAAATGTTTCTTCAAAACTAGAAGTATTTACTTTAACTCTGGATTCAATTTTATATTTTCCTTTATACTACAGTTGCCAGATAATTAGTAGTATTCCAAAAGGAATTTAATATTTTAGAAGTGTCTTAGTCCTGGAAGTTTCTAGGGCTATCAAACTAGGTAAGTCTCCCAGTTTTGTTCTGAGAAAGAATCATAAAATGATTATAATCGTTGAAAAAAAAAATAAAGCTAATTGATACTTCAACCCCAGCTGTGCTTAGAACAACTAGGGTACATGTTACAAATTACTGACCTCTGGGCTCCACTGCCCCCAAGAAAGTCTCATTTAATTGCCCGAGAATAGGCCCAAGGCACAGGCATGTTTTCATAATCTCCCCAGGGTTTGACTGGCAGTGAGAAGATCAGACACAAGCACCTCATACACCTCTATTTGAGCATTTAGCACTCTATGCTGCGACTGCTTGTGTGCTGATGTGCTTCCTCTCCTTACAGATGTTAAGCGGAAGGAGACCCAGGAGTTGTATCTTACTCATTTTGAGTCTCGTAGTAGACAGAGGTTTGTTAAATTCCAAGAGCCTACTGTTAACACAATTCCTTCTGCAGGCACAGGTCCAGTGGAAAGAAGGCAAGGAGGAACCCCAGGAAGTTTCTAAAGCAAAGGTGGCCAGGCTCAGTACCATGTGACCCCAACAACTTGGACATAGGTAACTAGCCCGGGAATAAGCACCTGACCGAGGTCTGCTGATCTGCAGGGTGTCCAGCAACCCAAAGGAGGCCTGATACAAATGCTGAGTCCAACTCTAGCACGTGGTTAGTGCCCGGTGAGGCCAATTAGATTCTTTCACTAAAGGAGTTAAAACGTGAGATCAACAGAAAGCTGAGCAGTTGGTCGCAGGATCAGAAGCCAAGAGACAACTAAAGAAAAACAGAGAGAGAGAGGAACTGAATCACCTTGGCGGCTAAGCCTGCTGGTAGGGATCGCAGATGCCTGCTGCTCAGGGGGCAGCGAGATAACCCAGTCACAGAGCCGTATCCTGAATGACCTTCCAGTTCCTGAACTTCAATCCAGTTTTCGTGAGGCCTGGCTGGGTGGCCTTTCCGGAAGGCTTTTCGGAGACACGTGGCTGAGTGGTGGAGATTCCGGTCAGCCTTCCTTCCACAGCAAACTCCCATTACTTAGGGTAAACTCAGTGCTATCTGTTCTCTGTAACCCCAAAAAGCCCAGCCAGCACATTCCCAGGGTCTAGCACATAACAAATGCTAAATCATTGCAGGTGCCTGGACAGCATGATCATCCCCAGTGAAAAACCTTCTGAAAATGAAGAAATCATTCATGGTAGGAACACTGACTAGGGTCGCCTTCAAATTCCAAAAACAATGCTAAGCTACGACACATCTTATTAAGCTTATTCTGACCTCCCATTCCCAAGCCCATGCACATTTCTACCATAAACCTATCAAAGAAGGAAATGTCACATTCTGCAGAACTACGGTGAGCATCCAAACTTCAGCTAAGGTATGTTTGGATGACTTGATTTTCACTCCGCTTCATCTTAAATCACAGTAACATTAGTAAGAACAATTTTCCTCCCACACCAGCTTCACTGACAAACCTCCAAAGCAGCTGATCTTTGACTTTTAAGAAGTTTAATAATACATGATCTTCTCCCCACATTGCCACACATTCCCCTTGTCTATTGTCTGTATTCGCTACTTGAAGAACACATACTCCCCAACAACCGGATGAGTCACACAATTAGAGATACATGGATGTAAACTGAGCCTGTTTACCCTTTCCCTGGCCCCAGCTAATAAAATAAAAGAGGTCCCACTGAATTCGGGTCCAATGGCTTCCGGAAAGCAGGCTCTGCATAGCAAAGACGTACCTTATTTAGTACATTATTTTAAAGGCAGAGCTAATTTCATGCACTGTGTGAATTTATGGGGAGAGTCATGGGCAGGGTGTGTGTAAGGACTTGCCCTCTTCATGTCCTCTACAAAAGAAGGCTCCGGCTGCTTCTGGTGGTAAGCTAACCAACAAAAGGAATGCCTCAAAGGTGTCACAGAAATCGGGAATGGGAGCTGGGTCCCTGCTCTCACTGGAAACCCAGCACCCAAGGGAGTGCTCGCTTTGGTTACCCATCTGCATTTTCGAAAATCTGGATAAAAGCAGGTTTAGCCCAACCTCCCTTGACCTGTTCCTGATAAAATGATCTTACCCCTGTGGAATTGGGATTTTGAATGTATGTGCCTACCCCACGTCTGGTATTCTATTACAACAGCATGAAAATGGAGCCTAGGACTGAGGAGCCGGCCAGCCTCAGAAGCCTTCTTCGTTGCCTGCCATATAATACATGATATGCAAAGCCTCTGACTTCAGCCAGCAGGTATTTGGAGACCGTGTTGGCCCTAGCATGGGGACTAAACTAATGTGTGTTTAGGTCAGAAAGCGAATCAGAAAAGCCACTGGAGGGCACGTCACAGAGTGAGAGCCTTATAAATTCATCCCCACTCTCAGCGTCCCCTGGCAAACACTCTGCCTCCCTCACTGGGCCGCTCCACATCTCTCCACACTCCTTCGTAGTGCTAGGAGGACTCCAGCAAGCAGCTCCTCTCGTCCCCGCTGCCTTCTGCCTCGCAGAAAAGCGAGAGGGCTAGATCCCCGGGAAGAAAGGAAAGCCTTCGACAGGCGCGAGGAAAGCCCAGTGTAGCCCTCCACCCGACGGAGCGCTCTCCCTCACAGCGCGGGGCGCGGGGGCATAGCCCGGCGCGGGCGCCGCGGTCAAGTTCAGATTGCCCCCTTCGGTTGGACTGCTCGGAGCTCCGCATTCCTCCGGATCTACCCGGCAAGGAGGAGACGCGAGCCCGGCAGCGTCTCCACGCGCTGAGCGCGCTCTCCCTGCACCCCGGGGAGGAGCGCCTCGCGTCACCCACTCGCACCCCGAGCCCTCTCCTCGGGAGCTCGGGCGCCGCCTCGCTGCTCTCCTTTCGCTCCCTCACAACCGCCTCCCCACCCCTCCCCTCCCGGGGCCCCGCGCCTCCCCTCCCCCACCCGGCCCCCCGGCCCGGGGTTCTCAAGGACCAGCCTGCGCTCCTGGCGCCCTCATGTCTTCACGGGACTCCCCGCGCCGGTTGACGTGGTGTCTCGTTCGGATTTCCAGGCCAGACCTCAGCTCCGGCGGCAGCATCAGCCCGGCCCATCTCGTGCTACCAAGCGCTGCGCCCCGAGAAGGCGCAGAGCGCTGCCGCCGCCGCTGAGCCGCCCGCCGCGCCCCGGGCCCGCGCAGCCCCGGCCAAGAGCGCGGCGCGCGCAGCCGTGTCACCCCCCCCACCCAAGGCAGCGGCGGCTGCTCGGACCTCGGTTTCTGGGGGTGCAGGGCATCGGCGGAGGAGCTGTCGGCATCCCTCGCCCTTCTCGAGGCGGCGGCGGCGGGAGCCTTGGCTGCCGCCTCCAGCGCGCCCTCGCTGCCCCAGGATTTCGAACTCGTGCCCCTGACCTGTTGGGCGGGGCTCTGCGCTCCTGCCCTTGGCCCGGATGGGGCTCCTGGCTGGGACTCGGGGCTCCTGGAGTTAATGTCCAACTGGGGGTCTGCGGAGACCGGATCCGAGGTGAGTGGGGGAGCGGGCCGGGGGTGCAAGGGGCGGGTGGCGCCTGAGTCGCCGGAGGGCGCGGCGGCCTGCAGGGCGCGGAAGACAGAGGGGGCGCGGCCGGACCCCAGAGCAGGCGGTAACATTGGAAAGAGGAAAGACTATATGGAACCGAGGCGCCGGGAGGATAGAGGAGAGAGAGAAGTTGAACAGGAGAGGGGCTGGCCTTGCAGAGATGCCGTTGCCTTTCCACGTGGGCAAAGAGCGCTGGTGCCCGATGCCCGTGGACCCCCGGAATGCCCGAGAGGGTCAGTTTCCCTCCCCGACTCGGTGGGGCGCTCTTCTGTCAAGTCCCAGGACGGTGCGGGTTTGGGGTCATCTTTGAACCCACCGCGACCACAAAGTGTCCTCTCTGGACGTGCAGCTGCAGAGATACCATAGTCTGGAGTATAACTTACTATTGAGCTTATTTGGGTCTGTTCCGAGGGAAGGCGCACACCGTGGAAGGGACTGCTGCAAAGGTGCTGAGAACGTAAAAATAGCGGGCTAGCCTCTTCCAGGGCGCTGTCTTGCAAAGCTACATTCCTCGCCCTTTTCTGAACCCGATTGCTTGTACTTTGATAATCCCCGCAACCCCAGCTAACCATGCCCGTCGACGTTAGGAGAGGGGTTGCCTGGACAGTCCAGGACTTGAGTCTCCGCCTCCAACAGTTTCTTGAAACTCTTCAATGTCTCCGCCAGGCCATCGAAGTTATTTTAGTGACCTTTTTTTCCTGTACTGTGCCACCTCCCCAATAACACCCTCCACCATTACCTTGCACCTCTGGGCTGATTGAGCCGTGGCTTGGTTTACCAGACCCACACGGTGAAAACGAACCCTCATCGGGGAGTGGTGTGGCCTTTTACCGGAACCCCCAGCCTCCTGGCGCCTCCCTAGTTTTGGCTGTGGCAAACCCGCCCGCAGAGCCGACGCGCGCGCCCGGGTGGGGAGGGGGGTGCTGCCCAACCCATTGCTCCCAACATTTTTGCTCATTGGCGGGGACAAACACAACTCTTCCGGCCCCTGCCGCCGGTGTACTCGAGCGTACTCCACAGTACTTTGTACATTTAAAGTATTCCGAGAAAGAAATGCAGCTTCCAACTTCACGCACGCACCTCTTCCTTCCTCCACCTCAAAGTAGGAGCCGCTGGGCTTCCGCCCGGCCCGGACCAACTCTAGCGCCCTGTTTAGCCACACCTTCGGTTTGGCGGGGTTTGGGACAGGGTCGCCTTTTCAACAAGTGTCAGATGCCCAGGGAGCCCGCAGCGTCCCAGCCCACTGCCGAAAGGGTTTCGGCCGTCCCCCCTACCCCCGGAATATGGCCTCGGGCCCCTTACAGAGAGACCTCTCCCCAGACTGCACGCAGAAAACGTCCCTCCTTTTTCTTTCCCCTGGTCTTGGGCCCAACAGTTAGGGGGAAATAAGTTCTCCGTCAGGCTAGGACACGAGGCACACTTAAGAAAAGCAATACATCTTTCAGCAACTTGTGTCCCTACCCCAAAAAGAAAACTCGGAGTTACAGCACGCCCCCCACCACCCCGCCTCCCTTTTCTCTCCCGGAGCCCTGGATCTTGAAGGCAATGAATGCCCAAACAAACCTCCCAGCCTGCCAGACAGAGGAAGGCCCGGGGGCACGGGCGGCGGAGGCACTCGCCCCCGGGGAGCTATCACGAGGATGCGGGGAATTGGGGGAGGGGGAATTCTAAAAGGTTACTGAGACACCAGCTCAGGTGAGGTGGGAAGGGGAAAACTGGGGAGAGGATGAAGGGTCGGAGCCTGAAGAGCAGGCACACTGGTGAACACATCCGGAATTTTCGGGAGTAATTTGGTATTAGGGGGAATGAGGGAGGGAGGTGCTTGTTCACCGGTTTTATACTTAAAAAGACGACGCAGCCTCTTTCGCGTGGGCACTACAGGACTCGGACGGTTTCTGGTGCCCCCTGGTGCTGGGAACCCAGAAGCGCCCCACCGTGAGCCGCGGCTTTTGCCGGCACTGCGGCTCTCCAGGGCGCCCTTTCCGCCGCGGGCCTGGGGACCACCGGTGCGGGCGCCCGCGACGCGCCCTTTCCCTGCGGGCCGCGATGGTCCGGGGCGCGGAGGGGAGGCGTCCTGTGGGGTACAAAAATGGGTGCGGGGGCACCTGGTGGAGCCGACTTCGGGAGGAAAGCGTGGTTACCGCACGTGGCAGGCAGCGCGTTAAGCAATTCGCGCGCATAGCAAAGGCGGCTGGTTGCAGGCGGAAACACGTCCCGCAGCTGTGCTTTGAGAAAGCGGTTAGGGGACAAACAGGGAAGGGGCGGGGGGGGGGAGGGGTGAGTTGGGGGGCCCAGATGGGCTCTGAGAAAAGCGTCCCAGTAGATCACTGTGTGTGCTGAGGCCCCAACCCCCCGCCTCTTCCTTCGCCCAGCAGATACCGGGAACTAAAGAGCCGCTCCGAGTAGAGCCGGCCCCGGCGATGCTCCGAGGGAAGAATGCGCCTCCCTGTCGCGGGGGAGGTGGGAGCGTGCTTTCCGGGCCTGCGCCGCACCCGGCCGCGGGCGGGAATGGGAGCCGGGAGCCTCCTCTGGCCAAGCGGGGACTTTTCCACTGTTTCCTCTTTTGCCAACTTCTCCACACTTATAATTGAGGATCTCCACGTCCAATTTAAAAAGCTCTCCGTCGGCCAAGCAGGAAAAAAAGGAAAAACCCTCTTAATGCGGAAGGGAAATCTGGTGCCTCTGTCGCTTCCTGCTGGCGGGCACCTCGATTTGGAATGGCGCATTAACCCCGCGGCTCCCTGCTCCTCAGGGCCGCCAGCCATTTCGCACGCATCCTGGAGCTGGCACCGGGGCGAGGGGGCGGGAAGCCTCGCGTCCCCCCATTCCTCTCTGTGCGCTCATTTTGCACGGCGTGGGTGCAGTGTTGCCTGGGCCGCTGCGCCAGAACCCAGACCTTTCCCCCCGGGTCTGTAAACCAGCCAGTGCGGCATGAGATGCCCGGAGCTACAGGTTGCCTGGAGTTCCCAGCCTCTACAAACGCCCCGAGCCCCACAGTTGCTTAGCGAACAGACTCCCGAGGGATGGAAAATGCATTCGTCTCCGCAGCGGTGGGAGGTGGAGACCGAATTAAACGCTTCCCCGGGTGGCCTGCAAGGGAATCTGGGCGGGAGTTCTGGGTGGAGATGGGGGTAGGGCTGCTGGAAGGGAGGCGGGTAAGCCTGGGAACGTATAGAAAGATGTCAGGCCGAAGTTTCTGCTTTTACCTGGAAACCGTCTTGCTCTCTCCCATGGGAGAAGTTCAAGGAGATTTTCCTTAGAATCGTATTTGGAGGAGAGGGGATAATCAGTTGCATGAATCTCGTAGTTCCCACTTGAGAATTCCCTTGGAAACTGGAACCCTGGCATTGGGAAGACACTGGGTAACATCACACCCCGAGGTGCCTGGGTCCCCTCCACCTCCTGATTGGGTGGGGCAAGCCCCGAGTTGACAGTGCCTTTTTCTCGCCCGCCCCCAACTGCGATTGCGCAGTCCGCCTTTCTAGGGCTGTTGAGGCCTGGTAGGCCAAACGCAACCCCGGTCCCTGAGAACTGAGCCCCAACTCCGCACCCTTTCGTGGTCTAGGCCTTCGAGTGCCCGTGCGCCTCCACAGCGTCAGAGGCGGCGTACAATTGTCTCGGAGTGACCGTGATAGGGGCACGAGGATCTCGAGACTCCTCTGGGAGGTGAAGGGATTTGGGGCCAGAATCTCGCAAAACTGCAAAAATAAAATAGAGCGTGTTAGGGTATACCACGAAGGATTAAAATTCTCAAGACAAATGCAACCTAACAGCAATGCTGGGGCATTTATTGAGCGCTTACTTTATGCTCCTCTAGGTCTTTCATACGTTGTTTAATGTTCATAACTTAAAAGGTGGAAGAAATAATTTAAACTGAGTTGATGCTTTGGGAAATAACATAACGCAGGTATTCCCGTTCAGGCCAAAATTCTCCAAGTCCCTACTAACTTCTTGTCCAGCAACAAAATACTTCCATAAATAAGTGTGAGTAATGAAGCGCTGGGGTGGAGTGAGTGGGGCCACCAGGCCTGCCCCTGTCAGCAGGATCAGGACCCCGGGCAGAGGGACCTTGATTTTATTCCTAAAATGAAAAGCTGGCCGATTGCTTGGGTGGAAGGCTGGTTCCCTGGACCTACGGGAGCTGCCGGGAAGGTGGGGCGGTCTCTAACTGGGGCTGAGGATGCAGGGTGGCCGCTGCCTCGTCGTTCCCAGGGAGTGGGGATGTGGGGACGCCAGTACTGGTTTCGTCGTGTTGGCCAGGTATCGTGCTGTCGTCGTGTTGGTACGAGCAGGGGCGGCGGCCCCGCTGGGAAATCTGACCCCCGGATCCAGTAGCAGAAGAGAAGGGCAGTTGTAGATAGATTGGATGTGGAGAGCCAGCCGCGCCTGGGACGCAGACGGGACTTGGAAGGAGGGCGCGGGATGCCCAAGGAACCGCTGGGCTGCAGCCGTCCGGGAGGAGGGCGGTGACGAGTTTGAAGGGGGGCACCAGGACCCGCCGGGATGCCGCGTCCCGGGCGTCCCGGCCTAACGCGCACTCGCCGGTCCTCTTCCCCGCCCGTGCAGGTGCCGCCGCCGGACGGGACTCTAAGATGAAGTTATGGGATGTCGTGGCTGTCTGCCTGGTGCTGCTCCACACCGCGTCCGCCTTCCCGCTGCCCGCCGGTAAGAGGCCTCCCGAGGCGCCCGCCGAAGACCGCTCCCTCGGCCGCCGCCGCGCGCCCTTCGCGCTGAGCAGTGACTGTAAGAACCGTTCCCTCCCCGCGGGGGGGCCGCCGGCGGTCCCCCACGCACCCCCACCCGCCGCCCGCACGCACCCCAAGCTGGCAGGGACTGCTGTACGGCCTCCCACGCCCGCGCGGAAGCCCCCTCCCAGGGTGTGGTTGCCGGTTGCCGCCCAAAGGCCCCGACGCCTGGTCGTTACATGACGCGTGCTGGTTCGTCCAGCACAGGGGGTATCAAATGTTTATGCTGTCCGTTTAGCGTTGCGATGAACAGATATTTTCGCTACCACTACCACCACCATAGGAAACCAACACAGCCTTCCCCTTTTCTCAGCGTCCCCATCCTGCAGACACACTCCCTTTTTTTTTTTTTTTTTTTTTTTTTTCTTTCTTTCTTCCAAAGCCCTTTATCTGTTTGGGTGTGCCTGGCTGTGCCGAATTCTGAAAACAATTGCATTTCCATCCTAAACTGCCCTTGCAAGGAAAGAGGCTGAGGTTTTTCCAAAGCCAAGCCAGAGTCAGAGAAAACACAGAAGGGCCTCGATTTCCAGAACAAGCATCTGGGTAGTGTCAAATCTGTTCAGAAAAGTTCCGGTTCTAGAAAGACTGAACGGTGAAGAGTGCTAGCTAGGACTAGGGGGGAAAAAAGCTGTAGTTCACTGCACACGCGACAATATTAACTCTTAAGAAAAGACTAGATAGATAGATAGATAAATAAATAAATAAATAACTGTGATTTCCCCCTCAAAAATGTTTTAGATAGCACTCTATTAGGGCATGTCAACTATGATTTGATATAATTTACCCTCTGCTCTTCAGAAGTTTATCTGTTGCTTAAAGCAAGGTATGTGCATACATTACAAGTTAGAGGTTATTGGGGAAGTATGTAGGTAACAGAGGTAGCAGTAGAAAATTTGACACAACCCCGATATAAAGCAATGGTGAGCTGTAGCCTGGATGTCACCCTGGCTACTCCCTCTAGCTATTTTGCACTTAAACTGAAGTCAAGTGCACAACGGAAGCAGCCCCCTGGGGCAAGTCAGTTGTATGCTAAAGAGTCCCCCAAACCTAGTGGCCTTGAGCTAAAAACAGTGCAGGAAACGTGATGTGCTCGTTTTATGCTTAATTACAACAATAAAAGCATCTTCTTCCAGAAGTCCCAAGGAAAGGGGGGAAAAGTGCATTTTTTAAGGCAAATTAAGACTTCAGGAGTGACTTGGGGTTAGGAAAAGAACATCGTTGATCCCTTGAAATTAAAGTAACTGTTCCAAGAGTTTCTGTCAGTTAGTTGTATAAACCTATTTTTTTTCTAAAATTTATTTATTTTTGTTTTTTTTATTTTTTTTTTAACGTTTATTTATTTTTGAGACAGAGAGAGACAGAGCATGAATGGGGAAGGGTCAGAGAGAGGGAGACGCAGAATCTGAAACAGGCTTCAGGCTCTGAGCTGTCAGCACAGAGCCTGACGCGGGGCTCGAACTCACGGACCGCGAGATCATGACCTGAGCCGAAGTCGGCCGCTTAACCGACTGAGCCACCCAGGCGCCCCAAACTTATTTATTTTTGAAAGAGAGAGAGCACAAGTGAGGGAGAGGCAGAGAGAGGGAGAGAAAATCCGAAGCAGGCTCTGCATTGTCAGCCCAGAGCCCCACTCTGGGCTCAGTCCCACCAACTGTGAGACCATGACCTGAGCTGAAACCAAGAGTCGGATAATTAACCAACCGAACCACTCAGGCGCCCGTGTATAAACCTATTTTTAAAGGCTTCGGTTTCAACCATGAATTTCTACTTTAGTGTATATAAATGTTTCTCCAACAGAAACTTAAATTTAAAATGCCCCTTAGTGCCATTGTCTTCAGAATAGTACCCATGAGAGCTGAGTAAGCGGCTTTTCATTCACTCAAACAGCCTAGGCCAGAGGAACAGGAACACAGTGTTAGATAATAGTTCTCTAGCCAGGATGTTCAGGAGAAATATGACTGGGCCTGATTATGAAGCTGATTAATTCATGGAAATTTAATTAGCATATTAGTATCATGTCTACCTCAGCTTATTTAATGCTGGCTCTGCTTTCAACTAATTCTGACTTTGGACAAGTTACTTACTTACTTTAGACCTCAGTGAAGTTTACAACCATGCCATAAAGGGAGGCCTTTCCACTCCCAAACGCCAATGGCTATGAGATTTTTGTCCCCTTAGCCTTCATGTTCCTGCCCTGTCCTCTGGGTAAAGACTCAGGAGGAGAGACACCCCCCCTCCCCACCTCACTGGAATCCCCTGGGGATCTTTAATGGCATACTGATGCTGGACCTCACCGTGAGAGATTCTGACTTAATTGGTTTGGGGTGTGGCTTGGGCATTTGGAGATTTAGATGTCTCCCAGGTAACTCTATTGTGCAGTCAGGGTTGAATCCCTATGATTTGATAATACTCTAAGAAAACCTGTGCCCCATGTAAGATACAACCAGTAACAAAGCAAGCAAGGTAGCATAATCCCACTGATTAGGGCAGGGTGCGGTGTGCAAAGGACTGGTGGGAGAAGGGACATTACTTCCCTTTTCCAAAACTGATGCTGAGTCATCACTGGACAAGATTCCTACTACTGTATTTACATTTGAACCAGCAGAACACACCCGATTCTGTTTTATCTATGGCAAGACCCAGTAGATCCTAGAGGACATTTGAAACGGAAACATTCCAAAGAGAAACTGAGCTGCATTGTAAGCCAAGTTGACTTCTTTCCAGGTATGTTCAATTCGGTAGCAAGCTGTCAGTGCAGGGAAGGCAGAATAATGACAATGTGCAGACTTCGAACACTCAACCAGAGTCAGCATGCCCCTGTCACTGTGCTGACATTTATATCTTACACTCTACACCGTGCAACTGGTTAAGGCTTATGTAGAAAACATTAAGTCACTCATTTCATTCGAAAATCGCCCCTCTTATTTTCAAATGCTTGTGACTCAGTGATTGAGCAAAGGCACTTTCGTGCCACCTTAACAGCCACTCTGTTCAAAGGGGGCTGGACTGCATGCACTCACTCCTGAGGTTCTATGTGTTCTGCTCCCAATGTAAACGAAATGGCCAGAATTCTGTTTCTAACATCATCACAAGGTGAACCACCAAATAGAATGCATAGTTGGTTCACTTGCTTGCCTATAGGTTGGCTATCAAGTAAACGGGCTGTGGCTACCTCCTGTAGCAACTACGAACTTGTCTAAACTCAAGGACTTGTGGTTTTCCCTTTGGGGCATCCAAGAAGATCTTCTTCAAAGGGTGATTAGAGCAGGCTCGAGGAAACTAGGAGGTGAAAAAGAAGGTGAAATTAGCAGATGTCAGCATTGTAGGGCTGAAAGTTAACCCCTTGTGGTCCTCAGGGTAAAGCAGCATGTCCAGAGTGCCAGAGTTCCACCACGATGGGTGGCAGTCTGCAGACACTGGGACCAGAGTTTCCCCAAACCACTGAGATGCAGAGCTTTTGGTTTTGCTACCTAGGGAGGAAGGTCTTCAACTAGTGACTAAAACCCTGTTGCGCAAGGTTGTCTGAATTTATTAAAGGTTCGTTAATCGTCATGTATGCTGGATCTCGGCTGTATATGACAGCTCTGTGTTTCACAAGCAAAAGCAGAAAGTGCATGTGATTTTAAAATTTGCAATCTAGGGGCGCCTGGGTGGCTCAGTTGCTTGAGCGTCTGACTTCGGCTCAGGTCATGATCTCGCAGTTCCTGGGTTTGAGCACCATGTCGGGCTCTGTGCTGACAGCTCAGAGCCTAGAGCCTGCTTCAGATTCTCTCTCTCTCTCTCTCTCTCTCTGCCCCTCCCTGCTCTGCTGTATCTCTCTCTCTCTGTCTCTCTCAAAAATAAACATTAAAAAAATAAAAAATAAAATAAAATTTGTGATCTAAAAACATTTATTTGTTCAACAAATAATGTCTGCCTACAGGTGCCAGGCACTGTCCTAGGTGCTAGGAAATCCCTGGTACATATAATAGACAAAAGTTTCTGCCTTCACGGCACATACTATCTTAGTAGATGTATAGTGTGGTACGCTTAAGCAGTATTGTAAACCAAAACTAAACATGAACTGCCTTGGGCTAGGACAGTGGACTTTTTGTGTGCCTAGAAGCCAAGTAGAAGAAACAGTGAGCATTTGTTAAATTATAATTATAGGTAGTGCACAATTTATGGTAATAGGATGGGATTATATTCCACCAGTTTGGTAGCAAGTGACAAAATTTTCTATGAAAACAATCTTATAAATCAAGCCTGGGCTGGACCACACAAATGTAGGTATAAACCATAATATAGCTAAAATATAATTCACAATATTAGGCTAGAGCCTCTTCCTGGGGTGTCAGTCCCATAATCTGCAGAAAGAGGGCACAGAGCAAGAAATCAGGGAATTTCAACAGGCAAGAGTTGCACTTCACACAGTCAGATCAGACTAGGGTTTGGATCCCAGCCTGGGCACATAACCAGCTATTGCTTTTCTCTTAAACCTCAGTTTCCTCATCTGGAAAACGGGGACAGTATTAAAACCGTCTCAGGGGCTGCGATGGGGGTTAAACAAGATAATGCACTGTAAAACCATGCCCCATAAGTATTGCCGTTGTTAGTCGCCATCTTCCTCCTTCCAACAGCCCAGTGAACGCCTTTTTCTGGCCTCCCCCTTCCTTTTCAGCCTCTGCCAAGACATTGCTCTAAATGGTGGAATTTCAAGTAGCACAACATAGTAAGGACAGTGAAAGAAATGCAAGCCTTACAGGCAGGCTCTTTTGGGCCCTGAAGTCATCATTTGGTCAGCACTAGTCAGGGTAGCCTTGCCTGGAATTCCACCACCACACCCGCCCCCCCCCCCCCCCCGGGTCAGGCTCCCTGGCTCCTCCTGGACTTCACACCTCCTTCTCTTCCTCATTTTCTGAGCCCATGTAGTTTCTGCGAAATTTTTCCCACCAGCTTCCCATGGGCATGTTAGGGTGACCCTCCTGCCCCACTGCAAGAAGGCAGACAGATCCTTGTGTAAATGATGGGGGCCGAGGGGGAGGGACTGTGATTTGGAGGCTACCTATATTGAGTATTTCTGTTTTAAGTGATCCCTGTTGGATATTTAATTTAAAAATGCTTATTTTAATTTGGTTCAGAAACCCAGCAAAAAACTTTCAGTGAAATTTAGTAAATGTTCAGCCCATTGTTATCCAGCAAAGGAAGCTTCTAGAAGCTGGTTAAATGTTAAGTTTCAAATCTAATGTTATGGGATATAGAATTTGGAATAAATAAGCAGCATCTACCTATTGCTTTTTCTTGCTTTACTGGCTGTATGAATGAGCCGTACTATAATAAATTAACTTCCCAAGCTGGAAAGGGGCCCTGCCCCTTGGGATGAGGCTCCTGAAATCAATAAATTGCATGTCAGACCCTTTTAGGAAGCACAGATTCCTCACTTGAGATCTGAGACCAGTATCTCACTCTGGCCCCAGTCTGGAGACCTATATCAAACTGTCGCCATTTAGTGAAACCTATTTCAGGCTTAATTTGGGTTGGCCAATCTTAGGACCTTCAGCTGACCCAACAGCCTAAGAATTATGCTTAAAAGATTCTGCTTTCACTGATACAAAAATAAAAGGGCTTTTCTCCCCCTAACATCCCTTTCATCTTTATTTATTTAGCCCTTAATGGTCCATAGCACCTTCATTCAATTAAAACACTTATTTAATCAATCACTTGAGCTCAATCAAGAAGTAAGTCTTAAATATCTTTAATGTGCTAGGTGTTGTGTGGCTTCAAAAAGACAAAATTGTGAATTTAAACAGCTCATGATCTAGTTACACACAATGGATAGGCAGATGGGTGGGTGGGCGGATTATCAAACAGATAGATATGTCTACCAAGGGCTTTACATTAGCTGAGGTCATGGTAAGAATTCCTAGCAATGAGGTCACTGGGATTTAGAGATCATAGCAGGAAAGGATTCAGGGAAGAGTGAGGATTTGAGCTCATACTTGAAAGATGGGTATTAGGAAGGGAAGGGAAAGGGAAAAAAAGGCACATTCCAGACTCGGGAGAAGCATAGGCAAATTTATGACTATGATATGGGGAAGGGGCAGGTGGTGAATACAAGGAGGAGGCCAGACCAGCCGCCAAGTGCTGCGAACAGGTGGCAGGAAGTGGTGTGAAATTTAGGATATCTCCGTAGGTGATACCCAGATTATGAGATGCTGTAAAATCCTGGAGAAGAAGGGTTTGCTTTTTTTTTTTAAGTTTATTTATTTGGCGGGGGGAGGGAGACAATACGAGTGGGGGAGGGACACAGAGAGAGGGAGAGAGAGAGAATCCCAAGCAGGCTTCACGCTGACGGTGACAGCGTGGAACCTGATGTGGGCCTCAGACCCACAAACCACGAGATCCTGACCTAAGCCTAAACCAAGAATCTTATGCTTCACCAACTGAGCCACCCAGGTGCCCCAGGGGTTCTCTGTTTTTGATGGCAGCAGGGCACCCCTGGAGCCTCTCAAGTAGGCAGGTGGCTGGGAGTGGGATTGTGCTGAACTTCTTGCTGCAGAAGTGACTCAGGTACACAGGCCGCTCACGAGTGGAGTCGGTGGCATAGGTGTAGTTTTCATTTTGCAGTATCGTGCCCTCATTTGTAAAAAGTTTCTAGGCATAGACACAGTTTACTAATCCTCCAGTAAGTGAATAACTACAACTACAAGCTGAATAATAAAGCTAGTGCCATAGTGCTTCTTAGCTATCCACGTGGTCAACTCCGTTTTTAGCGAGTAAGTTTTATAGCTTATGCTAAAATTAAGGAAGTTTGAGCTCTACTGGAAAGGAGGAGATACTTTTATCCCCATTTTACAGAATAAGAAATGAGACCCAGAGACCTGCTCAAGGTCACAAATCTAGTAAGTGATGACACCAAAATTTAGACCTCAGACTTCTGGTCTCAAAGCCAGGAGTTCTTGGCTTAACACAGACTGTGTTCCCGTATTAGTAGACTGAGAAAACACAAACACTGGCTTGCTAAAAATACATTCACTAACCCTGAAACACAGATTTTTCAAGAAAATCAAAAGAGCAAGCTAACAGAAGCAGGGAATATTAAATTACCTTTATCTTTAAGCCTTTTTTTTTTGTTTAATTTCCATTTGGGTAGCAGCCGGCCTAGGCTCATATTATTAATAGCTACTTTGAAATCCAGACCAGAAGCTTTTAAGGAGGGATACGTGAATTTCTGTACGTACTTCTATATCCCTGATGTTTGTTGCAGTGAGAGCAGGCTCCTGAACATTTTGGGACAGTGAGGTCTGCTCGAATGTTTGATAGGCTGGCAGCATTCGGGAGGCCTTCTGGGAGGCACTCATTCTCAGATCACTCCCATTTTGCCCAGGGAAAGGGGACATTCACATGGGAAGCCACAGGTGACTGCACAAGCACCAGAGTGATCGCCACAGCGGGAATAAATGGATCTGCACAGGCCGAGCTTGGGTCACCACTGGGAATTGACCAGTTAGCTCAGTAGAGACAAAACCCACTTAGGCATGACCTTAATAAAGTAATGGAGGTAGAAAGGTGTTTTGTTTTTTTTTTTAATGTTTATGTATTTATCTTAAGAAAGAGAAAGAGAGGCAGAGAATCCCAGGCAGGCTCCACCCTGTCAGCGTGGAGCCCGACGTGGGGCTCGAACTCCCCAACTTCGAGATCATGACCTGAGCTAAAGTCAAGAATTGGATGTTTAACTGACTGAGCCACCCAGGTGCCCCTGGAAAGGCATGGTTTTAAAAGTCTTCAAACTTTTTTGTTTGTAAACCTGCAGAAAGAATGTTGAAAAACTATTGTGCGGTTCTGAGATGATATCTATAATTTTTTAATCACAAGCTTAATAGTTGTACCAGAAATAATTTCCAGGGGATTGGCGAAATCTTGGAGCTGCAAATTTAGTTGATTCAGTGCGTAGAAAACCATCAAACTACAGCCCAGATTAATTGACTTTTGGGTCAGAAAAGATATGACTTCATTTTCAGTTTAAAGACACATGTTAATGTATATCCCTGACAACCATTACACTTCTGGATCCTAATTAGGTGATGAATAGACAGATGGGTGGATGGACAGACAGATAAAGCCCAGAGCCTTGCTGTGAGTGCCTGGCCAGAAGGAAATATGGAACCACCCACTTCAGAATATCTTGGTTTGTTCGTATGGGACTAAAGAGTACATAGTTCACAATACAATTAACACCCATGTATCCTTTACCAAGACTGACCTCTTAGCATTTTGCTTTTTTTTTTTTTTTTTGAGAAACATTTTTTTTTCCTTGAGAATTAGTTGCAAACATAACATCAAATATTCAGCACGTACCTTCTAAGCACGAGGACTTGACCTTATATAACCACAGTTCAGTTATCAGTCTCAGGAAGTTTAATAATACTGCTATCCAATAGATAACCCATATTCAGATTTCCCCAGTTGTGACAATTATGTCCTTTATGGTTTGTTCTCCTTAATCAAGGATCACAAATTGCGTTTGATTATCATATTTCTTTATTCTCCATTAGAATAGCTCTGAAGCTTTTTTTTTTTTTTTTACCATGACATTGACAGTTTTGAAAAGATCTGATGTCTTGCCTGCTATTTTGCAGACTGCCCTTCAGTGTGGATTTCTGTGATTGTTTCCACGTTATGAGATCCGGGTAAACGTCCTGGGACTAAGTTTGTGATGGTGTGTCCTCATGTCGGGAGCCACCCGATCCCAGTGTGCCCCAAAGAGCCACGCGTGCCTGAATTGTCCTCACATGGCACCTGCAGCTTTCATCCCCTGGACGGGGCTTCCCAGTGAAATGAGTGAGATGGGCAGGAAGTGCACCTCTCTCACTGAGGTGGAAGGCTGATCGTAGGAGGGGACGTGGGAAAAGAGAACCCGCCACAGGAGCGTTCGCAGGCTGATTTCAGGATGCAGCACCCCGGAAACTGATTCCTTTAACCTGTAGAAAGTTTTCGTGTGCCCTCAGCAGGACACCTGCCTGCTCAGTGTGAAAACGCGGACCCATACCCATAGTGGACACAAAAATACCATTCGTGGGCTGTGAACTCAGTGGGTGTTTGTGTGGTTAGTTTTCGGGCATTTCTGGGGAGCACAGAAGCAGCAGCACAAACAGCACCTGCTCCTTCCGCACCCAGACCTCAGACCGCTCTGCTGGGGCTCCAGGCCCTCTGCTCTGGGGAACACACTAGACCAGACTAACAAGGGACAGTGTCTGCACCTCCTTCGGGCTAATCTGGCTTTGTGCAGACAGGCAGAGTTGATCTTCACACTGCTGCCCCCGTGTAGGTGTCACTGAAGAATTGTCACGGGCAACCATATGGACTTCAGACCCCATTGGTTAAATGCTTTCAGGCACTGAGCAGAAAACTCTGTTCCATTGTGGTAAAGATGGGACTATCCCCATTTTAAGGGGAAATTGGGACTCCGCAGGGTTAAGCAACTCAGCCAGACTCTGGACCAAGGGCAGCCCGAGTCCGGAACTCACTCTTGTGACCACACACCCCCCAGGTCCCCTCCTGCCAGCCCAAGACACTCCTATCTGACCCCTCTGGCTATGTCAGGAAGAGAAAAGTCAGGTGTTGGGATTTTGTAAATGCCAATCATTGTTGAATGATAGGTATAGCTGATTTCATGAGGAGTCTTTGAGATGCCAGTAGATTCATTCACTGGGGGGTAGAAAGTCTCTCCTCATATCTGACTACAGGAATCTGTGGAACTGGCCCAGATGATTGAGAACACTTTTCTTTCACCCCCTTTATTTTCCTTTCATCTTCTCTTTATCCCTCCTCTTCGTGCCCAAGTCCCTCAGACCCTCAGCATATTCCTCTTACCCACGGCCCCTGGGGAGGGCTGAGGGAAGTAGGATGCAGAACCCTGGAACATTCTGCTGCATCTGGCTTCAGGCAGGGCTTTGTGGGAAGGAAGAAGCCAAGGGTCCTTTGCTTCCAGGTTCCTTTCGAGTTTCCCCTCAAAAACCACCCTGCCTCTGATAACACCATAAGGGATTATGTTTTCAATTGACTTTTTGCGCACTTGATTTTATTGGGTCACTTTCTCACCCTTCCCATAAATTTTTTATAAAGGCAATAGCCGAGCTCATGGTGTGTGCTTGTTAGCATGGGGCGTTTACTGCTGACTATGGAGTGCTTTTAGCTCACACCAGGCGTTCATGGATTAGTTAACAAATGGACACCCTATGGGGTGTGTTTGTGACTTAAAAGCAGGAGAATGGACATTTTCACCCCAGGGGAGCCATGCTGTATTACTGTAAAATTATTAACATAACTGTAATAAAAGCATGGACCACATAGGTGGAAATCAGAACAGGGCAATCAGAATCTGGATAGCAAAATGATATACTGTCCGTCTCCTCCTGAGTGAGGTTTTTTGGCTATTTGTATTCACGGAATAATTTCCATTACACTCATGACAAGTTTTCTTAGTTAAGCTGTAAGGTAAAAATTCAAGATAGTATAACTAATACTCGTGTGCAATGCTGGTCAGAGTAGGTGGAGATAGTGAATAAAATGACATTTTGAAAAGCAAAGTGGCTTTTAAAAGTGTACCCGAGGCTCCTTTTCCTAGTCTCTGAAATGGTTTGCATTCTAGTTGGTCTTTTTCTTCTGCCTTGAGAGGATCCAGAAATGCTTTTTTGAACAACAAAACACTGGTGTTTTTATAACGCAAATACTTTTCAAATAAACCCATGTCATGCCTTCTTGTCAACAAACCACGGGTCACGGAGAGAATGCACTGGTAGCTCAGGCAGTGGTCACAATGACTTAGTAAATTGCCACAACTGCTGATTATTCTTTGGGAAAGAGCTGCCATAGACTCCTCTTGAAGGTAACCCAAGAGTACCCAATAGCTAGGACAGCCCGTCTCACACTGGGTGAATACTCTTCCCGGTATAGGAAAGCAAGGACGGTCATCAGCATTCTGGGGCTTAGTGACCTGTAGACTTTTTATTTTTAATTAATTCAAATAAGTGAATAAAATCAACGCTTATAAATAGCAGATGACAAAACGCTGTAGAACTCTCCAGAGAACTGGAACATTCTCGTGGACTAACACCACACATTTCAGAGGTCACTGAGGGGCAAATAAGAACAACAGCCAACAGCTTCCAAGACAAGCTGGATCTATGATGCATTTGGTAGCAGTTACCGTGGGCGATTCTAGCCTTGGAATCATCAGCCGGGTATGACCCAAACGTGCTTGAAGCAGCGAAAGCAGAAATGGATAAAAATGAGATTTTAAGAAAATGGCAAGTGTAGCGTTTGACTATCAGCTGATGGGGACAGAAGGATGACAGCATACTGGTGTACTGTGTCCCCTCAGAAGTCATCGGCTCCATCCCTACCTTTACAGATACATACTGAGGTGTAAGGATGCCTCCCACGAGAGGAGACAGTTCACCTCTTTAGGCAAGAGGTAAACCGAAAAGGTTGAGAACGCTAGAACCTAAAATACCTCCCATGGAAGGAGAAGGCCCCACAGCTCAGGAGTCAGAGCGCTGGTCTTATAAAATACCTCCCTCGGGGTTTTGTGGGGCCCTGAGCAGAATGGTCCTGAGGCACCAGCCAGAGGCAGGCCTCTCCCTAACAGGGTTGACCCAAAATGAATTCCCCACCAAGACCTAGACTGCCTGCATGTTAGGGTTTTAGCACTTGGGGAGAGAGTGGACAGAGAAGGTCTCATTAACCTCAGAAGGGCTAAACAACTAGTCCAAGGTCACGAGTCCAAGGTCAGGGACTGACCCCAGACTGTAATTCCAGGCTCTACAGCGAGAGCCTCATCATTTGGTGCCAGAGTGAGTTTGAGAAGTTTCCGGAGATGGGGCCTCTCTGTCTGAAGCTGCCATGCCACCACCCTTGGCTGCTGGTTTTCCGGTTTTAACTGGGAAATTGCCAGATCTGCCTTAGAGTGATATGCAAGAACCAGGGCATGGGAGATGCCCCTGAAAGGCATGGCTTTTCCGTTTTCAGAGACAGTTTACTGTATCCTGTGGCTCAGGGCAGCCTAACTTTAGAATCTCCTTCATGTAACTCAGTTCGTACTGGATTTTCCAACAAAAGTCGATATCTCACTTCTTGTTCTGAATTTGGTAAATGTGTACAGGTGAAATCAGCATAATTTTGCACTTGCTCCAGAGTAAATTGCCACATGCCTCAAGACTTGAAAAGCTGCATGGTAGTAGAATTTTTACTTAAAAACAAATAGGTGGCCTGGGACCCTAGAACAGGTTGAGCTTTAAAAACTAGACCAACTGAGTTCACATTTACGAGGAATGTGGGTTTTTTTGTTTTTTGTTTTTTTTTTTAACCTTCTCTAATCTTCAGTTTCCTGATCTGTAAGATTAGATAATATGCAATCTCTACCTTAGCCTTGCAGGGATGTTGTTGGCCTTAAAGTTAACATTGTGTGAAAGTAAGCATCCTTCCTACCTTTATATTGGTAATATTTTTAAGTGCAGCAAGGAAGTTATTTTAAATATAGAATGATGAAATTTTGTACTGTGAGGAATTTTAAAGCTAAGACTCCACCATGTGGTTCTTATAACATTTCAGTGTTAGTGACGAAAATCATGTTTGTATCTTATTGAAAAGTAAAAACAGGGATGCCTGGGCGACTTAGTTGGTTAAGCGTCCGACTTTGGCTCAGGTCATAATCTCACAGTTCATGAGTTCGAGCCCCACATCGTGCTCTGTGCTGACAGTGCAGAGCCTGCTTGGATCCTCTGTCTTCCCTCTCTGTCTCTCTGCCCCTTCTCTGCTTGCACTCAATCTCTCTTCCTCTCTCCCTCAAAAATGAATAAATATTTTTTAAAAAATTTTTTAAAGAAAAGTAAAAAAATGCATTCTAAGGAATGACATTAGTTGGGAATTTTCTTGAGAAGTTAATCAACCAGGCTGATTCTTTTCATGTAAACACACATGTGCGCATGTGCATACACACAGATATGTATGTATACATGTGTGCGGATAGATGGAACTTCTGTTTTTCATATACATATGAAACTGCGGGGCAGTTTGTACTTTACCAGGTGCACAGGTGGGTAAAGAATATCAGATTAAATATTCCCACCCGCAGGGGTTTTTCCCCTTGTGTCCCATCTGTGGACAGCCTTTCAGGAGAGGCTCTGCATGGGAGGACAGACTGCCCAGCACTCAGCAGCCCCAGGCTTGGCCTTCCGTGGCCTCATACCGGAACAGGGCACCACCTGGAGCAAAGCCATTCGGGCACTGGTTCCAGATGCGCCCCCCACCTGTGTGGCGCCCCCGCCTTGGCTGAAGCGGCAGCTCACCTCAGTGTATTAACCCTTGCCCTTCTAGTCCATAGAAGCTGGGTGCTTTACAGTTATGTACAGAAGCTGGTCCTCCCCAGAGCAAGAAATAGTTGGGCCTTCTTGCTGGGCCCCTGCATCCCTGAGGCTTACTTGGCCCTGAAGACAGCGCCTCTAAGAGGAGGTACTGTGGGTTCTAAGAGCCAGCCCCCTTTATTCTGGGAGCCTCAGAGACCTTCCCTCCATTCTCAGAGCCCATTGCTACTCCGGGTGAGGCGTTATCTCCTCACTTCTTCATAGATAACTTTGTGCTGCCTTCCTTTGGGGCCCATGGGTTCAAGACAGGCTGAATGAAGGCTGGCTTAGGCCCCTGGGCTGAGGACACAACTCGATAGGAATATAAAATGACCTCTTTGATTAAAATATAGTTAATAACCTGTAGTGTTTTTAAGAGAAATCTAACGTTTAGGAGACTGCTTTGTCTATTCAATGCCTACTCAACTCAGATAATGTTTTGAATTATGTACTTTTTAGGTAGCCTATTACAAGGACTACTCTGAGGCCTTACCGTTGTTTCTATAAAAACTCAACTGCCTTTACAAAACAGGCAACATCCCAGTCCTTTGTTCCTGAGGTGACTTTACTATATTTTCCCCATAATCGAGGGAGGCAAAGTCTCACCCTGAATGGTTTATTCCCAGAATTATGCCCCAGTACAGGGTCTCATTTGTTTAAATAACACTGTTTATACAAAGGACACATCAAAGTTAAAGTATTTTAAAGAGAATAATGCCAGAATATGTGGTTGCATACTGAAGGATCACTTAAATGCATTTGAACATCTTGATTTTTTAAAAACGTTAGCTTTTAGATGGACCTGTTTTTCCCAGATACATCCTCCAACTGTGTCTGGGAAATGAGCAAGTGTTTGACCTAGTTTTTTTTTTTTTTAAATGATGCTCCTCTTTTGTGGTTTGCAAATACTTTACTATCAAAGTTAATACTAATGAAGGCTATTTGTGTAGCAGACGTTCTGCCAAGCCCTTTATAGGAGGAAGGAGAAACTGATATGCTATTAAGTTTTAATCTAGGGAACTAATCCAAATCCCAGCCCCTCTGTTTCTCCTCAGTGACATGAATTCTTGGAAGATACAGGCAGCTGTGGGTCTGCCGGGGCTGCGTTCGAGGCTCTGCAGAATTTCTAAGGACAGGCGCGGTGAGGCGTATGGCTCCTTATGCCCCCAAAATGCCTAGTGTTGATAAATTAAGGCACCTCTCTATAAGTGAACTCAGCATCAACATGCCTGGAGTTAGTAATTTAGTTGGAAGAGACAGGCCTAGTTGTTCTCTGGCTTTTTCTGGTTTCTAAAATTCATATCCATGTAAGACTTGCAAGATGAATATTTATTTTTTGCTCTATTTTTCAAGAAGGAAAAGAAAGGAAAAAGAGAAGGGGAAAATAAGAACCCTTCGACTCGATAAGAATCGCCTCCGCCCTGAACCTGGGGCTTCAATAAATATTTCCACATTAACAATAAGGTATGAGGGAGATTTTCCCATCAAATGAGAAATTCTTATTAGCTATACCGTTTGGTGTAACATTGAACATTTATTGACCGCTTTCCAGGTTCCTGGAAGCCTTTTAATACAGGATCAATGATCTGTTCACCACCTCGTCCAAAAGCATGGGTGATTGGTACATTCACACTGCTACACTCATCACCCTGAAAAAGCCAGGTCGAATATCAAATCAAGGGACTAAATGTTCTCATCACAAAGTATAAGTATGTCGCAAACATTATTTAGGACTGCTTATACTAAAAATTTATCTGCTATTAACCTGAAATTCAAATTTAACTAAGGTGTTCTGCATTTTATCTGGCGGACAAAACCAGTGGACAAAGCCATGCAGTCAAGATGTCATAAAAAGGAAGGAAAAGGTTTTGGGGGAACTTTGAAAGTATCAGGCAATAAATAAGAACATTATATATACTGATTCAAATTGTTATTATATATAACTCCAGTGGTATAAAATTATGTAATTTATTGTTACATAAATTAATAAGTCTCTAAACCAGTATAAGTTGAACTTTTGCAACTCAAATGTTTTCCCATGAGTTTAGGTTAAAATTTTAGTAATGTTTCGTCCTCATTTCTGATTAACCTTCAGTTGATTCCTAAGCGATTTTAACTTTCTGTGTCCCCAGGTTCTTAAGTTACTGATCCATTCAGGAATTCTTGAATGGAGCGCAGGATTGGGAAGGGGGACCCTCATGTGGGTCCTTTTGTAAAACAAAGAGTCTTTGGGGGGAACATGAAGACTTTTTTTGTACTTTGATTAATCACCCCTAATATATCAATTTTAGAAGTTCGGATTCCTGTACAAGCATGGTTTTTTGAAACTGAGCACAACTAAACCTAATTTCCTCTTCAAAACTTCTTCTTGAAAAAAAATCGCAAACAGTGTCAGCAGCTCCTTTTTCAAAATAAGAAACTCTGGTTTCTTTAAACCAGAGTGATTTCAAGGTTTTTGTGTTTTAAGGAGAAGAGAAAACTTCCTAAGGAAGTCAGCTAGAAAGTGGTTCAGAGGAAATGACAAACTCAGAGTACCCTTCCACGCCAGACCCTGGGAAGGTATCCGTCCCACGGAGCACGAGCCGTTTCCCAGGCTCAGAATGAGGTGGATATTGAGAGACAGCACTTGAGTGCTTCAGGAAGCTGGAAAGGAAAGTCAGCTCGCAGCTGGATGTTTACCTCTCAGGTGGAAAATGATGGTGCCACTCAGGGCATCATCGCGGCTTCCTGTTTACTTTGGAGCCTGTTATTTCATAATGGTGTTGTTCTCAACTGAAGCCCAAGTGTCCCCTTGAAAAATTAAGGACTCCTTCTTCTGTGCTTTTTTCAAGTGCCCTAATTCATTCAAAAAGTACGGAGGGCCTCCAGGGGGCAGACCTATTTTAAGCACTTGGGATTCATTGGTGAGCAAGCCAAGCAAAGGTCCCTGCCTCCTGGAGTTGACTTTCTATCAGAGGAGACAGACAATGAATAAAAAAACATAAGAAATAAGTCCTACAATGTGTTGGAAGATTGTATGGTTGGGGGCGGGGAAGCGAGGGAGGAGGGTCTGAATTCGGGTTTGGGGACAGATTGCATTTTAAACAGGGAAGTCAGGGTAGGACTTGGTAGTGATGACATTTGGGCAGAGATGTGAAGGGGATGCGGGAATTAGCCTGTGTGTCTGATCTGTGGTTCTCAACTCACGATGATTTTGCCCCCAGGGACATTAAGCAATGTCTAGAGGAGGGTGGGGGGATACTACTGGCACCTCCTGGGCAGAGGCCAGGAATACGGCTCAATATCCTACAACATGGGAGGACAGCCTCCCATAGCAAAGAATGATCCTGCCCAAAATGTCAGTGGGGCTAAAGTTGAGAAACCCTGTATGTGAGGAACGGTAAGGAGGCCAGGGAGGCTAGAGGAGTGGCAGAAAGGAAAAGAGAAGTAGAAGATGAGGTCAGACGTAACAAAGGCTGGAGGAGAAGGGGTGGCCAGGTCAGGTAGGGCCTTAGGCCAGTGTGGACTTTGGTTTTTACTCCAAGAGAAATGGGGAGCCTTTGGAGGGTTTGGAACAAAGAGGGACATGACCTGCATTAACGGTTTTAGGACTATTGCTCTGGCTGCTGAATGGAAAATAGACTGAAGGCTAAGGCTGGCATGAAGGAGTTCAGGGGCTGTGGTGAGAATCCAGGCAGAGATGTTGGGGCTCAGACCAGGAAGCAGCTTCGTGATTTCCATGCAGCAAAGACATCCACAGCCAAATTTTAGATATCAGACAATGAGGTGTTCTGGGGATTCCACACAATCTCCACTCTTTTCATTACAATGCATCCTATAATATAATATATATATTCTATATAACCTAGATTGAGCAGTGTCGATCAATATAGGTCTCTCAGTTGACCAAATGATCAGTAGACATGGTTGAGTTGCCTTAGCTGGATTTTGTTCACACAATAGGATACTGATATTTGTTTTAACAATCAGTGCATGAAAAAACAGTGTGCCATGGGTTAGGCACAGCGTAACCCTTCTCTACTTTACCATGGTCTTGGCAAAACATGTTCACTCTTGTGAACAACTATTTTGAGGTGTATTTTTCGAAGCCGCGTACAACCCTAAACATGCTCAATTACCTACAATTGGGATGGAGGGAGCATAAAAGGTCTAGGACCTAATAACCAGGGGTTTGAATAGCTTTCTTCTTTTAGAAATGTATTTAATTGAGGCGCCTGGGTGGCTCAGTTGGTTGAGCGTCCGACTTCGGCTCAGGTCATGATCTCATGGTTTGTGAGTTTGAGCCCCACGTCGGGCTCTGTGCTGTCAGCTCGGAGCCTGGAGCCCGCTTAGGATTCTGTGTCTCCTTCTCTCTCTCTGCCCCTCCCCTGCTTGTACTCTGTCTCTCTCTGTCTCTCAAAAATAAATAAATGTAAAAAAAAATTTTTTTAATAAAAAAAAGAAATGTATTTAATTGTTCAAATAGCTCCTCTTCTCTTGCTCAGCCAAAGCAAATGCTGCAACAGAGCAGAAAACAGTAAGGGATTGGGAATTCACGCTCTTACCCAGAGGTCTCAGGCATCTGAGAAGCATCGCCTCCCCATTCCTCTGTGTGATCTCCGTAAAGACTACATCTCTTGTCCTGTGTCCTCCGCGGGAATCCCGGGGCTGCAGAGGCTGGGCCCCACCCCGGGGTCAAGCCGCCTCTCCCACAAACAGCATCCCATTGATTGCTGATACATTTAAATGTCTTCTTACAGTATGACTATATATTTTTAATTTTTTAATGTTTATTTTTGAGAGAGAGACAGAGTGTGACCAGGGGAGGGGCAGAGAGAGAGAGGGAGACACAGAATCCGAAGCAGGCTCCAGGCTCTGAGCTGTCAGCACAGAGTCCAGCGCGGGGCTTGAACTCACCAACCGTGAGATCATGACCTGAGGCGAAGTCGGACGCTTAACCGACTGAGCCACCCAGGCTCCCCTGCTGTATTTTTTTTTTTAAGTCATGCTGGTCCAAGGAAGCGGTAGCCTCTGGGTCAGTGAAAAGTAGGTTGTTTGCCAGGAAGTTTTTAAGGAAGTTTTAACATACAGCTGGATCCGTGAGCTTTTCACTGGTTCTATCAAGATGGGTCTGGTCCCACTCAGCCGCCCAGAGGTGTCGAGTCGGGGAGGGGCTCTGGGGAAGAATGCTCCGTATTGCAGATGCGAGTGGCAGTGGTGGAGGACAGGGCTTCTCCAAGTACGGTCTGCGGGTCACCTACATCAGAATTCACTAAAAGTGGAGATTCTTTGGCCCCCTCCCCGCACCTTCCACCAAGGGCAGGGCCGGGAATCTGCATTTCAGGGAGCATCCCGCACTTTCTCATCCACACGCACATCTGAGAGCCACTCCTCTAGCTTCCATTAGCAGCCGTGAAAAATGGCCTTCGAGGATCAGCCTGCTCACAGCAACCTCAATACAGACTCGTTCAGCACGGCAGCTGTCATGCAAATGAAAGGTGCGCTTCTAAGGATTTGCTTTCTGCAAGGAAATGTGTCACCCACCACGCTAGTCTCCCCTTTTAACTGGATACGCTTCCTTCTGTGGAGACGTGGGTGCGTTCTAGCGTCTGTTGTCGGGGGAAGACAGTGGTTACGGAGCCTGACTGGCTGGTGGCTCCGCTGTGGGTCCCATCCTGGCTGACTGTCGGAGGCACTTTGATGTAGCAGACTGCTTGAAAGGATCGCTGTCATCTCACGTGACCTTTTCTGTTTCCTTGTTGAACAGCAAATATGCCAGAGGATTATCCTGATCAGTTTGACGACGTCATGGATTTTATTCAAGCTACCATCAGAAGACTGAAAAGGTCACCCGAGAAACAAATGGCCTTGCCGCCTAGAAGAGAGCGGAATCGGCAGGCGGCGGCCGCCAACCCGGAGAATTCCAGAGGGAAAGGTCGGCGAGGCCAGAGGGGCAGAAATCGGGGTTGTGTCTTAACTGCGATACATTTAAACGTCACCGACCTGGGTTTGGGCTACGAAACCAAGGAGGAACTGATTTTTAGGTACTGCAGCGGCTCCTGTGATGCAGCTGAGACAATGTACGACAAAATATTAAAAAACTTATCCAAAAACAGAAGGCTGGTGAGTGACAAAGTCGGGCAGGCATGCTGCAGACCCATCGCCTATGACGACGACCTGTCGTTTTTAGATGACAACCTGGTTTACCATATTCTAAGAAAGCATTCCGCTAAAAGGTGTGGATGTATCTGACTCGGGCTCCAGAGACCGCTGTGTATTGCATTCCTGCTACAGTGCAAAGAAAGGGACCAAGGTTCCCAGGAAATGTTTGCCCAGAACGGAAGATGAGGACCAAGGAGGCAGAGGAGGAGGAGGAGGAGGAGGAGAAAGGAGGAGGAGGAGGAGGAGGAGGAGGAAGGCAGCCATTGGGGGAGCCTGGTAGAGGGAGATCCAGCTACAGAGAACTGGAAGGGAGAGAAAACAGCCATCCAGATTCTCCTGGCCGGCAGCCGACGTCACCAGAAGCTCAGGGCTGGTGTCCCTGGTTGGGCCTTTCCTTTCATCTGATACAGCCCACCGTCACCGGTCATGGGCACAGTTGCGGATGCACTTGAAGCCAAACCAGTGTATCTCCTGTGGTTTATTTTCACATGTCTGGAGACACCCGGGGAAATGGTAATCCTGGTGTCATTCCTTGTCGTTACGTTTTACTGCTGAAAGCAAGAGAGGTTTCTTTTTCTGTCACTCAGCGGAGACATACCCCAGGAAAGGAGGAAGGAGAAACAACAACAGCAACGACACAAGAGATAGTTGCCTTTGAATTTGAAAGTTGAGGCCTGAGGTTTACTACAGCCAGCGTTTTTGTGAACGGTCGGTGATTGATTTTGAACATGGTGTGTGGGGCGGGAAGAAGTTGGCTAGGAACCAAAAAGGCTGTCCTCGTGACTAAAAACAAACCTGAAGGTATTTCCTTTATGTCCTTGGAAACAGGAAGCCAGTTGTGGTTTTCGGCAGCATTCTTGCAGGAGAGCAGAGTGGGGACGGCCCCCAGCTGCACCGGGGCAGGGACACCCACTGGGCCTGTCGGTTTACAGAGAGACAGATGTTACATACACCCCAGCTCCGTTTATGCGTGGTCACCAGTGACCAGAGAAGCTACTCGATGCAATGCATCTGTTTCAGATACAGAAATATAGAGAAGATATTTATTGAGATTTAAGTTATTGTTATTTATTACCGTTCACTAATGAGTTTCTCTTTTTTTCCCCCCTTATTTATTAAAGTTTCTTTTTGAAGGTGCCAAAGTATATGTGCTCGCAAAATGCAAAGAAAGGTGACAAAGGAAATTTTAAATTGGGAACAAGGGTCCATGCTTTTCAAAGTATTAAAAAGTTTTCGCTAGGCAAAAATCACTTACTTTACCTTTTTCAGAAAAGCCCTAGTTAATCTCCCCGATGTCAGCATCTTCCCTGTTTTTATTTTTGAAAAAAAGGCATGTGTCAGAAGGAGCGCTTCTGACAGGCCCCCTTTCCGGGAGCAGCGTGCACAGACCGTCAGCCCTGGCTTTATTTCCTCACTGCCCCGTCACTGAGTAGATATGCCACATGCTCCCCTTTCTGTTGTATGTAAGCTCTCACTCCCTTCCACATATATCTATCTGTGATATGCATAACCATATATATGAAAGGTTAAATTCCTTTTAGTAGGTAGTCCTGGATTCAGTGTTGACCTAAAAGTAAAACAAAAATCCTGTCGGGTAACCAGGGTCCCGCCCTGACTCGTGGGGACCCTTCCTCCATCCTTCCGTCCACCCACCGTCTTCTAGAGAAACGTGCTCACACCCAGTGCGTGCCGGCCTTCCAGAAATGGGATCGACCTGCTTGCCCCAAAAGCCCCCTGGCTGTGACCTTGTGGGGCAACAGTTGCTGTCCCTGTCAGAAGAAGGTGGCTCAGAAGGCAGGACGAGGAACACGTGTCTGGCCCAGCCACATACGCACACCGAGTCTCGTGCCCACAAAATGTACTACCTGTGTGCTGAAAGCCTTCGGAGAGGCGGGGGCTGGATGGGAACCAGCACCTTGCACGAGTCCCGGAGGTGGGTTTGTCTGGCAGCTGACCCACGCACAATGCACTGGGCCTTATATTCGAGTTTGTTGCACGTTTCGCAAAAGGGATTTTTATCAAGGAAATCATCTATCACTACCTGCGTGGCTATTAGCCCCAAAGTATGACAGAGTTAGCAATCAAATGACCTACTGACCTCCCTCAAATAATCACGTTAATTTAAAAAGTAACCAAGAGACGGCATTTACCAGATACCCCTTCTCCCAAGCCCCCGAAAACCCAGGTTCTCCCTCATTCTGTCCCTCTATGTCCTTTCTGCTCCCCTTGCACGACTTGGAAATAAAGGGAAAGGACCTCCTAGGGCCAGAGTGGAGACTTTGCTGAAGAGCAGCCTGCTCAAAAATCGTGACAGACCCGGCCATCTGGCCATTCATGAAGCATGATTTGATGCAGCCCCAGGATCATCTGTCTGATTCAGAGAATCCTGGCAGATCGGGTGGCTGGTGTCCCCAGATGTCAGGCTCAGTTATCCGCACCCCCGGCAACCCTGATTCCCACGGAGAGCCCCTGCCCACAGGCGCCCTAGGATATGGTGGATGTTGACAACTCGTTCCCAGCATCACCTACACACCACAAGCAAGTTTTAACTGAAGCAAATCACTCCAAATCCACAAAAGGGTAAAGTTTGTGATTTTTCTATATCGTTGCGATTACCATCTGATCCAGTAAGGAGTGCACTTCTTTGGAAGTTCCAACTTCTCTGATCTGTCCCAATCGTTTGTGTTATACAACCAAAGTTCTCTACAGACTTTATTTTTGTACAATATCATTTTGTAACTTTTTACAAATAAAAACTCATTTCTATCGCTCCCTGTCCTGTACTCGCTCGTGCCTGTGGACCACAGCTAAGTCCCGCAGTCTCACCAGCCAAGCCCTGGGCTAGAGGGCTGTCCCCTTCACCACCACACAGCCCACTGGTTGGTCAGTGGCCTTGCCCATCAGCTCTCCATAACCAGTCACCACCCAAGTGAGAAAAAACTTGCCAAGTTGTTCTTCGCTTATTCAACCGATATTTATGCTTTGCCTCCACTCTGCCAGGCACTATTCAAGACACCGGCCATCCCAAAGCGGCCAAAACCGAAAATCTTTGCCCTTGTGTAGTTGATATTTTATCGTAGTGGAGACTGACAGTATTCAAAACTGTAAAAGTAGGTGGTGATCCAGTCAATGATAAATGCTATAGAGAATACAAACAGGCTATTATAATAGAAAAAGAAATGGGACCTGCTTTAATTAGAGGTGACATTGAGGCAGGACTTAAGAAACAGGCAGTGCCTGCAAATAAGGAACGTCTTGGCAAAATCCTGAACGAGGCAAACAGGAGGGAGCCACCACGTTGCACAACTTTGGGTGACACCATCCGCCTCTGTTCTGTATGACAGTGTAGCAGGCAATGATGCCGCAGCAACTCCCTGGAGTTGGTGCAAATGGTGGCCCTTAGCTTTGTGTATTCTGGTGGCAAGAAAAACACACCAAAGAGGGGAAATGCCACTGCCCTGGGTTGGGGATGAGAGCATGCTTCCTCCTCAGATGACACACACCCCATGTTATGTCATAGGTGGCCTTGTGACTGTTGAAAGGTAGCCTTGTGTGGTGTTTTAAACCCCAAACAAAACTGACACTCTTAACACTCATGCTAAGTGTCTGCCAGCTTAAGTTTTCCAACAGACAGCATTCCGAGCAGTGCCAGGCTTTGCCCAAAATGCCCTTTCCTTCCTGACACTCACCGATCCCCTGCGCTGAGATTCCACGGTGTCTCCGGGCCCCACTGTGGGCTCCAGTGTTTAGAGTCCTTTTGCCAGGGCAGTGCTGAGGCCAGCCTCGCTTTCTGTGAGCCACATTCTGGTACGAAGTTAGTGACTTGCAAAGGGAATGCAAAGATTGTAAATTCTTGCTTGCTTCTGCTCCCTTTTCAGAGTCATTTCTCCAAAGTGCGCTCCCAGGATGGCTAATTGGATGAGATGCTCTTCAAAAAAAAAAGGAGGATGGGGCGGTTCTCTGATCAAATAAGTTTGGAAAACACTGAGATACTAACATCAAACAGTTTGTAAAGTTAAAAAGAGAAGTGTAAAACTTATCAGAGCCTTGATTACACCAACAAACACTGTGACAGTCCAGGAGGGGCATGGTGTGTGGAACTTTCCAGGTGGGTGCGGCCATGGAACTGACTGCTCCCTTGTTTGCTTTCTCATCGCACCTGCTGACCATCCCTTGAAACTACCTTGGGCTGTGTTGCCTACTCCTATCAGCATCAGGGCGAGCAGAGAGGGGGCTAGAAATCAGTAGAGAGACAAACTGCTGGGAAGCTCCCACAGGAAGGACACCTACACACACACACACACACACACACACACACACACACACACACACATACATTTGGGTACTGTGGCTTCTTGCTCAACATGATTAACCAGTGGTCAGCCTTGGAAATTTCCTTTCCAAAGGGAGAATGTGAAATGAGTTTCTCTCACGTCAGAGAGAATGTGTTGAAAGCTGGGAAATTCCTAGCCATAAAAAAGAGAACTTTCACCGTGCTTACTGAAAATCCTCACCGGGCTCGAGTTGTTTTGAACCACAAGTGCTTTGGCTGCTCTGTGGTCTGGAGGGATTGCTTCCCCCTTGCAGTGGTCTTCAGAGGACATACTGCTTTTGTGGGGCTCCAGGTCCTGAATTCTTGGCGGCCAGGAACCGTGTGGGCGCACTGGATTAGGAGTCCCGTCACCAGGCTCCAAGAGTCTCGTGTTGCTTGTGCTCGTGAGATCAGCCCACACTGATTTTCTCCTGTGTGGCCAGAGCTGAGTGAAGCAAAGGTTTAAGAGAACTTTTTGAAGAGTCAATCCACTCTCAAGGTAAAGGTGGAAAATCAGAATTTCCTGAACCTATTTAGGTCTCAAAAACAGAAATCACCACCCCCCCAGCTTCACATGGGAAGTCCTACTTGGGTGGAGGCTGATTTGCTATCTGACCCCAGAATCACAGGGAGGAGGGAGCCCAAGACATCACACTGTCCACCTCAGAGCACAATGGCGGGGGGGAGGGGTGTCAGCCACAGGCTCTGGGGCTTTTTTCCATCAGGTAATGAAATGTCTGAACCCGGAGTGTCTTCTTGGGACACATCTTTCTTAACAGAACTGTTACTGCGATCCCATGCAACAGTTAACTCAACTTTAGTCTCATCACATCCTGAATGAAATTAACACCAAATACCGCCAAGTCATCCCTGAAAACAAACAGGCAGTTGGGGAAATAAAGGGAAAGTGCCCACTGACTCATGTATGACAACCCATGCACCTTCACGTCCTGGCCCCGTGGCAGGTGAGGGTAACAGTGATAAGAACGCAGATGGGTGGAGGATGTGTGGGGACAGGTGCACAGAGAGTGCTGGAATGTCCTGGCCAGCAGCAGGTGAGGAGAAAACCTGAAAGGAAAAGGAATCAGGGAGAGTTAGAGAATAGGGCAGCCAGGTCATTTGAATTTCTGATAAACATGTGCAATTTCTCAGTATAACTCTGTCTTTATGCAAGATTTGGGACTTGCGATATTTGGGACATACTTACATGAAAATGGTTACTCGTTGTTTATCTGCAATTGAGCTGGGCACCCTCTATTTTAGCTTGCTACCCCTGGCAAGAGAAAGCGACATTTGAGCTGAGCTTTGAGGATGAGCATTAATCTGTCAGGTGGACAAGGGCAAGGGCTGGGGGTGGGATGAGGGACAGACGTCCCAGGCTGAAGGAACAGTGTGACCCAAAAGGACAGAAGGGCACCGTACATTCAAGGAGCCGTGAGCAGGGCGGTGGGCTCAGGGCTGACTTAGCCGTTAGGCACAGCAGACGCCGTGGCTAGGGGCCACAAGACTTTTAGAGGGCCTTTTACTTAAATAACAATGTTAATTTTTTTAAATCAGAAGAAAAATTGAATAGAACAGTATTGAATATATAATAACAAATCCGGTCTGGATTATCATCCTCTTTATGAAACAATGTGGTCATATAATTTTTAATATTTTTGGTGGAGAAGGGGCCCACAAAGGCAAAAGCGCCTGGGATTCACAAAAGTACCACAGCCCTGGGTGCACTGCTAATAACGGACTTGCCGTGGCCTCTGCCTACAGTTTCTCACCCTCTCGTCCACCCTGGTCGTGAACATCATAACTAGCACCTGGTAAGAACTTTTTATGTATATTATCTCATTCAGTCTTCACAACCACAAGGACAAAAACCCTCTTCCCACCCTTTGAGTTACATTGGCTTCTCAAGATATTTGCATTTGCATCCCACTCAGGGAAACAAATCTAAGGGCAGGCCAGCAACATTCCAAGAACCATTGACCCCCTTGGAGAAGACAATGTTGAGTCAGGCGACCCTGAGCATACTGGCAGCAAGGAGACAACAATGGAGGGAAGAACTGGTCAGACAGAAGGCGAGAAAGCTAGAGAGAAGATATAAGTCTCCACGAAATGAGAGAGCCAGCAGAGTTGAGCCATGACAAATAAGGATGAGGTTTTTAAACACGTGGAATAGATTACTTTAAGTAGGGAAACTCTTTAAAGTGGTACATGTAAGGGATTTTAACCCACTTCTGGCTATGTGCCTGGGTTTCATTCATTCAATGAATTATTAAGCATCTATCTCCTATCAGGGGAGGATATAAAGATAAAAACATATTAAGATAAGGCCTTCAAGTGGCCCCCAGATCAGAGGGACAGAAATAGATTTTACAAATACATGATGAGGACAATAATAAGGACAACACAGTGCTATGGGAGCTTCAAGGACAGACCATAAATCCAGATGAGTTTGGCGGGTGGGGAAAGGTATCAGGGATAGTAGCTTCCTAGAGGTGGATGCCTCAATGTACTATTAAAGAATAAGTAAGAATTTTCCAGACTGGAATTGGGGGAAGAGAGGGCATTCCACACAGAAGAGACTTGAGAGCTGATAGCAAAACCAACAAGAATAGAAACAGCCTGGTGTACTTTTGGCTTGGAAGGTGGAGAAGGGTCAAGGCCAGAGCTTTGGAAAGCAGGACTAATGAGCCTTCCTGGGAAAGAGAGGGAAGGAAGCAGTGAGGCTAGGGGTGGTGAGGGGTGGGGGGACAGAGAGCTCTCCCTCTGTTGGGCTCCAGCTCTGCCTCCACTCTCGGGAAAGGATACTTTGACCTCCATGCCTGACTTCACCCTTTCAGACCCTCTGCCTCCCCAAACCCTGGTCTGAGCCCCATTCTCTCAAAGCCTTGTCTGTACTGCTTTCATTCTCCCATAAAAAGCCCTCCAGAGACAGCTACTTTCCACAGGGGACTCAATGGGACCAAAAAGACTTCCAGACCAACACTTCCCAAACTGGCCAGTTGAACTCTAAGAAAGTATTCATGCATATAAGGGTTTCTTGATTTTAAAAATATGAGGAAATGCTGCATATTTTGGTTCCACCTCAGAAAGAGATAGTACATATTATTAGCATATTAAACAAGGCCCTGAGAAGGCCTGCAGAGGAAAACCTGCATAATTTTGTTTAACCCAGCATTTCACAATCTTATTAGACCAAGGAGCATTTGGTGACACCTCTAATAGAAGTGTTCTGCTGGACACAACTTGGGAAATAGTCCTAGAAACAAAGGGATGATTCTTTAATGGAAGAATTGCAGATGTCAGATAGTAAGTTATTTCTGTGCAGGGGGATCTTCCCAGCCCACCATCAGTATAAGGCACTTTTGGCCTAAAGGACCTAACAAATGGCTACCACATTTTCCTACATGCATCAATTGGACTGACTCAGTAAGCAGCCCAACTCAACCACGTTCTCCTTTCTTCCTGAGCTTGAGCTGAGGTAACCAGCATCCTCCCCTGTCCTCACTCTCCACCCACCTTCTGTCCTAACCCCATCTGGCCAACCCTCCCATAGCTCACAATTGCTGGGCTCTAAGATACTCCAAGGGGTTCTAATTCATGCTACACACACCAAATAATTACAAATTCACCAAATAGTTACAAACCCCTTCCACTCCTGGTTACTTGTTAAGATTACATATTTGGGTTCCCTTGTGGTTGACTGAGGCCAGTGACTGACCAAAGAGCATGAGCAGAAGTGGCATGTGTTTCTTTTTCTGAGCCTGACATTTAAATGCTGTTATGAGAGGCACCTGGGTGGCTCAGTCGGTTAAGCATCTGACTTGGGATCAGGTCATGATCTCATAGTTCGTGAGTTTGAGCCCCGCATCGGGGTCTGTGCTGACAGTTCAGAGCCTGCAGCCTGCCTTGGATTCTGTGTCTCCTCCTCTCTCTACCTCTCCCCTACTCACATTCTGTCTCTCTCTTAAAAATAAATAAACATTAAAAATTTTTTAATTAAAAAAAACAATAAATCCTGTTATGAGACCCTCAAGAGTCTCTTTCTTTTCCTGTAGGATGGCAACCAGAAGCATTCAAGATGGTGGTTGTTCTGTCAATGTGGGGTAAGTATGATGGACAGAGCCACTCTGCCAACCCACAACAGACATACGTGGTAAACGAGGAATATCCCATTGTTTTTTGAGCCACTGAGATGTGGAAGTTGTTTGTTACCACAGCATATCTTAGCCTATCCTGACAGAGCAAGCTTTTATCATGATGAGGCATATTGTGGGCCATGAAGAGAAAGAGAGCAGTCAGCAGAGGCAGGAAGAGTAGCCAGTGTAAAAGCTCAAAGGGATAGGGGAGTGGTAGGAAATAAAGTTGAGGAGGTAATCAAGGGCCAGATCATGTAGAATCTTTGGGGCATTGTAGGGATTTAGGATTTTATCCTGAATCAGGCAGGAAGCCATCAGGAGGTTTTAAGAAGATGGATGACAGACGGGATCCGGTTTGTGATGTTAAAGGATTGTTCTAGATGCTTTGTGGAGTACAGACCATGGAGGAACAAAAGTAAGATGCAGGGAGACTGGAGAGGTCACTGCAATAATGTACATGGGTTATGGTGGTGACTTGGACCAGGGTCAGCAATGGTGGTGCTGGGAGGACTTGCTTAGGGTCTGGGAGTGAGGGGCCGAGAGAACAGGACTGAAGATGTAATCAGAATGACACCGAGCCTGAAGCCAATGCAGTGGCACCTCTAAGAAGACCAAGCTGTACATGCCTCATGAGGGGGACGGTTGGAGTGTCATTCTGGACCTTTTCTGCCAGGAAAGTCACCAAGTAAGAAGAGAGCTAGTGCAGGGGCAGGGCTCTGAGAGAGTCTGCCAGTCCCTGAGGTCTGGAATGCCATTAAAAGTGTGTATGCCAGGCCAGTTGGCTCATGGTCAGGATGAATCTGCCACTGCTCCCTCTGACAATGTTTAGCATAAAATAAAAAATATGGCTTTCAAATGATACCACAAGGAAGATTCTTGAGCAAATATGGCCAAAGCTGCCCTGCAGAATGTTCTCAGAGGCAGGGATTCCATCCACCTCTAGCCTTCTTTTTCCATCTGGTCCTTCCCAGCCTTGCACTGAGGTCCAGCTGGACAATTGCTTTGGCCTCCTCACCTTCCAAACCTTCCCTTTCAACTCCATTCACGGCTTCCAAATTCATCTTCTACACCTCACCCTCCTATTCAAAATTCCTCTCTACCTGCCTGCTGCCAGTCAAATCCCTCAAACTGCCAATCAGAGACCCCACAATTTCTTCCAAACAAATATTTTCTGTAGTTGTTGTCTTTATGTCCCCCAAATCTTCCTTTTTAACTTAACCTCTACCCTTCAGTCACTATGGATGACCTACAGAACCTCAACATACACACTGAGCTTCCTACACTTTCCACAGCTGGCCCCTTGCCCAGGTCTTTCTCTCTGCCGGGAATATGCCGCCTTCTCTTCAGTGCACCAGATTCTCCCCAGCTGGTGTTCATCACCCACTTCACTATGGTCCTGCAGCCAAGCTTCTCATGTGTGGATCACGCTGATGGCATGGGCCCCCTTTCTTGTGTGTATGTGTGCACTAATCTCATGTTCTCTGCTACGTTGAGGGCTCCTTGAATGCTTGGGCCACATCTGGATCATCTTTGAATCCTGAAGAGCCCTGAGCATATGCTCTCACATGGAACAGAAGCTCAACTCAAGCTGCCTTAAACAATGAAAGGGAAGTGATTGTCTCATCCACCTGTGGAAAGTCCTGAGGTGGATCTGGTGCAGAACAAGCTAGATCCAGGCTATCAATTAACACCATGTGGAAGATCCCCCCTCAACCACTTCACTGTTTTCCATTGTGTTGGCCTCATTCTCAGACTGTCCTTCCCCCACGTGGTGGCAAAGATGTCCAGTGGAAGTTACAGGCTTAGGTCCCACTCTCTTAGATACCCAGTAGAAAGAGTAGCAAGAGTGAGGTAGGGTTTTTTTGGGGGGAGGGGGAACTTGAGCAGGGGAAGGGGCAGAGGGAGAGGGAGAGAGAGAATCTTAAGCAGGCTCCACGCCCAGCACAGAACCCCACTTGGGGCTTGTTCTCACAACCATGAGACCATGACCTGAGTCAAAATCAAGAGTTGGATGCTTATTGGACTGAGCCACCCAGGTGCCCCATGTAGTGAGTTTCTTATTTGATAATTCCATCAAGGATCTTGGAGGAGATTCTGACTGGCCAACTAGAGCCAGAGCCAGATGCCAATGTGTCAACTGATCACTATAGCCAGAGGGATGGATAACTCTGTCCTGGCCTAGGACATGTGTTTATGTTTGGTGCCAGCTGGTAGGCTGACTTCACTAAACTGTATGGGCTAAGAACGTGGGAGGTCAGATGCTGTGAGGGAAATATAGGTGCTGTGACCTGAAGGAGGAATGAGGGATGCTGAGAAGGCAAAAACGACAGATGTCCATGACAGTCATTTTCTGTGATAGCACATTCCAGCAAACAATTTGGCACCTCTTTTTTCAGATTGATTTTGACAACCATCTGCTCAAAGAAATTAAGGTTTCCATCTTGGCTTATGTGCTTGGCCATAACAGCAAGTTCATATGACAATTCAAACAGAACAACAGGGAGTAGGGGGAATTAGTTAGGAAATAACTGGAAGAAATATGAGTATTGGTACTTCAATCTTTTTTACAAAAAAATGGAATATTGGATGGGTGTATGGATGGATGGATGCACAGAGGAAGGAAGGAAGGAAGGAAGGAAGGAAGGAAGGAAGGAAGGAAGGAAGGAAAGAAGGAAGGAACTGTTATATTTATTTGATTGTGCCATTTGTCAGATTAAAACCCTGTTATAATGGGCCCCATTAGAAAGTTCAAAGAAGGTTCAGTTAATAGAAAACCCTATCGCAATGGTTTAAATAGGGGCTTATTAATCTCACACAACTGAGTGTTTATGGATACGTACATGGTGTGTGCCACAGGAGTAATTTTTGCAGGCAGATCTACCAATGGATATTAAAATTAGTGGGCATATGGTTGAGAAAAGGATACTTATATTATCTCAAAGTATCTATTCCAAGATATTTATTAATTACAAAGGGACAAATAGTAAATTTACATTGGAGAAACTCAGCAGACACCACCTTAACCAAGTGATCAGGGCTAAGATTACCAGTAATAAGACATACTGATATCATGCTCCCTGATATAAATGAGAAGAATACATCACTTCTTTTATTTTTGCCAAAAATGCAAAGCCTCAATCTAGCCTTGAGAAAACATCAAAATCAAATTGAAGAACGTTCTACAAAATAACTGACCAGAAATGTTCAAAAGTGTCACGTACAAGAGAGACAAGTAAAGACAGAAGAATTGTTCCCAGCCTGGGGGAGACTAAGGACATATGACAACTAAATTCAGGTGGGATCTTGGGTTGGATCCTGGAACAGAAAAAAAAACATTCATAGAAAAACTGGGGAAATCTCTCTTAATAAGACCTGTAGTCTCATTAATAGTATTGTACCAAAGTTAATTCCACAGGTTTCATTATTGCACGCAGTTATGGAAGATGTTAGCATTAGGGGCAGCTGGGTGAAGGATACAAGGGAACTCTCCTCTTATTATTTTGACAACTTTTCTGTCAGTCTAAAATTATTTCAAACTTTAAAGTTAAAAAAGAAAACTGTGTGTTGGTTCTTACTAAACTTATAGACCAGTGGTCACCACAATGCAAAGATTTATAGGATTAGGGCTCAAGTCATACAGATAAGTGATCTTATAGTATGGAGGAAGGAGCACACACTATGGCCTTGATACTTGTGATGTCTCTAGGTTTAGGCAAATTGTGGCACTTGTGCTAGACCTTGAAAGCATGGGCCAAGGGGTGAGAGGACTTCCATAAGGGACCCCAACTGAGCAAAGATACAGAAGTGTGAATTAATGCACATGGCATGTTCTGAAGGCTGCCCAAACTTCTTCCCAGGCGAAGAAATGGACTTTGGGCTCTCACTTGGAATTAGCATTCTGGAATTTCAGGACATGGGATTGGCTGTGGGACACAGAAAAATTGGGGGGGAAAGACAGCATCTTTGGAGAAAGTGTTTTGGAAAAATACATACTGGATATATTTCTGTGTTCAAACACACATTAAAAATAAGAATGAAGTCTGAGACTAAAAGCCAGAGTACACATGTTAGGAGAGAGCTTTTAAGGGCACCACGCTGATTTAGACCAGGATATTGCAGGGCGAATATTCCTTTAGAGGACCAATGAATGATGTGGAGTCAGCTGAGGAGTTGTACTTATCTCAGTCTCATGTCAACCAGACTTCCAAACTTCCTCCAACGTCAGTGTGCACACAGAGCACCCAGGGATCTTGTTAAAATGCAGATTCTGATTCAGTAGTCTGGGGTGGAGCCTAAGATTCTGAATTTCTAACAAGCTCCCAGGTGATGCCAGTGCGGCCAGTCCTCAAACCTTGCTTTGGATAGCAACGATACCAACCACTGGAGATGTCTGAGCTGCAGAAAGACAGCGAAGACAATAGAGAGCTGAAATATGTCCAACACATCTGTGCAGGTTCTGAATACCTTCCTGGCTTTCATGTACAGATAAATAGTCATAAGCAGAGTTAACATGGAAAGCTGAAGAATTTGTCTGAAAAGCCCTATCAGGCAAGTAGCATCAGTTTGAAGAGCAGGTGGTATCTGCCCTCTGGGAACACAGAATCCAGAGGTGAAGCCACGATGCATCTATAACACTGACTATTTTAACCAGTCCATTGAGCCCAGCCCTGAACTACAGACAGATGGCACAGGGCCTCTCAGGGGCAGCAGAGAACCAGCCAGGTGAAGACTCCCTTACGACAACCTCACTGCCACCAATGCCTCTGGCCTGGTATGGCCTGGCTGTGCAGTACGTCCAGCAAGCTGAGCTCTTTCTCATCCCTTCTTCTGTCATCGCATATCAAGTCTCCTTACATACCCTTAACCCTTCTCAGCTCAAACATTCCATTACCCAAGAAAAGACCTTCCAGCCTTCCCACCAAAATGCACCACCATATGCAAAAACTCAGGAGTTGGGTGGTAAGGAAAATACCCTTTGACCTCTCCGAGGGACTTATACACTGCTCTTCTACAGGATAGAAGTGATTTCTACCTCCTCTACTTACCAGGCAAGTCAGGAACACCATGGGCTTCTTGCCTAAACAATCAGATTCTGTTCTACCAAATGAGCAGAGTAATGAGTGCTTCCTGCCCACATTGTGGTGACCAAAACACAACCTTTACCCTCAAGATGTTCCTGGTCAATGGGGAAAGAAGGTCAAGATAACACTGAATCCAGTGCCAAAGGCTGCAGGAACCCAAAGGAGGAATGCCCTATGGACGGTAGGGGCTGGAAAACTGAGAGATACACCCTGAATAAGGGAGTCTGGTGGCTTCCTCCTGAAGCCCCACCTTCTCCATAAAAGACACCTTAGTGTCTACGTCTCCATGTGGACTGTCAAGACCTTTGGCTCATGGGACTTCCCTGCTATTAGGTGCAGACTCTGTAGCAAATCCTGAAAACCAATTCAGTTCAGCCTCACATGGCACACTGTCTCTGCATTCCCCGTAATTGGAGTCTTCCTTACAACTGCCTTGTTTCTCCCCAGGTCTCTAAATCATGGCTCCCAGATCTTCCTAAGCCCCTTTGCTCTGAGTCTTAGTATTCACTCACTGCCCTGGCTTCAGGGCCCCTACCCAGAGCATGAATCCTGCACCCTGTCAGCCCCAGCACTGCCCTACCCCTTCCTCACCACGCTCCCCACTTTCTGAGCAGCTAGGACAAGAATGCCCCCACCCTGTCCCCACCCACCCACCATCATCCCCAGCATTTGTTTGATCCTCTTCTCATACTGGCTGGTTTGGGGGAACACTTTCCCCCTTCTGCACCCAAATCCTAGTATTTTAAGTCTGTGTCCACTGACATCAGCTGGGGATCAACTATTAGATGGTTGTTTTCTATAAACCCAAACTCAACCCTCGGGTATCTGATGGATAATGTTTTTGAGGTTCATCCACATTGTAGCAGATTTCAGAACTTCATCCCTTCTTATGGCTGACTGATATTCCTCTGTATGTATATGCCATAATCTGTCTATTCATCTGTTGATGGACATTTGGGTTGTTGCTGCTTTGGGCTGTTACAAATAATACCGCTGTGAACATGTGGGTACAGGTTTCTTTGTGGATGCTTTCATTTCCCTTGCATATACATGTAGGTATGGAATTGCTGGGTCATGGAGTAAAAGTTGAACTTTGTGAGAAACCACCACCGCAGCTGCACCATTTTACTCTCCCTTCCTACCATTGTCATTATCAATATTATAGCAGCTAATATTTATTGGGTGCACAATGGACCAGACACCATGTTCTAAGACAATAGTATGAAGTTGATACTGAAGGAAACCAGAATATGTCACTCCCAAATGGCCCTCTTTGATATAAAAATTATTTTGAGCTAAAGGCAATTAAGAAGAAACAAACTCAGACAAAACTCCTCTTTTTCTGCCTCAAGGCAATATATAAATTCTCCTTTTACTGGAGACAGGTTCTTATCAGCCCAGAGGTGGCCCCAGAGGAACCTGCAAAAAAATCTTACTCCATCAGTTCCCTTCCATATACTTACCTCCCACAGGCTGCCGCGATGCCTAACACTGCCGTCCTTTGTCCTGTCATTTCTCCAAAGATTTCCAGTTCTTTGCTGAAGATGCCAGATAAGCCAAATTTCTGAGCCACTGCTTTGAGTTACTTTTTGTTCCATTTTCTCCTGCGTGGTATGTGTTGCACATGTTAATAAACTGTTTGTTTATCTCTTGTTAATCTTTTTTTCCCCTTGTTAATCTTTTTGTTTAAGAATCACAGCTGAGGGGCTCCAAGGTAGCTCAGTCGGTTGAGCACCCAACTTTTGGTTTCAGTTCAGGTCATGATCCCAGGGTCGTGGGATGGCGCCCTGAGTCAGGCTCCGTGCTGAGCATGGAGTCTGCTTAAGATATTTCTCTCTCTCTCTCTCTCTCTCTCTCTCTCTCTCTCTCTCTCTCTCAAATATATAAATAAATAAGAATCACAGCTGAAACCTAAGATGGGTAGAGGTTAAGTTCAGCCTTCCCTACAGTATCATCATTGTCTTCATTTTATGGATGGGAAATTGTAACACAGTGACTTTCCCAAGATCACACAGGTAGGATGTGGTGCAGCCTGCCTTGGAATACTTAGAATGCACGAATCAAGTCCAGAGTAGAGGTAGCACTTGGGGCACAGAGGGAGGGGAGTTACGGGATGGGCCCATAAAGGAAGGGACCCTAAGCTACATCTTGGAAGATGAGTGGGCATCTGCCAGTAGATGTGGGGGAAGAACGTGAGGTCTCAGGGCAGCAGAGAGAACTGAGTGAGCAAAGGCACTGTGCTTTGTGTGCATGAATGTGAGGTGCTGTATCTCCAGCACCTACCTGGTGCCTGGCACAGAAGAGGTACATGGTAACATGTGCTGAGTGAAGATGTTAGAAGGGTGAAGTAAGAGAGAAAACTGGAGAGCTGGACAGTGTCCAGATCAAAGGGAGCTTTGCCCACCTTAGTGAAGAGTATGTACCTTATTGTGTGGGTAACGTGAAGACTTTTGAGGGCAGCATATAATTATACGTGTGCCACAGAAAGACCACGGCAGCAACAGTGTGGAGTATGGCTCAGAGTAGATCTGTGTAGAGGCAGGGAGCCCAGTTAGGAGGCGCCAGCAATAGCCCAGGAGAAGGATGCGGGTGAAGGTCTGAACCAAGGCAATAATGCACAGGATGGGAAGGAGAGAAGACTAGCACGATGAATGGAAAGAAAAAAATAATCTGCCAGCTGGGTAACAGATTGGCTTTCAGGGCAGAGGGGGAAGGGAGAAGGTGGGATTGTGACTCATTTCTAGGTTGATGTTTGGATGATGGGACCGATGGAGGGCGGGCACTGGTGGGCACAGTAGATGCCAATGCTTGGTGATGCGTTCTCCACATTGGCTGTGGTGTATGCAGTCTGCATAGGGAATAGGAAGGTGATTGGTAGATGGCTGAGTCCCAAGTTCAGGAGAGAAGAAAGGGGATAGAGAATTAAGGGTTGTCAGTACCCAGGTCATCACTGACACCCCTGGCTGGATGAAATGCCAGGGATATGGGCAGAAGCAGGGAAAGAGGGGCATGGAGACACAGAGCCCTGCAAATGGGCTGGACCTACCACTACCACTGTGCCTTCCCCAATCCACTTAGACACTTACAGCTTGGTTCCTTTTTCTCAATAATGAACTAACCTAAGCTAGTCAGAATTCAATTTTCCAGTCCAGATCCCACCTTCCTTTCTACCCCCTGCCCCCACACATGTAGTCACATCATCACTTGCTTTCTTTTCCTTTACACATAGAAGATATTTCAAGGAGGGGCGCCTGGGTGGCACAGTCGGTTAAGCATCCACCTCTTGATTTTTGGCTCAGTTCAAGATCACACAGATCAAGCCCCGCATTGGGTTCTGTGCCGATGGCTTGGAGGCTGTTTGTGACTCTGTATCTCCTTCTCTCTGCCCCTCCCCTGCTTGTGCTCTCTCTCTCTCTCTCTCTCTCTCTCTCTCTCTCTCTCTCTCAAAATAAATAAAAACTTAAAAATAAATTAAAAATAAAAGAAGATATTTCAAGGAATATGTGGGTGCAATTTCTTTGCCATCCTGGGCATCTCATTCATTAACTTGAATTCATCATTTTCAGGCATTGGGGAATATCTGACTACAAGATTCTGTGGAGAGAAACCTTTCTTTTGCTTAGAAGAAAGGATGTGCCCCTCAAAACGGAATTTGGTGGTAGTGGGAAGAGAGCAGATGCAGGTATGGGCAGCGCCCTCTCAAGGAACAGAAGCCCTGGCCTGGGGACTCAGTGCCCCTTGGGCCCTGGTGGCAGGGCTGACTCAGATTCTCTTCCCCAGACAACTAACTGTCTCTCTCTCCCCAGTCAGACATTCGATGCCTCTGACTCTGCTCGGTTCCGTCTGCCTGCTGCAAGGAGGGACCGAGCTGGCTCTGCCAGTGAGGGATTCCAAACCTTGCCATGGTGATTTCGCGCTGGAAATGAACTAATCCACCTTCTGCTTTCATCTCCGTCTTGGGAGCTTGGGGAGGGTGGGTCTGCCCCTGGACTTGCCCTTGATCTGTGGACAAAATGCAGTGACACAGCCTGTGGGCTAAGTCTCAGCCCTTGGACCTGGGAAAGGGCCTTGACTTCTGCCTGCCTGAGAAGCCGCTGGGGAGCAGACAGCCCTCCCCGGAATGACCTGGGCCCAACCCTTTTTTTTTTTAACTTGGTCTCTCTACTTTGATCACCTGTCACCTCTTTCTGCAAACACTCCTCCTTGTTCCTGAGTCTGCCATGAAATTTTAATTTAAATGTTAATAATGAAAAACCATTCTCACTTTATATTTCCCAGTTTAACTTTTTAAAGGATGGTGTTTTTAGACTTTGACTTTCAGCCTGGGAGAAAGGGTACTCATAAAATAACAGCGTTCACAGCTCAGTTAAGTTCCTTAAAGCACCATTTCTGGATATATTTTGTGAAGTTACAGTTTATAAAAACAAAACCTCCAAACGGCTTTAAGAACGAAACCATTTTCAGATTAGCAATCAGATTAACTTATAAACATTTTCCCCTATTTATTTAATGTTCCCCATCCAAATGGAGAACGTAGTTTGTGCAGAAATGTGTTGATGCTGCTGTGGGAAGGGGAGCTTCCGGGGCCCTGCTGGCCCTTGTTTTTCCCCCCATTTCAGCTCCCCTGACTCTCGCCATGAGCAAGCAGACACATGCACGATGGGCATGGCACATGGGGACTCACATAAAACTAGGAGGCAGCCAACAAGACTGTAGCTAAAATATAATCCACATCGGGGCGCCTGGGTGGCGCAGTCGGTTAAGCGTCCGACTTCAGCCAGGTCACGATCTCGCGGTCCGTGAGTTCGAGCCCCGCGTCAGGCTCTGGGCTGATGGCTCGGAGCCTGGAGCCTGTTTCCGATTCTGTGTCTCCCTCTCTCTCTGCCCTTCCCCCGTTCATGCTCTGTCTCTCTCTGTCCCAAAAAATAAATTAAAAACGTTGAAAAATAAAATTTAAAAAAATATATATATAATCCACATCAGCTGCAAAAGTGATTTCCCCCTACCTTTTTTTTTTTTTTTTTAAGTAGGGTTCATGTACAGCATGGAGCCCAGTGTAGGGCTTGAACTCACAAGCCTGAGATCAAGACCTGAGCTGAGATCAAGAGTCGGACCCTTAACTGACTGAGCCACCCAGGTGTTCCCCAAAACTGCAACCCCTTTTAACCACAACCCCAGGGCTCATTTTGCCCTTCTGACAACTCCCTATGCCTTTTCCACCCAAAGGTTGGCCTTTTCTGACAGTGTTCTTCTCAACCTTGTTGCTCCAGCATACCTTCGCTATTAGGACAAATAGTATTAATGGAGTGCCTTCTGTTTCCTCTGTACCCTAAAGGCACTACCTCATTCAATCCTGAACAAAGTTAGGAAGAGGCCAGGAGCAACCACATTTTACAGCGAAAAGCTTAAAGCTCAGATGGGCGCCTGTGTGGCTCAGTTGGTTAAGTGACTCTTGACTTCGGCTCAGGTCATGATCCCCTGGTCAGTCGTCTGACACGGTGCCACGCTAGACGTGAAGCCTGCTTAAGATTCTCTTTCCCTCTGCTCCTTTCCCGCTCCCAACCCACTCTCTCTCAAAACAAAACACCTAAGGCTCAGGGACTTTCCTATTAACCTGGTTAGGGGCACCCAGTTGCTAAGCAGCAGAGCCAGGGTCTAGCCCATGAGAGGCTGACTCCACAGCACAAGCACACTCTTCCCATCTTGCCCTCTGACACTAGGCAGCTTCACCTGAAAGACGGAAAGGTGGGTTACAGATGTCACATCCCCCAAATGAGCAAGGAAGAGAACAAAGAAAACTTTTTCTTCGCTTACAGCTGTGGCTCTCTGGCCAATATATATCTTACCAGAAATGGAAGTGCCCAAGTATTTATTTGTAAGAAGTGCAGAGTAGTACAGTAGGAAAAACATTCACCCAAGAACCAGGAGCTCTGGGACTCAGGCTTTTGCGCTGGTAAGTTGGGTTGACCTTGAGTATAGGTGTAAATCAATCACATCCTCTGTTCTTGTTTCTTCCTCTGTCAACGGAGGGTAAACAATGCTTACCCTACCGTCTTCTCAAGGTGGCTCTGAGGATCAATGAGGTGATCAAAGCAAAAATTATAAAATGTCCTACAAATCATGTATAAATACACGTTTTTGTATGGATGTATTTACGCCTGACAAAAGAACATTTTGGGATCACTGAATGCATTTCTTAGCTCTGTTCTTGGGCACAACGTTCGATTTCTCTCGGCCTCAGTTTCCCCATCTGTAAAATACGGCCATGAGGTTCATTGAACCCTAAACTTCTTTCTAGCTCTGACCTGCAGCAGATCGATGGCTCTTGCTGATTCCTACCGTGCCTTCCAACCAGCCCTTGGTGACTAAGAGAACCTAGAGATGGAGTTCCCTTGCCCAGAACCATCTGCTCTCTCAGCCAAAAGGAGGCTGGATATTACACAGCAAAGGTGTCTCCAAGGAAGTTGAACTGCAAAAAAACAGCAGAATTAAGTTCAGAGAGGAATCATAAAGTTTGTCCCCTCCACAGTGTTTATCAATGGACATTATGCACCACATGGTATGCTGGGAATAAGACAGAGTTGAAGGAACAGTCCAGATCAGGAGACAGACTTTAAATTTTTTCCCAGGCAATTATTTAATTGGAGTTGTGACATAGAATAAGACTGTTGATCAGGAGATTATATAATGGAGCAGAGGGGTCTCAGAAGGATTTCCCAAGGAAGTGGGAGGAGGGTCTCAAAGGAGGGTCTGGATTTGGGAGAGGGTTAAGAAAAGGTTAGAGGATGTTCCACACAGAAGGAATATCCGGTGCAAAGGTCTTTCGAGGAGGAAAGTTCTTGATATATTTGAGTTGCTGAAAATAAGTTGATTTGGCTGTAATGCTGGTAATGGTGGGGAGAGTGGCATGGTTCCAGATACGGACAGGCACAGATCATTCAGGGTCTTAGAGCTCAAGATGAGAAATTTGGGCTTTATCCTAAGATCACAGAGATGCCACTGGAAGGTTTTAAGCTAGAGGATACTTTCCAAGCAATTGTCCAGAAGGGAAGCAGCAAGTCGACTAGAGGGGTGTAGGAGTGGGTACACCCACACCAGTCAAGAGGTTGGTGAAGTGGTCAAAGCCAAGAGTGGACAGGATGGTGGCCACAGAGGTAGAGAACTGTAGAAGGAGCTGAGAGATACTTAAGAGATGGAATGCTTGGGATGTGATCATTGATTGAGGGTAGTGGGGGGAGATACAGGGGGGTAATTTATATATACTATACATTCTAATCCACTGGGGCTGCTGGGACCATGAACTCCAATTTCCAGATAAAGAAGGTCTCTGAGAAGCCGAGGGACTTGCCCAGATTGAAGAGCTGAAAAATTAGGTTCCCAGAACTCTCAGCTCTTACGTCATAATTATTTCAGGTATGTAAAGGCTCTTGTCCCAAGTGACTCATTCTAGGTGCTATCATTACTTCACAGAAAACTCAATGAAGGTCTGATGTCATGTGTACTGAATTCCAACCACACCACGGCAAAGGCCATATGATGAGAAGGGACCAGAGTGAGCAAGTGACATCATGGGCCAAATAGAGCCACTACTCAAACGTGCACTGCAGGCTCCCTACACAATCCCTAATTATAGTTCCTGAGGAAGTGCTGTACAATAACACACTGTACAGAAGCCAATGGATCATTGTCAGTGGGCCAGACGGTCTTTTTAATCTGGGTTGATATTTGGAAGATAATGTGCAACAAGCTCAATGAGGTTTTTGTGGTGGGCTTTTGGCTGAACAGGTCATAAATCTTTCACGTTCCAGAGAAAGGCCTGTCCAGCTTGTGAGTGAACAGGCTCTTCTAAACTTTGGAATTACAAGTATGCCTGACCTTAAAGCCTTCTCTCCTCATGTCCCAAAGAAAGGGAACACAAAGAGGTCACAAAGTTCACGTAAATATGTGTGTATCCTACACGCAACGCGACGTTCACCTACCGCTGCTCCTCCAGCTGCATTGACCCAACGTGGTCTGGCCAAGACAAACAGGGATTTCGTTCCAACTCTTCTGGGTTTAATGACGATAGTTGAGTAACTTCCCTGAAGTCCCCAAACCATAAGAGGCAGGGTCTGGAAACTGCGTGTCTCCAAGCTGAGGGTCATTACTGTCTCATAACCACTCTGAGCCTCTGGTTCCTTGTGCACATTGAGATGGTCTCTGCCTTGCAGCTCAGCTGTGACTGTCAATACCTGGAAAGTGTCTCACACAGGGCGTGGATCGTGGCAAAAGTTCAGCAAATGATCTCTACTAATTCCAGGACGGTGGCAAGAGAGTACATGAAACGTTCAAAATGAAATTAAAGTGAATGTAAATTATACAAATAGTACACTCTGATTTACCCAGAATGACGGAGACTGACATTTGAGCATCGCATGTACATCGGAGCTGTTATTTAACATAAAGTAATAACACATTTCCCATTCAGCGGCTAAAATTTGACTGGGAATATTTGCTTCACTGTGCTCCCCCTGTGTGACTCATTCATTCATGATTTCCCAAGTCCTTTAAGGTCTTGCTACGCTTGTGATCCTTGAAAGCAGCACAGTTTTGGAAAATGCGCATAATGATGCCAATGCTGTTTCCCGCCTAGGCTGGATTTTGCCTTCCGTTAGTTGATAAACATATATTACTCTTACTGGATTTATTTGCGCCAGATACAGTGCTAGATGCTGGCTCTGCAAACAAATGGAAAGTATGGTCACTGGCATCGCGTAGTTTCCGTTCTAGTGGGGCGGAAGGCCTGGGAGCCCCAGGTCAGATGTGGCGTACTAAGAGCTACAAAAGCAGTAAATTCCGCCTGTGGGAATTCATAACTGAACCCCACCAGGATTTAGTCCCACTGAGTTCCAGTTCAGAGAGACACAGAGGAGAGGCGAAGCTGGCCTCCTTGCAGCTGACGCAGACCCGGCGAGGGCGGCCTGTTCTCCTCACCTCACCCTACTCTCCTTAGTCTATCACTTTCTATCACCCTATCCTTAGCTCCTGCCACCCAGAAATTTTTCTCCAGATGGGAGGACTGGCAATCAGCTCCCCTCCCTTGTGTAATCGAATATCTCACCCTGAAGATATGCTCAGACTCTCTGGCCTGCACTCAGCCCTCCGGTTTGCAGCATGGCACAAAGCAGCCAGCCAGCCTGCCCAGAGCCCCACCAGTTTCTAATTAAAACAGAACAAGTGTTTCTTTAGACACAGACCAATTTCTTGGAGGAGAAACAGCAGGTTCCTCTAAGGTTGGCCTTCAGGTTTCACACACACATGGGCTGTTTGTGAAGGAAAGGCAAATAGACTGTTTTTAGAAAGTACAAATGGATGTATTATTATTATCAATTGTCATTTTAACCATACTGCCACCTGACACTGACTACAAAGAACTTAAGTATGTCTCTGGGATGGCATTCAATAGATGGCGGGGGGGGGGGGGGGGGGGGCAGGTGTAGCATTATTTTGATAATGTGTAGGAACTGCAAAAATTAAAAAAATCATTTCCTGTCTCCCTTAGGTTACAACAATTTACCTAATCCTCTCCATATTGATCATATCCAGCACCGTGCTATGGAAATGTAAACATTTCTGAAAATAAAACAGCTTTTATAATTAAAAGTTAAAAATAAAAACTCAACCCAAATTCCGAAGCAATTTGTGACTGACCGCAGTCCCTGCTCTGGGAGGCAAGATTGCATGGCTCAGCCCCAAGGCCACAGACTTCATCGCCTGGAGGCAGGGGTATTATTCAAACTGCTGAACAGCCATCTTGGTGCAGGCAAGGACTAACTGGCAAACGGATGCGAGAGTTAGCACTGGAGCAGGGAGCCAGAGACCCCTGATGTCCGATGGGACCTCTTTATAGCCAGGTAGTCGGGAAGAACGTTTGGGGGTGCTGTTGGAAAACGTCCCCCAACTCCCTCCAAGCAAGAAGGGTGTTAAGGGAGCTTAGAAAAGCTTTTTACCAGTAGAATAGGAAGATTTCACCAATTTAGCAACTGGCTCCGGTGGACCCCTCAATCCTGGCTCTGCCCAAAGGGAACAGCCAAGAACGTAAATGAGGGAACAAGCTGGCTGAGGGGTGTCTGCCCTGAAGCGGCAGACATGACTTCATCCTAGCTAATTGCTGCTAGACCCTCTGACTTCTCAGAAGCTAAAAATCATGGCAATGATTTTTAAAATATAATGTTCATCATGGCGAGTAATGAACCTTAAAAAAATAAAGCCATGTGAGACAAACTAAACAGATCAGCAAGTGACCATTTTGTGACCTGTGATGGACAGTGATCTAGAGGATCAGAGCCACCTGTACCCATGACCTCCACAGAAACATGAACTCACCAAGTTGCTCCAAAAGCCAAAATCTCTCCCTACCCTGAAGCCCCTGCCCTGGTTCAGGCCACCTTGTGCCTCACCTGCATCACCACAACAGACCAAACTTGTCCTCCCACAGCACCACGGACATTCCCTTCCTCTTCTTCTTCTTTTTTTTTTTAATTTTTTTTTTTAACGTTTATTCATTTTTGAGAGAGCGAGACAGAGCATGAGTGGGGAAGGGGCAGGGAGAGAGGGAGACACAGAATTCAAAGCAGGCTACAGGCTCTGAGCCATCAGCACAGAGCCTGATGCGGGGCTTTAACCCATGAACTGCGAGATCATGACCTGAGCCGAAGTCAGACGCTCAGCCGACTGAGCCACCCAGGCGCCCCAACATTCCCTTCTTCTAAACCTACCACCTCCTCTTGTAATGACTTGTCTGCCTCACCCAGAAGTTCTGTCTTTTTGTTGCTGTGTCTTCAGGGCCTAGCAGAGAGTTTGGCACCTGTTTCACAGAAACAGGAAGAAGGGAGGAAGGAAAGAAGTTTTTGTTTTGCTATTTTCAGTTCCTTTACTATTATGTCAAACAGTAACACCTAATGGTGATACATGGTACTGCAACCCAGCTTTATTTAACTTGGAAGATGCTCACCCAACAGAAAAGGAAATAAATAAGAATATGACATTTAAATACTTTATACTATAAGAGAAAGCCCCATATTGAAAGATGCAGCAAGGCATCTGTAATAGTCATGGTCACCATGTGAACTCTTTCTTTTAAACTCAATTACTGAAGGATTTTTTTTAAGCTTATTTATTTATTTTAAGAGAGAGAGACAGAGCATGAACAGATAGGGAGAGAGAATCCCAAGCAAGCTCCACACTTTCAGCAGGGAGACTGATGTGGGGCTCAAACTCACAACCCATGAGATCACGACCTGAGCTGAAACGAAAAGTCAGACACTTCACTGACTGAGCCTCCCAGGCACCCCACTGAAGGATTTCTTAATCATAAAAATATAGTGCCAATTCCTTAACATTTTTTTTAGCAAATTGAATTTAAAGTTTAGAAAGGTAGTCTATAGCCATTTCTCCTATAATATTTCATTCCTGAAATTTATGTATTTTTCAGTTCTCAGGAGCTGCTCCTAAAAAGAGATAGTCCTCACTTCCCAACAATGTGAATATACTTAACAGAACTGAACTGTACACCTAAAAATGGTCAAGATGGCAAATTTTTATGTTCTGTATTTTTGGCAACACTAAAATAATTTTTTAAATAAATATATATAAAAAAATAGAGATGGTCCTCAGCCCGCTCTCCTTAAGAGGTCCTTGTGATGGAGAAAGCAATTGAGATGGAGCCCATACCTTGGTCCTGGAACTCCACAGTCTGGTCCTATAAACAGTTGCACCCAGGGGCAAATTGTTTCCCTCTAGCTGTTATGATCCCATCCTTCAGGGATGTTCATTCATTCAGTAGGCATTTATTGAGTGCCTACTACGGAGGCTCTGAGGAGATCATTAAAGTATAGTCTGTGCCCTTCACTTACCCTAAGCCCAGATTCCAGTGAGTGTACTGCCAGTATACTTGGAGCTGGAGACGCAGCAGGTGCCTGTGAAGGCCCAGCCTCTCTGGGTCATCCGTCCTTAGCAACAATCATGTCACAGGTCAGGTGGCCCTGGGGGAGTTCGTGCCTGCCTGTAGCTAGAGATGCCCACTACTTTCTTATTCACTTTTAGGTATGAAAGCCTAAATGTCTCCTCACTAGCTTCCTCCTTGCCATCCTGCTCTGACTGCAAGAGGTTCTGAACTTCCCAGGTAGTAAAATAAAAGCTGAAGGCAAAATTAATAGGCATCTGTTTAGGCCCAGTGGGCAAGAAAATGTAAACATAACCCACTGCCATGTTTTCTCTGAGTCCTGAGCCTTCTGCTCTCTGTACCTCCTGGAAATTCACCAAATAGCAGTGATTTCTTCTCCTCAGGCCATCCCCTGAGCAAGGCACTCCACAGTATATCCTTAGCATTCCCAGTGGATATTGGTGGGAGTTAGATTGGAGGATATGAGGCCCAAAAGAGAGCTTAGAATCAAGACATCTCATTTTATAGATAAGAAACTGATACTCCAAAAGTTGGTAAGTTTCCCAAGCTCATAGCAAATTATTGGCCAAATCGGAACCAGAACTCAGTTCTCCTGGCTCCCACCATCACCTATGTGAGCACTAAGAGAATGGCACTAAGAGAATGGAAATAGACTATTAAGCTATAGCTGGTCCAGGTTCAGACTCCAGTAACATAAAAGTTTTAAAAGTCCTTCCTGTTCATTTTGAATGACTTTTCGGTAAGTCTCTGGAATAAGGGAATAACCAATAGTCAATACCAAAAGCCATATGATACTCCACGGATTTTATACAGAAACACAGGAAAGTCTGCCAGAAAGATCCCCACGCTGGTGACTGGATCATGTTCTAGTCTTGGGTCTAGTTCCTTGGGAACTCGAGGACCCTAAATTTAAGTTCAGTTCTCCAGTCAGTGGAATGATGGATATCACTGTCAGTTCTGGAACACGTCTCTGTGTCTCTGCATCTTCATGAGTGAAATGATTTATTGTGAAACTCTAAACTGAGGTTATTGTGAAAATCATAAGATAGTGTAAGCTGTTGTTAAATTGTGAGTTTAAGATAGAACACTTTTTGATAATGATGTATCAATGTAGGTTCATCCATTGTAACAAATGTACCACTTGGGTAGAGGATGATGGTAATGGAGGAGGCTGTACATGTGTGAGGGCGGGGAATATATACGGGAAATCTCTGTACCTTCCTTTCAGTTTTGCTGTTAACCTAAAACTGCTCTAAAAAACTAAGTTGTATTAAATAATAAATTTTTTTAAAAAGAACACTTTTAATCAACATTACCTCTGTTATCATACAGTACCTTTCTTCCGAACTCAAAGTATAGGGTGCTCCATTTTATGGGCAGAAAAAACAGAGAATCAAAAGGGTGTAGTGGGGCCAAGACTGAAACATTGCTTGGGGCTTCCCAGATCAGGCACCTTTCTCTCAACTCAGCCATGTCACCGTCGGGGTCTTGAGGGCACCTGAGGCACAAAGTTCCCCAGGTCTACTCAAGCTCAGAATCAGAAGGAACACGACTACTCTATATTGTCTTGAGAAGTGTTTCACGGAGCAGCGTTCATGACTTCTTGCTTCAGAGTCATTTGGGACACTTGTCACAAATGCAGAATCATGGGTCCTGCCCCAGGATCTTACTGAATCAGAACGACTGGGGAGTAGGGCGCAGGGCTCGATATTTCTAATAATCGTCCCCAGATAACTCTGATGCATCCCAATGTTTTAGAATCAGTTTCTGCTGGTATTGGAGGGCTCTTTCATGTCGAGACCATACACCAGAAGGCTGAATCCATAGCGTGTCTTAACCCGAAAAGCCTCCCTCCAGGCAACATTCCTTCAGCAACTTGTAAGGCACCACAAGCTGTCAGAAAGGGCGGTATGGACAAGGACATCACTGAGGGCATTTTAGATTTCAGAAGGGGGAAGGGTCCACCTCCCATTTCCCAAAGAATGACTGCTTCGGCAGATGGCTGAGTGAGAGGTTAGTAATGCAGCCGGAGCCACAATTATGTGTTGCCCAGACAGATGCTGCCCAAGTTCATGACTTACACCCCAGTCATGGATTTGACTTTTGTGGGATCTCGGGTCTGACATTTTCTAAGCCCAGATCACTTTTCCTATATCTGAGGGTTGACAGGATATTTATGAACAGTGCCCATACAATGCCACGTGGGGGCTACAGAAACTCTTGATCCCAGGGTCACCTCAGCCACACCTGCTACTTTAAGTCCGATTTAAGTCCCTGCGCTTCGGCTTCTTTAGAAGCAAAACAGAAACTCTCTCGCTGCCCTCCTCTAAGGGGCATTGCCAGGAGAAAGATTTGCACAGAGCTAAGCGGTGCCGAGGAGAAACCTCAGCCCACGCTCAGACGCGCCTGTGTGAATACACGCTCTGGGATTTAGGTGCCATCCTTGTCTGAAAATCAAAATGGATTCCACCTGCTGCGGCTCATACTCTGGTTCTTGCCAAGCCGCACACCCAGGGAACCAGCTGCCCCTTCTAATCTCCCACAAGGCCTCCCGTGTTTCAGCCCCCGGCCTTCCACTGCTCCACTCCTTCAGCACACTTCAATTCAGCAGCCCTATTTCCCCACTCGGCGCGTGAGCCCATGGCAGTCCCCTGCCCACACTGCTGGAACCCACCTGAGGCTTCGTACAAGGCTGGTACGTCCCTCCATCCTGCCTTCCGCATTTCCCTCTCAGGTGGTCCTGAGACGTTTCTTCATTTCACATTTACTCTTTTCAAAGCAGCCTTGGAATTGTTGGTGTTTCTTTTAAAAAGAGCAAAGAGAGAGAGATCAGGGAAACTGGACTGCAGAGTGACCTGCACTCAAAATCCTCGCCATTTAAAGTCTTTTGTGAGGCTTCTATTTGGATTCTCCAATGACTACTTTTCAAAGAACAATCTGAATTTTAAGTACAAGTCTCAGATCAATGAAAAGACTCCAATTATGACTAAAGATGGCTCAGAAAGTGAGCAAGAGAAAATGAAAAAACTGATTTCAGCTTTTGAAAGACACGGATAGAGAATTCAGATCTACCTCTGATAACCAAAGGCAGATAGAAACAAACCAAGCTGAGAAAAGTTGGCCTAGAATCGCCGGCAAATTCATTTTAGTTAGGCCAAATTTATGTCATAGTCGAGTGACATATGTGTTTTATGGTGTATCAGCCTTTGGCATAGCCATAACTGCCACTTACTGAGTGTTTACTATTGTCTTGGCCATTGGTTAAGTCTTCCTCTCATATTAATTATTTTATTTAATCTTGACAACAACACCGTGAGTTAAGTATTGATTTCTCAGTTCTTTACATGGGGGCATTGAGGCTCAAAGAAGTGAAATCCCTTGCCCAAGGTCACCATACATGGCAGAGCAGGGATCGCAGCCTAGGTCTGTCTCCTTCCAGTCAGTGACCTCCAAGAACAGGGGAGTGAATGAACACCGGGCTGCTATCAAAGATCTTTGTTATGGTCCCAGCTCTACCATCAACTACTGGTGTGTCCCAGCACAAGTGGCTGACCCTCAGGACTCCAGTTTTCTCAACTGTAAAATATGGGGCTGAGGAGTAGACGTGCGTGAATGCCCTTTCCATGCCCACCAGTCTCTAATTACAGCTTGTCTCTTGCCCATTATTCCAAAGGCCCTCTGCTGCTTTCTATGGACTTTATGATACATGGTCAGTCATAAGTAAAACTTATGGGATGCTTAGTCCTTGATCTCATTGGCCTCTAAATTACAACATTGTTTTTGTACGTAAAAAAATACAACCTGTTCAACAAGTGTCTGCTTTGCCACAGCCCGCATTGTGACACAGCTCCCAAGGCACATTGAGGCAGAGGTGAAGGGATGCCTGTCAGAGAGCTCCAGAGAGAAAAGCAGTAACATTTGCTTGTGTTGTTCTGTCTTCTCATTATTTACCATCCTGTGATCTTCAGTAAAGGGGAAAAATTGAAAGTCACACATAAACTAAAAGAATGATGTTGATTGTTGTGGACTTTTTATAATGAGAAAGATCTTGGAAGATGTGAGTAAATCCAGGCACAGCTAAGTTAGGGCCACACATCTGGCTCTGAGCAGCTTCATGAATCTCACCTCCAGGCCACACATTATCAGGCAAAAGAGAAGGTCAACATGCACAATTCTTTGGGCTTCAGCCAGCCTTGGACCCGGATGAGATAAAGAACGCAGTCATTGGGGCAGATCAACAGGGGAGAGGCTGAGGGGATGGGTCACAGTCTAATCCCCAGCCTCCAGGGGGGCCCATACATTTTGGTATTGCCATTTTGGGCACTAAACAGGTAAGGCCTGGATTTCAAGACCAGGGTTGCAAATTTCTGCAGTAAAGAAATAGACCTGCCACATGTTCTTCAGAACTGACTTGTTTCAGGTCAAATCCACACATGCCACAATATAGCATTTCCAAGAAATATCTCGAAACCAGAATCTCTGAAAAGCTTGTCTGCTCCTGCAAGGGCACCTCTGAATATAGAAGCAGTAAGGAGAACATTTGTGGAGTGTTTTATTGTTGGCAAAGTGCTTCCACACTTTGATCCTCCTAATATTCCGGAGAGTCACTGAGGTTCCAAAAAGCTTATGTAACTTGCCTGACGCAGCAGCATTTGAATTCATGTCTCCTGATTCTAGAACTGTTCTCTACATCATGTATTTCTGAATAATAAGATTTTTTTCCATAAAGGAAATAAATCTTATTTTAAAAATAAAATAAGGGAAACAAAACTGACTCTGTACTTAGGAGGCAAGATTGCTGCTGGCTGTCATGGTTGACTGGCTGCTTTTTTCATAAATAAGAGGCAGGAGAATCAAAGAAAAGACCACACGGCACCCAATGAAATGAACACGGTATTTTTCAACGCTGGGGAAAAACAACGGCAAATGAGAAAAAAAAAAGCAATATCAAAATAGCCTATGAGAAATGCAAAAGACAGCTTTCCCATTTTTCTAAATTTGGTCAGGTTTCAGATGCCGTCACTGCCAGCACTATGAGGGTCACTGTGTCAAACATGGCCAACAGCGAGGCTAACAGGAGGTAGATCAGGGTCCCAATTGGCTCCCTGAGAAGCTGAATCAACCAGGACCAAGCCCATCTAAGACAACTTTAGCCAAATCTTGGATACCTTTCACATTAGATGATAAAGAATCAAATTCTACCTGTGGGTAAAGTGCCCTATCTGCCACCACAATGATTCTTAATTATGGGGCTGATATGGATTTGGGCTTGTTTTCTAAGAACACACCCTTCTTGTACATTACTGAGATACTAATAATAAATAACCACAAGAGCAACCAACTACATTAACATTTTATTATTTGCTAAGCTCTTACACACACACACACACACACACACACACACACACACACATGCACATGCACACGCACACAGATACACTCTCATTTGAACCCTAAAACATCCCTCTGGGTATAAGCTAGGTGATTGATATTGCCATTCTACTGATGAAAAACTGAGGCTCGCAGTTTATATGACTTCCCTAAACTCACAAAATCACCAACTGGCAAAGGAGAAACATAAGCCCCAAACTTCTGACTTCATATTTGATGCTTCTTCCAAGATACCAACCATACCACTGATTAAGACCCCTGATTAATGTAGTAAATATGCTTGTCTCATATGTTTATGTTTTGCCAGGGCTGATCAACATCAGAGACCTCAGAGCGGCACCAGACCACGGTCACATCAGCTCTGTCAGGCAGATCTGAGGAGAGAGTCCAGTTGTCAGCCGCCCACGCCTCAAAGTGACTTGTAAAACAAAACCATCAGCCATAGATGTCTCAGAATAAAAAAAGCTGTGAGGAAACTTACTCATAGGCTTATAGTGTCATGGCTACTTTGGACAGGAGGCTATAATGCTGGCTGTCTGGCTGTCTGTACCGAGGCTGAGGGATAAGACCAAGTGTAGAAGGGTGCCTGGGTGGCTCAGTGGGTTAAACATCCAGCTTCCACTCGGGTCATGATCTCACAGTTTGTGAATTCAAGCCCTGCATTGGGCTCTGTGTGGACAGCGTGGAGCCTGCTTCAGATCCTCTGTTTCCCTCTCTCTGCCCCTCCGCAGCTCATGCTCTCCCTCTGGCTAAAAAATATATAAACATTAAAAAAAAAAAAAAAAAAAAGATCAGTGTGGATGCCAAAGCAGTTCAGGGAACCACTTTTAGCTGAGTCAAAGGAGGGGGAAACAGAAGGGGAGCGACTCTCCTGACTCAAAAAAAACTCAAGAAAAGAGTATTACAATTATTTCCTCGAGCTATAATCTCTGGGTTTGTCCCAAGTGATTCCTGACAATCTTCCCATCCTATAGAATAAAATCTGTCGCCTCACCCCCATCCCATCAAGAAAAACCAAGTGATCTCACTGCCTTAAGACAAATTATTTTAGAGTCCACCCTCAGAAGATTGAACAGGAAGTCTCTCTGGAAACTAGTGGCTAGATACCGAAAATGAAAGATGAACTAGCTGCATTAGAAATTGTGTTGGTTGTCTATTGCTGTGTAACAAACTACTCTCAAAATTTAGTGGCTTAAAACAACAACTATAATAACTCAAGTCCATACTGATGGTTGGAGCTGGGGAGCAGGGGAGGGAGGTGAAGAATGATAGATAGGATTCTAAACTTTGATGTTGGATCCTGAAAGTCTTGTGAATTTTTTTTTTCCTTTTCCTGAGTGCTTAGTGAACTGTGATATGCTGCCTTGAAAAGCTCACATGGATCCAAGCATTCCTCACATCTTGTTGCAAGGTGTATTTGTTCCCTAGGACTGCCTTAAATGATCACAGACCGGGTGGCTTAAAAACAACAGAAATTTAGTCTCTCACAGTTCTGGACGGATAAGTTAACTACCAAGATTACAATAATCCTATTCAGCAAATACGAGTCATTCCTTTTGACCCTCCACAATTCTATTTTCATAACCAATTCTAGGAAAAGAATCCTATGTAAAGAAGCTTTAGGCATAGAAATAAAGCAGCAATGCTTAGGATAGGAAGTTTGAAAACAGTCTTTGTTTCTGATAATAAAAGAATGGTTAAGAATAGAAAATATATCTGTATAATAACCTAAGTAGCCCCTGAAAATATGTATGAGGTTTGTAGTCACATAGAAAATTTACTTGCTTATTTACCAAGCAAAAAATACACCGTATCTTAAATAAATATTATAATCATGTTTTAAGAAGAGCAAATAATTCTCAAATTTGTACTTAAAACTTAAAAATTGGAAAGGGAGTCATTAAAATACAGACGGTCATTAGCACTGTCTGTATTTGAATGATTTCTTACCTTTTAGGTTGCTCCAGTTATATATTTCTGCATAACAAACAACCCTATAACTTAGTGCTTTCAATGACAATAGTCATTTATTGTTCTCATCACTCTGCAACTTGGGTGGGGCTTCTAGGGGGTTGGCTCTTCTCTGCTTCTTGCAGCGGTGACGGCTGATGTTACTGAGCTGAGACAGAAGGATCTGCTTCCCAAGATGGCTCGACAACATGCTGGTGCTGGCTATCAGCTGGGAGCTCAGTTGGGCTTGGCCAGGGCCTCAGTTCTTCTCCAGGTGGGCCTCTCCATGGAGCCGCTGAAGCTTCCTCAAAGCATGGCAGCCCAGTTTCAAGAACAAGTTCTGAGAGAAAGGAAGTAGAAACTGCAAGTGTTTTTATGGTGGGGCCTGGTAACTAGCACGGTGTCACTTCTGCCATGTTCTGTTGGGCAAGCCATCACAGCACCTGCTCAGATTTAAGGGGAGGGACTTTTCTTGATGAGAGGAATGTCAAAAAACTTGTGGCCATCTTTAATGGCCACTTTAAGTCAACGTTTTCTAAATTTTCTTTAAAGAGTATTGGTACAAGTGGGGGCATGTTGAGTACCTGTAAAATGCTTTTATTTAAAAACCTGAAGACTCTAGGGGCACGTAGGTGCTCAGTCGGTTGAGCGTCTGACTTCAGTTCAGGTCACGATCTCATGGCTCATAAGTTCGAGCCGCACGTTGGGCTCTGTGCAGACAGCTCAAAGCCTGGAGCCTGCTTCAGATTCTGTGACTCCCTCTCTCTCTGCCCCTCCCCCACTCATGCTCTCTCTCTCTCTCTCTCTCTCTCTCTCTCTCAAAAATAAACATTAAATTTTTTTTAATTTCGAAGACGCCCAAAATAAACTTTGATAATTCAGAAAACTACTTAAATAGCAAATGTCTCTACTCTTAACCCTCAAAGCCCCTCCTCCACCTATATAGCCTAGATATACATGCATGCACACACACACACACACACACACACACACACACACACACACACACACAAGATCTCCCATCTGTAGGCACTTTCCCTTGATCAGTTCTCTGATGAGGGTGTTGAGTAAAAATTAGAGTCGTGGTCATGGTAGCTTGTGGTACCCTCCATTCAAGATAGATGCTTTTCAAAAGGCATTTGTTAACGGTCTTCCCCCATTTCCTGACCACCTCACACACAAGAAGACTGATAAATGAATGAAGCATATTACCTCTAAAGGGCTACCGACCCAGACTGGATGTACACGTCTAAGCAGGCATCTGGTTACCCTTCTTTTCTCCTACCATATCTGACTTATTGGTTATTAAACACTGACAGGCTCACAGATGCCTGAAATAGTAATGTTGATTCCTAAAAGCTTTTCTCAAATTGGTTCAAATCTCCTAATATTCATTCTTAGATCACATAAAGAAGTGCTCACCTTTGGCTGCCACCTTCATGGAATCATAAAGCTGATCTCTTCAGCTGTTAGCAGGACAGAAGGTTGATCATCTTTAAAGAATAAAAATTAAGGTCTGACTACAATGCAGTAAGATCAGCTGGCTAAGATTAAATGGGAGCCAGTGTGTTAGTGGTTTTAGTTTAGGCTGTTCTGTTTTAGTTTGGTATTTTGTGTGTATGTGAATGTGTGTGACAGTTATATCCTGATTCTCAAGTCTGGATGGCCCAAATTTACATAGTCATCTTGGGAGATAAAAGAGCTGCTAGAAACACATAATGACACAGAATTTTAATTAATGCTGTGGATCCTCGCTACAGAAAAATGTACATGAGCATAAGCAATGTGTGCTGCATACTTTGGGGGGTTCACAGACAACTTGCTTAGGTTAAGCACCCCCATGCAAGAGAGAGCTCAGATCTCTGGTGATTCCAGATAGGAGGTGAGTGCTTGAGGATGTCATGGTGGCTTAGGACTTAGGCCATGCCAGGTGCAACACCGGCAACTGTTTACAATGCTGCTGCTTCTTCCTTGAGCCATCACAACAGTCATCCATGAACAGATCCCAACAGACAAAGGCAAAGCAGCCTGGATACTGCTGAAGCTCGCATACCAGTGATCCTTCTTCCCACTGGCAAAGGCAGAAACACTTCTCGCGCCTCCTTCTCGTTTCATCCTTCCCTCACCCTTTCCTGTTTCTCTTTTTCCCTCTGCCAAATATTTAATGAGCACTTTTTTAACCCCTTTCTCAGGGCTAGGGCCTAGGAATACAAATGTCAATGAAATGTGGCTCCTCTCATTCATTAAACAAATTCATTGAACATTCACAGAACCCAACGCGTTTTCATTTTTACAATGTATATCCCAGGGTGGGAAACACACACACTCAGGCCCACGAGGCACACACATACACACTTACAATGAACATAAAAGAAGCCTATAGCATAGAGTTAAGAAAGCCACCATAGAGGCAGAGGAGGGAGCAATTAATTGCCTTCCAGAGTGGGTCATGGAAGGCTGCACAGGAAAGGTGAACTTGATCCCCATATTCAAAAACAAGCAGGCAGACAAGGAAGGAAGGAGGGACAGTACGTGCAAACGCACTCAGGTGCAAAGAACATGGTGCTTCCCAGGTTCAGAGTCGCTGGAACTCAGAACGATGTGCAAGAACCATCAGCAGGAGCTAAAGCAGGAAAGACAAGGGGAGGTCACACAAATGGGTTCAAACTATGAACACAGACACCCTGGAAGGCTCTATGCAGAGGGATGAAATGTAGGTTTTAGTTTTAGAAAGCTAAGTCTGGTGGCAGGATAAAAGATGTATTTGAGGACCAAATAAAAAACAAGGAGATTAGTTGGGAGGGAGGCTCCTGGGAGGTCCTGGTAAGGGACAAAAGAGGGACTAAATTCTAGCAAGAGGAGAAGGGAAAGAGAAGAAGGTCAAATATAAGAGAGTCAGCAGACAGCATGGATAGAAACTGGCAAATGTTTACATGAAGTGGCAGGGGGTGAGGGAGGAGTCATTATTATGACTTCCATGTCCCTTATTTGTGTAGTTGAGGGACATAGGGAATGTGAGATTGTATGGGGTTAAGACAATGAGGCCCAAGGGCCATGAAGAGTGTGAGGGCCTATGGAATACCGACTGGAGAGGTCCACCCTGGTGATGGGACTACAGGTCCAATGAGCACCCACTATTGGTCCAGTACTGGTTCTGAGGTCCTTACTCACCAAAGTTGATACAGAAATCCTATGTGTTCTTTGCCAATCTTGTGTGGACAAAAAAAAGTTTTTTATAAAATTCTCGAGTGAGATAGATCATCTCATGCATAAAAAGGGCCACTTGTGTTGTGGGTAACAATGAGAAGATCATCTTCGTGCTAAATCTGTCTTTCTCTCCCCTTACATCATAGGCAGGCTCCGCCAAGACCGCTATGATATAGTTTTTATTCCCCCCTCCAACCCTCCATGACAACTTTTGGCTGTGCAAGACGAATACTTCCATATGGTGCAATGTTTATGTTAAGACCGGGAAAAAATATGAAATGCTTTCAGTAAATTTCATCCAAGAAACAGTAGATTTACAAATCCTAAGCAGTTGGAACAAAATATTGGTCTGTAATTGATTTTGGATGAAGTGTATTTCAACAGGAATAGGAAACTTGAGGCAGTTTGTTAATTACTGACGCTTAGAAATCTTGAGTGTCTTTGTACAGCCCTCCCTACTATTACCTCAGACAGATTACTTGACTTCTTGAGTTTATTCTGTCTTGTCTGTAAAATGGGTTTAGCAACTTTACCTACTCATGGTATTTTTTTTTTTTTTTGAGGATTAAATGAGCTATTACAAGTTAAGAGCTCAGAATGGTCGTCATCAGACAGTAGGCTTGTAGCAAATGTTAGTTCTTATTACCTATAAGCTAAGTGATGAGGGAAGGGGAATAGAATGAAGATAGGGGTGGAAAGGAAAAAGGATAGAGAGCAGGTGACAAGAATGGTTTTTAGGATGTATTTATAGAGGAATGCCCATTTCTACCTCAGAACTGCAGGGGCGGGAAAGCTACATACACGTGAGTACTTGTTACAAAAGGTTTTTGGGAGGGGGTGGGTATGTGAGGCCTGCAACTTTCCAACACACATTTTGGATCATCATTCATTTTTATTATTATTTAATTCACTAGGCTAAATGAGAGCAGGAGGGCAGAAGGCAAGAGGACTAAGCACTCCTGAATTTTCTAGCAGGGACTATTTGACATGCAAAATTACCCCAGGTCTGTGTGAAACCAGTCCACACAATTTTACTCTATTGACTCATTATTACTTTGGACAAACTGCCAACCTTTGTTTTAGTTTTCCAGTCACAAAAGCACAAGGATCTTATAGAATGATTTTTTTCTTTTAAGTGGGCTCCACACCCAGTATGGAGCCTAACACGAGGCTTGAACTCACAACCCTGAGATCAACACCTGAGCTGAAATCGAGAGTTGGACATTTGGGGTGTCTGGGTGGCTTAGTCAGCTGAGCGTCTGACTTTGGCTCAGGTCATGATCTTACGGTTCACGGGTTCAAGCCCCACATTGTGCTCTGTGCTGTCAGCCTGTCAGCTTGTCAGTGCAGAGACCACTTCAGATCCTCTGTTCCCCTCTCTTTGCTCCTCCCCTAACTTGTGCTCTCCCAAAAATAAATAAATTTTTTTAAAAAAAGAGTTGGACATTTAACAAACTGAGCCACCCAGATACCCCTAGAATGATTCTTTATTATCTTCTAATTACATAGCTCTTACATATACAAAGCATTTCTACACTTTCCTAACTTAATAGGAATAAAAATCAGGCCAAGTAGGTATCATTAGCTCTATTTTAAAATAGGAAATAATGTATTGTATGTTTACTACATGCCAGGTACTATACTAAACACTCTACAAGGAGTGTCTCATCTAATCCTGTAACAAATCTATGAGGGTGGTGCTATCATCATCTGAGACTAGAAGAGAGAAGTTTAAGAACTCCCAAGGTGACCCAGAGAGTAAAGGGCAGAGCCAAGGTTTGAGCCCACATGGGTCTGACTTCAAAGCCTGCTTCCTAAATCCTAACCACTGTAGTCTGTTGTTCAAGAATAATTAGATACATGTTCTTTCCTAGTACGGCAATGCTTTTAGCCTGAACTCAGCCTAATTACTTATAATCATGTAAACAACTGTGGTGAAATTATACAGAAATACTAAACTTTTTGATGTCTATTTCCATATTATGCTCCTAGAATTGCTCAAGACACATGTCTGTCTCTATGTACATTCCCCTCCACTAAGGTTATAAGAATCTGTACAAGACCAATAACTGTTAAATAAAGTTTCCAAATACCTAAAGCACTTGGTAATAGGCTAAGAATCTGTTTCTCATTTATATTACAGATTTCATAGTTGTAGTTAAGAATATGTAAGGACAACTGTAGTGAAGGGTAGCCACCAATCTTTTGAATGGTTCAATAATGCAAAGCACAAAAGTTGCTCATAAAAATGCATTTTTTATTTCATTAAAAAAAAAATCCTGTCCAATATTCCTCCCCCTCATGCAAATAGCTTTCACGTGAGAGTCTTCAGATTTTACGCTTTTTCCATTCGGGCTCGTTCTTTGTTTCCTCATCATCAGATTCAACTTGGGCAAACATGGTTTTGGGCTGAGTCCTAAAAGAAAGTTAATGAAAAGAGGAAAAATTTAGTTGGCAAGTGTTTATTAGATTAGACCTTTGCTACTTTCATCAAGTGGAAGCACATTTGGGGAATCAATTACATCTTAATTATTAAGTATTAATCATTAAACTTCTGGCAAAGAAAAAGATAATGGAAATTTAATTATGTTCAACAAAAGAGTCAATTCTTTTAAAGGTTTTCTCTCTGTAGCAGACTATGTATGCTGTCCTTTTCTTAAATAAAATGAAAATGTATCAAATTCAGTACAATCTCGTACATCCATAACCACCCTCTCCTTCAAACTCAGGCTAATTGGGATTGTTTGGGAGGCCAAATTATAGTCACTGAGCAAGAATACACATGATCTAGGGCACCTGGATGGCTCAGTCAGTTAAGTGTCCGACTCTGGGTTTTGGCTCAGGTCCTGATCTCACGGTTCATGAGTTCAACCCCCTCTTTATGCTCTGTGCGGGCAGCACAGAGACTGCTTCGGATTCTCTCTCTCCTTCTCTCTCTCTGCACCCTCCACCCCGACTGTCTCTCTCTCTCTCTCTCTCTCAAAATAAATAAACTTTAAAAAAATAATAAAAAATTCAGAGAAAAAGGAATACACATGATTTTTATTTACAGCTCTCTGGGTTGTTCCTGGACTTAAGTAGTCTGAATACATGTAATTATGGTGCATATGAACAAGAGAATTTGAGATAATAGCTTTCTTATTTAATGAGTCTAAAATAAGAGATAAGATATATAGGAACTTGAGCACTGCCAGCAAAACTAAAAAACAAAACAAATGGACATCCTCTCCACCCCATGCATTGAAATGTCAAGCGTTTTAGGATACATCACTGAGTATCATTGCTCTAAATACTGGCACACAGTACCTCAAGCAATCTTTGCATTAGGACTTTCTGTGCTTTGTAAACATACCTGGTTCAAGGACTTTCCTTTTTATACCATTCACACAGAAAATAATTTCAAGAATATGTCAAATGGTTATAATTTATGCTTCTTTTGGTCATGCTGATTTCCCTTTAAAAACAGCTCTATCACATTACAAGGAAATATTGAAACACTGTACCTGAAGATCATCTATTTTAGCTCACATCTTCATCCTGAATTCAATTCATTACATCATGGTAATTCCAGAATTTTAAAACAATGACAACAACAATTCCTTTTCTTTGACAAATAAAAACAGGGTTAAAACCCGACATTACTTGTTGTTTATTTATTATCCTGGGAAGAACTATATACCATCCACATTCAAGCTCATGTTGTTCTGATGCAAGCCATGTACTGGAATTCCTCATGCATAAGTTAGTTACAACTCCTGTCTCTCTAGTGACCCACACACCTACCTCGAGCCCAAGGTGTCCCCATACACAATCCAGTCGGTTCAACCTCTTGTCACTTCAAGACACTGTCATGACCTCTGCAAATAAGTCACAGCTCTAACATTTCCAAAAACAGCTGCAGATTTTCAGAGGTCATGAGTTGCTGAATTACTAGAAAGCAGGACCCCTGGCTTTCTAACATGCTACAATATGGCAACTGGTACTCATTACATATTTCATCTTTTGGCAAAGCTGTGGACCACTTAGGGATGGGCAAACCCATATGGGAACAAATCTGTCTGGTTTAAAAAATCCTTTGGATTAGATGGTTAATTTCTTTTTTTTTTTTTTTAATGTTTATTTATTCTTGAGACAGAGACAGAGCGTGAACAGGGGAGGGGCAGAGAGAGAGGGAGACACAGAATCTGAAACAGGCTCCAGGCTCTGAGCTGTCTCAGCACAGAGCCCAAAGCACACTGGGCTTGAACCCATGAGCCGTGAGATCATGACCTGAGCCGAAGTCAGACGCTTAACCGACTGAGCCACCCAGGCACCCCTAGATGGTTAATTTCTAAAGAGAAAAAATAACAGTCTTGTAACGGTATCTGGCAGTGCTTCTGAAGACACCAGCTCAGAGTGAGCCGCAGTGAGACTTCAGTACTAAGAAATTGTAATGGTGTTTATTTTTGATATAAAGAAAAATTAAATGACAGATTACAGGAAGAATAGAGCCGAGAGCTTAAAAAGGCTATTTCATTTAAGTAGTTACTCTCATATTCTACCTGCTTCCCAAAGGTATTTTTGGCAGGTTGGTGGCCAACTTGAAGGGTGTAGAATCAATGGAACTATTTCCTATGGGGCAGAAAGGGGGTAATAATTGTAAAGAGGCATGGGGAACATTTTGCGGGGATGGAAATGTTCTATAATCTTGACTGAAGTGGTGATTACATAAGTGCATACATTTGTCAAGACTTGAAATGGGTGGATTTTGCATTAGACATAAATTATACTTCAATAAAATGGACTTATAAAGAAAATCAAAACAACTGAGTAGAAGGTGAATGACAAAGGAATGAAAGGGTAAACATAATAATACAACACTCAATTTCCCAGTGGCCAAGATAAAGAAAAAGAAAAAGGAAAAATACTAGTTTTTCAGAGGAGGTATCTTTTCCCCCAGCACTAAACTCAGCAAAATTTACTGAGTAGATCTTTATATCAGGATCACTTAAGACTCCCCCTTTGAATTACCAGACCATACAGTTTCCTTTGTCCTTTATAGGTATTTTAACTTAGGGGATATGAGTTTGTTTGGAAGGTAGAATGGTCTCTTTGCAAAACTCCATGAAATTCAGTATTTTAAATTCCATTTTTTAAAACTAATAACAGTGTTGCTGGAAAACAACCATATTCTGTATATGCAACATCAAATCATGACGTTTAGCTTTCAAATAGCCAGGCTTTCCTTCCCCCAGTTGCCAAAATCAAGGTATAAACTACCCAAATTTTCCCAGCAATGCTTGTTTAGCACTTTGTCTTTCATTTTGTTGGCCAGGTAGGGAATACCTGACTGTAGGAAGTAGGCCCCTTTCAACAAATGGTGCTGGCAAAATTGTACCATATGCAATAAATAAAACTGGACCCTTGCCTCACATGATGCAAAAATTAACTTGAAATGGATCAAAGACCTAAACCTAAGAGCAAAAACTATAAAATATTATGGAAAAGCTTTATGACATTAGATGTGGCAATGATTTCTTTGATAAGACACCAAAAGCCCAACCACAAAAGACAAACAGGTAAATTGAACTATATCAAAATTAAAAATTTCTGTGCATCAATGGACACAGCTAACAGACTGAAAAGGCAACAACCTATGAAATGGGAGAAAATATTTGCTAATCATATATTTAATAAGGAATTAATATCTAGAATAAAGAACTACAACTCAACAATAACTACAACAACAACAACAACAACAACAAAGCCAAACAATACAGTTAAAAACTGGGCAAAGGAGGGGTGCCTGGGTGGCTCAGTCAGTTAAGCGTCTGACTTTGGCTCAGGTCCTGGTCTCCTGGTTCGGGAGTTCGAGCCCCGCATCAGGCTCTGTGCTGATAGTTCTGAACCGGGAACCTGCTTCAGATTCTGTGTCTCCTTCTCTCTCTCTCCGCCCCTCCCCTGATCGCACTCTGTCTCCCTCTCTCTAAAATAAATAAACATTAACAAAATTAAAAAGAAAAAACTGAGCAAAGGACTTGAATAGATATTTCTCCAAAGAAGACAAGCAAAAGACTAACAAACACATAAAAAGATGCTCAACATCGCTAATCAGTAGGGAAATGCAGATCAAAACCACAGTGGATAACACCTCACACCCATTAGGATGGCTACTATAAACAAAAGACAAATAAACAAACAAAACCCAGAAAATAACATGTATTGGCCAGGATGTGGAGAACTGGGACCCTTTACACAGTGATGGTGGGAATGCAAAATGGTGCAGCCTCTAGGGAAAATAATATGGCAGTTCCTCAAAAATTTCAATATAAAATTACCATCTGATCTAGCAATTCCACTTCAGGAAATATGCCCAAAAGAATTGAAAGAAGGGTCTTAAAATGATATTTTATTAGAGATTAATAAATGTTCCGTGCATTATTCAGAACAGTCAGAAGGCAGAAGCAACCTCAGTGTCGTGGACAGATGAATGGATAAACAACATGTGGCACACACGTACAATGAGATATTATTCAGTCTTAAAAAGGAAAGAAATGCTGGCAAATGCTACACGCCTGAGCCTGGAGGACATTATGCTAACTGAAATAGGCTAGTCACAAAAAGACAAATACTGTATAATTCCGCTTATATGTGGTACTGAGATAGTCATATTTATAAGATAGAAAGCTGGACAGCAGTTGCCAGGGACTGGGTAGAGGGGAAAGGACAAGCTGTTTAGTGAGTACAGAGTTTTAGTTTTGCAAGATGAGAAGAATTCTGGAGATTGGTTGTACAACAATGTGAATGTACTTAACACTACTGAAATGTACACGTAAAAATGATTAAGAGGTTAAATTTTATGTTTATGTGTGTTTTACCAAAATTAAAAAAAAATTTTTTTTGGATTAAAAAAAGAAGAACGAACCAGACTCCTTGGACTTGGGAATAAGGAAGAATGAACCCACTTCTAGAATAAACAGGAGGTACCCTGGAGAAGGTCTTACCCTCCAATCTGGGGTCCTGCCTAGAGCAGTGCTTCTCAAACCATCCGTGGTACAAGGCTAGTCTTTGTTTTCTAATTTCCAATCCCTTGCAGACAAATATACTACTTCTAGAAAAATAAAAAGACTGCAAAGTACTGACCCAAATTTTTGTTAGATTCCAAACATATATCAACTTGCTACACAATTTTCTAAGTGCTTGCTCTCAATTCCTGTGCTTATCTATCTCATGAGCCAGTACTGGCTGCTGTACCGCACCTTCCCTCTCAGCTTGGGAAAGAAAGTGGCAAAGCAGGGCTCTGAATCTAGGCTGGGAAGTAAGAATCTGTCTTCTTAACATCAGCTCTTAAACACAATGAGCTTCCTCCAGTGTGGGAAAGTACTTCTCACCTCTGGAGAAGCTGGCCCTGGATGATGCAACTGAAGATTGGGCGCAGGCATGGGGTTCAAGGCTGCACTCTCACAGGCCCACCCTTGAAGTAAAGGAGCAGTCTTTACTTCTTGGGGGTTAGGCATGACGAGGTGAACGGAGATGTGGACCACAGACAGAAGTTTCCCTTGTTCCAATCCAACCTGCCCCCATACCAACATTCTTACAGCACAAATCAGAGCCCTCCATAAAAGCTATATGCTGAATAAAGACCAGGTTCTTTAAAAAAACAGTATTTGAGTTGAGTACACTGAACACCTCTGTCTAGTCTAGAGAATGCCAGTGTTTTATAGAAGCAAAGTGAGAGAATTATAACTTTAAATCTTGTAGCTATTCTGTCTTTTCAGCAATGTTTATCTTCAAATTTATTTCCAGCAGTTATTCTTTTGAAAAATTTTGGAAACTCATGTATGAGAAAGAGCAAAAAAAAAAAAAAAAAAAAAAATTCAATTCAGGATTATCTAGGGCATTTAAAACTGATTTCTTCAGTCACTACTTTTTAAGACAATGAGAAACAGAGATGATTAAACAGAGTTAGGAATAGAACCAAAAGATTTCTTCCCTGGGGGATGGCCTAATTTGCCCTTGGCATAGAAAACTACTATAAAAACAAATCAACAATGTCAAGCAGGAGTAAAATGACACATTCAAAAAAAAAGTTAATGGATTTGAAAACACTTAAAAGTTGGTCCAGAAATCCCTGCTTTTAAAACCAACAGGAAACCAACAAATAAACAACAACAAAAAATACTTCAAGCCTCTATTCACATTGTCACTGGCCACAAAAATGGATTCCTTTCTGGGCTGCTTGAAGAAATGGAATTTATGTACTGATTTTAATATAGACTCTGTTGAGTGCTTCCATAAGGAATAGTAGAACAAATCAAACCAAATGGGCCTGAACACATGGCAGGAACTCAGGAAATACAAATATAAATAAGTAATGAGCAAGAAATATATTCCACCACCTTGAGAAAGCATTTCCATTACCGATCCATTACCTGTGTTCTATTAAATCAGTTCCTCCAGGATTCTATACCTCCTTTCTCAAGAGACAGGAAATTGTCAACTCAAACCTTCAGCCTCATGGCTGGAGATTTATGTAAGTTGCCCAAAACAAAAGCCTATAAAGAGGCTGACTTGAAGAAAAAGGAGGTAAGGGGAACATTCCATTCAGCCAAAAGTATAATCACCACAGTTGCTCAACAGGTTAGCAGGAACACGGAAAGCCTCAGTGAGCACAAGCAGAGTAATCCACCTTATTGAAATCAGCTTTATTCAGGCTACCTATTTTACTGGTTTGTGGCCCACACTTACCCATTTTCCTAAGTATTAAATGAAAACTTAAGCTTACAGAAGGCTGATGTGAAACTTGTGTTTTCCAGTTTAACTCACTTTGCGAATAGTAAACATTCTTCACTTGACTGTATATGTCAACTTGTTTATTAGACTTACCAAGAAAAGGAGAACAGATTACATATCAACATGGTTATTATTACTAATCATTAAATAAACTAATCAGAGAGGGGCTGAAAGGTTTTTTGTTTTATTTTGTTTTAGCTTCAGTAAACTCTGCATTTGCTAATAGTTAATATTTCATGAAGCAAATGTAAAATCTTAAGCAAATGTCTTTCTCAAATCTACAAATTCTGATTAGATGATACTTTGTGCTGAATAATTTTCCTCTTGGGACATTTTTTTAAACTGAATTCTCAAAGTTATTTGTACAAAGTGAGTCTTTTCCAGCAACTGTGTTCTAACAGAAAAACGTCGGAAGCCCAACAAAAACTGAATCCCACCTTTGGTGGTTCTGCCCAGAAGAATTTTGTGTAGAACAGTCAGATTCCCCCTGCAATACTCTTATGAGGGCATTTCTGCAGTGCACTGTTTGTGCGAGAGATTCAAAGTGTCCGCGAGCAGTCCTTTCTCTTCTGACTAAGCTCCAACCTGGGCCTTCTATGCTCCTTTTTTAGTGCTCAGGCCACAGAAGAATCTCAGAATGTTTTCAGCTGCAATGGCAAGTCCACAGGTCACATTCTCATTAATTACAGATATTCTTCTAACATGATTCATTCAAAGCCAGCTCCAGGGTCACAGAATGAGGATGAGGAGAAATCACTCGTAATATTTAGTCATCACTATGTGAGTGGAAACCACAAGCTTTTTTGGCTCAGGGCCCATTGTTTATTATGAAGGAAAACCTCAAAGCCAAAGTCAATTATAGCCATGACTTGACAATCTGACACACTTGTTAACCCTGTTAGAATGAATACGGTCCAGATGAACTGTGACCCAGTCATCACAATTGCAGAATTATTAAGATTAAATAAAGGGCCTGACCAAAAGATTCCACTTGAAATGGTCCCTTCTTTCTGGTGAAGAGCTAATCAAAGATAATTTTTTAATATTCGGGATGCATAAGAAGATGAGATGCAACATGATGTTACTAGAGAAAGAATGTTCTATTTTCTTCACAAACGGAACACATAATATTTTGGAAACTACATAAACATATCTCAGACTCATCAAATAGGGCACACGAACTCATAATGCTGGGTGTGTGAGTTCAAAGACGAGTGAGGGTGGAAAAAGGGACAAATGTGAAGCCTGTGGCAACTAGAAACAGAAAGAAAGTGAGGAAAGGAAAACAGAAAGAGCCTTCTAAAATCACCACCACCTGCCTTATCACTAAATCGTTAAACAAGTCAGAAGGATAAAATCTTTGAAGAGTACGCAGGCCTGGGGCCACCCAGGTGTTAGCAGTACCCTCTCCAGGCTCACATTTGTAGCCAGCGTTACTGCAGCCCTGCTCTCTTCCTTCCCAGAGGGGGAAACAGCCTCAGCGAGTTGTAAGTAAAGCACAGAGGGAGCACAACACCTCAGAACTTCTGATTCTTAGTCTCGTGTTCGGCTATGCCATGCTGGCTCACACGATAGTCTTTTCAGCTTCCCTATTGCTCAATTTTTTAAATAATTACTGGTTGCTTTGTGATGAGAAGCAGTACACTATAGTTGTCAAAAGCAGAAGCCTGACTCTGAAGCCAGACTTCTGCATTCAACTCCCAATTCTGCCACCTGCTACCTGTGTGGCTTTGTTCAAGTTATAAGCCTCAATTTCCTCATCTATAACATGGGAACAATGATACCACCTACTTCATAGGGATGTTGTGGAGATTAAATGAATATATACAAAGTTCTTAAACAAGGCTGGCATGGTGTAAGTATAATAAATATGTCATTATTATTACACCCTTTGCTTTGGCTATCAGGTGTTCCTCACCTCATATAAAAAGTATGTTTTCGGGGCGCCTGGGTGGCTCGGTTGGCTGAGTGTCCAACTTCGGCTCAGGTCATGATCTTGCGGTCTGTGAGTTAGAGCCCCACGTCAGGCTCTGTGCTGACAGCTCAGAGCCTGGAGCCTGCTTTGGATTCTGTGTCTCCCTCTCTCTCTGCCCCTCCCCTGTTCACGCTCTGTCTCTCCCTCTCTCTCAAAAGTTAAACATTAAAATTAAAAAAAAAAAAAAAGTATGTTTTCAAAAAGTTGTATGTAGAATATATTTGGTAAAATAATTTATATATTAAATACACCACAGCGGCTTGCTATTTAAAAAAACACTGGGGGAAATTATTTGGTTATGTAAGTAATCTGTCTTCAGTATAAACCTGTATAATTAGAATAATCTACTCTGTACATTTGAATTTTCTAAGGGTGAATCATTTGTGGTTTATTTTAAATAATTACTTTTGTATTATTACTGAACTTTAGTGTGCAAAATAATCACCTGAGAAACTTCTTAAGATGCAGATTTCCAGTCCCAAGCCCACAAAGTCTAACTGAGTTGGTCTGAGGTGCAGTCTAGAAACCTGTACCTTTAACCCCCTACCCCCACCCTTGACTCTGACACAAGGCAGTCTACAAAACCACTTTGAGAAATGCTGGCCTCTATATAGGAATATGGTGGACAGGGATGATCAGTTACCTAAATATAACTCAGGAAAAAAGTTACATTTTCTTCTGTGGGTTTATGTCTCTTCCTGACACAAATAATATATAAACCTTTACTCACTTAAGGAACAACCTCTTCAGGGGTGCCTGGGTGGCTCAGTCGGTTAAGCGTCCGACTTCGGCTCAGGTCATGATCTCGTGGTTTGTGAGCTCAAGCCCCATGTCGGGTTCTGTGCGGATAGCTCAGAGCCTGGAGCCTGCTTCAGATTCTGTGTCTCTCCATCTCTCGGCCCCTCCCCTGCTCATGCTCTGTGTCTCTCTGTCTCTCAATAATAAATAAACGTTAAAAAAAAAAAAAAGAACCTGTTTAAATATTGCCTACTGATTTAACATGACTTTAAATGGATCCTTTATGGATGGGAATGATATTTTAATATGCACACATATTCATGTATCCCATATCTGACAAGACATGCACGTTGAAGATTCAATCTACCGAACCAGCAATAATGGCAGCTTCTCTGGCAAGAAAAGTGACCATGGCTGACAGAGCTGTCAGGCTGGCAGGCTACTGGCCAGGGTCCAGGCTCCCACGCACGTCCATCCCCGTCTGATGTGTAAGCTAATAGCATTCTGGATCTATATCCTACCCACTCTCCAGCCAGCTCCTCCCCCCTCTCTCCAGCCACTTCTTTTAACAAGAAACTGTAATTGAATCTGACCATGTGTGGCTGAACAAGAGGCCTCTGTGATCCTGCTGTGTTTTAAAACTTCCATGGCTATTACATTGCTGGTGCCAGGAACGAAATGCAAATACTCAACCAATAAAGGTGAAGTGTTCAAAGACTCTTTGTGATCACCACTGGAGAACAAAGGTATGTATATGCCTTGTTCATGTGCAAGCCAGGAGATTTAGGTAATGTCTAATTGTGCTCTTCTGTGATAAAGGGAAATACAGTAAATCTTCATTTCATCACTGACAGAAGTCAATTGCAGCGAAGAAAAACAACCAGACACACATTCTCAATTACAGTGACCTTTACGAAAAGATCCTTTTAAATATTAGCTTCCCTTCGAACACTTTGCCACTTGGCAGTAAACAGTATACTCTAGCAGGTGAACACAGGAGAAATAGCACTGCAATTCTGGCTAACGAATCACATGCCACAGACAGTGCCATGAACTTAGTTAGCATGCAATAAATGGAAGGTGACAAAATTGGGTGGAAGGAAGGAGATGGGAGCAAAACACAACAGCAGAAGGGTATATATCAAGAGAGAGCACAGTCCTCTGAAAAGCTCATGAGATTAGGGATAGAGAGAGCTGAAGTGCGGCTCCAGCTACAATCACTCTCGACTGCAAGCTTCAGTCTCCTCACATGTAGTGTAAAAGACATGACCTGTTCTCCCCACTTTACAGAGCTAATATTTAAACTAGCACATTATTCAACTGTAAATATAACTAAGTCACCTACAATGCAGGAAAGTATCATTTGTTAACCGGTCACCAAAAAACAAAAAGAACTTCTGCTTCAATTAATTCTATTTAAAACTAAAAATCTGGATGAATGATTTCCCAAGAAAATACTAATTACTGAGCAGACTCAGAAGAGTAGGAAAATCCCAATAGAGTATTTATCATGAGGGGATGGAAAAGAAAGCGAAAAATTAAGAAATTACTACTTAACCTCTCCTCCACAAAAGCACCAGGTTTTAACACTTTCACAGGTGAATTTTATCAACTCTTTACAGAGTAGATAGATTTAATGGTATTCAAAACAGTCTGAGAGTATACATAGAAAAAGCATACAAAATTTTTATGAACCCAGTTTGACACGTGACAAAGAACAAACATTAACTATGTTAGGGTCATACCAAAGAAACAAGGATAATTCAATATGAGGAAATTCAGTAATATAGTTCATTGTATTTCTTGATCAAAGTATAAAAGTCATATGATCACTTCCACAGAAATATAATAAACAAATCCAATAAAATTCAGCATCTCTTTCAGATAAACATACCTCTGGTCTTTGTATGGTGTTTTCTTTGCATGGGATGCTCTTCCCTTGGATATCTACATGGCTTACTCCCTCATTTCATTTAAGTCAAAAATCACTTAGCAGAGGTTTTACCCCAATCACCATAGCTAAAATATAGCACCCTTTTTGCTACATCCTCTTATCTCTATTTTAGTTTTATTCTTTGCACTAACTACCATCTAAAATTTATGGATTTATTTAGTGTCTGTCTCTGCCTACTTGAATATAAGTTCCATAAAAATTACTGTATCCCCATAACCTAGAACAGTACCTGACATATTATAGGTGTTCAATAAATCTTTATTGAATAAATAAATGGAAGAGAAAGATATGGATTCATCCTTAATGTCTTGCATGTGTGAGTTTTCAAAAGTTATGCTTCATGGAGATGTATCGTTAAATTGAACAATATGAAATTGCCAATATTTGACTTTTTTTCACCTACAAAAAGGCCAATTAGGTATTTTAACCTAATAGAGTCACTCCTGTTAAAGTTAAAGAAAAAGATGTGTGCAACCATGATATTATTTAATATTGTTCTGGCACTATTAGTCAATACAATTAGATAACTTAAATTGGGAAACATCTATTCATAATAAAAACTCTCAACCAAGTAGGGTTAGAGAGAATATACCTCAACATTATAAAGGCCATATATGAAAACCCACAGCTAACATCACACTCAGTGATGAAAACTGAGAACCTTCTAAGATCAGGAATAAGACAAGGATGTCTACTCTTGCCACTTTTTTTTTTTTTTTTTACGTTTTTTATTTTTGAGACAGAGAGAGACAGAGCATGAACAGGGGAGGGGCAGAGAGAGAGGGAGACACAGAATCTGAAACAGGCTCCAGGCTCTGAGCTGTCAGCACAGAGCCCGACACGGGGGCTGTGAGATCATGACCTGAGCCGAAGTCGGACGCTTAACCGACCAAGCCACCCAGGCGCCCCCACTCTTGCCACTTTTATCCAACGTAATACTAAAGTCCAAGCCACAACAATCAGACGAGAAAAAGAAATGAGGCATCCATTGTGGTAAAGAAGAAGTTAAACCACCACCATTAGCAGATGACATTATACTACACATAAAAAATCCTAAAGACTCCACCAAAAACATATTAGAAGTAATAAATGAATTCAGTAAAGTTGCAGTACACAAAATTAATCCCCAGAAGTTGTTAGTGTTTCTATACACAAATAAAGAAAGTGCCAGAAAGAGAAATTAAGAAAATAACACTTACAATCGCACCAAAAAGAATAATATACCTAGAAATAAACTTAACCAAAGAGGTGAAAGAATGTACTCTGAAAACTATAAAACAATGATGAAAGAAATTGAAGATGACACAAACAAATGGAAAGATATTCCATGCTCATGGATTGGAAGAACAAACATTATTAAAATGTCCATATTACCCAAAGCAATCTACAAATACAATGTAATCCCTATCAAAATACCAACAATATTTTCTACAAATCTAGAGCAAATTATCTCAAAATTTGTATGGAACCACAAAGACCCCGAATATCCAAAGCAATCCTGAGAAAAAAGAACAAAGATAGAGGTATCAGAACACCAGATCTTAAGATATACCACAAAGCTGTAGTAATCAAAACACCATGGCACTGGCACAAAAATAGACATAGTTCAATGGAACAGACTAGAGAGCCCAGAAATAAACACACATTTCAATGCTCAATTAATCTATAGCAAATGAGGCAAGAATACACAGTGGGGAAAAGACAGTGTCTTCAACAAATGGTGTTGGAAAAACTGGATAGCTACAGGCAAAAAAATGAAATTGGACCACTTTCTTCACACCATACACACACACACACACACACACACACACACACACACACACACACACACCCTCAAAATGGATTAAAGCCCTAAATGTGAGACCCAAAACCACAAAAATCCTAGAAGAGAGCACTGGCAATAATTTCTGTGACATCAGTTGTAACATTTTTCTAGATATGTCTCCTAAGGCAAGAGAACAAAAGCAAAAATAAACATGTGGGACTCCATCAAAATAAAATGCTTCTACACAGCAAAGGAAACCATCAACAAAACTAAATGACAACCTACCAAATAGAAGATATTTGCAAATGACCTATCCAATAAGGGGTTAATATTCAAAATATATAAAAAGGAGTCATAAATTCAGCAGAAGAAAAGATTCTTTTTACAATGGCATAAAAATGTGAAAGATTTAAAGAAAACTTAAAAATACTACTGAGAGGTAAAGAGATGTGACTAAATAGAAAGACATACCCTGCTCTTGGTTTAAAAGAACCAATATTGTAGGGGCGCCTGGGTGGCTCAGTCAGTTGACCGACTGACTTCAGCTCAGGTCATGATCTCTCAGTCTGTGAGTTCGAGTCCCGCGTCGGGCTCTGTGCTGACAGCTCAGAGCCTGGAGCCTGCTTCAGATTCTGTGTCTCCCTCTCACTCTGCCCCTCCCCCACTCTTGCTCTGTCTCTCGGTCTCAGAAATAAACATTAAAAAAAAAATTAAAAAAAAAAAGAACCAATATTGTAAAACTCTATCTAAATTAATATATAATATAACTCAATTCCAGTAAAAATATTACCAAGAATTGAGGTGGGGGGAGGTGTTTCCTAGATAACTTAAAGTCATGGACACCTATAAAAATAGAAAATTTTTACTAAGAAGAATAATGAGAAGAATAATGTAGGAAGGCCTACAACAATGAAAAGTTTGGTGCTGCTACTTGAACAGACTAATTAATAGAACAGAAGAGAGAGCCCATAAATTGGCTAAAATTCATATGTAAGTGCAGTGTGTGTAACGATGTGATTTCAATTCAATGAGGAAAACTAGATCATCCAACTAAAAAGTGTTACAGCAACTGGCTAACCAAGAGGAAAAAAATTAAACTGGAGCTCTGCTGTTGTAGGCTGGAAAAATAGTCCCTCCCAAAATACCCACCTTAAATCCCTGGGAGCTGTGAATATTACCTTATTTGGAAAAAAAGGTCTTTGCAGATGTGATTAAGGACTTTAAGATGAGGAGATGGTCCTGGATCATCTTGGGTGGGCCCCAAATGACATCAGAGGTATCCTTGTAAGACAGAAGAGGCAACCAACACAAAGCACAAGGCATTGCCAAGATGGAGAAGAGACTGGCGCAATGTGGCTACAAGCCCAGCTAGCAGGCAGCCTCCAGAAGCTAGCAGAGGCAGGGAACAAATTTTCCCCTAGAGCCTCTGTATGGAATGCGGCTCTGGTGACACCTTGATTTCACACTTCCGGCCTGCAGAACCGTGAGAGAATTAAGTTCTGTTTTTCAGGCCACCAAGTTTGTGGTAATTTGTTACAGTGGCCACAGTATACAAATATACCTTCCTCACTCCCTTCACTAAAATAATTTCAGGTGAACAGAAATTTAACTCTAAAAAATAATTTTAAAAATGGTATGAAATAGAAAGATGGGAGAATCTGAAGAATTACCTTAGATGGGAAGCCTTCCTAACTAAAACAAAACCCAAGAAGGAAAAAATTCCTAAAGGTGACTACATTAAAATAAATTTGATAGCACACTGTTCCAAATAGGTTTGTGTGTGTTTACACACAAAGTAAATTACTGAGGTATCTCTATAAATGTTGAACTAATACTGACTGCTGATTATTGGGTTATATTAACAATGTATAATTTATAGGAGGGTGTCAACTTACTATTGAAGAGAATGAGACACTGAGAAGATACCTTTTAGAACCTACTGGATAGTAAGTCCTTGCTAGAACCAAGGCCAGGGAGCTGGCCTTAGAATTTCCAGGTTATTGTTCTAACTTCTAACAGCTAATTACTTTGATGAAGGATCTAACTTTAATGTTGTATGTAATTTTCATGTCTGAGAGTTTAGGTAATACATGCATATAATGAACAAAACTTTCCAGCAGTGCTAACAGGCAGACTATGGAACTTCGAAGGCCATACACACACACAACCCCATTCCTGTTCCTTTGTTCACTACTTAAAACATACCTACTACCTCCATTTCTTGGCTCTCCTTCCAGAGGGAGTCCAGGTATAGATGAACAGATATGTATATAGATACATCCACTGCTTAAAAACATTAGGTAGACATCATGTTTTATAATCTGGTTTCTGTTTTTGCTTGTAGGTTGGTTTTGTACTTAGGAGATTAGGCCACATCCATCCACATATATATCTAGCCCATTCTTTATACTTTCTTGATATCTTTCATTGTATGGATAGGCTATACTTTTCTAAAACAATACCCCATTGAAGGACATTTACATTGTTTTCAGTCTTTTGCTTTCCTACACAATACTGAGCTTAATATCTTTGGACATACATATTTGCCCACTTGTGCAAAACCTCCTGAAATACAATTGCCAAGTCAAAGGGTATGTGCATTTTAAATTTGTATAGATAGTGCCAAATTTTTCTCCAAATGATGCTCACTATGTTTAGCAAATTTTAAAACATGGCTCTATTTATTCCTCTCTCCTCAGTTAATTTTTTTGTATGTTTCTAAACAAGTTTCTTTAAGTATAAAAAAAAAAAACCCTAATAGTAATAGAAAATAATGACCCCATTAAAAACCGAGTGTCAACAGAGGCACAATCTACAAGCTTATCTGACTGCCAATGATGCGTTGACATACATTAGCTTATACACATACAAATTCTACACAAAAGGCAGCTAAGTGTGCACTATTTAGTTGGCCAGCCTTGATATGACCCTCTTAGCTGCTGTAATATTATCCAACTAATGGTTCAGAGATGTTCCATCTGTACTGTATGGTTATTAGTACACACTGTGAACCACCACCACTGACATGCCACGGTGAAGTCTGTTCTGCTACAACATGTACAGCAGAGGATGGAGTGCTCCCCCCCCCCACACCCCCAAAGGCCCTCAAATCTCTTTAGCATTTTTGTGTGGGGTGCTTTCACTCACAACAGCAGCACCTATCTGTCTTTGTCAGAGGGCTATCAGCAGGTTGCTAAAGCCCTGGAAAGCTGGAAGTACATGGGAATGTCTCCCCCCAACCCCACCTGCAGCCATTAGCAATAACCAATAGATACTGGGGTATAAATACTCCAGTTACCATGCCTCTGACCAGGGTCTCCAGGGTTACCCTGCAGAGCGAGCCAAAGTGACCCCTTGATACTGCGCTTGATACTCCCTTACTTGGTTTCATTACAGTTCTCCACTCTCCTCCTGGTTTTCTCTATGGACGCTTCCTAATAAATCACCTTTATATGAATCTTTTTCTCAGGTCTGCTTCTAAGAAACCCAAGCTATTGCTTCTTTTGGCTAAGATCAAGTGTAGTATCTGTTCTTATCAGTTTAAGAAATCCAAGCTAAAACAATGTGTTTTTTCTTTTATGCAAAGTAGCTCATAATGATTAGCAGATAGGGAACTTATATTGCTATAACACGTACACTGATTTGGTTTATAAGTGACTTTTTTCCAGCACGGTAATGTTTTGAAAAGTGATCAGTGTCCAGCTTTCTCATAATTTAAGAGAAAACTTTAATATTATACAAAGACACCAAGAAAAAAACCTGACTATACCTCCAGCAATACAAAAAATACATATGACCAAGTTTATTTAATGTAGCTCTGTTAGAAATTGCAAAATACTGGAACACCCTAAATACCCACTCATAGGAGATAGCTGAATAAACTATGTGCCTCCCTACACTGGAGCACTATGCAGCTGTGGAAAAATGAGAAGGAGCTCTGGGAACCGATGTAGAGTGATCTCCAGGGCATAATCCTAAGTGAAAAATAGCAGAGCCCAAAAGGGTATTTATATTATGCTACCCTTCATGTGAGAAAGGAGAGGGTGTAAGAAAATACTCACAAATCTGTTCATTTGTGCAAGAGACCTACAGGAAAGATAGGGCAGAAACTAAAGAGATTAATTACCTGCAGAGGTGGGTGGGGAAGAGACTGAGTGAGGCAGGCTATGGGCAAGAAAAACAAAGATGAACTGTGGCACATCTTGTGGTATCAGAAAGTAAGGAAGTGCTCAAAAAAACACAGGGATCTGTCAAAAGAGGACAGGAGTTACTCTGAAGGAGATTCTTTTAGCCAAAGTTGGAACAATTTGAGCAAAAACCTAAATAATGATAGTACTGAATTTTAACCCATAAAGTATTTTGAAGTCCACATTGATATAAAAAATACTTGAAAAATAAGTAAATGTGGGAGAAGGGACAATTCTTCCTTTTAGTAGAATTCCAATTAATAAATGTGGAAGAAACAGGGAAATAGAAAATCACCATTAGGCAAACACCACAGTAACAACTACTGCAGGCAAATCTACCCACGGATAATAAAATTAGAGAGCCAAAGTTTAAAGAGGGGCAGGATTTTCAGAGCTGTAAAATATCACCCCCAAATAATTTATTAACTCAAAATAATGACAGTCACTTACAGTGGAGAAACTTGGCAGACGTCACCTTAACCAGGTGACCAAGGTCAACCTCACCACCAATAAGACATACTGACATGACATTCTTGATATCATGAACCCAAAGGGATACAACATCAGCCCTGTATTATGTTTGCCTAAAATACACAGTTTCATTCCAATTGTGTGAAATATCAGACAAATCTAAACTGAGAGACAAAATGTACAAAATAACAGACCAGTGTTCACCAAAAGTGTCAAGGTCATGAAAGACAAGAAAGATTGAGAAACCGTAAAGACTGGATGAGACTAGGGGCACCTGGGTGGCTCAGCTGGTTAAGCATCTGACTTTTGAAATCGGCTCGGAGTCTGATCTTGCGGTTTATGAGATGGAGCCCCGCGTCAGGCTCTGGGCTGACAGTGTGGAACCTCCTCGGGATTCTCTCTGTCCCTCCCTCTCTGCCCCTCTACCCAACTCTCTCAAAACAAATAAATAAACTTTAGGAAAAAAAAAAGACTGGATGAGACTAGGGAGAAACAACTAAATGTAATATGGTGATATGGGACCCCTGACAGGATCCCTAGAGAGAGAAAGAATATCAGTGGATAAACTGGGGAAAATCAAGTAAGGTCTGTTGCTTCATCAATAATATTGTACCAATATTAATTTTTCTAGCATTGCTAAATAGTTGTACTGTGGTTATGTAAGGTGTTAACATTAGGGTAAGTTGGGTGAAGGGTGTACATGAGCTCTTTGCAATTTTTCTGTAAGTCTAAAATTAGTTTAAAATGAAAAATTAAGAACCCAAAATTCTACAATACTACCTTTCTTTTGTGTAAATTTATCTGTTTTAGTGGCTTTAAGAAACACTACAAGTTCATCCATGTTGAGCTATTTCAGGGAATCTGAGCAGGCAGGCTCTACTCTGTCTATGTACGTGTTATGTACATAGTTCTGCAAATAAAAGAAGTCCTTAATGACAGACCTACAGACTGCTCCCCTTCATTTGCTTTTAACTCTCTTCAACTAAGATAATGCATATAGTGATTTTCCTTTTTTCAGTCATAGATAGAATGGGCTTCATACAATGGGTTTCCACTGGGCTAAAACTCTGATGAAACTGACCTACTTTAAAAATTCACCATTTTAGGGGCGTCTGGGTGGCTCAGTTGGCTAAGTGTCTGACTTTGGCTCAGGTCATGATCTCACAGTTCATGGGTTCAAGCCCCATGTCAGGCTCTGTGCTGACAGCTTGGAGCCTGGAGCCTGATTCAGATACTGTGTCTTCCTCTCTTTCTGTTCCTCCCCCACTTGCACTCCGCCTCTCTCTCTCTCTCAAAAATAAATAAAGATTAATTTTTTTTTTTTTTTACCATTTTAAGAGTCCTAAGATACAAACAAATGCCTAGGTTCAGGACTATGAGTACCTGGCTTATTTTTCATGCTCAAGAATAGAACAAGAAATGGAGAGTTAGAACCTCAAAGCAGCCATTGTTACATTCTTTCCTATTCATTAAACATAATAATTTTTATTTTAAAGGGTTGTTTTCTTACTTAGAATATGCTGGAGAAACCCAATATGGGTTGTCTTCGGCTGCTTTAGCATGCCGCAAAATGGCTTCCCGGGGATTGCTGTCATCAGTTTTGTCCAAAGCAATGTTCTTCACAATGTATGATGACAGAGTGCCCCCATGGGTTCCAACCCGGCCACCACGACCTGTTTCAAAGGAAAAAAAACCAATCAGATAATGGAATGAGCATGACAGTATATATGTATACCTTGTATACACTGTACTTATCTGAAAAGGCTGAGAATCCTTCAGTCCTGGCTTCCAAGGTGGCTAGTTACATGAGTAACAGAGTGAGGCCAGAACTTCACATTTACCCGATTTTTGGCATCCCCTATGGAATCAAGGTTTGGAGCACTCTGGGGCTTCTTCAGACCTTGGTTTGAGGTGCACAGATCTCAAGAATACTTCAGTATCATCCTTTCAGCTTTCACAACCAAAGTAGGAAATCACCAAACCTTAACTTTCCCATAACATTTTTAAATAGAAAGAGATGTTTTTTTGATGTGTTTTAGCTGTTTAACTTACATAGTGATACTAATGCAGCAGGAATTACAAATACTTTGCCATGAATATGCCTTAAAAACATTCCTCAGGCATGAACATTTGAAATTCAATTAATAAAAATAACCAATATTTGTTAGACACTATTTTTGCCTTAAACAAACACATCTTAGGGCTTGCCATCTCCCAGGTACCTTGTAGGAGAGAAAACAAGTAAGTTGAATACATTGATTCACATTATTTTATGGTGCTGGAACTGCTCCAGTAGACAGAAAGCTCTGTAAGGGCAGGGATTTGTTAAGATCTGCTAGATCCTTAACAGCTAGCCTGGTGCCTGGTACGCAAAAACGTATGACATTTTAGGAAAAATTAAAAAACAAAACAAAACAAAAACGCATGAAGAGCCAAACTGTGCTAAAAAATTAATTCTATAAATCAAAATAAGAGACTAAATAAGGCAGGAAAGAATTCATTGGGAAAGGATTTATGTGGCCAGTAACTATTATGGTACTTAGAGGAAGGAGAGAGCTCTTCAGGCTGAGGTGGTTGGGGAGGTCTTTGGGAAGAGATAGATCCAATTTGCGAAAGCTCAGAAGGCAGAGGTCACTTTGAGTGAGCAGAATGGCTTAAGTACAAAAGTATAGAAAGAGGACAATTCAATCAATGGGCATTTGCAGGAAGAAATGAACCAACAGTCAGTCATATCAGAAGATCAGAGTAGGAGAGAAGTGAGGTGGAATGCTCAAAAGTGAGTTTGAGTACACTAAGGAGAACCTTGATTCTCTGAAAATGCAAATGGAAGTGGGAAGCTTATGAAATTTGGGGGCAGTAGCAACATGAAAGCCAGAGGAGTTGGGGCACTGGGGTGGCTCAGTTGGTTAAGCACCTGGCTTTGGTTCAGGTCATGATCTCATGGTTTCATGAGTTCAAGCCCTGCATCAGGCTCTACGCTGACAGCTCACGCTGTCTCTGTCTCTCTCAAAATAAATAAACTTAAAAAAAATTTTTTAAAAAGAAAAAAAAGAAATCCAGAGAAATTGTAAATAAAAGCTGTGTATAAGATGGATGGAGGCAGGGTGGGGAGCAGAGAGAGAGACTGACTTGAGATAAGATGCCTAGTTAGAAGGGCTTTTCAATAATCCATGTAAGAATATTATTTGGGAACTTTGATTAGAATGGTGGCAGGGAAAATGAAAACAAAAAAAAGTTAAGATAGAGATGTGAAATGTTTCCAAAGCTGAAGGTGCAGGCCAAACAGATGTAGGCCCACAGCTGAGGTTCAAGATGAATGAACAAGTTAAAAGCTATATATAGGCTTAGGAGCCTAAGACAAGGGAAACCACACAAGCGATAGCTAGTAAAATGGGATTCCAGTAGAGGTATGTGTTCATGATAGCCAATGCTGTCTTGCTTTCTTCTGGTACCTATTTTCGTAAAAACTCTAAGGACCTTTATTCATCTTGTAGGGGAATGGGCAGCTCCATTATATCAACAAAGAACTCAATGATTGTAACTTTTTGCCTTGTGTGAAACCTAATCCAGTCTGGATTCTAGTTAAAGTACCCAAATGTTGTATATGAAGCCAATATTGAGAGCAGTGGTTTTATCACCAGGTTCTAGGAGCCCCAAAGTACTACCAAGGTCACCTAAAAGAGCTCAAGTTAGACAGCAAGCAGAGAGGGCTCTAGGCTTCCTCTCCATTTTTATCAGTCTTATGCATCAGGATTCTGCATCAGATATTTAAACAAAAAGTTGCTAAAAAGAAAATGTCTAAAAACCACCATGTAGTAAAATCTCTCTGAAGACAAAGCAGCATCCAGGCAGAAAGCATCTTTCCAATTCTATACCAGTGACCCCACCCGGCCCCTCACCCCCCTCTGCAGATCACAGGTTAGACCACAGTCACCTGGGCCCGCTACAGGAGGTTCAGGTTTATGAGACTTCAGGGGATCCAGTCTGTCCTTCTCCAGCTGTTTCCTTGTACTCCGTTGGCGGGGCTCACGGAACATAGGCAAGGCATGAGCTACGAGAAGTCACAATTGAAAAATTTTATTATAATAATAACCCTTCCATCCCAAAACATAGCTGAAGCATGACTAACTAAAAGATGACATGGAAGTCATAATGACAGCCTTCATCTAATAATAAAAGACAGTCTTACTGTAACCAATTAGCCAATTTTGTTTGAGACCAGACTCATTGTTCACCTCTGCTGGCAACTAACGCCACTCAGGAAATACTGTCAAACACTGTCACGGAGACACCAGTGAGGCTCCCCATCTTCCAAGCCACGGGTAGCAGTTAAACTTAATTTCTGTGGTTTTGAAAAGAAACACTTAATGGGACTGCTTATTTTTTCTTGTAGGACCCAAATGTGAATAATGCCAACAGCTTGCCTGTCAGCCCTGAAGTTTCCTTAGATGCCTCATAAACACTGGAATCACTTCACACGTTTCTGAAATGTGACCACCTCTCAGGAGGAGTTGACAACACTGAGTAACCGGAAGGGAGGAGCACTTAGCCCACTAAGTGGGATAAAGGTTGCCTTGAATGCATGGAGGTGCCTGAATCTCCTGGCATGGTGACTTGATGGGGACTTTTCCCTACTTCTATATGGTGGACAAAACAAAAGAATAAGAATCCAAGTAGGATTTGTCCCATTGCTATTGGTTGCTCACTCAATGTCAGAATTAAATTTCATAATATAAAACAGTATATAAATGTAAAAGGGTAACAGTGATATTCTGTGGGACAGCAAGAGGGTTATTGGGGGAAAAGTTAAGTAATGATCTTTTTCTTGACCAAAAAATATGCCAGAATTATTTCTTTGGATCCTTACATGCTGAGTGAAACCTCTTTTAAAATAGAAAAAAATTTTTCCACAGGAGTGGGGAAGAGAAGGTAATGGGTTAATAGAGGTTCAAAGGGAATTTATAATATGAATGACAGAAATGTCTAAAATACCTAAAAAATTCTTCTAGTATCCCCCTACCCCTACCACCAGCTGGGGTCAGGACCATCTCCCTCACCAGTAAAACATGCCTGCCTTGAGTCAGGGGAGCTGAGAAACACAGCCACCAGTCACTCTGTTGGGCAACACGACACAACAGTATTTTTAGGAGGGGGAAAAATAGCTTTTCACTTCAAACGACTGGAGGAATTTAAGTAGGCCGCGTGTAATTACATGAGCTAGACTGGTTGTGACACCGACTTTAACACTTCTACTCTTGCAAAAAGTGTCATGGGATCTCCTTACTGATCGTAAGCTCCAAGGGACTTGGTCTTACAGGAGACCCACCACCAGAGAGAAAACCCAGCAGTACAGCGCCCCCTGGGCTTTAGATGGAGACCCCGGTAAAGTCCACAGAGCATCAGCTCATCACAATTGCTACTGCATCCAAGACGTCCTTCCTAGACACTAGTGGTGACAGATCTGAGGCTGTGGCTCTGGGAAAGACAAATCTGTCAGATTAACAAGGTTGTGTGACAAACCGGACAGAAGCTACTTATTCTGGTAAGATTTCTGGTGCCCACAGTAGTTCATTTTGTATCTAAATGTCTCTGGATCTATCACATGGTCACAGAGTCTCAGAGGGAGCTGACGGAGACCCTTTGCCTAGTCTCCTCACTCTCCTGATAACGTTCAGTTGTTCAACATCATACTGCAAGTCAGTAGTAGAACTGGACAAATCCAGGTCTCCTGATTCCAAGGTCAGCACTCTTTCTTGTTTATTCTTAGAACAGATTGTTATTCTTTAAAAGGCTGCTATGGAGTAATGCATTAGGCTCAAATAGGCTTTTCCCTTTTGGGTTGAAAGTTACATGAAATTACCCTGTCTCTGTGATGAGTCACAGAAGCTAAAGCAGTTAGCTGTTACATGACTCGCAGTTCTGTCCACATGATACTTTGTAATATATGCCTGGACTGTGAAAACTTTTTCTGTCTCTAAAGCCATGAGATCAACACCACATTACAGTAGAAGAGAGAGAGAAGACGATGGAGAGACCATGCTAACAACTTACGGGTGATGATGTAGTCCTGGGTTAGAGTCTCGGCTTGTTTCGCCTTCCGCTGGGTTTTAACCACACATAATTTTGCTCCCCTGGGGCGATTAAGAGCACATTATTTTCTTTACTTGGTCTTACAAACAGAAAGTCATGTCAAAAACATTAGATACTTTCAGGAACACACTCTGTGCACACCATCTCGCCATGTCCTTGACTTTCTAAGGGATGGCAAAAGATGGGGCCTTGGTGATAGGGGATTAAATTTATGGGAAAGCAAGTCTGTCAATCAGTGGTTACCACTGAGGGAAAGGATTGGAGAGGTAATCAGGCAACAGAACACTAGTTTAAAAAATCTATAGAAATAACCCAAAGATGTAAGCTAAAGAGATACAAGTAAAATTAACCAGTCTTTTCACCCTGAAGGTCGCACGGTTCAAATATTAGTTTATGTCTCATATGAAAGCAACCTGGGTGGTCTACACCCCAAGTGGCATTCGTCCACATCTCTAATGTAAGAGTACGAGTGTCTGGAACTGAGTTGGCTTGGCAGTGTTGTCACGGGGCTACTGCCCAAGAATGTGTGGGGTTAACCAAAAGTTTGATTAGGACATTTCACTTCTTCTTTAGCAATAATGAGCTATCCCTCTCAGGAAGCAAATACAAATAAAAAAATTTCTTAAAGATTCCACACATAGAAGCTTCCAAATGGGTGCTATCAAATGGGGCTCATCATTTTCTCAAATGAAACAGACTCTCTCTCTCATTCTAATTACATTAGCATTTTCAATTCCTTTATTAAAAAACAAACAAAATCCTGTTTGTTCTTAAACACAATAAAAACTTTATTTTACAGGGCAAGAGTTCCAATGCTAGTGCACAAAGTTCCAAGGGAAGACCGACTGCTTCTATTTCTACCCAAACAAATTACAGCAATGAATATTCATTAACAGAGGATGAGTTTCCTTTCCTCAAAAAGGATGTGGGACCCAAAATAGGTTTACGGGGGACCCCAAAGAATTTAGCATGTGAACTTTAATACTAGCTGACCAAGGTTGCCTCTAAAGAAAGAGCTAACCAAGCATCGTACCTTAACTGAGACAAACAAAACCATCCTTTTTTGGGGGGTGGTGACAAATGTCCACCTTTGTGCCCAAAGAAAATGAACACAATTGAGGAACTGGTTGAGCCTCCAGTGAAGTTTTCAGACTTTTGAAACACATTGGTATATTTAAGTCTAACATTTGGGGTGGGCACGGGATTGAAGAGGAAAGAATTTGTGCTGTCTCCTTCTGCTGGCAGAGAACAACCCCACACATCCAAACTGCTACCTGATAAAAGCCCAAACAGAAAGGGGACAAAACAGACTAGCTGTTTCCATTTCCCGTGAGGGGTGAGTTCCCTGCTTTGTTAATCCCCTACATGTATCACAGCTAATGCCATGTCCAGGGTGGTATGCAAAGTGGGCAGGACTTTTCCCCCCTTTGCACTCAACATTTCAGCTAAAGGACTGCAAATCCCCAGGAAACTTTCACTTTGAATTCTGTATGGATCAAGGGCAATATCCAAATCCTCTTTAAAGTACAATACCAGGAGTTTGAGGCTTTACTCTGTGCCAGCTGCATTTTCTAAAAGGGTGGATCCCCATCAAAGGGGGCAATAAGTAAAAGCAGGGTAGGAAAAGAAACCCTCCCCCCAGTTGTTGTCATCCATCTAAAACAGGCAAGACTTATGAAATACCTCTGACTCTTGTTGGGGTCATAATACACTTTAGCCAATCCATTTCCAGTTCCTACCATGATCTGGTTCAGCTTTGGATGCCACAGGCAGCGGACAACACTCTGAAAAGGAAAGGCATGGTAATCAACTAAAGAAGCCAAGTAAAAATGGGAAAAGTCCCGCTGGTGCTTTGATGGCTAGAGTCAGTTTACTAAACTGAATATCATCCTGATGGTTCCCCGTAATTTTAGGACATTTTCCTCTAAACTATAAGGCTGTGTCCCTGAGGTTCAGTTCTATTCCATCACTTGTTATCTGTGTGATACCCTTTAAAGATGAACAAGTTGTTCCTTCCGACGCCCCTCCTCTCATTTCTTGATAACCCTGCAACCACAAGGTTAGGCTTCCCCAGCTCCAGTGCCATGTGAAGCTGGCATCTCGGAATGCTGAACCCACATAACTCAGTTCTGCTTACCACCGAAGCAGATTTAGATCTCAGTGTTCCATGTTTTTTATACACACAATATGTCCCTCTGGACAGCAGATTGAAGCCAGGTGGTTATTGTTTTTAGTTCACAAAGATCCAAATCTCATAAAGCTTTTTCAGGAACAACACATATTTGCAGGCATTGAATAATATCTCCCTATCTATGAGATAAACCAGCAGGACAATAGCAGAAGTAAAACAGAGACACGGCATACAAAGACTTGACATTAACCTGAATGAAAAGCTATTTAAGAGAAGGTCCACTGGAAGTTACGATCCTTTGAATTCATTACTGGTAAGGAAAATAAGTGGTGCCCCGGGGTCAAAAAGAATGAGTTCTCAGTGAGAACTACAACCTGTTTTTAATTTGTCTGTAGTAAGAGGGCCGAGGTGGGAGGTTTAGCAGGGGGGAAATGATGAAGGGGGGTGGGGGAAGATGAAGCTAAAATTGGTAGGCAGAAACACCATGTCCTAGGTTCTGTGGATCTCATTCTGATAGAACAAGTAATGAGTGGAAACATCAATTCAAGATTTATTTAGAACCATCATGAGCCAAGCAATGCGCATGGACTAAGAAAAAAGGGTACAATTAGATACTGCTATTTTAGGTTCTAATAGTAAAATGAAAATCATGGCATCCTTGTCTCCCAAATCTCTCTCGGGCTGAGTCTCTCTGGTTTCCTCTCCCTAACCATCCTGCTCCTTTGTTAAGACAGAGTATCTGTGAATCTCCTCAATCCCTTTTGATAGAAATCCTGGCTCCCCACCTGCCTGGCAAAAAGTATGCATACAGTTATTCGGCTACAAATCCTTCTCTGAGATTCCTGAGGAACTTAAGAGGAAATGTAAGAGTCTGCAGGACTTCGAATTCATGTCTGATAATACTCTTTAAGAGCGGTTCTTAAGCTCTGCACCACTGAAGACAGCTGAGATGTTCTGCTGAGAAAATAAAATCAGAGTGGCTGTTTTTTCCTGGTTGGTAGGCAGTAAAATGAAGTTAAAAGGGCAGGTTTTTACAATTTTAGGTTTTCTTTCCACAACTTTTCTTAAATCTATGGTGCCTGCTACCCAGTGTCTACCAGCAAGTGCTAAAAGATGATAAAACATAAAATAGTGAGTATTAATAAAAAAAAAAAATCGAAAACAGTAAGCATCTTATATATAGAATGGCTTCTGGGGGAGGGTTGTCATTTTGTACACATGTCCGTGAAACCCACTTGATAATGTATGACTGTAAAAGACACATTTTATCTAACAAAACTGTGCTTGGTTGGTGAGATGGAATTAAGTATATCAACAGTTCATGGTCTACAAAGCACAGCCTGACTTACAGGTGCTCTGCCACTGAGATTAATTTGAGAACCAGGCCTTGACCACTGCAAATTTCCAGGTCATGGCCAGGTGCATGGAAACATGAGAAAAGTCACAAACATAACTTCATAAACCCTACCAAGAATAAGTTCATCCAAGTCAATACTCACCCTCATGTCACTGCTTACATGTCATCATGTGAAGACTGACCCTTTTAAAACTGTACCCCACAACTCTCCTTATTCTGCTTTTTCATGTTTCTAAAACATGTTCCACCTTTTAACATAATATATAATTTGTCGTTAATTTTGCTTATTATCTGCCTCCCCAGTGTGAACATAGTTTGCACACAGGCAGAGATCTTGGTGTGTTTCGGGTGGGAGTGTTTCCCAAATGCCCAGTTTAGTGTGTGGTGCTCAATAAATATTTGTTGCACCCAAGCCTAAATGGACTGCTTTGCTAAGTGGAGTTAGAGACAATTTTCAAGTTAAAATCATTACTACCTATGGAGAACAATTTTATTTCTCCAGATCATTATTATACTCAAATATCCTACAAACAAAGTAGGGTTCGTTTCCTCCCAGTGTGGTCCTAAATAAAAGGATGTGCATGAACCAGAGAGCGAGAGAAGATAGTAAGAGGGACTTTCAAGGGCCCTCCGAAATCCCAGCCACCTACAGATGGCCCCAGGACAGTCTTAAGGACATAGTATTAAAGGTATTTCTCTTCCTTGGTTCTCTAGAAGTCTGGCTAAGCAGTCTAAGATTACTGGTTCTCAAATATGTTTTCAAGTGAGCAGGGTGCAGAATTGGAGAAGATCCACAGTGTAGGCCTGGTAAATTCCAAGACACCCAGCCAAATAGGCAGTTTCCAGGGGCAGCAGGTTACCGTTACTCTCTCCCTCTACGCTGAGGGTGTAAATGTTAGAGAGAGGCCAACTGCCCAGGCCAACAGACCAATGTCTGATTGCTTTCTAGGGAGTCCAAAGTCAGGGCACTGCACCTCTATTCCTGTTCACGTCCTCTACCCTCTACAGCTCTTAGACGCACACATGGCTGGTCAGCATAAACACTCAGGGAGAAGCACATTTACCCTCCTTTTCACATGGAAGCAGTGAGAATGCAAATAAGACCCGCTGAACTAAACAGTCATTCCAGAGCTCCATCCATTGTGGCGATGAGTCACCAAAGCAGCCAATGAGGGCTCTGCGAGCAGTCTAACTTAGGCAAAGGATACTTAAGGCTCAATTACCCTAAGACTGGTTATTAATCAAATACTACAGGGATTCCAAAACATGGAATGAAGAAACAGAATTCAAAGTCAAAGGTGGGTGGGCCTTTTCTGTTTATTAATATTTATTGTGTGTGTTTAGCTAACCTTTGTAAACTTTGCAGCTAATGCGGCTCCACACTTTGTCCTGTCAAGGAAATGCATCTTAGAGCAGAGAGCTGGCCATCTGCCAAACCAAACAATCCCTGAGACAGCAGCAGGGCTGGGGAGCAAGCCGAGCTGCCACGCTGCTAACTTGTCAAACATACATACCGGGCTTTACTTAACAACAATGGGACACGTGCCTGCTAGAAACCCAACGAACTATCAGAAGACAGATGAGCTATAGTTACTTAAAGAGAGTGCATTCAATCAAGCAACCATCCACCCAAGACTTCCTTCGTCCTCTGGCCTGGAGGAGGTGCTTCTGTGGCTGGGGGTTGACACAGTTAGACTGACAGATTTCCTGAGCAATGCAGCAAACATAGGGTACATAACATGTCTGAATGGCAGGACCAGAGAAGAATATGGCGCGAGAGCTACAAGGATCCAAGGAAAAGCCTTCACACTGTATCATGAGATTCAAATGGCGGAAGACTACTATAGTGCAAAGAACTAGATTCTGAAAATAGTCTGCATCTTTTAATATACTGATTTGCTTAATTAAATTAATAAAGCATTTTATTCTCACACTAAGCTACTTCATCCTACCAAAACAATGCGGGTCCACTAATGGCCTCATCTAGCTACCTAAGCTGAACTCCATTTTAGCATAAAATTAGGTTCAGTCTTGTAGACCAAAGCCTACCTTCATTTTAGCATTATAATTTGGTAGTGCAGAGTAACCACAATCTGCCCCAAAGGTACTTAACTCTAGCAGCAGCCAGAAAGAGACGGTATTAGGGCTGGAGATCATAAACAAGATGACAGGAAGGAGGTACGAGACTAACGTGCTTAATACAAAGATCTTTCTTCTCCGCAGGGACCAGAGGAAAAAGAGGGCAGTGGGCTGGGGAGAAAAAGAGCACTGTGTACAAATAGCAGTATCAATATTCCAAAACAGGAATTTCGGAATTACCCCTCAGCAAAAATAAAAAGGCCACAAAAAATTCCAAATAATTTGTTTCTGTGGTTTTTCTGGTTTACTTTAAGCAAAATCATGGAAGCAAATAAAGACAGGAGAAGGAAACCAATGAGAGAAATGAATTTATATTTTAGGACATGGTGGGAAGGGAACTACTAAGTATCTGGAACTTTATATTATTTAAAGTAATTGAATCCTTGCAACAATACTACAAAATTAGTAACGTCAGTCTCATTTCACAAGAACAAGAAACGGAGGCTTGTAGGAGGGTGTGTGACTTTCCTAAGGCCACATAACTTGTAGAGAGAGGAGCTGGGATCAGTGGGGAGGTTTTCTCAACTCCAGTGCTCATTTCCTGATACTACTTAATTATGCAAAGTCCTGTTTTAGAAGATGGGGAGGAAGGGCTGTGGGAGATTTGAAATCATTCCCAAACCCACCTCAGCCAGAAGTAGAAATCTTAGCAAGTTTATATTAAAAAGCAGATGGTATAACTAAAATCATAAAGGAAAAGGCCCACTACTACCCAGGTCATAAATGTTACTATAAAAGAAATCAATGCCTGTGTAATATCTGAGGCATCTGTAATACACATATCTAAACACACCCTTATTCTACTTTACATGCTAAAAGAAGCCTAACATCCTTCATAATTTTATATCTTAAACATGATTATGATGAAACACACTTCCTGATCCTTCCCAGCTGCTGACCCACACTGTAAACCAAACTCCATCTGGTTTTTTCATGTTTGGTTTTTGTCACATAGTACACGAATGGATAAACTAGCGATCCTTTGGGAGAACAAGCATTTTTCAGAATTTTCAAATAAGGAGCCTTACACCTGTCTATGAAGGAGACGGTCCAATTGTTTTGCAGACCTGTGCAGTGGCAGCCTTGTAGTCATGGACATCCTCGGGAATACCCAGTGCATTTGAGTGGCTGCTTGTGCGCTGATTCCCAAGGCTAAGATCACAGATCAAGATGAGTCCAAAATAAACAAAAAGCAGATGAAAATGGAAAAATACTGGAGAAAGAACTTTCTTCAAATTTCACTCACCCAAGGTTTATTTCACAGAAGGAAAAACTGCTTTCTAGATTAAAATACTGAACCACAGAGGTAGAAGAGTAAGATGGGAATTCTTTATACTTTTCTAGGCTGTTTGTCCTGTCCTGCCAAAGCTCTGCTTTTCCCAAACTTGGATTATTCTGCAGTATGCATGGACCATGGGGCTCGGCCTCATCCCTCTGAAGTTCAGAAAGCAAACCTGGCGAATAAGCCTCAGTCTCCAATAAATACAACTCTTCAACACCCACCTGATCTCCATGGAGACATCCCTCAAATGGAAAAAATTAAAGACAGACATTTTCTCTGCTCTTCTAAGTCCACACCTATCCTTTTTTTCCTCCTCCAACTCCAAGGAAGCCCTACCATGAAGGCCAGACATGTACCAACCGTCACTCTCTGCTGGAAATCTTCTCAACATTCCCCCCTTCCCTGCCCCAAATAATTTTCTGATAACCCAGATAGCATCTCAATGGTGAAAAGAAAAAAAAGGCCACACCATTTTTATAGATGTAGGGTTTGCTGCAGAAAAACCAAACAAGGAAAATGTTGCTCTATACCTGCCATAAATATCTGATAAAGATGTACAGATTATGCCTTTTACAAACTAGCACCCAATTATCGAATTAATTCTTATCAAACCCATGAAAAATTCATTTATTAAAATCTTTTCATTTTCAGCCTATGCTCTAAAATTAAGGTAACTGTTAAAGCAACAAAAATCCGAAAACCTGGTAGTTGTCCTCGGCACTAAATGAATCACATCTGTATCTGATAATAAAAATGCCTAAAGAATGTCATCACAAGAAAAAGTTCTCAGAGAAAACGGAAGGTCTCTTGGGTAAGAAAATTAAATACAATTTTCTTCGTCTAATTCAAAACACTAATGTTAGTTCGCTCCAATCCACTTATTTGAGAAGAATTTATAAAGGCAAAGAAAGCACAAATAATGACTGAAGAAAACTGGTAATTACTCTCATTAACAACATTCTGGGAGCAGGAAACGGGAGGCTGGAAGCTGGAGTCCACAAGATGAGTGACACCTGTGGTGAAGCCCACCAGGCAACTATCCCAGAGGTCCCACACCACAGTGATCCACATAGAAGCAGCACTTACTGGAGGCACAGTCCCACAATTCTGGCAGAGCTTCCCACTGGTGGGCACAGGATAGTTCCAGGTGTGCTGAAACAGGGAGCTGCTCGGGACTGAAATGGGCCTAGGGCACTAGAGCCTTAGGCAAATCAGTTCCAGCAAAGAGGAGCCTTATCTGTTTATACCACACATTATCATTATGGGCACCAGGTTGAGAAAAAGCTTCCAAAGCACTACCTAATGCCATGTCTCTCACTCTAATCTACACAGACCCAGGACTCTTTATCCTTCTTCATTTATGAAGAGTTAGAGATGGCCAAGGGCGTACATGAAAAACCCACAGCTAACATCATATTCAGTGGTGAAAAACTTAGAGAAAAAAGAGAAAATGGTGAAAATTCAGTGGTGAAAAATTCAGTGGTGAAAAAAAAAGAGAAAATCTTTCTCCTAAGATCAGGAACAAGATAAAAATGTCCACTCTCACCATTTTTATTGAACATAGTACTGGAAGTCCTAGCTATAGCAATCAGACAAGAAAAAGAAATCAAAGGCATCCACACTGGTAAGGAAAAAGTAAAACTTTTCTATTTGCAGATCACATGACATTATATATAGAAATCTCTAAAGACCACCAAAAAACTATTAGAACTAACAAATGAATTTGGTAAGGTCACAGGAAACAAAATCAATATACAGAAATCCATCACATTCCTATACACTAATAATAAAGTGGCAGAAAGAGAAATTAAGAAAACAATCTCATTTAAATTGCACCCAAAATAACAAATTACCTAGAAATAAGCTTAACCAAAGAGGGGAAAGACCTTTATTCTGAAATAAAAAACAGTGATGAAAGAAATTAAAGATGACACAAATGGTAAGATGTTCCATGCTCATGGAGTGGAAGAAAAAACATTGTTAAAATGTCCACATTACCTAAAGCAATCTATGGATTTAATGCAATCCCTATCAAAACACCAACAGCATTCTTCACAGAACTAGAACAAAGAATTCTTAAAATGTGTATGGAACCACCAAAGACCCCAGATAGCCAAAGCAATCTTGAAAAAGAGGAACAAAACCGGAGGTATCACAATCCCAGATGTCAAGATATACTACACCAAGCTGCACTAATCAAAACAGTATAGTACTGGCACAAAAATAGACACATAAATCAAGAGACCAGAATAGAGAGCCCAGAAGTAAATCCATAATTATACGGTCAATTAATCTTCAACAAAGGAGTCGAGAATATGCAATGGGGGGAGAAAAAAACAGTTTCTTCAACAAATAGTGCTGGGAAAACTGGATAGCTACATGAAAAAGAAATGAAACTGGACCCCCTTCTCACACCATATACAGAAATAAACTCAAAGTGGATTAAGGACCTAAATGTGAGACCTGAAACCATAAAAATCTTAGAAGAGAGCACAGGGAGAAATTTCTCTGACACTGGTCATGGCAACATTTTTCTAGATATGTTTCTTAAGGCAAGGGAAACAAAAGCAAAAACAAACTATTGGGTCTACATCAAAACAAAAAGCTGCTGCACAGCAAACTATCAATAAAACTAAACAACAACCTACTGAATGGGAGAAGATATTTGCCTATGACATATCCGATAAAGAGTTAGTATCCAAAATACATAAAGAACTTATATAACTCAACACCCAAAAAACAATCTGATTAAAGAATGGGCAAAGGACTTGAACAGACATGTTTCCAAAGAAGACATGTAGATGGCCAAAAGACATATGAAAAGATGCTCGATATCACTCATCATCAGGGAAATGCAAATCAAAACCACAATGAGATATCACCTCATACCTGTCAGAATGACTAAAATCAAACACACAAGAGACAACAAATGTTGGTGATGATGTGGAAAAAAATATACCCTTACTCACTGTTGGTGGAAATGCAAACTGGTACAGTTTTGAGGAACTTGAGGTTCCTCAAAAAATTAAAAATATAATTGCCGTATCATCCAGTAATTCCACTACCTAGGATTTACCCAAAGAAAATGACAACACTAATTCAAAAAGATATACTCACCCCTGTGCTTATCGCAGCATTATTTACAATAGCCTAATTATGGAAGCAACCCAAGTGCCCATCAAAGGACGAATGGATGAAGAAGATGTGGTATATATATACAATGAAATATTACTCAGCCATAAAAAAGAATGAAGTCTTGCCATTTGCAACAACATAGAAGGATCTTCAGGGTATAACGCTAAGTGAAATAAGTCAGTTGGAGAAAGACAAATACTATGATCCCACTCATAAGTGAAATTTAAGGAGCAAAACAAACCAGCAAAGGTAAAAAGAGACAAACCAGAGTTAAGAGTCTCTTAACTATAGAGAACAGATGGTTACCAAAGGGGAGAGGGGTGGAGGATAGGTGAAAGAGATGATGGGGATTAAGAGTATACTTCTCCTGATGAGCACCGAGTAACATAAAGAATTAAGTCACCATATTGTACACCTGAAACTAATACAACACTGTGTGCTAACTACACTGGAATTAAAACTTTAAAAAAGATAGAGATGGGCATAAAGATAATAACCATACATCCTCTTCTTATATGAATAAACAAAGAACAAGTGGATAAAGCTGTTAAATCCCTAACTACAAGATAAGAAATATACATAATTAGATCTTGGAAATCATCAAGTATGTAAACCCTCTCCCCCCTCCCCCCAAGTAAAGGAAAAACTCAATGTTCAAAAATGAACTATACAGGATATGTAAAGCACTATTTATCTTAATATAGTACGGGTAAAGATGTTTTACTAATCATACTCTTTTACTTAGTCCTTTGGGGGTCTCACAACCCCTCCTCATTCATGACATAGCATTATCTATCACTCCAAAAAAGAAAAAAACAACACTATCCTGGGATATGTGTTAATTATAGACCCCTTTCTTCCTCACACTATATATAATTGTGGGAGTTTGGCCAGAGTTCCAACAGAACAGCTGGAAAACTTGTTACCAAAGATCGTTCATCAAATTCAGGTTGGGAGAGGAAAAACTGTCACAGAATGTCCTACAAGACATGAAGTCTTTCACTGGTCTGCTATCAGTGGGAAGTAATACAGTGTTGGGGTTAGACAACAGAGCACTAGTCGTTAGTGCATTATATGTTTCCACATTGTATAAAGAATAGTGTGTCATTCTCAACACCTTTAAACATCTAAAAAATCAAGTTCTCTGGCTATTCGGGGTCTTTGTGGTTCCATACAAATTTTAGGATTGCTTGTTCTAGCTTCGAGAAGAATGCTGGTGCAATTTTGACTGGGATTGCACTGAATGTGTACAGTGCTTTGGGTAGTATTGACATTTTAACAGCATTTATTCTTCCAATCCATAAGCATGGAATGCTTTTCCATTTCTTTGTATCTTCTTCAATTTCCTTCATAAGCTTTCTATAGCTTTCAGCATACGGATCTTTTACATCTTTGGTTAGGTTTATTCCTAGGTATTTTATGATTCTTGGTGCAAGTGTGAATGGGATCAGTTTCTTTATTTCTCTTTCTGTTGCTTCATTATTGGTGTATAAAAATGCAACCGATTTCTGTACATTAATTTTGTATCCTTCGACTTTGCTGAATTCATGTATCAGTTCTAGCAGACTTTTGGTGGAGTCTGTCGGGTTTTCCATGTAGAGTATCACGTCATTTGCAAAAAGTAATATTGAAGAAAACCAAAGTGGGAGGCATCACAATCCCAGACTTTAGCCTCTACTACAAAGCTGTAATCATCAAGACAGCATGGTATTGGCACAAAAACAGACACATAGACCAATGGACTAGAATAGAGACTCCAGAATTGGACCCACAAATGTATGGCCAACTAATCTTTGGCAAAGCAGGAAAGAATATCCAATGGAAAAAAGACACTCTCTTTAACAAATGGTGCTGGGAGAACTGGACAGCAACATGCAGAAGGTTGAAACTAGACCACTTTCTTACACCATTCATAAAAATAAAGTTAAAATGGATGAAAGACCTGAATGTGAGACAGGAAACCATCAAAACCCTAGAGGAGAAAGCAGGAAAAAACCTCTCTGACCTCAGCCGTAGCAATTTCTTACTTGACACATCTCCAAAGGCAAGAGAATTAAAAGCAAAAATGAACTATTGGGACCTCATGAAGACAAAAAGCTTCTGCACTGCAAAGGAAACAATCAACAAAACTAAAAGACAACCAATGGAATGGGAAAAGATATTTGCAAACGACATATCAGACAAAGGAATAGTATCCAAAATCTGTAAAGAACTCACCAAACTCCACACCCGAAAAACAAATAATCCAGTGAAGAAATGGGCAGAAAACATGAATAGACACTTTTCTAAAGAAGACATCCAGATGGCCAACAGGCACATGAAAAGATGCTCAATGTCACTCCTCATCAGGGAAATACAAATCCAAACCACACTGAGATACCACCTCATGCCGGTTAGAGTGGCTAAAATGAACAAATCAGGAGACTATAGATGCTGGAGAGGATGCAGAGAAACGGGAACCCTCTTGCACTGTTGGTGGGAATGCAAACTGGTGCAGCCGCTCTGGAAAACAGTGTGGAGGTTCCTCAGAAAATTAAAAATAGATCTACCCTATGACCCAGCAATAGCACTGCTAGGAATTTACCCAAGGGATACAGGAGTGCTGATGCATGGGGGCACTTGTACCCCAATGTTTACAGCAGCACTTTCAACAATAGCCAAATTATGGGAAGAGCCTAAATGTCCATCAACTGATGAATGGAGAAAGAAATTGTGGTTTATATACACAATGGAATACTACGTGGCAATGACAAAGAATGAAATATGGCCTTTTGTAGCAACGTGGATGGAACTGGAGAGTGTGATGCTAAGTGAAATAAGTCATACAGAGAAAGACAGATACCATATGTTTTCACTCTTATGTGGATCCTGAGAAACTTAACAGAAGACCAGGGGGGAGGGGAAGGGGGAAAAAAAAGTTACAGGGAAGGAAGGAGGCAAACCATAAGAGACTCTTAAATACTGAGAACAAACTGAGGATTGATGGGGGGTGGGAGAGAGGGGAAAGTGGGTGATGGGCATTGAGGAGGGCACCTGTTGGGATAAGCACTGGGTGTTGAATGGAAAACATTTTGACAATAAATTATATTTAATGTAAAAAAATCAAGTTTTTCTTTTCTGATATTTTGTAAAGGAGTCAAGTATTTTTCTCCTTCAGGGTTGTACTATCAAGTGGCTAATTCTTCACTCAGTTTTGTCGTTCATGGTAATCGTATCTATACAAGGAAATATAAATAAGTTTAAATACCAATTAAATAAAATCCCAAACTCTCATGTAGAGAAGAGAAAAAATGTTTCTATTTAATCAAAAGGGTAATACTGACTTTTGCCACTGTTTTCACTTGTCCAGAAATGGAAGCAAAACAGTAAACAGAAAACATTTCTTTGAAACTGCTGACACCAATAAGTAGCAGATGCCTTTTAATATAGCATGTTACAGGGTTAAATGTCACTAGAAAATGAGTAAACTATTAAACTGAACAAGCCCTCCTTTTGGTCCTCATTCTTTCGCTTTCAATGATTTATGAAGTCTAAAGTAGCATGTGATTGCCACTTCAACTCAATATAACTCTAAAAATGAGATCATTTCACACAGATTCTCAAATAGATAATTACAGGAAAGGCATCTCACTATAGACTTTGAATGTGAATTCCTATAGCAACCATTATTTCAAAGAAGAGCATGGCTGAAAAGAGAGTATCAGAGATAAGAGAAATGTTGAGAAAATATGAGCCACAAGGAAATGTTTAAAAAAAAAAAAAAAACAACTAAGTTTGGTTCCCTTAGACAAGACTGAACAGAAACTTTATAAGAGGAAACAGAGGATGTTGGCCAGCTGTTCTCCAACTCCATGAGGACTGGAGTAAAGGATGTGGGCTCTAAGCATACGAATGTGAGGCTAAAGTACAGAGGAAAAAGAAAAAGATCTGATGGTAAGAGATTTCAACAGGAATGAACTCTTTGGGAGGGCTGCAAAATCTTCTCTTAAGAGTAAGTCTAAATTTCATATAAAAGAGGTAAGCTGTGGTTCACAGAACAGGAGACAGATTCTGGAAGATCATATTGAGAAACTGAACAAAGTATGCTTGATGCCAGATGGCAGCTAATTAAGCAAAAGCCAGGAGCTTTGCCTGTGGCGCAGTTATGTCAAGGGAACATGCCACCAGAATAGGAGAAGGGACCTACACCAAGATCAATGACAGTATTTTACTTCCTATGATATGAACGTCCTCACAAACGTGCAGGAATCTTAGAAGCTTCCTCCTAGTCACATCTACTGCAATCTGTACTACTTCATTATGCATTTTCCATTACCATTGTCATTTTTTTAATGAAAAAAAAAAAAAGAAAAAAGAAAACTGGTTTGGGTGAGACAAAGGAAACATTCCACTCAGTCCTCCCTCCGAACACAGTTATATAAGACAGAAGGCATGGAACACCTACTCGAGGACTCTGAAAAGTAAATAGTATAGGTGGATTGGGGAATTAGTCCCAAATTCAAAGCATCACTGAAGCAGAAGTGAGTTTACCATTTCTCTCATTCTGGTACTTCCTCTATCCCCCACCCCAAATCTGTGATGCACAAAAATATCAAAATTTGAAAAAGACAGGTGAGTCCAACTCAGTTTTCCTTTTGCCTTAAGCTTTAATACAGCTTGGCACAGCACTGTTATTCATCCCACTTTTGTTTAAAACACTGGTATATTATTCATCCTGGATTTTTTGCATTGATTTTCATTTTTTATAATGTTGCATTAAAATGTCATTTATCTCGGGGTGCCTGCGTGGCTCAGTCAGCTAAGCGACTGACTTCGGCTCAGGTCATGATCTCATGGTTCATGGGTTCGAGCCCCGCGTCGGGCTCTGTCCTGACAGCTCAGAGCCTAGAGCCTTGCTTCACATTCTGTGTCTCCCTCTCTCTCTGTTCCTCCCCTGCTTGTTCTCTGTTTCTCTCTGTCTCTCAAAAATAAATAAACATTAAAAGAAAAAAAATTTTTAAATGTCATTTATCTTGATTACTGAGTTATTTGGCACCTCCTTAAATTTTGTGCTTGAGCCTGGCCCTAGTCCAGGCCCTGCCTCAACTTAATGCCTCCCTCCATTTCATCAAATTTAGCCCAAACTGGACCACCAGACCTAAATATAAGGCATAAAATTTTTAGAAGAAAATCTGGGTGATCTGGGGTCAGTCAAGGAGCTCTTAGACATGACACCAAAAGTACACTCTATAAAGAAAAAACTGATAAGTTAGGTTTTATCAACATTAAAATCTTTTGCTTTGTAAAATACACAACTAAGAAAAAGAAAAAAATAAGCAAGAGACTAGGAGGAAATATTTGCAAATATCCTAAAAAGAACTTAACCTAAAAAAGAACTTGGTGTCTAGAATAGATAAAGGACTCTGAAAACTTAACAAGAAGAACACAAACAACCTTGGTTTAAACCTGATTTAAAGAATTTCAAAAAAATTTGGAAAACTGGTGCTTCAACAACACAGAGTTTTGGTGGGGATATTGAGCAAGTGGAAAAGAAATACACCGATGGTAAAAATGCAACACGGTGCTGTTAATCGGAAGAACAGCTTGGCATTTTCTTTTAAAAATAATCACATACTCACTGTATGACCTAGGAAGCCTACTCTTAGGTTTTTACTCTAGAGAAATGAATGAACTGAGATATGAATGCTTATGGCAGTTCTATACATAATCTCTAAAAACTGGAAACAATCACATGTCCTGCAGTAAACTGTGCTATCCCCACACAGTGGAATACTATTGGCAATAAAATGTAACAACCAAATCAATACACACCATGACCTGGATGAATCTCAAAAGCATTCTGCCAAAAGATGTTGGTCTAAGAAGGTTATACGATATGAATCCATATAGAAGACAAGTTCTTGAAAAGGTAGTACTACAGTGGAGCACAGATCAGTGAACACTAGGGGTTAGGAGAGGGGGGCAGGGGAGGCAGCGAGTGTGTGACCCCAGAAGCAGAGCACAAAGAAGTGTTTTGGGGGTGATGGAGCTGTTCTGTACCCTGACTGTGCTGATGGTGGCTACATAAATCCATACATGTGTTAAAAATCACTGAACTGAACATTTTTTAAAAGGATAGATTTTATTGTATAATTTTCAAAAATAATAACAATGAGTCAGCACTAAATTAGTTCTTATCATTTTCCTTACTTAAAAACAGTGAATGACTTGATAAGGCAGATATTACCAAAACATCAGGGATTTCTTTACTATTTGCATGTGCCTACAGATGAGTACTCAACTGTATTCTTCAAGTCCTGAGAACTACTGTCCTGGAACATCCACAACATGATAGTTTTATCCGCAACGAGAAGTAATTTCATCAAGTCTTACTGATACCAGCACCCCCTTGGACATTGTGAAGCTAACAGCTAACTCAGCAGGGGACTCCAGCTGAGGTCCAAGTTTATGTATGTATCTATGTGTGTATGTATGTATGTGTGTATGTGTGTATATGTATGTATATATTTGCAGAAAGAGTGGGGGAGGGGGCAGAAGGACAGAGAGAGTGAGAGAGTGAGAGAGTGAGAGAAAGAGAGAGAGAGAGAGAGAGAGAGAGAGAGAGAGAATATTCACAGGCTCCATGCTCAGCAAGGAGCCCAATGCGGGGCTCAAGCCCACAAACTGTAAGATCATAAACTGAGCCAGATCAAGAGTTGGACACTCAACCAACTGAGCCACCCAGGCACCCCGGTCCAGTACTGTTTAAATTGAACTCTCATAAGTATGCTGCTTGCCTCAAGAAATAATTTAGTAATCCAAACCACAGAAGCAGCCAAAATGCAATATTGTTTTTCATCATAGCCCAATGGCATACCTTTTCTTCAGTGATTAAAGAAAATACTCCTACAGAAAGTAGTAGGCGCTGATCATTGTGCATCCTGACAATAAGACACTGTCCTAATGGCCATGTTGGAAATTAGCTCTTGACCCTAAAAAAGGTAGTGCTAGAGAAAGAACCATGTAACTGTTGTACTGGCAGATTTACATTAAAACTGCATTATTTTCTACTTACTCCCAAGTTCTTCATCAAGTATTCATACATCTCGGAAGACCAGGTAACGACCAGTGCTCATGTACCCTGCCTTCCTGTTCCCAAAGAGCAAATGCTCCAAAGACCTATGTTGAATATACTGTCTTATCACTTGGCTGTTGGGAAATACACATATTTTATTAAGTACAAATATGTTAATCAGTATCCATAGAGAATCTGCATTGTTTAATCCTCCCAAGAAAGTGAATTACAGCAAAATTTCATTAAGCTGATGCTGCTTTATTCAAAATAATACATAATTCAAAGCAACTGCTATTCCCTAGTCAACCAGCTGCCTGATTACTCTTTAATAAAAATCAGATAATGGAAAGCTAGTTAAACTCAAAGCCCATTTTTTCCATCCCCTGAGCTTCACATTAGGAAGGTTTCACTGTATTTTAGAAGGCAGATAAATGCCAAATATAATTTTTCTTTTGAGTTTATTTTCAGTTGGCATTCACACTGTCAATAGCTCCAGTTTCCTCTGTGTACTATTACCTGTATGATCCTGGCTGGGCAAAGACATTGCTTGATTCCTTTATTTCTAGAAAGCACTTAAAGAGGTGCAATTCTGCCTGAGCTGGAATCTTCTATCAGTGAGACAGATCATTAGTCTACTCCCAGTATGAAATGAAAGAAGAGAGGAGTTGTTCAATTCTCCAGAGACCAGCTATCACAAGCCTAGCTTCATTAATTTGTTTGAAGTGAATTTCCAGAGTGGTTATATCCATACTCAAATGTAAGAACAAAGATACTTTCCAAAGCCATTTCTGAGGACTTCTGGAATAGCCATTAATTTGAATGACCTTTCTGCTCTCTTACATATGTACAAATAATGGAGGATGATTGTAGTCGGAATGGTCAGCATGTTCCTTACACTTATAAATTAAGATAAATAGCTAGCTAGCTTTGTGATGGGTCCATTATTTTATGGCTTTGTTATAACCATTTATTCTTTCCCTTAAATCTCTTTGGATTTAAAATATCAATACACTCTGCTAAGAAAAACACAAAAATTTGTTATGTGAAATGAAAGCAGTAATACTTTCATTCTATGTTATAGGTCATTCTTTAGGTTAACAAATACAGCAATTTTCTTGGACATCAAAATTTATTAATTTAAATGTCATATGGGGAATAATCTATGTGTGCCATGATTAGATATGCTATTTACTTTCTTAGTGATCTTTTCTACATTGTCAGATTTTTAGATTCAATATGTACTACATTTATAGCCAGAAAATACATTAAAATACCAAAAAGTTGAGGTGCCTGGGTGGCTTAGTTGATTGAACGCCCAAGTCTTGATTTCAGGTCAGATCATGATCCCAGGGTTATAGGATTGAGCCCCGCATCAAGCCCATTAGACTCTTAATCTTAAGCATGGAGCCTGCTTAAGATTCTCTCTCTTCCTCCCTCTGCCCTTCTCTCCCTGTGCTCGCACTCTCTCTAAGAAACAAAGAAATAAAAAAACCCAAGAGCTAATAGGATATAGTCCTCACTGATATATATGAAGAATCAGAGCTTTCAAGTTAAGGAAAAATAATGTAAATTCAAGTTCCCATCAGAACTTCACCTAATTAAATAAAGAAGGAAACATGGTTGATATGTTTATAGAAGTGTTTTTTTTTTCTTCAAAAGAAATCATTTTTTTTTTTAGGGGCTCCTGGGTGGCTCAGTCGATTAAACATCCGACTTTGGTTCAGGTCATGATTTTGTGGTCTGTGAGTTCAAGCCCCACATCAGGCTCTGTGCTGACAGCTCAGAGCCTGGAGTCTGCTTCCCATTCTGTGTCTCCCTCCCTCTCTCTGCCCCTGCCCCGCTCACGCTTGCTCTCTCTCTCTTTCTCTCTCACAAAAATAAATAAATATTAAAAGAAAAAAGAAACCATTTTTTTAAACACAATATGGACCTCACTTTCTCCTTAGTGTATCTAATAGACTATCTCCATAATAAGATAAATAGGTCTTAAATAAAATATTTCTCCTTCCTTTGGTACATATATATGCTATAATTTAATTAATATAATTTTGACAATAATTATGTATTTTTCAATCAGTACCCATGATAATAAGGGGCAGGAATACAGCCTGTAGTAAGTAAGTAAATAAATAAATCTGGCAGAAAAACTTCAAGTTCTCCCTATCTTTTAGGGGAAGGCCAGAGTTAATAATAAACAGAAAAGTCATTGTTTTTATTTCACTTTCCTCCATTTGATGAAGATGCAAATAGTTGATAAAGTCCCAGGAAGACAGATCCAGAATATACACTTTCTCTAACTGTAGAGTTGGATCCATGAAAAAAATTAATAATAAGAACTCAAACTGATTATACCAATTACTTGACATTCTGAGTTTTCTTTCTTAAATAACATAAATGAGATGTGCATAATCTAGATTTCATTTCTCACAGGAAGGGGATATTCTGGAGAACAAGTAATGGTAGAAAAGAAGCAAAAACCTTGGATAATCCTTGCTCTATACGTTCTCTTTGGTGGTTAAATAATGTTCCTAAAGATAATCAGATATGTTTTAGTCACAAATGAATCTTTTTTCTTCCTTAAAATGCTATTGTATTTCTTCTGTTGGTACTTGTATTCTCAATCAACTTTGAAATATCTAAAGCAGTTTAGTTGAAAATGAATGAACAAACGAATGAATGAATGAATGAAATAAAGCAGTCTAGTTGAAAATACCAAAGCAAATTTCCCTTCCTTTTCCTTAAGTGGCCATATACCAGATCAGTTTGCTAGATGCTATAGCCAAGTTTTGTAAATAGAAGTTTGATTTTTTTTCCTTCTATTCCTCACTTTGTTCAGCCAATGTTCACAGAAACAGAGTTCCCTCACCAAAGCACATAAGCTAACAAATCAGAAGAATAGTCAGGATCAAGTGTGAAATTTCTGGCTTTTTGCCTTTCTACTTTTTTTCCTTAAACATTTTTTTTAGTGTTTATTTATTTATTTCTGAGAGAGAGAGACAGGAGAGAGAGTGCAGGGGAGGGGCAGAGAGAAAGGGAGAGATGGAATCCCAAGCAGGCTCCACACTGTCAGTGCAGAGCCTGATGCGGGGCTTGCACACACGAACCATGAGATCATGACCTGAGCCAAAACCAAGAGTCGGATGCTTAACCAAATGAGCCACCCAGGCGCTGCTTCTTTTTCACTCTTTTCCTCTTTACCCAATTTCTTTTGGGTAAATTATTTCTGAAAGCAACTGAGGTGAAGAGGCTAACATCTTAAATAATACCAGGTCAAAAAACTTTATTCCATTATGCTTGGGTTAAAGAGTATAAATGGTAATGTTAGAATAATTGTATAAATCATGTCCTTTGATTTATATTAGTTAAAAAGAGGGAAATTCTGTTAGTCATTTTATAACAAATTATAGTTTGATGAAAAATCACTAAGTTAATAATAGACCATAACGTTATTTCAGGGCATTTCCTGAAATAACTAGAACTTTGAAAAGGTTTGAAACTGTCTATGTTTCTTCCAAACATAATTATTTAAAAAAAAAAAATGATACAACATCTCCAAATTATATTTTGTTCATTCTTTCTCTCCTATACTTTGATCACATAAAATAGAGTAATGGTAGCCTTTTACACAATATATAAAAGCTTAGAACCCCATCTTACACAAAAACTAAAGTGAGCTTGTAAAACTCAAGATTCAAGTTATATTCTGGAATTTATCTTAGAAAGGAGGCTAAGCACACTACCCGAATCATAAAAAATTAGATGATAAATGAGAAATATGCACTTTTTTTAAGTTGAGTAAACACAATTGAACTACAGAGAAACATCTAAAAATAATTTCGGAATTGTAAAACGTGTATGAACATCATACAATAAAAATAGTAAATGTTAGAGAAACGTTTGTCATTTCCTAGTGAAGAGTGTCTCTACGTTGAATAGAGAAAAAAAATTTTCAGAGCATATGACAATGCAGAGACTAGAATTAAAACTAGTTTTTCCTTTAAGTTTGTTTCAAAAATAAATAAGGAAAATGCAATTATTATGTTTTTAAAAGCTATTTATTGTGAAAATTATAGTATAGTTTTTAGTTATTAGGAAACTGTATAGCTGTTAACATCCCTGACTGAAGACAATATTTGGTTCCATATACGTGCCGAGCTTGGCATTCTAAAATATAATGATGTAGGGGTGTATTTTTTTATTTTAGAAGAGGATGTGGGAATACAATCACTAGTATTTTATTCAAGTAAATGGATTCATCTAGGATAGACCTGAAGCCACCGTTGTCTGTGCCTAGTCGAGCAAGCACACCACTAACTGCTGATAGGAAGGATGAGATGTTGTCTTTTATGTAAATTAAAACTCAACATAGTTAAGTACCTTACCACAGCAGAGTGCGGTATTTCCAAAAGAAATGACTATTCTGGTTTTTAATGACAAAAACACAATAAAAGAAGAGCTATTTTTGGTCCTTCTAGCAAAATGCCCACCCTCTTTATCCATTCCAAAGAATATACTTATTTTCTTACATTCCAAGAAGACTTAAAACTTCAGAAAATAAATCAAAGAGACATTTTAAAGTTCCTTTAACATAACATTCTACTTACTATGTAAACAAACACAGTGCTGTCTGGGACAGGGGGTGGGGATGGGGCGGCCTGGGCAGCTCAGTCACGGTTAAGCGTCCAACTCTTGATTTCGGCTCAGGTCATGGTCTCAGGGTTCAGTTTGTGAGATGGAGCCGGGGTCGGGCTCTGTGCTGATAGCACACAGAGTCTGCTTGGGATTCTCTCTCTCTCCCTCTCTCTCTCTGCCCCTCCCCTGTTTGTGTGCTCTCTCTCTCAAAAACAAATAAACTTCAAAAGAACAAAACAAACAATGTTGTCTAATATTAACAACAAAAATGCAAACAAATCTTAAATCAATTATGTAAAAGACCACTTTAAAGTGCCATGGCTTTGTCCCTATTTGAAGTTTTCTCTTCACCCATCTATTAATACGGATCTCAAAATCTGTTTTCTGACTTTTCTAACATAATTCAATATAAGATACAATCCATTTACTTAATGACCATTCTCTTTTGTTTGCTTCTCTTCATTTGCTCATCCCTTAAGATTCAGGTTTCCTAGGGCTCATATTCTCCATCCTTTGTGCCTTAAACTAATCAGCAGCCACTATTTCAACTACAAAACTGCAAATATTTCTCCCAAAATTGTGTCTTCTCTTCGGCACCAAACCCATGTACCCATCTGCCTACTATCTCCACCCAGACATCCTGCTGGCATTTCAAGCTCAACATATCAACAATGCACTATATTTCTTCCGAATTCTGCTTTCTTTTCTTTTTTCTTTCTTTTTTAATCTCAGAGAATACTGACTCAGTTTCCCAAGTAATAAACCTCAGCCTTCATACACAAATGAAATCTTATAAATCTAACCTTCACACTTCAGTAAAAATTAACTGTTCTGAAGCCTAAATCTGATTGTGTCATTCCGATTTTTTAAATAAACAAACAAACAAACAAACAAACAAACAAAGACAAAGTCACCTTCTTATTATGGCATACAAGATCAGGTTACTTTTCCATCTCTCCTGCCTCACTCTTTAGACACACTTGCGCTCTCCAGTATGCATTACATGTACTTCTCCAGGATACCATTCACTTATTCAATAACTATTGATTAAATACAACCTGTATATCTGTCAGTTCTAAGCACTGAGGATATCACAGCAAACACAACAAAGTTTCTGCTCTAGTGGGCTTACATCCTGGTGGAAGAACACAGATAAAACAAATAAACATACAATAGATGCAATGGCCATAAGGGCTATGGAGAAAAAGATCTAGCTAGAAAAGCAACTCAGAGCAACACAGTAAATGGCATGTTCTATACACTACAAAAACCTAGTGTGTCTTAAAAGTGCAATCACACATCCCTTAATTTATTTAGGTTTCAATTTTAATTATACTTTAAAACCACAACACCATGAGTAATCCTGAAATGTAAAGTCATTGAGAGGCATAACAGAACATGGCTTACTTCTGGAACAACCAATTATAATAATTTTATTTTTTGAGATTAAAGTTGATAGAGTCAAGAGTGTTTGCTTTGATTCTAGTATTTTAGTTGGCTCTTGGCTGTACCCCCCAAAAATTATTATTAGTGCTGGCACATTTCAAATTATGTCATGAGATTAGAATCTATAAAACCCAAGTACTCATCTAGAATTAGTCTCATTGTTATTTCATTGTCTCTAACTATACCATGGTTTCAAATTTAGGGCCTACAAATTAAGACTCCATAGTAATACTACAGCATTAGAGACAGGAGCTTTTTACTGGTGATTTAAAAACAGTTGTTCAATTGTCTGAATCATTTAAGTACATAATATGTCCCAACTGTTTACAAAGAGCTGAAACAACTGGAGAAGCCTACATTAAGGGCACTGTTTAAGATATAGGATATTGCTAAAGGATTTGACAGTGAGCCAAAGGAAACTTACAGACATTAATTGGTCTGTTTCATATTCAGAAAATAACAATGACTTACCTTACTATCGAAATAATAATACATACTTTAAAAGACTATAAAGGAATTCAGATTTTCCTCTGGGAAACTTCACTATTACTGCATCACATACAGCTCCAGTCTCAGGACAGGAATGAATGAATGAATGAATGAATCAGTGTACGCATGCTGGAGTTTTAGTACTTATATAAATATGTAAAGAAAACTAGTGGATTTTTTTTTTTTTTTTTTAGATAGCAGAAGTTAAATCTGAAATGTTTTAAGCTTCCAAATAACTAAATAGAAATTGAGCTCAGCGGAAACTCAGTCTTACAGCAATGACAATTCTGGCAAGCCAAATTCTGTCAAAGATTTTGTGGTTTAGGAAACGATGACACAATTCATCACTTTCCGAGGGCATAACTTTCATTTCTGTCCACAATCCCTGAATCTTCACAAACATGCACACTGTGGGACACTCGTTTCTACAGCCTACATAATAATTAGGTTAGCTTCTGCTCTCTTCAAACTGGTTGGCAGAGGGGCAAACATCCTCAGCCCAGCTGAAATTATGACTGAAGTGTGACAGACCCATAGGAAATACTGGGTCAAAGGAAGGGAAAGGGTAGATCAGCCAATCTGCACCAGTCTAATAATTCCTGTGCCAGAGAAAAAAAGCAACTACCATTGCACTGTAAGGGCCAGGGCTTATGTTCTATTTAAAAACTAAAACCAAAACAAAAGATGACTAAGAGGCAAACTTCACTTCATTCTCAAGGCTGAGAAGAAAAGAATTTACATACCGCATCTGTGATGTCTATTTCATACACCCTTTGGAAAGTCCGGCGCTCAAAGAAAACAAGTTTGCCGCTGCCACATCCCCTTTGAACAGATGTCCCAGTGACCACGAGTTTATCATCTGGACTGAAACAGCAGTCGGTCCTACAGACAAAAACCAGTATATAAGCATAAGCTTATGACCCTACAACAGTGAGTTAAATACAATATAAACAACACCATTGTAATAAGAAGTAACTCTTACAGAGGACTTACAGTAACTCAAGCACTTATTTTTTTGTTTAATTTTCACAATAATCCCATGAGGTAGATATTATTATTCCCATTTTACTGATGAGGAAACTGAGGCAGAGAGAGATTAAATAAACCTTGCCCAAGATCACAAAAGTAAGTGGTGCAGCTGGGATTCGAACTTAGGCAGTCTGATTCCAGAATGTGTGCTTTTAACTTCTACATGCTATATGTTTAATGTAAAGGAAGTATGGGAAAAACTCAATTATAGACACTGACGGTACTATAGACAAATAGACATTGTATGACTAATGTCTAAGCAGTGATTATTTTGTCCAGTTTTGGAACTATGTTTTTTATCACCACTATCCACCATCCCCAAATAATTTGAGGTTTGTCAAGTCAAGCACCATGAAATGAGGAGCAGGTTGGACCGCTGGAACCTGACTGATGGCTAGAATTCAACAGCTCTTGTTATTAGAGATCTGGCCACCTGATTGTGAATAGTCTAAGACATGATCCAAAGAAGTCATGCAGTTAGCATAGCTTACAGCAGGCATAATAGTTCAAAAAAAGTCTCATCAGCTATAAATTCATGTTTGTTTGTCCATCTGTTTGTCTTAACAGATAAATGCCATGGGCAATGGACCGCGCTAGAATTAGTGCTCTGCTATTACACTGTTTCCTGCACTTGGCGCCTCCATCAACTTCACGCTCTCCCTGTTGGTCATTATTTAACACAGATGTGAAATTTTATTTCCACATAAATAGAGACTTTTGCTTAGGCACCAACTGTAGGACTTAAAGTTCAAATCCCACCTCAGCTGCCTCAGAAAAATCTTTACGTGTTTCAGTTGTCAACGTAAGACAATGGAGAGAAGTGTTCAGCTACCTCGAGCAGGATGTTCTGACCAAGTGAAGGATAGTGAATTATTGACTGGAATTGAGATAAGAAAAAATTGAGAAAACAATATATAATAATGCTTAGTAACTATGGAAAATTGCTTTGATGGAATGGGATTCAAATTTTAAAAGACAACAATACGGAGGCTTACCCTGTCATTTATACATATTAAAAAAAAACCAACTCAATCCCTTAAAATATTTTTACTGCCCAAAGACCTATGTGTGTATACACATAAACACACACATACAAACACATGAACATACATCATTTCAACTTCCAAAGAATTTTATGGTCTGAAGAATGTGCAAATGAAAAGAAAAAATAAAATGCATCTTCAAGAACAGATATCAAATACTCTTCATATTTCTTTTTAGAAGACATACGATATAAATTAACATTAAGGTGAAGAAATTTCTTGTTCACTCTCTTATGTTTATCAATTATTTAAAATACGCTACTTACATTGGGAACATGGTAGGAAGACCCGAGGCTGAAAAAAGTGGCTTATTAAACTGTCGAATGTCCCATAATTTCAATGTATCATCACCTAATAGAGGAAAGAAAAAGAAAAGACAGAAAGTGCATTGTCCAAAAAGAACTAGTTCCAAGCTTAGAGTTTGCTAACCTTAGTGTATAACTATAGGAAGGAAAGAAAGGAAAAAAAAAAAAGAAAAAGAAAGAAAGAAGCACATAAGTGTTTTACTTTTTTAACTGTTTGGGGAGTTTGAAAGTAGTAGATGTGAGAACAGTAGAAAGATATATGATAATGAACTGGTCTCCTAGAAATAAATTTTCCAACTGATGTAGCATCTGTAGGCTAGAAGGAACCCTGGAGAATCTACTCTAAGGAGTGATTTTACAGCAGCTGGCAGTTCCCCTAAGGTACAGTTGAGCATAACCTGACTGCTTAAGAAGATATTAATTTAACAACCATCAGGACTGAAAATAGTTCAATTCACAACAGATTCTTTCTCCCGTTGGTGTGTAGATGAAGCTATCCATTAACATTAATGAGGGTGAGCCATGTGATTCCCTTCCCTCCAGTGTAACTCCACCTGTGGCTATCACTCTTCACTTTGCTGGGGAGTACAGCTTTTCCAAGCTCTTTAAAGTATAATGGATATTCTTCTAAGGATCACTTTTTTATATTTCTATAGGGCTACTAACTAATATTCTTGACCGGAATGAAAGCCAAAACTCATATAAGTAATGTCTTTGCTGCTCTTTTTCCCCCATGTCCACAGCTGAGACCCGCCTCAACCCCTTGGGTCCAATAAGGAATCAATATCAGGTGCAAGTGAGGTGAGTGGAGAGTTCAGTAAAAGTCTCCACTCTCTCCCAAGTGACTCTTCCTCTGAAACACAACTTTTGGCAGGTGCACTAATCCACAACTGGCTGGACTGGGGTCCTGCTTATATTGGAAGAACTTTGTAAGATTCACCTTTTTGCTTTTAGTCTTGAAAAAAAAAAAAAAAAGATTACATATCCTCACAATTCTCAAACAATAAAAAAAAAAAAAACATTAATCTGCATTAAAGAGTTTAGCTAAACTGGCAGGTTCTGGAACTAGCAGGAACATCTTACAACACCCAGGGACTCTGGTGAATTGACTTCCATCTGTCATATTCTATACACTCAGGAAGAAAAAGGATGGAATATAGTATGCATGTTGTGTTGGCAACATGGTACCCAACAGCTATTACAGGATGGAAGGGGAAGGTAAGAATTATCACCAAAATGGCTTTGACTGAAATGGAATTAGTCCTGTACTTCTAGTACTTAACAACTGGGTTGGGGCTGGCCTGTTTTAGAATCCTCTGAGAAGAGTTTTCAAACTACACTTCTCTCTTATTCCCCTCTTGTCTCCCCAGTGCACATTGGAGATTTGGGTACACCTTCTAAAGGGGCAAGAGTAAATGTGAAAATTTCTAGGTGAAACATTTATCATTTGAAAAACTTTCCCAGAAGATTCAGATACAGACTCTTGGGGTAAGAACCACTATTTGTAAGTAAAGAGTACACATAGTTTTAATTAAGAGCCATCTCAGGACTTGAACAGGTTAGAAGTGATAAACCAAAATACATATTTTATAATACCCACCTTTTCCATATTTACCATAAATAGAAAATACATATACATGTGCTTTGCTTTTTTACAATTATGTAAGTAAGGGTAGTTTGGATATAATAGAGAAGGCTTCCTCAGAGGACAGAGAACCTGAATACAGTCCCCGAGGTACACAGACATGGAATGGCTGAACTGAGTGAAAGCTGTACCAAGTCTCTCCATCTCCCCCTCACTCCCACTACTCTCTACACCACGTTGCAAATTCTTTCAGGAAAGGAACTCTGTCTATGATGTTCACATTGTATACCCAGCACCCAGCATAATGGTAACTCAGAGTAGTTACTCAACATAATATAGTAGTTGATGGAGTGAATGAATGACTGAAGGTAGTGTTGCTAGATTAACATGGCCTATGGAATAAAGACTAAATCCTTTATTTGATATTTAAAGCCATCTGTAACATGGCTCCCACCTACTTACTCTGCTGTTTCTTTCCCTCCCCACAAATGGGCCTCCAGGAAGATCCTCAGTCATGTCCCATACTTCACGTAATGCTTTACTCATAAGCCGTCCTTACTATTCTCTTATCTCCTTCAGTTAACACTTAGCTTATCCATGTGAGAAGGATTCAGCAAAAAGGTACAACCCATATTCAACCATATGAGTGTGGATAAGTAAACTTATAATATGGTCACATAAAACTACATAGCTATTTAAAAAATGACACCCAGGTATACAACTTTTTTTTTTAACTGAATTGTTATAGTGTTTGAACTGGAAAAAAAAAATTAATGGTGAGCTAACAGAAGACTCTAAATTTAAAAACAGTATACAAATACTGTAGAAAATCATCTACAAAATTCCATAAAGTAGAGGCAAAGGTCATCCTTGGAGGCTTCAAACTCTGATGGAATTTGAAGCTAAAATAAAAACTCAGGCAAAAAAGTACATATTTTCTAAATTTTACTTGACAACTTCTAATAAAACAATTTTGCCAAATTGGATATGCATTTTAATGAAAAAGAAGACTGACAAAGTTACATTAACAAAAGCACAGCTACCTTTACTGTTAGGATATTAGTGTAACTTTATTAGGGTTAATTATGATCATTTTATATATAGAAATACATCCGAAAGAAAGTTTTTAACCTACCTCCACGAGAAGCAAGGACATTACCATCATAGGAAAAAGTCACGCAGGAAGTGTCTGTTCCTGGGTCATGAGCCTGTTTATAGTGGAATTTAGGATGAACCTGTTTGCAAAGACAAGCAAAGTGTTAATTAACATCTCATCTGAATTCAAACAAGAACATTTCTGTGGCAAGAGTATTTTACTCTATCATCCAGAAAAGGATATATGTAAAATATTAATTTCATTTGATTATAGCTTTCTTTACCCTGGAAAAAAATTCAAATAGTTTCCAAAAACATCCATTTGCTCTAATAATAAAAAAGAGATTAAGTAAGTCCCATCTTTCAGACTGCCTTCGCAAGCTCTGAGCAACACAAGATCAACTCAGTATTCAGTTCTTATAAAGTTATTGGGACCATTTTCTATAGTTATCTGAAAGAGTAATATAAATAAAAATTACAAGTGAACATATTATTTATTAAATCAAATGTATCATTGTAGGACTGCCTGGCTGGCTCGGTCAGTAAAGTGTGTGAATCTTGATCTCAGGGTTCTGAGTTTAAGACCCATGTTGGGTGTGTTGCCTATATATATATATATATATATATACCACTGTATTCCTAGTATATGCCAGACACTGAGCATGTGGTTGTAGGCCTTGAACTCTCTTGTATGTGCTTGTAGGATAACGTTGTTGCGGGGGAGGAGGAGGGGGAGAGGTAACCCTGCTGCAATGCTAATCATACCCTAGGCACTCCATCCTCTATGGTCTCGTCTACTTCATTCTCACAGTCCACAAGTTAAGGTTCTACTATTATCATGTCCATGTTACATTTGAGGAAACTGAACCCCAGAGACTAAAGTTCCTTATCTAAAGCCACAGAGCTGGTAAGTGCTAGAGCTGGGTACAGGACTCAGGAGGCCTGCTCTTAAACACTACTTCTTTTCTGGTGCTGTGTGTTAGTAGTCTTTTTACTCCTAATATTGCTTCTTCACAGGTAATGACTTCTAAAAGTAACTCTACGATACTAATCCTATCACTCAGTTATGACTCAGTAACCAGCACAGGCTAAGGGACTAGGGAGTCAGTTATCCCAGATCTACCAGGCTAGAAAATTCCACTGAATGGACAGGGACACTCCTAGTGACAATAGCATGTAGGTCTCTGCTAGGAGCCACAGGTATAGGAATACAAGTGACCCCATCTCCTTTGCTCTTACCTCAACCCTAACAAGAATTGGTCACAAATCAGAGCTTCCAGCAATATCCCTGATGCCCTGTCAGTGAGCTTCCACCTAAAGGCTTCCAGTAATGAGGAGCACAGTACCTTACAAAAGCAGGCTGGATTTTTGTTTTTGTTTTTAATAATTTATAAATACTGAGTTAAATTTGTCTTCTCTCTTCCTCTGACAGTCTTAGAAATTTGTATTAAACATGGCTATCATGCTCCTACATCTCATGGGTACAAATAATTTGTTGATTCAACTTTTCTTTTTAACTGGGTGTCAACTGTACGGCAGATATAATGTTAAGCAGGGAAACACGAATGTGCAAAGATAAACATGGCTTCTTTCCTCAGAGAGCTGACAGTCAGTCAGTCCCCTCAAAGAACACAGTTAAGCATACGAAGGGACAAGTGGTACAATGGGGATGTGAAGAGTCAAAAGTGAGCACTGAAGAGAGATGCCTAATCTAACCCTGAGAATGGGGGAGGGGGAGTGGAGGAAGAGGGGCAAAAACAAATCCTGTGACCCAGTGGATGAAAGTATGAGTTAGCAGATGAAGGAGCAGGATGCAGAGGCAAGAACGAGAGTACTGTGTTGTAGTAGGCAGAATTTTGACCCCCATGACCTCTTCCCTGCAGTGTCATGCCCATAAATATGTCACTCTACATGGCAAAAGGGACTCTGCAGGTAAAACTAAAGTTACTAACTGGCTATCCCTAAAATAGGGAGATTATCCTGGATTATCTAGGTGGGGCTGAAGTAGTCACATGAGTCTTTGCAAGGAGAACTTCCTCTTGGCTGAGGACAGAAGAGGAAGCCACACAGACATGACAGGAGAGTACGTCAGAGAGGCTGGAAGAATAAAAAGTGTTGGACATGTCACTGCTGACTCTAAAGATGTGTCAAGGAAATGGGTATCTGATTTCTGCCAATAACCAGTGTGTTTGAAAGAGGACTCTGAACCCCAGATGAGAGCCACATCCTTGGCCAATACTTTGATTTTAGCTTGGTGAGAGCCTAAGAAGAGAATCCCACCACACCATGACAGACATCTTACCTGGAGAAATTGTGAAATAACAAATTGGTGTTTTTTTAAGGCACTAAATTAGTGGTAATTTGTTAGGAAGCAACAGAAAGCTAACATGTGCATAAAGGTAAGAGAACTGGTTGGAGTCAAAGAACTAAAAGAAGCAAACCATGACTCGAGGGAAAGGTGAGGTGAAGGGCTGGTGTGAGCAGGGCCTCGATTACCAGGAGCCTTGTGGGCCATGTTCAGGACTTAGATTTTATCCTGAAGGCAAAAGAGAGCTGCTTAATGGAGTTTACTCAGAGCAGGACATGACTGGGTTTGCTTATTTTAAAAAGATCATTCTGGACACATGTGGAGATAGATTAGGAATATTTTGTTCCTCAGAAAAACAAAACTCTGCTACCAAACTCGATTAGGAAAATCTGCCAATTGGTCATATTTCATCAAGTCATCAACTACTAAACTCTAAATAAAACTTCTGAAAGAGACTGTAGGGGTAACAGTTCACCAAAAAGCCTGTGCTACCTTTGGCCTCTCAGTGAAATTAACTTAGGTTTTTTGTGGGGCTTTTTTTAATGTTTATTTATTTTTGAGAGAGAGTGAGAGCACAAAGGAGAGGCAGAGAGAGAGAGAGGGAGACAGAGGATCTGGAACAGGCTCTGCGCTGACAGCAGAGAGCCCAGTGTAGGGCTCAAACTCACGAACCGTGAGATCATGACCCGAGCTGGAATCGGAAGCTTAACTGACTGAGCTACCCAGGCGCCCCAACTTAGTTTTTGTGTATTTGTTTTAAATGTTTTGTTTATGTTTACTGACCCCTCATTTCAGGAGCGGTAAGGCAGTGGGGTACAGTAAAACGAGCAGTGGGCCAGGACCAGGAGATAGGAAATCTAGACTTAGTTCAGTCAAAAACTAGCAGTGCGACTAGGGACAAATTAGCCTCTCCAGATCACAAGTCAATCTTCTGTAAAATAAATGGACTGTGCGAGACGATTTCTAGGGTCTCTGATAGCTCTGTGATTCTTAAGAAAAAGACAAAAACTGGTATATATAAGTATATATAATATTTTCTAATTAAACTAACTGATCAATTATGTACTTTTTTATTATTAATAGAACAAAAGAGATTTTGAATGCCAATGTTTGACCATAGAAATACATATATACATAGATGTGTATATACACGTATACCAGTAAAGTGGGATACAGAACCTTAAAAGGCACAGAATCCAAGGGAATCCTGTCATATAAGCTTCAGCATGAGCTCAGTGGCAGCAGGTTGCTCCCTGTGACAGTCTGACTCTCTTCCTTGTTGCTCACACAGGGGTGAGATGAAGCTGCGAATGTGCTATTTCCTAAATTGGTCTTGCTTCTTTTTACTGCCCTGAGTGGGATTCTAATGTTTAAAGACATATAAGGCACCTGGTACACAAGCAAGGAAAAAGTGCAATGTTTCAAAACTTAAGGAAAGATTCTGCTGGATCTAACAGGTGACAGTACAACTACAGTACAAGGAACTGAATGGCAATAAGGTATTATGACTACAGGGGATTTTGCCTTAATCTAGTAAGAAAGGATTTTACCCAATATTCATCTGCCACACTTTTATGCTTTTAGGTCTCCTCATTCAGGTACTCCTTGGTTTGTTGTTGTTGTTGTTGTTGTTTTGATTGTTTTTTAGACTTCATGCCCAGCGTGGAGCCCAACATGGGGCTTGAGCTCATGACCCTGAGATCAACACCTGAACTGAGATAAAGGGTTGGACTGAGGCACCCAAGTGCCCCCATTTAGGTACTACTTTAAAAAGCCACTCTAATAAAGAAACTGATCCCATTCACAATTGCACCAAGAAGCATAAAATACCTAGGAATAAATCTAACCAAAGATGTAAAAGATCTGTATGCTGAAAACTATAGAAAGCTTATGCAGGTAATTGAAGAAGATATAAAGAAATGGAAAGACATTCCCTGCTCATGGATTGGAAGAATAAATATTGTCAAAATGTCAATACTACCCAAAGCTATCTACACATTCAATGCAATCCCAATCAAAATTGCACCAGCATTCTTCTCGAAACTAGAACAAGCAATCCTAAAATTCATATGGAACCACAAAAGACCCCGAATAGCCAAAGTAATTTTGAAGAAGAAGACCAAAGCAGGAGGCATCACAATCCCAGACTTTAGCCTCTACTACAAAGCTGTCATCATCAAGACAGCATGGTATTGGCATAAAAACAGACACATAGACCAATGGAATAGAATAGAAACCCCAGAACTAGACCCACAAATGTATGGCCAACTCATCTTTGACAAAGCAGGAAAGTTGAACATCCAATGGAAAAAAGACAGTCTCTTTAACAAATGGTGCTGGGAGAACTGGACAGCAACATGCAGAAGATTGAAACTAGACCACTTTCTCACACCATTCACAAAAATAAACTCAAAATGGATAAAGGACCTGAATGTGAGACAGGAAACCATCAAAACCTTAGAGGAGAAAGCAGGAAAAGACCTCTCTGACCTCAGCCGTAGCAATCTCTTACTCGGCACATCCCCAAAGGCAAGGGAATTAAAAGCAAAAGTGAATTATTGGGACCTTATGAAGATAAAAAGCTTCTGCACAGCAAAGGAAACAACCAACAAAACTAAAAGGCAACCAACGGAATGGGAAAAGATATTTGCAAATGACATATCAGACAAAGGGCTAGTATCTAAAATCTATAAAGAGCTCATCAAACTCCACACCCGAAAAACAAATAACCCAGTGAAGAAATGGGCAGAAAACATGAATAGACACTTCTCTAAAGAAGACATCCGGATGGCCAACAGGCACATGAAAAGATGTTCAACGTCGCTCCTTATCAGGGAAATACAAATCAAAACCACACTCAGATATCACCTCACGCCAGTCAGAGTGGCCAAAATGAACAAATCAGGAGACTATAGATTCTGGAGAGGATGTGGAGAAACAGGAACCCTCTTGCACTGTTGGTGGGAATGCAAATTGGTGCAGCCGCTCTGGAAAGCAGTGTGGAGGTTCCTCAGAAAATTAAAAATAGACCTACCCTATGACCCAGCAATAGCACTGCTAGGAATTTATCCAAGGGATACAGGAGTACTGATGCATAGGGGCACTTGTACCCCAATGTTTATAGCAGCACTCTCAACAATAGCCAAATTATGGAAAGAGCCTAAATGTCCATCAACTGATGAATGGATAAAGAAATTGTGGTTTATATACACAATGGAATACTACGTGGCAATGAGAAAAAATGAAATATGGCCTTTTGTAGCAACGTGGATGGAACTGGAGAGTGTGATGCTAAGTGAAATAAGCCATGCAGAGAAAGACAGATACCATATGGTTTCACTCTTATGTGGATCCTGAGAAACGTAACAGAAACCCATGGGGGAGGGGAAGGAAAAAAAAAAAAAAAAAAGAGGTTAGAGTGGGAGAGAGCCAAAGCATAAGAGACTGTTAAAAACTGAGAACAAACTGAGGGTTGATGGGGGGTGGGAGGGAAGGGAGGGTGGGTGATGGGTATTGAGGAGGGCACCTTTTGGGATGAGCACTGGGTGTTGCATGGAAACCAATTTGACAGTAAATTTCATATATTAAAAAATAAAAAATAAAAAAAAATAAAAAAATAAAAAGCCACTCTATTGGAGGTTGGGTGTTTTGAAACTTCTACAATTCATTGTTTATAATGCAAAACGTGTGAATATATGCCACAAAACAAGTTCCACCTTGTCTTTGTGACTTCCAGTATTTTCTATTGCCTTATCGATATACATCTTGGTACAACACTCTTTTAGAGTGACAAATTGCTGCGTATTAATGACTAAGATTTCAAAGGAGAGACTGCACTCAAAATTTCTAAATCATTTCCTTTTTTAAAGGACCCAGTAAAGGGGCACCTGTGTGGCTCAGTCAGTTAAGTGTCTCACTCTTGGTTTTGGCTCAGGTTATGATCTCACAGTTCATGAGTTTAAGCTCCGAGTCAGGCTCTGTGATGACAGCACGGAGCCTGCTTTGTATCCTCCTTATCCCTGTCTCTCTGTCCCTCCTCTGCTTGCTCTCTCTTTCTCTCTGAAAAAATAAATAAACTTAAAAAAAACTTTTTTTAAAGAACCCAATAAAAGAAAGAGACAAAGTGTCCTCACTTGAGATGGACAGCTCACAGATTCTATGTCAAAAGAGCTCAATTATTAACTTCACTTTAACCAGTAACAAAAGTTTCTTCTAATGATACAAAATAGATAGCCAGAGGGGATCTTAAACTTTTGTAAAATATCAACACTTGGACAGTAACAATGACATACACCCTCACACTCTGGAAACAGAGTCAGCCTGACTAAAAACACTTCTGGCATAATGTGGGAAATCTAAAACTGAGACTTCTCCTTTAACCTTCTCCTTTAACTGATTTTATGATCATCCGAGGCAAAGAACATCGTTCTTTAGGGAAACGGAGATTATTAACTCCTTTATATAGGTTTCCTATCCTTGGGAGTGCCTTATGTTATGATTTGGAGAGTATCAAGTCTCCCATGTGCATAATGCTGGAAAATGCAAGCAGAAATGCTAGAGCTTTAAAGGCCCTCTCCTGAGATATAGTACAAACTCCAGTTGGTAAAAATGTCCTTATATCCTCTCTTTGCAGCTGCTCAGGAGCCTCTGGCAGTACAAAACTCCATACATTATAAGCAACAACCATCCATTTCTGGGTGGCTCTAATTAGGAACACTTTTCTTAAACTGGGTCCAAGACTCCTTCCTAGAATTCCAACACCTACTTATGGGTCCTGGTCCTGTCATCTGTGGCTATGCTAATTCTAGTTTTTCTTCTCTAATGCAGTCTGCCAGAATCTCCAAGAAAAATATGACATCTTCCACAAAGTCTTAAATATAGCATTCTTGAAATCCTAAATGTAATCCAAACATTCTCTGGTGCTACCAATGGTCAGTGAGTGTACATCCGGGGGCTGCCGAGATCTGTCTCAATCAATGCAAGAGGAACAACAGCCCTCAAAATGATCAAAACACATTTTGTAATTAATAGAGACAGTGGAATTAACTATTTTAAATGAGAGGATTTAAGTGAATTGCTGGGCTGAAAATAGAGAAAATTTTAATGGAAAGAATATTGGTCCTACAGTCAAGCTGACTCCACCTAAATTTTCAATTTGATACATTTTAGTTTGACCCTGGCCAAACTGCTTAATCTTACTGTTTCTCAGTTTCTTAATTTTTAAAATTACACATCTTCCCACCCCTAACTTCTCCTCAACTCCCAAAGACACCTTGTTATATCTGACCTACTAATTCCTGCTTATGTCAATACCACACATACATTAAGTCTCTCATAGGGGCCTCCTTTCATAAAGCTGCCAACATGCAACTATGCTAACAAAACACAAACTCCAAGAGCAAGATGAAGCAAATCCTGGGCTCTCTAACAAGCGAGGTGTACTAGCATTTGTCCTCTCACATCTAGTTCTAGGACCCCCTCAATGGATATAAAATTCCTTTCTCACTGGGAATCTATTTTCAAGCTTAGTGATAACCAAGCAATTCTGTATTTTCAATCACATGCTAGAGTTATACTGGGATTAAAAATATGCCAGGATTTTTTAAATGGCAATATGAAAAGCCAAATAAATGTACGTCTAGATGGAACATAACTTGCTCCTGTTTCTCTGATTTTGGAGACCTGTAGTAAGGAGAATGGGGAGAATACATACGAAAGAATAAGAACTGTCACGTGAACATGCTTTGCCATTCCCTACTCCCATGAAGCCTTCATTCTAGTGAGGAAAAACAGACAATAACACCTCTCCAACTGATTCTATGACATTCAGGTTAATATATTGTATGAAAATATGGCATAATGATAAAAAGCACAGACTGTGCAGCCAGACTGACAAGTTCAAATCCAGGCTTCACCACTCACCACCCACGTGATCTTGGGCTGGCTAATCTCCCTATGCCATCTATTAAATGAGAATAACAATAGCATCCACTTTAGCTGTTGGGAGAATGTAATGAGTTAATGCAAGTGGCACACTCCTTTGCAATATAACTTTGCTACTCTTTTCATCAAAATGTGCCATTTACTTCTTAAAACCTGGGGTCTGGGTATGGACACGTGACTTGTTTGGGCTTATAGGACACGTAGCCACAAAAATGTGCCTCTCACACCTCCCACTGCATAAACTGCCACTTTCCCTGCTTCTGTGACTTGGCCAGGCTTTGCAAGGGCTGCTCCCAGCCAAAGACTGAGCACAAGGGATAAAGGACTCCTAATTAATCTGAGTGACATTTTCCTGACATTGTGCTATTAGTCTGAGACTCTTTTTTGCACATAATGCGGAAAATGCAAGCAGAAATGCTAGAGCTTTTTTCTTTTCCTTTAATAGAACAGCTTTCTTGAGATACAATTCACATACCATGGAATTTGCCCACTTAAAGTATGCAGGTCAATGATTTTAGCATTTTCAGAGAGTTGGGCAACCACCACCACGATCAATTTTAGAACATTTCCATCACCCCCGAAAAGAAACCGCATACACATTAGCAATCATTCCCCATTTCCCTCCTAACCCCTCAGCCCCAAGCAACCACTAATCCAGTTTGTCTTTGTATATTTGCCTATCTGAATATTTCATATAAATTAAATTATACAATATGCTACCTTTCACTTAGCATCCTGTTCCTGAGGTTCATCCATGGTGTAGATATGTATCAGTATTTCATTTCTTTTTATTGCCAAATAAGATCCCACTGTATGAATGTACCACATTTTATTTATCCATTCATCATTGGATGGACATTTAATACTCCTTCCTTTCTTGTCTTTCATAGAGGTATGGCCTGTATCTTTCCAGATTTCTCAGGCTCCCTCCCTTTTTCCCCTTACAGGCCTTTCCCCAGTAAATCTCATATGTTTAATTCTGGTCTCGGTGTCTGTTTTGGAGAATCCAGACTAACACAAGTGGTGCCATGAGTGATCCAACAAAACAGCGGCTAAGATAAGAATGTGGGACTGGCTCATTCATTGCTTGGTAGGTAAAGAGGACACTGTCCTAGGTGGACTACGAGGTGCAGATACACTTTAGCACCTGGTACTGGTTCAACTGCTGCAGATTTCACTGGAGGTGACCTGGGAAAACTTCATGGGATAGGGGAATGTCCTTCTGGGTACAATGTTTTAGGCATTTAAAAAATATGGGAGGAGAAATGCCTACAAAGATGATAGTGTTGGCTGGCTACTGCTAGGTCATACTGATACCCTACAGAGGGAGAATGAGAAACTGAGGGCCATTAACAGTTGAAGACTACATGGGAGAGTCAGAGGGCCAACTGTAGTACTTTTTGAAGAGGCCCTCATCTCCTGCAGTGGAAGAACAGACACAGCCGAGCAACAAACAAAAGAGATCTGGTGGTTAGATTTATAGAGCTCCAAAGACATTTAAATGCTCAGCCAAGGCAGGTCTGCTATTCTAGGGTCAGGGCTCTAGTTGGGAAAACCTGAGACCCTGAAACATAGGATAGGATATCTGGATGGAGGCCCAGAGAATGCTGGATCTGCAGATCGCCCTCCCCCCACCCGGCCACCCTGGGAACCCTCACAGTTTAGAGAGGTGGCCAACTCTTGCCCTAGTAAGAGCTAGAAATTCCTTTGTTTTGAAAGATGCTACAACTGCCTCTTCCCCACGAGGACCTGCTCCTACCTCCTCCTCTCCTGGCTGCTAGGCCAATAACTAGGGTTGAATCCCAGGATTACTCATCTGGGGAAGTGGCTGAAAGGAGGAAAGAGATTACACACCAAAAGAGATACAAGGATTAGCTAGCAGCTACTGGCGGGAGCCTTGACGTGCCTTGAGTTTAAATTGTGAAAATGCTTAATCAAGGGAGCTTTGACATAAGGTTAGATAGGCAGGATACCTTGATTGGGGGGGAGGGGGTCAGATTTTTGGAAAAGGACCCCAGGGGATTGGGCAAACAAGCTGCTAGGATGCTGTGAGAGGCCTGGAAATGTGATGGCCAATGGTGAATGAAATCAAAACACCCTGATTGCCCTAGCAGAGGACAGAGAAAAGAATAAAAAGGCTTGGGGGAGTGTGCATGCTGGAATGGATATATTGTGTCAAGCTAGAAAACACAGATTATTATTTTTCATGGGAGGGCCCAGAAGAAATACCATTCACCAAGGCCATGCATAGGTGAGACGGCCAGCATCACCAAGAAGTTCAGGGGCAGCTCTCCTCTGCAGCCCAAGGCTAATGTCATGGAGCTGGACCATTAACACCCACAGGATGATGAGGCCTGAAGTAATAATAGCCAGATTGCAGTACTTCATTACTAGAAATCAAAAGGCTGCAGTTACCATAATATAAAGTATAATGACTGGAAGTCAGAGAGGCAACCAAGGGGGCTTGATGTGGAGGGAGCTGTGGAGAAGGTTGGCAGAATATGGCATTCCTAGGGGGCAGAAGAGATGGGCAGACAACAAAGGTACTGCTTAATCTCTACCATCAAAAAGAGACGAACAGAGGAGGCTGAAGGTGGTCACCCCAATAAAAAGTCATGATCCCTTGTTCTGTTCCCATAGCTGAGCCTATTTTCAGATCAGGAGCTTACTGACTACAGAGATAGCTAGATCCCCAAGGAAAAGGGCAGTGCTACTCAGTGGAGCAGTAATTCTCCCAGTCCTTCCACAAATGGACTACTGACTGCAGACTTAATCTAGTGGTCGTCCCAACTGTAGCTGCTGTGCTGAATGACAGATCATAGCTAGAGCAGATCAATAAAGGCTTGAGGTGATTCTGGAAAAAGGGATTCCCACTGGCCTGGCCAAAGCTTTCTTAGAACTGTGTTGCTATCTGAGAGGCTTTCTAGCCAACCCTAACTCCCTCCTACCTTCCCTCTTTCCTCCATAGGAGATGGACCTGTATCACCATCTGGTAAGCTCTGGCCTCCTCTGACTCCTCACTCACTTGTTCCCTTACAGGAGTTTTGGCAATAGAAAGATCTCTTACACATCTAACGCTGCCTTAGCATCTGCTTCTCAGAGAAGCCTAACAGGGGACACTAGCAACCAAGACACAAGCAGAGAACTGTAAAAGGTCCATATTTGGGGACTTGCTCTCTTACTGTTTCTGGAACCCAGCCACCTTGTGAAAAATCATGGGCTAGCTTCCTGGATGACCAGAGACATGCCCAGTCATCCCTGTAGTACCAGCTGACATCTAGCCAATAGCCAGACATGTGGGTAAGGTCATCCTAGACCACCCAGGTGTTAGTTACCTGTAGATGCAATAGGGAACACAGGAGAAATCAGCCTAGCCACTTCAGACCAGAAGTATTGCCTAACTGACCTACAGTAGATGTTTGTAGTTTTAAGTTGCAAAGTTTTAGGGTAGTTTGTTAGGCAGCAAAAGTTAACTCATATAAAGGATGTGAACAGTGCCTGACAGATACTAAACATTTTATGTGTTGAGCAGTATTATAAGTCAGATGATACTACAGGAGCATAACTCTTTGAAGAAGGTTGATTCCTTTTCCCCTACCTCGGCATTCTACCAAATAATATGCATCATAAACTAGTCCTAAAATCCAATAATTAAAATTTATTCAGCGTGATCACATCTTGTGCTTTACATAATCACTATGCTCCTCTCTTGCCTTTCTGCATCTCCCTGTGAGAGCAAGAATTCTCTCTAGCAACGTCTCTTAATCCTTGCCCTGGTCGCTTGGGATCGCCACTGTCTCTAGGTAGTTGTAGTGTGGCTCCAGCCAGTTGCAACCATTCTTATATATATTCTTGGATACTGAATAAGACGGCTCCAGCAGACAATACCAGAGAGAAGAAAATGTTTAGAAATAGCTCATTCTTGGAGGGCATGGAAGGGAGGATTGCGTTTAAGCTGCTTTTTCTTTATGTTACTAGATAAAAGCTCTTTCCCCACATTTCTGATCCTTTCTCTCAAGTAGGTCAGCTTCAGATTCTTTCTTTCCCAGGAACATCTGAACTCCAAGAATGCCAATGAGTCTCAGGGAACAGTATATGTTATACATCACATATTATGGTGCTTACAAGAGAACAAACTTCATAAATACAGCAAATGAAACTCAGAACTTTTGAGTGTGTTTCAAGGAAATAATATATTTCATAGTAAGTTGACAGTTTTCCAAGTTTCCAGCTTTTTCGAAAGAGATAATTATGCTCCAGCCGAGATGTTTTTCCCTTCCCTCAGTCCTTCCTTCTCTCTCCTTTCCTTCCTTCCTTTGTTTAAAAGAAATAATTTAAAGCCAAAAGACAATACTATCTGTCAAAGGTTTCTGAAAAGTCTATTTATCATGCCCCATAAAATAAAACTGTGATAATGAAACTTTTAGAACCCACATTTACAGTGTGAACCACATTTACCGAGGACCTATTATACACACAACAGTGAGATACATAAATGAAGAGACCACATGGAATGTTCCCAAAATGATTTGCGAGTTGGAAAAGGGAGACACACACATAAGACCTCTTATTCTTTCATAAAACATTTTCTGCACCCACTATAAGCCAGGTTAGAAGGCACCAAAATGACTAGGAATTGGCCTCTGCCTTAATGGGGAAGCTTACAAGTGAGAAAGAGCCAGAGACCGAGACAGAATGAGCAAGCGTGAACATTTATGACCGGAGTTGAACTCTCCAGCAGGGTTCTCCATTCTTAGTCCAGGTTCACTGTTGCAACCACTGTGATTTCAGAAAACAGGTATGACTTAGCATTTATTTTCCAACTGTGTTTGGCAAAGAGATAGCCAGCCTTCATTCATAACTGGACAGTGTTGCAATGACATGCCTGTTGGATCATCTCAAGGCAGGTGACTGCAGTGTGGGACTACCTAGGGCTCTATCTGATGACCAGCTGGAAGCTGCGGCTGCAGGAGAAAGCTCAGCCACTGAGACGTGTGAGTCACAGGCTGCATATGACGCCACTGCTCTGGAATCTTCTGGCTCCCCGTGTGCTTGCAACTTGAAATTCAAGGTGTTTACTTTAGTCTATAAAACAAACCCCTTATGGCTAAGGCACAAGTTACCTTCACATTAATCTCCCTTCTTATAAACCCTAGCTGAATCAGTTGGTATACCAGTTAGGTGCTCTAGATTTATGCTTCAGAAAGCTGGATGCAAAAAAATGTTAAAGCCCTACAGAAAACCCAAGCTTTTGGAATTTGAAGAAAGCATAAAATAAAACTGTGGACTTTGAGATTCCATTTATAATCCTGAGACATCTTATAGGATCATTTAAAGATGGGGATATTATCTGATTAGAACATTTAAATAGCTGGTATATTTTACTACCCCGACTTTAAAAAGTATCATTTTTACTGGGGAAAAAATGAGGTAACACAGAATCTCACATGATATTCTTTAGGTTTCTAAATGACGATATCACCTAAATCATCAAGAATGATTTAAGAAAAAAAGTCCTTCCAGAAATTGCCAAACAGCAGGGTTTCCCAGAGGATGTTTTGTGTAACACCATCCTCTCCAGGGATGAGGTGGGGGTGGGGGCCAAGGAAGCCTGGGAAAATAGAGTTTATTTGCAAACTCTTGCCCTTGTCTTGCAAATTCACAATGCACATTAGTATATCAAAAGCCAGAATCTTTTAAATAGTCATCCTGGAATAATTCAACTTCCTTAACATTTCTGATGCTTATTTGACCAAGGAACTTTTCCTTTATTCAGATAGTACCTACTAACACAGATAGAACTAACATTCTCTGGACCTCAATCTGGGAAATACAGTACGTAGAGCAAGAGTTAGTAAACTTTTCCTGGAAAAGGCCACACAGTAAATATTTTAAGCTTTGAGGACTACAGTCTCTGTTGTAACTATTCATTTCTGCTGTTGTAGTGTAAAAGCAGCCATAGACAATATATAAACAAATGGATGAGACTGTGTTCCAATAAAACTTTATTTAGAAAAAGAGATGGCAGGCTGGATTTGATCCACAGTTTGCTGACCTCTGATCTAGAGAGAACAAAAATCTTAGGAAAAGGCAATCATTGTTACATAAACTAAAGGATTCCTTCTGATTCTATAAAAATTTAACTTGTAATACTAACGGTGTAATACTAATGGCAATAGCAACAATAATGACAGGTACATTTATTGAATGTGCTGCTACTTGGTGCAGTAAAACATACATCTTCTAATTTCATCCTTAAAACAAGCCTCCTGAGATACACACATTCTGAGATGTATGTAATTACCTCATTTTACAAACAAGAAAACTGAGGCTTAGCGAGGTGACTTACTCAAAGACATATGACTAGTAAGCTGTCAAAGCAAAAATTCAAACCCTAATTCTTACTCTTCACTAAAACACCTCTTTTTATTTATATATTCATATATTCTTACATTTATGTATTTATATGAATATACATATATGTATGCTGCCCTGTTTTACAGGCTTCCTTTGGGTTTACGTAGATTATTACAGTTATGGTCCTAAATGAACTGCATGTCCTTGTATCCCCAGGAAAGGCAGTGTAAGGAGGGGCGGGGAGGAGCAGATAACATGAAATAACTTTTCTCCTTCAAAATACATAACACATTTTTTTTAACACTATTTGGGATTTCTGGGAGGGTGGGGATTCTATTACAAATTCCATCTAAGGCAGAAGTCAGCAGTCTTTTATCCATAAAGAGTAGTAAAATTATAAATCAGTGATTTTTCACCCTTCTCCAGTCCTAGTCAATGGATTCTGATACATGATGATAATAATAGCTAACATTTCCTGGGCATTTATTGTGGGCTAGATACTATTCTAAGTGCATGCTATGTATTAACCCCTTGAATCTTCTAATGGCCTTATGAGCTAAATACTATTATTATTCCCACTTTCCAGAAGGACATGGCAGAACAGAAAGGTAAGGTTAGTTGCCCAACTCAAGTGGCCACTAAGTGGGAGCCAAGATTTGAACCCAAGCACCTGGCCCAGGGCCTATACTCTTATCCACCATTATGCACATGCACACAATCCCACAGATCCTCTGACTTCAGCCTCCCTCTGCTCTGACCCCCTTTTGCAACTAATGTAGGCCTGGACTTTGAGCACCTTTGCTCTTTCCTTATGAGGCCAGTCCTCGCCCCAAACACCAAAGAAATTTGAAAGTGAAAAGTGGAGAAGTACAGCAAGAGAGTGTAGGAGGGTAGGTGAGCACTACAATGGTTTCTGGAAACAAAACCATTATCCAAGACTAAACCCAATTCTAGATCACTAGTTAATTCAATCCATAAGCATAGTTCTTTACTCACAAAGATCACACCAACAGTCCTTGAAGTAATTTAAAACTTGGTAAATAACACAAGTTACAACTGGCAATGAGGAAATCCTGCTAATTGCTGTGGATCTCCTTAGCTGCCCTTTGTATGTTACCTTTTCCCTCCATCTTTACTCTTAAGTATGGGGTAAGAGAGGTGAGGATCTTCAGCCGCTTATATCACATAAGAAACACAAATGTGAACACAAGTGCAGCTTTCCATTCAGCTCTTTAATTGAAGAGGAACTTGAAAGCCACTGTGCCAACACCGGAAGCACAGTGCTGTGGAATGACCTGCCTAGACAGGAGGGAAAGCCCAGCGGTCCCCCCTTTGAAGTCCAGCTGCCTGAGATTCACTGGCAGGCAACCTTCAAAGAGAGCCGATGCTTCCTTCCCTCGGCCTGGCCGCCAAGCTTCCCGGGCAGCTGGGCACATTTAGCCACTCTCTGCCCAGCTGTCTGTGAACTCTGGCAGCCAGTTCAAGTGAGGGATAGAGAGGTGGCAGAGAAGGGAGGGTGAGGAAGAGGGAGTGGCGGGGGGGAGGAGGGTGGCGGGCCCAGTGGCGCCAGGGCAAAGAGGATGCTGGGTTTCCTTGGAACCGACCTTATCAGTGTCAGTCAAAAGACCAAGCTTCCAGGAGAGCACAATCCAACTCCACCACAAAGCAACCAGAGAGATATCAAGCTCCTTCAAAAGTTGAGTGACTCTCAAATGTACTCTTCTAAAGATGGTCCACTTGCTGCAGAAAACAGTCCAATCTCTCCATAAGAATGTAGGGGACAAAGCTAGGATCCAGCATCAAAAATGCACAGTCCTTTACTAATTTTGATTTTCCAGCAGCATGAGTTTATGCTTCTTGGGGACTTTTGGGGTTGTTTGCTGAGTTTGTTGTGGCAACCCTTCTGTTCCCCTGGCAGCCAATAGCTAAAGCACTTCTCTGTTTCTGCGCCTGTGCAGCAGATGCTTAGAGAAGACTGGCTCATTTAACATAAACAATACCAATGTGTTGTTATATTTATCCTCTGGAACGATACGCTTGGAATAGAGAATAGTGAGTGTTATCAGCTGCAGGTGCAAAAAGGACATAGAACAGTTCCATTAGTGACAACAGACTTTCAAAAGAAGTCCGACTAAGAACAAGATCTTAAATTTGGTAAAGTGGGAGGCTATGAAAGTGACTGAAGTAGAGAAGAATGGAAAGGAAGAACTGAGATGGAGTTCTCTGGCAGCTATGGGGACAGTGAGGGAGATTGGAAGACAGGAGAAAAATCATCATAAGATCATGAAACCTCTTCTCTAGTTTTGCACAGTCTGGTTAGGAAAAGAATGAACGGATGAGCTTGCACCATGCACCATGTTACAGGTATGAGGAAGAGACCTAGATATTCAGACAGACTATCATATTAAGTCACTGGCTACAAACACATCCTCCTCCCTGCTCTTTAGATCTCTTTAAAACTATACAACACAGGAGCCAGCATCAAGTACAGTGATATCAAAAACATACCATCCAAAACTTATTGTCCAGCTTTAAAAGTATAACACTGAGCCTACAGAAGATGTGCCAATTAAGACTTGCTGAAATTAACCCAACTGTTTATTCATTCATTCTACAAACGCCTATGGAGTCCTTGCTGTGTGCAAGGCACTACACTAGGTGTTGCAGATGAGTCACAGATTAGTAAAATGGCTCCTTACTCTCAAGGAGATTTGTCTAGAAAGGGAAGCAAACCTAAAACAAATATTTGCAATTCACTGTGTAATAAATAACGGCAGTATCCACAAATTATATAGCGAACCCACAGAATACTAGTCAACTCTGCCATGGTAGCAAAAAAGGCTGGGAGTGGAGTGAGAAATTGGGCAAAACGTGGTGACAATGCTCGACTGTGGTCTTTGAAGGAAAAGTAGAAGATCACTAGGAGTACAAGTGAAAGTTATTCCACTAGAGGACTCAGAATATAAAAGACTCAGAACTGTGAAATAGCACACTACTTTTGGAACTAGAGGTGGGAATCAAGAACAAAACCGTAGCATGTAAGACTGGAGAGCTGGAGTCAAATTATTAGTGCCCTCAGATATCCTTCTACAGAGTTTGAATTTGTACCTTATGGGCAATGTTGAGAAGGGTTTTAAGGAGAGAGGGGTAATATTGTATCTGTATTTTAAAAGATCACTCTGGGGGTGCCTGCGTAGCTCATTTGGTTACGCGTCCGACTTCGGCTCAGGGCATGATCTCATGGTTCATGAGTTCGGGTCTTGCATCGGGCTCTCTACTATCAGCGCAGAGCCTGTTTGGGATACTCTCTCTCCCTCTCTCTCTGTCCCTCCCCTGCTCACTCTCTCTCAAAAATAAATAAACTTAAAAAAAAATTTTTTTAAAGCGGGGGTGGGGGGAGAAAAATGATCACTCTGCAGCAGTGGGAAAGATAAACTGAAAAAGGAAAGACTGGGGGCAGGGAGATAAGTTAGGTGGTCCAGGTGAGGGCTTGAAGCTGGGGAATAGAGGAGTACAACTGAGAACAATTTCAGTTGTAGTTGGTGACTTCGGTGTAGGCAGTTTCAGTGAACCTGTGAAAGCAAATATAGCCTACTCTGGATAGATACCTGACAAAAGAGAAGGAAGAGCAGGAAAGGGCTTTTGTTAAACCAAATAAATAAAAAGCAGGGGCTTGAGCATACATTCTAGGAGCAGACAGGGATGAAAAGGATGAAAATACAGGAAAGGGAGAAACTGATGGAATGAGGTCTCAGAGGAGACAGAAAGGACCCGAGATCAAGTGCACAGGTGGAAAGATTAGTGAGGAGCTGGAAGACAGACCTCTCCCATGGAGCTGCAAGGAAGGAAGCTGGGAGACAAGTAGGTATCAACCCAGAGACATTTGCACACATCAGGGGGAAAAGTCTGACAGAGGTCCAGCCCACTGTCCTTACTTTTCCAGATAGAGAAAGGGAGATAACTGAGTAGGGGGTGGGAATTACAAGGTGGACCAGAGAAGAGCTGGGTAAGTTTGAAAATACCCATCGGGGTGAAATAACAGAGAAATCTAGATAATAAAAAGGAAGGGATTACTAAAGGCAAGGACGGCTCAGAAGAAAAGGTATATCATGAATCTGGAATGATACCAATCTGCAAAACTGTGGGATTTATTATATTAGACTTAGAGCCAGAGCAAAGCAGCAAAGAAACCACACTACTGGGGCTGCGGCAGAGGAAACAGAAAATAAAGCACAGTTTAAATCTTGGTAAAATGTATACTGCAGAAGTCCAATGTCTTTTGCTTTTTCTCCAAGTATTGTGCCCCACAGTTAACTGGTTTAAAAATGCATTTTTTAAATGTTTTTATCTACTTTTGAGACAGAGAGAGAAAGAGCACAAGCAGGGGAGGGGCAGAGAGAGAGGAAGACACAGAATCTGAAGCAGGCTCCAGGCTCTGAGCTGTCAGCACAGAGCCTGATGCAGGGCTCGAACTCACGCATAGTGAGATCATGACCTGAGCTGAAGTCGGACATTAACTGACTGAGCCCCCCAAGTGCCCCTAAAAGTGCATTTTTGCCCCAAAGTCAAAGTTAAGCTCCATGTAATGTGACTTTTAACTTAGCTCAATTACAACAATAGAATGTTTTCTCTTCTATAAATGTAGACTTTGTTAGAAAAAAATGCCTTCACAATGAATAAAAATGATAGTATCAATATTTTTCTTACACTAAACATAGCATTATTTCAAAAAGCGAGAGTTCCAATTTCACTCACTTAAATCAACCTGAAGCAAATATTTATTGGTTATTTTCTAGATCTGAGGCATCATGCCATGCCTGTAGGAAAAGATGCAAAAACACAATCCCCACCTTCATGAAGATTACACTCTAATTCACATTTCAAATCTTTTAATAACTTTTTTCCTTGTTATAAAACCTCTTAAATTTCCTTGTTCATTATATTTGTTGATGATAGGGCTCTTTCAACTAAACCCACAAAAAAGGAAAACTAACCAAGCAGTTAACTTAAGTATCTTCATTAATTTTTTAATTTGAAAAAGAAGACAGAAGATAGAAGAAACAAATAGGAAGTTACAACACTCTATAGGCCTTCAAGAAATCAGGGATTTCTGGCTGCTATTAATAAACTAAAAGATCTCACACACCTTATTTCTGCATTGTAACAATAGGCTGATGGGGGAGAAAGAGACTGCCTTAAGGTAACCTGACAAAAGAAACTGTTTTAATTTGAAGTAAAAAAAAAAAAAAAAAAAGGTAACTCATTTATTAACAGGGTATCATTAAATATAAGCACAGGGGTGCACCGAACTATGCAGGGAATTTACATTCAAGCAGTGAGAAGAGGCACATAAATCATCACAGCATGGTGACAGTATAGTATAATTCCTGGCACATAGTAGGCACTTAAACATTTGTTGAATGAATGAATAAACATAAGTAAAATGAGAGCATAAAACAGTAATTTATATTAATGTGGGGGTGGCAGGTAACAGAACCCGGAAGAGGGACCTTGAGGATTGGTTTACAGAAGTAAAAGAGCCTTGGGCGCGTGGGTGGCTCAGTCCGTTGAGCGTCCGACTTGGCTCAGGTCATGATCTCACAGTTTGTGGGTTCGAGCCCCCGTGTTGGGCTCTGTGCTGACAGCTCAAAGGATGGAGCCTGCTTCGGATTCTGTGTCTCCCTATCTCTCTCTGCCTCTCTGCCCCTTCCCCACTAATCCTCTGTTTGTCTGTCTGTCTCTCTCTCAAAAACAAATAAGCATTTAAAAAATTTATTAAAAAAATAAAAGAAGTAAAAGAGCCTTTCGGCTCATAGGGAGCAGGGTGTTTGAAGGCAAGATGGTGGAAAATAGCAAGATATACTCAGGGCACACGTGGAAATGGTAGCTGATGATGCAAGAGCCACCACGGCAGGTAGTGTCCTCCTTTGTGCAGACAAGTGCGTTTTGGGAATGAATACAAATCGGTCTTTATTAAGGATACCAAGTTGAGTTTAAAAAAGCAAAAGCAAAAACAACTCTTCTGGGTGTTTAGCATTTACCTTTATCCTGGAAAACATTTACTTATCTGTAAAACTGTGCTATCTCTACAGGCTCAGAATATTCTATTAAACTCTCTTTTTCACCTAAGTTTTAATTGAAAAATACTGAAGTTCTGCTATTTATCAATGTGTTAAGTTCTGAAAGCCTATCTATAAGTGCATTTGTTCCAAAAACCCTTCACACCATCCATAAGTGGCAGGCACAGGTATGGTGATAAACTTTGGCCCACTGCTTGGGCTGGATACTACTTTATTTTTTTTTCAACGTTTGTTTGTTTGTTTTTTTTTTTTGGGGGGGGACAGAGAGAGACAGAGCATGAACAGGGGAGGGGCAGAGAGAGAGGGAGACACAGAATCGGAAACAGGCTCCAGGCTCCGAGCCATCAGCCCAGAGCCTGACGCGGGGCTCGAACTCACGGACCGCGAGATCGTGACCTGGCTGAAGTCGGACGCTTAACCGACTGTGCCACCCAGGCGCCCCGGATACTACTTTAATATAAGCAAAAAAAAAAACATCTACCACTGACAGAAGGTAGGAAACTCTCTTACCTTCTGGCCCCTGCCCCATCTAGGTAAAGGTAAGATGTCAATGAAAGATGTCAGAGAAAGATGAAAAAAGGACTATGTGCTCTCACCCAAGACCCTCTACAGAAACAAAGCAGAGTTTGGTTGCCATGAAGGCAAGAAGCAGGAAACCTGCCTGGGCTCTAGACCCACACTGTCTAACATGGTACCCATTTGCCTCACGTAGTTATTGAGATCATGAAACATGGCTTCTGTGATTAAGGAACTTCCTTTAAGTTTTATTTTAACATATTTAAATTTAAATAGCCACATATATTGGACAGTAGAGGTCCAAATGCTCTAATTAAGAAGCAAAGATTGGGGGCGCCTGGGTGGCTCAGTCGGTTGAGCGTCCAACTTCAGCTCAGGTCGTGATCTCGCAGTTCATGAGTTCGAGTCCCACCTCGGGCTCTGGGCTGCCTGCTCAGAGCCTGGAGCCTGCTTCGGATTCTGTGTCTCCTTCTCTGTCTGCCCCTCCCCCACTTGTGCTCTGTCTCTCTCTGTCTCTCAAAAATAAAGTGTAAAAAAAAAAAAAAAAGCAAAGGTTGTTACATGGGATAAAAAAGCAAGACTCAGCTATGTACATCTGTAAGAAATCCACTTTAGCTTAATTTAAAAGAAAAAGAATAGAAAAAGATACACTGGGCAAATGCAAATCAAAAGAAACCTGGGGTAGCTATACATATCACTATAAGATAAAATAAATGTTCTAAAGAATAAGAAATGCCACCAGAAATAGAGATAGGTTACATAATGATTAAGGCGTCAATTCAGCAAGAAAACATAATTCTAAATGTGCATGCACCTAATAAACGACCCTTAAAATACATAAAGGAAGAAAAACAAGAATTAAAAGGAGAAACAGCCATATCCATAATTACAGTTGCAGATTTCAACATTTCTCCCTCAGCAATTGATAAAATAGATAGACCTAAAACAGTAAAGTGGCATAATCAATACTGTCAAAACTTGACTTAATTAGATTTATAGGACACTCCTTCCTAGAACAGCAGAACACACATTCTTTTCAAACTGTACATGGAACAGTTATAGAGACAGATTATATTCTGGACCAAAAAACATACCACTATAAATTTTAAAGTATTAAAATCATACATAAAAACATCAAACTTTTGGGGATGCAAATTGTCATAGACTCAATGTTTGTATCCCCTCAAACTTCATATGTTGAAATCTTAACCCAAATGTGATGGTATTTTGAGGTGGGCTTTTGGGAAGTAATTAGGTTCAGGTGAGGTCATGAGGGGTAGGCCCCCACAATAGGATTAGTGTCCTTATAAGAAGAGGAAAAGAGATCTGCTCAATAGCCATAGCTCCCACCCCTCCTCCCTTCCCTTACACAAGAGGGCATGGCAGTGAGAGGGCTGTCATCTGCAAACTAGGAATAAGGCTTTCAGTAGGAACCAAATATGCTGGCACCTTGATCCTAGACTTTCCAGTATAAAGAACAGTGAGAAATAAATGTCATTTAAGTCACCAAGTCTATGGTATTTTGTTATGGCAGCCTGAGCTAAGAAACAAAGTGCTTAGAGGGGAAATTTAGAGTTTAAGTATATATTAAAAAAGAAAAGAGGTCTCATGTAAAAGTCCTAAGCTTTCACTCTAAAAAATTAGAAAGAACAGGGGCACCTGGGTGGCTCAGTCAGCTGGGCGGCCCACTTCAGCTCAGGTCATGATCTCGCGGTCTGTGGGTTCAAGCTCTGCGTCAGGCTCTGTGCTGGCAGGTCAGAGCCTGGAGCCTGCATCTGATTCTGTGTCTCCCTCTCTCTCTGCCCCTCCCCTGCTTGCTCTCTGTCTCTCTGCCTCTCTCTCTCAAATAATAAACATTAAAAATTTTTTTTTAATTAGAAAGAACAAATAAAAAGAAAATACTAAAGAGCAGAAATCAATAAAACAGAAAGCAAAAATAGAGAAAAAAAATCAATAATTAGAAATCGAAATAAAAACCATTTATAAGATGGCACAAAAACAGACACTCAGATCAATGGAACAGAATAGAGAACCCAGAAATGGACCCACAAACATATGGCCAACTAATCTTTGACAAAGCAGGAAAGAATATCCAATGGAATAAAGACAGTCTCTTCAGCAAGTGGTGCTGGGAAAACTGAACAGCGACATGCAGAAGAATGAACCTGGACCACTTTCTTACACCATACACAAAAATTAACTCAAAATGCATGAAAGACCTCAATATAAGACAGGAAGCCATCAAAATCCTTGAAGAGAAAGCAGGCAAAAACTTCCTTGACCTTGGCCACAGTAACTTCTTACTCAACACATCTCTGGAGGCAAGGGAAACAAAAGCAAAAATGAACTACTGGGACCTCATCAAAATAAAAAGCTTCTGCACAGCAAAGGAAACAATCAGCAAAACTAAAAGGCAACCAACGGAATCGGAGAAGATATTGCAAACAACATATCAGATAAAGGGTTAGTGTCCAAAATCTATAAAGAACTTATCAAACTCAACACCCAAAAAACAAATAATCCAGTGAAGAAATGGCAGAAGACATGAATAGACACTTCTCCAAAGAAGATATTCAGATGGCCAACAGACACATGAAAAAATGCGCAACATCACTCATCATCAGGGAAATACAAATCAAAACCACAATGAGATACCACCTCACACCTGTCAGGATGGCTAACATTAACAATTCAGGCAACAACAGATGTTGGTGAGGATGCGGAGAAAGAGGATCTCTTTTGCATTGCTGGTGGGAATGCAAACTGGTGCAGCCACTCTGGAAAAGAGTATGGAAGTTCCTCAAAAAAGTAAAAATAGAACTACCCTACGACCCAGCAATTGCACTACGAGGTATTTATCCAAGGGATGCAGGTATGCTATTTCGAAGGGGCACATGCACCCCAATGTTTGTAGAATCACTATTAACAATAGCCAAAGTATGGAAAGAGCCCAAATGTCCATTGATGGATGAATGAATAAAGAAGATGTGGTATAAACATACAATGGAGTATTACTTGGCAATCAAAAAGAATGAACTCTTGCCATTTGCAACTACGTAGATGGAACTGGAGGGTATTATGCTAAGTGAAATTAGTCAGTCAGAGAAAGACAAATTTCATATGACTTCATCATATGAGGACTTTAAGACACAGAACAGATGAACATAAGGGAAGGGAAGCAGAAATAATATAAAAACAGGGAGGAGGGCAAAACATAAGACACTCTTAAATATGGAGAACAAACAGAGGGTTACTGGAGGGGTTGTGGGAGGGGGGATGGGCTAAATGGGTAAGAGGCGTTAAGGAATCTACTCCTGAAATCATTGTTGTACTATATGTCAACTAATTTGGATGTAAATTTAAAAAATAAAATCAATTTAAAAAATTAAAAAAAGAAATATATATTCAGAGATCTGTGAACAACTCTCCAAAAATAAAATTACAAAAAAAAAAAAAAAAAACATTTATAAGAGTATCAAAAAACATGAAATTCAAATAGAAATCTACATCCAACTATGACTTCTATGGTTAACAAAACAGAGAGATTAAGCAAAACACAAATGTCAAGGTTACTGAGTAATTGTATTAGGTCACAAACAGCTAAGAAGTATTAATAATTTGTTTTCTAACTATAGAAGTATTTACTTTAAAATCTAAATAATCTGTCTATATATATTTACCTTAAAATATATGTTACTGAGGATTTAGAACATAATTTTTCCCCTCAAGAAATTAAAATAATAATCTACTTCTAAGTCATTTTCTAAGAAATGGCTGAAGGGAAAATGATGAAATGAAATGTGTACAGATCATTAAGACTCCTATAATTGACATTAAAATATGATTAGTATCAAAGAGAATCTTCTAGTATAGAGATCAGGAATCAATTAGCCCAAATGCAGAGTGTCTAGTCTTCTTCTTCAGCCTCTTAAGTAAATGGTCTTCTAGCAAAAATGGAAAGACAAAAAAATGAAACTAAAACATCAAATGTTTAGGGGCGCCTGGGTGGCTCAGTTGGTTAAGCAGCCGACTTCGGCTCAAGTCATGATCTCACGGTCCGTGAGTTCAAGCCCCACGTCGGGCTCTGTGCTCACAGCTCAGAGCCTGGAGCCTGCTTCTGTTTCTGTGTCTCCCTCTCTCTCTCTGTCCCTCCCCCATTCATGCTCTGCCTCTGTCTGCCTTTCAAAAATGAATGTTAAAAAAAAATTTAAAAAAAATCAAATGTTTAATTTTGCCTTAAAACAAAAAAATATGACTGGCAAATGGTTGGGACAGAACAAGTTGCTAGCCTGTCACTCTTGTCAAAACCCTGGATTTGGAGCTATTTGTGGATTTCTGTTTTACTCATTAACTCATTCACCAGTTCATCCAATCTCTAAACATTTACAGAGTACCTAAGCACTTGTGAAGCTGGGGCTACAGGCATGCTGCTGTTTAGGGAACTCGTAGTGGAGTGTGGGAGCAGAGCTCTAAGGGGTCTCATACAGGCAGACAGAGAGGAGCAAGTAACGAATTGTGTCTAGGGGCAGGAATGCTTTGACAGAAGTAATGACGTTTACGGACAGTTCTGAACAATAACTAGGAGGTCACCAGCCAGAGAAAAAGGCAAAGTAGATAGCAGGTAGATGGAACATTATTTTCTAAGGCAAAGAGTGGGAGATGGCATGGTATGTTTAGAGATGACAAGCAACTGTAGCCTAATATTCATGCTGTCCTTTCTTACCATCACAGAGGATTAGAGAGTTGGTTCTATTTGAATTTCCACTGCCAAGGTATCATCTGTGAATATATAGATCTTATTTAACTAGCATGTTCAATATTTTATGGGGAAATAAGGACATATGTATCTAAGTATTTTCCATTTTCACTGTAAAACACAGATAGTATGGGAGTATTAATCTATAACTACATTAATAGAGACTCTTACCTATATTTAATTAAAAACAATGCATCACCTAAACAATAAAATGTTAACAAATTTAGGCTTCCTGTCATTTCTTTACATGGTTTTAGTCCTAATTCTTCTTCGAAAAGTTATCACTTGGGTATAAACATATTAATTATATGAGAAGTCAGTGTGTGACACAGTTAAGGTGTGTGTGCCACAGTATATGTGAGAGGGAGTGTAGGAGTGAAAATGGGCAGTAATTTAGAAAGAAAATAAAACAAAGTACTGTCCTTTAAATTTGGGTTTGAAGACACCATGGTTTCAATGGAAGACAAACCAGACAGTTGCTGTTCCTCCATATCCACACTCAATTGGCTCCTCAACTCATATGATCAATTATGGAGTTTCTATTGTCCTAAGCCCCCTGGGGAGTAAGATAACTATGACAGGGTCCTGGAGCCCCAAGGCCTCCCAATCTTGCAAGGAGACAACAATGTATACAACTACGGATAACAAAGAATGAAACCACTTTTATGGTTTCAAGATATAATAATCACTATAAAATACCTTTAAATTTATTTTTAAAGCTTATTTATTTTGAGAGAGAGAGAGAGAGAGAGAGAGAACACAAGCAGGGGAGGGGCAGACAGAGGGAGAGAATCCCAAGCAGGTTCAGCGCAGAGCCTGATGTGGAGCTCCGTCTCAGGAACCGTGAGATCATGACCTGAGCTGGAATCAAGAGTCAGACACTTAACCAACTGAGCCACCCAGGCATCCCTAAAATACCATTTATTAAAGCACTCACTATGTGCCATTCGCAGGGTAAGCTCTTTACTTATATTATTTTATTTAATCTTCATAAAACCCCCCATTTTACAGATGAGGAAACAGGTTATATATTTAATTACAGCCAGGATTTAAATCTACAAAGTCTGACTCTAGAGCTTGACCTCTTATCAATTCCTGATATAAAGTATTTTGGGAAAGTAAAGAAAGGGACAACTATTCCTCTCTGGCATACTGGTTAAGGTTTCACAGACAGATACATCTGAACTGGGCCTTGAAGGGAGAGTGGTTTTCCGTGGCCACAGGAAGTGGGGAGGAGATACTAAGGCTAAGGAAAGGGCCTAGTCAAGGGTATGGAGCAGGTTTAAAAGTACATGGCATGTTCCGGAAACACTGTTCAGTTAGAATATAGAAATGTAGATGGTAAGGCAGAGAAGACATACTGGGTTCAGATTATCAAGGGCCTTAAGGACAGGGTACAATTTGCACATCTTACCAGATGGCCCTGTTGCAATGGCCCAGGTTACGGGATTTAGACTCCAGTAAATATCTTATCCCCAGGACCACCAGGCTGATTCTCAGCCTTTCTCACTATTATGCCAACTATAGTGCCAGAATTGCCAAATCAGTTCAAGAAATGAAGTAGGAGAAGGATCTACCCAGAGATAAAAAGACTTTCTCTTTCCCCTTTCAAAGCTAAAGATAAATAGCCAGTTAACTTCTTTAACACTTTGCCCCTATAAAAACAAAGCACATTCTGCTGATTGATGTTCTGAAAGCCCTCAAGGAACTTGTTGAAGGAAGGGAACTTCTGTTTCAGGATAGTATAAAAAAAGAGTGGGTGGTTGACTAGTGGAGGGAGTTACAAAGGACAGTGTCTTTTGCTCCTCAAAATAAGGAGCAAAGCATAAGAGAATTATGTGAGAGAACAAATTACGTGTGTGGTTTTGTCCCTACATGTCTGCTCTCCTCTCCTTAACTACTGCCCAAGAGCTCATGAATGCACTTCAGTAGCTTCAGTTACCCACCATGCAAATAATGCCCAAATTTCAATCTCACTCTGTTCTGTAACTTTCTCTCAAGCAAAGTCTTTTATGTGTAATGATACTGGATATTTCCATTTAGATGTATTATTATCTCCTCCAATCAATATTCCTAAAACTGAACTCATACACTTTTACTCCAAACCTGCTCCCAGTCTTGACTTTTTTATTTTAATCAACCTTCTATACTTTTTTCAGTCACTAAACCTCATCTTTGATCCTTACCAAGTATCCCTTGATATAATACATTTCTCACACCCAATGCCATATCTCACATCCAATGCCTCCTTTTAATTTTTTTTAAGTTTTTTTATTCTGAGATAGAGCGAGCATGAGTGGGGGAGGGTCAGACAGAGGAGAGAGAGAACCTGAAGCAGGTTCTGTGCACGGTCACCATGGAGCCCGATATGGGGCTTGACCTCACAAACCACAAGATCATGACGTGAGCCATAATTAACAGTGCCTTTAACTGATTGAGCTACTCAGGTGCTCCCTTTTAGTAAACACTACAATGGCTGACACCTCCTAAGGTTCCCAATAAATAGTGACAATGATATAATATTGATAATACTGATATATTATATATATTACTAATATATACTATAATTTAATATATATTATATATTAAATTGTATCTTATTGTTGTATATTAATTTATATTATATATTATATATTATGACATAATTATATCATAATTATATATTATATATATTATGTCATAATTATATATATTATGTAATATATATATATAATATGACATATATAATATAATATATATAATTGACATATATAATTATATTAATATAATATAATATATATATAATTGACATATATATAATATGTCAATATATATATTATGTCATTATATATATATTATTATATATTATATATATAATATATATGTTATATATTATAATTATATAATATATAATATATAATATATATATTATATTATATAATATTATGTCATAATATATAATATATTAATATATAATAACATAATATATATAATACTGATAATATAATATCAGGCTAAGTGTTCCAATAAATAGTGACAATGATATAATATTGATAATACTGATATATATGTCATTAATATATATTATAATTTAATATAATTGTATATATTAATATAATATATACTATATAATTATAATTTTATATTATATATAATCATATATTAATTTATAATATTATATATTATAATAAATTATATAATATATATCATAAGTTAATATATATAATATAATACTGATAATATAATATCAGGCTAAATGTATACTAACTTTACAGTTCACAAAGCACTTTTATTATCACATTTCTTGATCATAACAACCCAGTGAGACAATTAAGAAAGCTATTTTTATTGTATCCACTATCCAGATGTGAAAAACACACAGGATCAGAAAGGTTAATGAACCTGCTCAAGATCACAAGTCCCACCTCTCATCATGCTCTCATGCTTCATTCCAATTATTGTAACTCAAGTTAAGAAAGGATCTTTTTCTCATCCCCAAATTAATTGTTTTAATAAAACATCTTGTTCGTCATGTTACTTCCCTATGCACAGACCTTTAGAAATTGACATTGAAAAATAAGAAAGAAGTAGGTAAATAGGTAAGAAAGTAAATACGTGAATGAATGAGTGTAGGAAGGAAGGAAGGAAGGAAGGAAGGAAGGAAGGAAGGAAGGAAGGAAGGAATGTATGTCTAAAACTAAGCATGGTTTTCCCTGATCTGGACCCAACCTAGCTTCCTGGTTTTACTTCCTACTGCCCCCGATGACAAACCTTTGTTCCAGATAAACTCAAATTGTCACTATCACTTAGCAAGACTTCCATTCTCTACTTTACATTGTTGTGTAAGCTGTTCTTTACCTAGAGAGCCTGTCTCTCTCCTCTCTGGCTACCTTGCAGTTAACCTGGATGTCTTAATCCAGGTACCATTTGCTACGTGAGCTTTTCTAATATACACGCAAGAACTCTTTTTAAAATACCTTTTTAAAAGTTTGATTTAATTTGTATAAAGTTGGGTACAAGAATGTGCTTTTAGGGAGCTTATCACTGAAAATTCAGAGTCTAGTTTTATATCGTATCTAAATGACTTTTTTTTTTTTAATTTTTAAGCTTTTTATTTATTTAGTTTTGAGAGAGACAGCATGCACAAGTTGGGGAGGGGCAGAGAGAAAGAGGGAGACACAGAATCCGAAGCAGGCTCCAAGCTCTGAGATGTCAGCACAGAGCCCAACATGGGGTTGGAACCCACAAACCGTGAGATCATGACCCAAGCCAGAGTTGGATGCTTAACAGACTGACCCACCAGGCACCCCTCATATCTAAATGATTTCTAAAGATCATTTCAAAAATCATTTAGAGACTACTGACAATGTTAATAATGAAAAACAAATCAATGTCTTAAAAATAAAATTCAATAGGATCAATGAAATTTAGAAGTGATAAAAATTAAAAATGGCAGAGAAAATTCTTGCTCCAAATTACCATTTTTATATATGAAATAAAATCTTCATATTTGAAAACTCCAATTATTTTTCCTTTCATAACGAAGACACATGCATTTTAGCTATAATTCAAAACCCATGAATAATGAACTACAAAGAAGTAGGAAGTACTCGACTCTACAGTGTTGCTTTGATCAAAGCCAAAGAAATATATCAAATATATCTTTTCCATAAACTCTAGACAACAAACAATGGGTAAAGAGTACCAAACATGTTTGTTATTTTATTTTTTAGTTTGTTTGTTTTGTAGTTACTTCCGACAGAAGAATAGCTGTCTTCCTCTAGAAAATATTTTTTTTTCCAAAAGTTATTAACTAGTTGAAATCAGTATTGGCTGTGGTTTCTAAATTATGGCATCACACTCTAAAGTGGAGTGGCTTCATAAATTTAGACAAAAACAGAAGGAAATTCAGCATGCCTGAGAGACATGGTCTTTTGGGAATAGAACCCAAGGGTTCTTCATACACAGCAGAAATTTTCAACACCTTAGTCAAGCAAGGAAAGGAAGAAAAGATACTGAAGAATAGTATTTATTAGGTACATCCTCTCAAAATAAATATTTTTCATTTGATCTTTCTTATATGTACTTTTTCTTATATATAGCTTTTTTTTTTAATATTGGGGAAGTTTCTTGATAGGGAGAAAATTGGAACATTAATTTCTCTCAATAAAATAACTATTTTTTTAAATATGTTTGTAATTTCCCTTTTATATTCATTTCAGTCTGTCAATATTTATTGAGTGCCTCCTGTGACTAAGGCAGTCAACGCTAAAATATAATACTTCATAAGAAAACTATTGGTGTTTGGCATTTCATGTCACACAGGGAATATGTAGACATTTGGATATAATTGATGTAGGACAGTGTAAATCAGAAAAAATGTCTAGAAAAGCTCAAGAGTATCACAAGACACAGCACAGAATAAAAGACATTAGTTTTATTCTACTGATCAGCAATGTTTTTAAATAAATTTCAGTTTTTTCTAAATTTTTTTTTAACATGGGATATAGTTTAGTAAGGCTGGAAATATCAGGTAATCAAAAAGCAGTGCTATTGTTTTCCTTTTAGAAAACTATAAGCTACACAGAAGAGCAAACAGCAGCTCTGGTTTCAGACCTCATGAAAAATTTTACAAAGTTCAAGCAGGCAGCCTTTTGCTAGATGTATCTGGTAATAGTCTCATGTTATCACGATAGTCACACATTATATAAAATTCATTGGTAAAGACCCCACCTATTTCACAATCTTTTCTGAAATTGTTCAGGAGCAACAACCACAGAAACAAAGCTCTAGTCTTTCTATAAGGAATGCTAGAAAGGAAATTATTTCTCATGTTGTCTTTTCAATTGGGTAAAGGTTAAAATATTTCAGAAAATCTAAAAATTATTTCCCAAAATGCCCAAGGAAATCATAAAAAAATTGAAGCCTTACAATGTTGTTGAAAGTATAATGTTCATTTCCTGAAGAACAGTTTTACTTCTTATCTAAACCTACATTTCGTAGATGGAAGAACTATCATTACAGGTTCAAAACACTTCTGAGTTTACTAATTAATTAACAAACAAGATTTCATTATCTTTAGGAAAACATATCACTTACTTACTACTCACCAAAAAACAAACAAAACATTAAAAAGGCTTATGTATAATTCTAGTCAGTTTTGAATTGTTTTCATACTTTGAAATGGATCATAATCTTATGAAGATAATGGACCGAGCTATAGTACTTATGCAATAAATATTAGTTGAACTGAGGATGCTGGGTCATTTTCTCTATTTATGAACATGTGATAAAATTAGAAGCTGGCATAAGAAACTGCAGACAAAATAACAGCTACAGGATTGCTTTCTATTGATCTCTCTCTTAATGCTCTTCCTTTTCCTATGTCACTCTTTCTTTGTATTACTTAGATAAGCGGGAAATGCCTTTTCACTGTGAGTCCTTTGTGAGTCAGTATAAAATGCATTTTCACTGTGTATTCCTAGGCATTGTGCCTCCAACAAGATTCTCTTTTCTGATTCTAATTATACTTCCCCACTTCCTGGTTGTCACGAATACCTAGTACATGTGTTATCTGGACAGTTTCATGCTAGAAATTTTCTCTTTTGGATCATCTTAAATGGGACCCCTTAAATACTGATATAGGATTATAATCTATATGCTCATTTTCAACAGTCTCCAGGCTCCTATTTTAAATCATGCAACAAAGATCAAAATTATAATGTCAAATATAAATAATAATAATAAGACAAAGAATAAAATTCTTATTTTCTAAATGTAAAGAATTAATAATTATTATTTTCTGTAACAAAACAAGAACGAAATGGAGGAGGAAAGAAAAGACAACTGTACTAAGAATTTGGGAGGAAAAATGAGAGTTAGTATAGAGAAGATCAGAAGAGTAGGTTGAGTAATACTGGGGGGAGGGGGTAATAATGGACCAGAAAACTAAAATAATGAAATAAATGATCACCAGTCACCTGATCTTGAAACAAATACCTCCTAACTCTACATACCTGTAGGCAGTTCATACAAATAAAGAACTCACTACTCTAAAAGTAAACAGGTACCAAACTTTTAGCAAACATGCTTTCAAAACTCTAATAGGTATATTTAAATCAAATATTATATTAAGAGTTACTAGATCTAGAACATTTAAAGTAACCTTTAATTACCCCTCCGCCCCCATCAACCTTCTCTGGCCACAGAATAGGCTTTTCTAAAATAGTTGACATCTAAACGAGTTTATGCTACTATAGAACAACAAAAATCAGTTTGCAAAAACATGTTTCAGTAATGAGCGCCTACAGAAGAGAAGTGAGCCTGATGTTTACATGTAACTGGAACTAGGCAGTACAGGGCAGGGGAGTCTGGAAGAGAAATTCTAAGTATAAGAAAGTGTGCTCTGAATCAGAGAAATAAAAGAGGAAAGGCTAAAGGTCATGTTCTTCAGTGGTTTGTGGTGGTGTAGAACTAAGGAAAAATAGTTCAAAAGACCCACAGCAATTTTCTTGTAATGAATAGAGTATTGGGAAACAAGTGAATTGTCAATTATGCTAACTCTGTGAAGCAGGCTATATTTAGGGTACAGCCTGTAAGCACTCTCTTATTCTACTGTCTTCTGGTTAATGAAAGGTAACTCTTGAGAGAATTTTAAGGATGCTACCCCTATACCTCATTTTATTCAAGTGAGCATTAACTTCTATACTTTCAAACTGCTAATATTTCTAGCCTAAATCAATGATTGAAGAAAAGTTCCAATTCTTCAAGGGGGCAGACAGAACAGAAAAGTACAAACTTGTTTCTTTAATTTTCTCCTTTAAATGACTGGCGATTTTTCAATTCATATGGTATTTCAAATTTGGAAGGACAATTTAAAATTTACTGAAGTCAAGAATAAGTGCTGCTTTAAGATCAAAAGGTAAGCTAATACAGAGAGCAAGTATCTGTTCAGAGTTTAAACCCAAAGTGTGACCTACTTTTAAGACTTTATAGCCTAGAGGAGAAAGTCTTTAGATCTAAATGTCAGCATGTTCTTTTAAAATTATTATTGTGATTATTTTTAACTCCATCATTCTCTCAATGAAAAAACCCACACAATACAGTCTATTTATCAAAGACTAGTGAATACCACATCAGAAAGGCTAAGGCACAGCTATAGAAGAATTATCATGGAACATTATATTACATGGAAATGTATCAACCCTGGCAGCTACTATCAGGAATGTTCACTCCATATTCTAAACAGCATTAACAATTAAAATAACACGTTCTTCAGTGCACACTTTCAGATATATGGAATAGGAAGACATTTTATTTTTTTAACATTTTTTTAATTTATTTTTGAGACAGAGAGAGAGCATGAACAGGGGAGGGTCAGAGAAAGAGGGAGACACAGAATCTGAAACAGGCTCCAGGCTCTGAGCTGTCAGCACAGAGCCCGACGCGGGGCTTGAACCCACGGACCGTGAGATCATGACCTGAGCCGAAGTCGGACGCTTAACCGACTGAGCCACCCAGGCGCCCCTGGAATAGGAAGACATTTTAAAAATTCTTTTCCCTGCTAAGTAAAGACAACTCAGTGAAATACTCATTTTTTTCAAGGGCATGCTATTACAATCATGATAACTGTCTGTAAGCATTCTATAAGGAATAAAAATTAATTATAGAATTCAGAGAAGTAAAAGAACCAATGACACATGCAAATGTCCATGGGGACTCAAGACAACCATGACACAGTGGCTGAAAGCAGTGCCTTTGAAGTCAGAAAGACCTGTGTCTCTTGGCTTTAATATTTCTAATTGTACACAACAGGCAAGTTATTTGCTTCTTTAAGCCTTCGTTTTCTCATCTGTAAAACGAGAAAACAGCACCAATTCTAGTGAGTTGTGCTGAGAATTAAATGCAATAATAAATATGAAGTGCTCACACACACACTTTTGGTACCCAGAAAATGGTCAACAAATAATGGCTATTATATCAGGTATTATATAATAGGCAATTGGAAAGTAGATGAATATTGAGAAAGAGATACAATATTATTAATTCTCAGAATATGCTAACCAGAAGTCAAGAGAATATTTGAAATCAAAGAAGCAAACCACTTCATCATCATGATCACCATCAAAGAGTGTGGTAGAACCCAAGCCAAAGAGTCACTACCCTCAAGGAGCTTATAATCCAAAACAGATGACACAGGCATCAACTGAAATGTAAAAGGCCAGTGCTACTGACAAAGAACTATACGACGAACCCAGACCAGAAAAAGCTTAAGAGCTAGGAAAATGGAGGAATTAAGACTAACAACATTCATGAATAAATCAGGTCCATAGATTAGTGTTCCTGGATTCACAAATGAGGCAGGAAAAGTATTTAGAGAGTAATTTTTTAACTTCTTCCGGTCTCACTAGCACCCCCAATGAGCACTCTGGCTTTCCTTTAATAGGCTGCTAGCTGACTACAATAAAACTTTGAGGGAAGTTCTGATGAGCCTTCAGAGATGGATAATGATGTCCATATTCACTGGGAAAGAATCGCAGTGATAATGATTAAAATCACTGAGTCTTAATCACATGATCAGAAAGTGTGAAGTTGTAGGGAAATTTTTTTCAGGTTTTTTCCATCATGTTGGTATGATAATTCTTTAAGGAAAACTTACTCCAATAGGCAACTAGGGAAAGAATTTCAAAGGCTCAACACAATGATGCTGTTGTTCATTATTTAAATGAATAACTCTCTGGGGCTGTTTTTATGTTCTCCATTTCTTCTGAATGTTCTAACTTACTCATCTCTTGGGCAGCCAGTGAATAGCTTAATTTTGTTGATCTGGCTTATAAAAATCCATTTAATTAAGTCAGATACATTTTTTTTCTTTTAAGCACCATGTATATAAAATTTTCTAGAAATATTTAAAGATACTCTCAAAGTAACAAATTCGTTTCCTTCTAAAATTGGGATGGCAGTTATCACTTTCCCTTATAAGCAAAACAGCTAAACATTCAGATGCTGTATAGATTCCAAAAACTGTCAAAAACAGAATTGATTCAGTAACCTTATCAATTCATAAAATCTGATCTTAGATCTTAGCATCAGTGTGAACTTCCTCTTGTAAGACACATACTACAGAGGTTCACAAAGAGGAAACTACTGCAGACAATACATTTAAGGACTTGACATACTAAAATCAATCAGAAAAAAACAAAAATAAACTTCTGAGCTGAAATGAGAATCAAAATGACAGCAGTTAGCAATAGCTAATATAATACACACACAAGCTCATTTAGCCCTCCTAATAAGGGAGGGAGGGGAGTTGGCTGTTATTATCTCCATGTTATAAGTAGAGAAACTGTTCAGATAATGAGTGGCAGAGCCTGGATTTGAATCTAGGCAAATCTCCAAAGACTACACTGTTAACCATTACATTATAATAACTCTCAAACTCAACTTAATAGATCAATATAATACATATAAAAGCATATTAAGTCTTGAAGTGCTGAAATATACATGCCTCAGAACAACTCTTACAATATAAACTCATTATAGTGTCCTAATAGACAAGATGAGAAAGATAGAGGCAGTTTAAAGTTCCAGATAGCTCTATTAATCACAGGGAAAAGTTATTAAATCCATTAAAGTCATATGCTAAAGGGCTTTATCTGTATTTTGGCTAACATCTAAACATTAGTAGATCTGTACATTACCAGAGTTCTCAACTGTACACAAAAATGAATGTACTGAAATAAGAGAAAACGCATCCTACAATTGCTGGGGAGACTACAGAACCAGGTTCAGAAGATGTGTGGGAACAAAACAGGTTTGGCACAGCCAGGATGCCAGCCACATTCAGGACTCACAGCAAATCTAGAGGACTTGCCACTTTAGAATGTTGGATGTGACATCATCAGCATCATTGCTACCCCTGAAAATTACTGCCTCTACTCCTGCCCCCACACGGAATGAATTCTCCCCTGTTACTAGGCTCCTGAATCAAAGCCCAGAGTGGGTGAATTTAATTTATTGGAGAAACACAAACAAAGCTGAGAAAGGCAGCATTTGGCATTTTTGGCTTTTGGCACTTTTGGTGTGGGAGCTGTGATCTACTTCCCACTAAAATGTGATCCACAACGCATTCAATGGTATCAAGAGACCTGACTGCCCTCCAAAGGGCCACCCTCAAAAGGTAAGTCATTTATATGCACATACGCTTCTTGAACATATTCTTATTTTAACCTTACGAATCCTCAGGGATGTCAAAGACCCAAAAGTTACCTTTCCATTTATTAAATAGAACTTCCTGCTGTCCTAAAATTACCTCTTCCAAAATTTTTAAATCTACTAACCTTAGCACTTTGAGACTTAGTATATGAGGAAAGGAAGAGCTGCATGAGTGGACCTGACCTTGCCATGTTGACACCAAGGCTGTTCCAAAATCATTTTTAAGATTAAAATACAAGTTTTAAATTCATTATTTTAAAATAATTCTAATTTACAGAAAAATAACAAAAATATTACAAGGAGTTCCCACATACCTTTTACCCAGCTTTCCTTAATGTTAACATCTAAAATAACCATGGTACAATTATTTAAAAAGCAAGAAATTGGGGTGCCTGGGTGGCTTAGTCGGATAAGTGACTGACTTGGTTTCGGTTCAGGTCATGCTCTCACAGTTCATGAGTTCAAGCCCCACACTGGGCTCTGTGCTGACAGTGTAGAGCCTGCTTGGGATTCTCTCTCTCCTTCTCTCCCTTCCCCTCCCCAACTTGTTCTCTCTCTCTCTCTGTTAAAATAAACTTTACATAAAATTGTTTTCATAAAAAATAAAAAGCAAGAAATTAACACTGACAAAATACCATGAACTCATCTACCCACCTTATTCCCAATTTCACCGGCTTTCCCACTGTATCTTTTTTCTGGTCCAGACTGAATCCAGGACCCCTCATTTCATTTAGCTGTCATGTCCCCTTAGTCTCCTCCAATCTATGACAGTTTATTTTGATTCTTGTGAAGAGTACTGAACAGTTACTTTGCAGACTATCTCTCAATTTGGATTTGTCTGATGTTTTCTCATTATCAGAACGAAGTTATAAATTTTTGGCAAGAACACAAAAGCAGTGTACCTTCTCATGCTTCATACCAGGAGTTATACATGTCAATGTCTTATTACAGGTGATGTTATGTTTAATCACTTGGTTAAGGTGGTGTCTGTCAGATTTTTCCAGTATAAGTTGCTATTTTTCTCTTTGTGGTTGTGATAAGTATCTTGCCAAAAAATACTCTAAAACTATGTAAATACCCTTAAGACTGTGTAAAAACTTTTGCCTATTAATTTTGGCATCCATCGATGATTCCTGTTTGTAGTAATTATTACTGTGATGTTTTCCTCATACTGATCTATCATTCCTTCTGCATTTATTAATTGGAATTCTATTGTAAGAAAGAGATCTTATGTGTGTATAGGTGTATATATATATATATATATATATATGTATATATATATATATATATATAATTATACATATATAACTAAGGGTTATAGTTCATAGACTTGCCCCAGATTTGGCCATTAGTAGCTCCTTCAGGTCCTTTTGAAATGCCTCCATCATTTTTTCAAATATATCTTAAGCAAATTATCCCAACTTTATTAATATCATTGAGAAAATATATTTTAGAATGAGTGTCATTAGGCTAATTTAATTCATTTGTCAATGTTCTTCAGAGCAGAAATAAAGTATTTTACTGGATTTATTTTTACTGAAATTTTACTGAAATTATTCTCATTGAGATTATTTTTCCATTTAACTTCTATAACAAAAGATTTAATTTATCTAGTCTTTAAAACACACTTGATTTGATACACAGTTCTATCAAATCCAATGCTAAGGAGTAAAATATTATAGATGTAGATTTTGTGATGAATTTTTACAACTGGGGATGGAGTTTTTAAGGTTTTTTTTTTTAATGTTTATTTATTTTTTAAAGAGAGAGACAGAGCACGAGTGGAGGAGGGGCAGAGAGAGAGGGAGACACAGAATCAGAAGCAGGCTCCAGGCTCTGAACTGTCAGCACAGAGCCCGACGCGGGGCTCGAACTCACAAACTGTGAGATCATGACCTGAGCTGAAGTCAGACGTTTAACCGACTGAGCCACCCAGGACCCGTACAACTGGAGATGGAGCTTTCAAGGTCCTTAAGCCTAGGGGTGACTGGGTGGCTCAGGCCGTTAAGCATCCAACTCTTGATTTCAGCTCAGGTCATGATCTCATAGCTCATGAGATTGAGCCCCGTGTCGTGCTCTGCACTGACAGCACAGAGCCTGCTTAGGATTCTCTCTCTCCCTCTCTCTCTGCCTCCCCCCTCACTAACACACACCCTCACTCGTGCACACACTCTCTCTCAAAATAAATAAGTAAACATTTAAAAATAAATAAAATAAAAGTCCTCTAGCCTAACCTGTTCATTTTATAGATAAGGAGGCCAAGGCATTGGAGGGGTTGAGTGGTTTACTGTGAACAGTTTTGAAGCAAGACCCAGCACAGTAGTCTTCCTCTGCTCTACAACAGTGTGTTCTCTCCTGCCCCTATCAAAATTAGTGCACAGGGGCAGCAGGGGGGCAGCGCCTGGGTGGTTCAGTCAGTTGAGCGTCCAACTTCGACTCAGGTCATGATCTCACATCGTGACTTTGAGCCCCGTGTCGGGCTCTGGGCGGACGGTTCAGAGACTGGAGCCTGCTTCAGATTCTGTGTCTTTCTCTCTCTCTGCCCCTCCCCCACTCATGCTCTGTTTTTTTCTCTCAAAAATTAATAAAATATTTTTAAAATTTTTTAATTAAAAAAATTAAAACATTTAGTGCACAGGGACACTGAGAAAATTCATCTCTTGTAAGGCTCATTGAGCCATCTCTCTTAATAATATATGCGTCCAGAAGGGATTTTGATCCAAAGTTGAGTAAGATAGGGAGGGAGTTGGGAAGGATCATAGTTAAACACAAGACAGAGATCCTAAGCAAAGTGGTGGACAGGTACAGAAGGCATAGGGTCAAGGCATGGAAATTCAGCAGAAACAAGGAAATTAGGCTGGGAGATCATGGAGGAAAGAATCTGATCTCAGTGAGGTTTCGGAAATAGAAGTCCACTCCTAAGTCAAAAAGTTAGGGCACTTTTCAGTCAAAATCAGGCAAGACAGTAATGGCCATGGATACAAGCCCCAAGAATTAGTAAATTAATTCATTCATTTATTCCACTAAGCTGGATATGTAACTGAGGATTCTGTCACTTAACACGTCTCAAACTCAACTCCTTATAGCACTCTCTTCTGCAGACAAATCTCCCTGCCTTGATGGGTGATCTGGGCCCTAGCTACTCACCCTGGTCACTAACTCATCCTTCATTCCTCATATGCAAATATTTACCAATTTTATGTGTCTGTCCTGCATCCTAAATATCTCTCTAATCCACTTCTCTGAATTCATCTCCAGTCTCACCTCTCATAGGGCCTGGACTCACCTGGCACTTCTTAACTGACCTCCCTGCCTCCTGGTTTAATTTCCTCTGATTTATCTACCACATAGACAACAAAGTGATTCTTTGAAAACAAGTCTTATGGGGTGCCTGGGTGGCTCAGTTGGTTGAGCGTCCGACTTCGGCTTAGGTCATGATCTCACAGTTAATGAGTTTGAGTCCCCAAGACGCATGTCGGGCTCTGTGCTGACAGCTCAGAGCCTGGAGCCTGCTTCTGATTCTGTGTGTGTGTGTCTCTCTCTGCCCCTCTCCTGCTCATGCCCTCCCTCTCTCTCTCAAAAATAAATAAACATTAAAAAAAAAAATCTGATCATGCATCTCTCTTGCATACAAGCATTTACTAAAAGGGAAAAAAAAATAGGCCTCCCTTTCAACCTCACTCCATCCCAACGCCACCAGGAGGGGCATGGCAAATCACTGTTTGGGGTAAGGACAGAATTTGTTTGAAAAAGTATATTTGGGACAGCTGGGTGACTCAGTCAGTTTAGCAACTGACTCTTAATTTCGGCTCAGGTCATGATCTCATAGTCATGAGATGTAGTCCCCCCATCAGTCTCCAGGCTAAGCACAGAACCTGCTTAAGATTCTCTCTCCCTTTCCTACTGCCCCTCCCCTGCTCACGCTCTTGCTCCCTCTCTCTCTAAATTAAAAAAAAAAAAAAAAATTCATATTCATATTCAATGTACCCACTGTTTCTGTAAAAGAGTACAGAAATTGAAGCCTAACAAAGTCTTCTTAGCTAAGTAAAACAGAGTATGTATTGTTTTTTTTTTTTTAAACATTTATTTATTTTTGAGACAGAGAGAGACAGAGCATGAACGGGGGAGGGTCAGAGAGAGAGGGAGACACAGAATCTGAAACAGGCTCCAGGCTCTGAGCTGTCAGCACAGAGCCCGACGCGGGGCTCGAACTCACAGACCGCGAGATCATGACCTGAGCTGAAGTCGGCCGCTTAACCGACTGAGCCATCCAGGTGCCCCTGTATTGGTTTTTAAGATCTTGAAAAATAGTCTCCTGTAAGATAAAATAGAAGTACTTGGTCCAAGCCTTTCTTTTTCAATGGGAAAGCCCCATACAAACAAGCAATCAGTACCAAATTCAAACACACTCACACAGACACAACTATATCAGTTTCAGGTTTATACAGGAGGGTCACTTTCTAAGAATGTGGATTTAGGGTCACGATATAGAATTTTTTTTTATTTTGGCTTATCATATCTATAAAAAGTACTTTTAATTTATCTATATGAAAAATAATAACTATCATGCACTTTGCTGTAACTTCTAACTAGTATTTCATTGTCTAAAATATTTGTCCCTCCTTGAGATACACATTTTATGTGTGGGAAAACATTCAAGCCCCATGCAAGTATCTTTAGCATCTCCATATGTTTTAACTCATAGCATTTGGAAAGTCTGCTCTGCTACTAAATGCTTTATAGGCAAATCTTCCTAGGTTTAAAAATAAAATGGCAAAATGTCATCTGGCTACTAGATCTAGTCAATGACAAAGAATTCCATCTAAGTTATGGCCATTTAAACTTAGCAAAATGTTCTAATTTTATGCCACTTCTATAATCTTAATTCACTATCTCAGTAATAAAATACAGAAGGCATAAATATAGTACCGAGTGAATTATTTCCTTTAATGTATGTGGACTCCACACATTATCTTTACTAAGGGAAACAGATATAAAGAAGTACTTCTAATGCAGTCAGTTTAGATGACAGCATTTGGAAATACAGCTATAAGGAAAGACTCTGGTAGTCACTCCTTGCCTCATTACTAGAGTCTAAACTGAGTTCTTTTCCTCTTTCAACTATTCCATTTTGATCCCCATTAACTGTGATAGAAGGGCCCAGGAATTCCCTTCATCCCCCCTACTCCTTCATTCTCTCCTGGATCCACTTCCCACTCACCCAGCCCTGCTGGCCCTTTCTAGGCAGACAGAAGTCGGATCTTTTCTTATGTGAACCAGATCCTCAATCAGGCAATTTTACCCTTGATAACATGCATTTCCTGGCTTTTGAACAACATATAGAGGAGAAAAGAGGCCCCTTCAGTTGGTGTAGATGAAGAGGTTCCCATTCTCAGAGACCCAAGAGATTGTGGCCAGAAGTATAGACTCTGGAGCCAGACTGCCTGGAGTCAAAGACCTTAGATAAATTACTCAGTCTCCGTTAACTCTTCCTTAAAATGGAGACACCAATATTAACCTCAGAAGCTGTGTAACAAGCAAATAGATTGAAAGGATATAAAAATTCCTGGTTACACAGTAGGTGAACAATGTTAGTTCCTATTCTAACAATAATAGTTATTACTATTATTACTATCACTACCATCACCACAATTACTAGTATTGAAGTAGGTAGCAGTGAAAAGGAGGTGAATTCTCTGGTAAAATTCTATAGGTCATACCAGAACAAAGCTAATTGATTTCTTTGGGCAAATAGTCTTGATGCAATCCTGTAACATGTTAACAAGACTATGAATATGAGTGACTAAACAAAAGAATACACGCTTCTTGACCTTCAACTGAGGACCAGGTACTGTGCTTTGTACTTTCACAAAGGTTATCTCAGGGATCCATGTAAACAGATGAAGAAGAAGTTTATTAGTCAGATGAGTAAACTGAAGTTTGGGAGACAAAGTACTTTATCCTACCAGACCCACCTCTGGAGAGCTTAAAGAAGAGCACAGAAAGATAAGTTCTTTTGGGTTAATCTAGAATATTCCCCAAAATAGCTAAGAGTAACACTGTTTTTACGAAAAAGTATACAAGCTCCAAACAATTGAAAGCAGTAAACTTTTAGAACACGCTCAATCCACGTCTACTATTATCAATTTTATTTTCTAAGTGTAAATTGTGCATAGATTTTTACAACAAAGATTTATATCATTTCAGAGTAGTATCTGTGTCGTTTCTGTCTCTTTTCTTTAAAACTCCCAAAGCTGGGGCACCTGAGTGGCTCAGTCGGTTGAGCGTCCGACTTCAGCTCAGGTCATGATCTCGCGGTTTGTGGGTTCAAGCCCCACGTCAGGCTCTGTGCTGGCGGCTCAGGGCCTGGAGCCTGCTTCGGATTCTGTGTCTCCCCCTCTCTCTGCCCCTGCCCCACTCACACTCTGTCTCTCTCTCCTTCAAAAGTAAATAAACATTAAATTTTTTAAAAAAATTTTTTTAACTCCCAAAGCATCTAATTCACTGTTCGGTAAATACTTGATTTGATTTGATTTGATTTGATTTGATTTGATTTTTTTAACATTTTTGAGACAGAGAGAGACAGAGCGTGAACGGGGGAGGGTCAGAGAGAGGGAGACACAGAGAATCTGAAACAGGCTCCAGGCTCTGAGCTGTCAGCACAGAGCCCGACACGGGGCTCGAATTCATGGACCGCGAAATCATGACCTGAGCCGAAGTCAGCCGCTTAACCGACTGAGCCACCCAGGCGCCCCATATACTTGATTTTATATGAGCAAGGATAATGATGAAGACTGCAACACCATACTTGGTAGAACCTATTCTGAATTCCAGGGTTTCACAGTTACAGAAAATTCTGGGAGTAATAAAGAATCCCTTTAAAAATAAAGTGAATGAGAGAACTGCAGTAAGGGGCGGACAAATTCAGCTATAGTGAGACAAATTTTACATGGTACAAGGGAATAGCATTAAATAGAAGTGAATCTCATAGTGAGAAAATTCTGTTTTTAAAATTCTCCTTCAGGGGCGCCTGGGTGGCTCAGCCGGTTAAGCGTCCAACTCTTGATTTCGACTCAGGTCATGATCTCACAGGTTTGTAGGATGCAGCCCTGTGTCAGGCTCCATGCTAACAGAGGGGAGCCTGCTTGGGATTCTCTCTTTCCCTCTCTTTCTCTGCCCCTTCCCTGCTTGTACTTGCCCTCGCTCTCTCTCTCTCTCAAAATAAATAAACTTAAAAAAAAAAAAATACTCTCCCTCAATTCCCAGCAAAAAGTCTTGATTTAGCACTAATTTGTCTTTATACCTCCATAACACTAATTATCTCTTTAATACAGAAAAAAATTCAGACATAGAGCCTTGGCTGACAATTGTATCTAGCTAGGATTTATGATTGTTCTATTTTTAATGCAATTCTAATAACTGCTATGTTCTATTAACAGCAACACTGGCTTTTTATTTATGGTGGTATTATAATATTTCCTTTAGGAAACAGGGAATGGGGAGGGATTACTTAATGAACACTGGGTGTTTTTATAGCATGATGAAAAAAGTACTTTTTAAATGTTTTTATCTGTTTTTGAGAGAGAGAGAGACAGCACAAGCAGGGGAGCGGCAGAGAGAGGAGACACAGAATCTGAAGCAGGCTTCAGGCTCTGAGCTGTCAGCACAGAGCCCGATGCGGGGCTCAAACCCTCAAACTGCACGATCATGATCTGAGCTGAAGTCAGATGCGGAACTGACTGAGCCACTGGTGTGTCCCTAAATGATACATTTTTAAATGAAAAATAAAATGGTTAAGTGGATGCTATGTGCATTTTACCTCAATTTAAAAATAAATTGAGTAAATAGGGGCGCCTGGGTGGCTCAGTTGGTAGAGCTACTGATTTCGGCTTAGGTCATGATCTCACGGTTCGTGAGTTTGAGCCCCGCGTCGGGCTCTGTGCTGACAGCTCAGAGCCTGGAGCCTGCTTCAGATTCTGTGTCTCCCTCTCTCTCTGCCCCTCCCCTACTCATGCTCTGTCTCTCTGTCTCAGAAATAAATAAACATTAAAAAAAAAAAAAAATTTAAGGGGCGCCTGGATGGCTCAGTTGGTTGAGTGTCCAGCTTCGGCTCAGGTCATGATCTCACAGTTTGTGGGTTCGAGCCCTTCATCGGGCTCTGTGCTGACAGCTCAGAGCCTGGAGTCTGCTTCGAATTCTTTGTTTCCCTTTCTCTCTGCTCCTCCCCCGCTCATGCTCTCTCTCCCTCCTTCAAAAATAAATAAAAACATTAAAAAAAATTTTTAAATAAATTTAAAAATAAATTGAGTAAATAAATCAATGTTTTAAATTTTTTACTAAATCAATGTTTTAAAATTAAGTAAACAACAAGATGGTGTAGCTAGATGGAAAAAATTATGAGAGCAGTCTGCAAACAAAGTTTGGGAAAAAGACTTCGTGAAACTGGAATAGATTAGTACAGATGGGATTTCTGGGGGTAAACTATAGGAATCTCAAAGGTAGAGCCCTGGACAAACTAATTTTGGTAGCTTTTTAAGACACCGGCAACCTAGTACATTCTAACCTCTGGTGATTTCTGGTGGCATCCCAGATGTCTTCGAGGGTTTAGGCAAAACTCCTAAGGCAGGGAAAGCATTGATCGCATCCATCCTCCTCTTGTTCTAAATCTCGGCAGCTTCCCTTCCCCTCTCCCTCCCCATTCAAGTGACTTCTGTGTTCATGATGCCCTCTGGTCACTCAGTGACCCAAACCATTTCTTCATCAGTCAGAGCTTCTGTTTTTTAAATGCAGGTTTTAACTATGTTTTGAAAGGCTTGATATGAGCCTTGCCTACCTCACAAGGTCGTTGTAAAGATCAAGTTGTATTTGGGACATGCTTTAAAAGTGTTTTTGCAAACTCTGCATTCTAACTCATTAGTGGTTTATAAAATCAATTTAACAGATTATAACCAGTACTTTTAAAAAATGAAATAAGTGAAATGAAAGATGCTGGAGTGCACTGTACATTGCAAGATAAGGAACTGTTATGACAAACTTCTATTTCAGTTGTACGGGTGTGTGTACATACATATGGGTGTGTATCAGTCTGTGCAAAGATATATGAATAGCCAGTCACAACGAAAATGTAATTTACTGTGGGCAAAAAAAAAAAGTTTTATAAGACATGTAAGTCCCTTCTGTGTTACATGATCAGATTCAGACAGCATAAGAACTGGATTTTGGAATAAAACAGGGTTATTACATGATGTACACAGCAATTGTTTCCGTAACCACCTACCCCATGAGCATCAGTGGCTTCCACCCAGAGTAAAACTTTTACAGCAAAAAGTAAAGTTCTTTATCAGACAGCTGTGAGAATCATTCTTTTTTTTTAATTTTTATTTTTAATTAATTTATTTTTTACTTTACATCCAAGTTAGTTAGCATATAGTGCAACGATGATTTCAGGAGTAGATTCCTTAGTGCCCCTTACCCATTTAGCCCATCCCCCCTCCCACAACCCCTCCCATAACCCTCTGTTTGTTCTCCATATTTAAGAGTCTCTTATGAGACTCTTAAAAACTGAGAACAAACTGAGGGTTGATGGGGGGTGGGAGGGAGGGGAGGGTGGGTGATGGGTATTGAGGAGGGCACCTTTTGGGATGAGCACTGGGTGTTGTATGGAAACCAATTTGACAATAAACTTCATATATTGAAAAAAAAAGAGTCTCTTATGTTTTGTCCTCCTCCCTGTTTTTATATTACTTTTGCTTCCCTTTCCCTATGTTCATCTGTTTTATATCTTAAAGTCCTCATATGAGTGAAGTCATATGATATTTGCCTTTGTCTGAGTGACTAATTTCACTTAGCATAATACCCTCTAGTTACATCCACATAGTTGCAAATGGCAAGATTTCAGAGAATCATTCTTTATATAACTAACTATAAATAAATTGGGGCAATAACTTTAAAAATACTTCTGAATTCATATTTGATCCTTGCATTATTTTGTAGAAGACAGCTAATAAAAGACACAAAAACTCTGATAAGAAACAAAACTTATAAATACTTTAAATATTCTGAATTGTTGAGGTTTAACAGAATTTTGAAATTCTGTAATTTGAGTATCATATATAAAAATAAGTTTCTGAGTTTTATGAAATGTGGCAAATTATTAAGGCTTGTATAATTAGTAGAAGAAGGAAATTAAAAAACAAACAAAACAAAACAAAACAAAAAACCGCACAGAACAGAGAGGTTTGCTGTAGCAGCAAGAGTTTCAGAGCTCAAATCATTGCTGGCTGCATCCCTTCTCCAGTTGCAATGAATCAAAGAGTAGGTTAAAAGAGAATGCACACAGCTCAGAGAACTCTTTCACATTTTTGGCTCAGACATTACTTTCTGTATATAAAACCCCTACTAGTGGCTCTATTGAGTGAACATTTAGCATTTACTATTTTGTTTATAATGATTAAAACAGTAATGTTTGGCCTCTTCAGCTTACAAAATAAATCAAAGCTGTCCTGAAGCTGAGAAACACAGCTCAGGAAATCTCTCTCACAGAGGAGGCATCCCTTATATAGGCTTTCTAGAGACTCTAGTCCTCCTGCAGAGAGCCACCATTTTAAATGACATAATAGCCTACCTGGACAACTGCAAAGGACTTTACCCATGCTATAAAAGATGCAAAAAATTCCTTTTTTTTTTTTTTAAGAATTAGGGAGCATTTACTCCAAATTGCCAACCGATATACAACAATAACAAAGGTAAAACAAACTGTTCAAAATTAGCTAAAATAATACAAAATCAGAAGATTTTCATGTAATCCAAATTCTCAACCCCAAGCAGCCTACTTACCATTAGAAACTCAGAAACCATGAAAATGAACGACCAAATGTGTTTTATTGAGTCGTTTCTCAAATTAAATTCTCTATTATTATACCAGTTGTTAAATAACAAAAATTCAGCCAAGCAAACTTTAAAGCTCTAATTGGCTTTATTAATCAATGCACGAATTGGGCAGCATCCCATCAAGCAAGTAGAGGGGAGCTCGAAAGGGCTACGGAAAAGGTTTGTAAAGGTAGAGAGGGAACAGAAAAAAAATTATTAGCAAACAATCCACTGTTTTAGGCAAGGTTGCCCTCCTAAGGGTAACAAGAGGGGTCTATCAGTAGTCTTCCTGGAGCTGACGAGAAAATTTCCTTGTTGACTGGTTTAAGGTTACATTCTCGGGGGCATGAAACTAGAATTGGGTTAGGTATTAAGTCTGGGTTTACTGACTTGGAGCCTTAACCTAAGTGACACCGTTTTGGGCCTGTGGTTTTCTTTCTAACATAGTACACAACTCTTTAAAAAGGCATAATTTAAAATATTGTGAAAAAAAATTACCTTTACATTAAATTTTACCCATTTGTCAATCTAGCTTCAAAAAAATCTCCAAAATCCAAACATTACCTCTACCTACCACTACCACCGTGGTCCAGGAAATTATCTGGACCTCTGCAACATCCAGCCTCAAACAGTCCCCTCACTTCTACCTTTCTCCCCTTATGGTTATTGTCCATGCAAAATGGCCTGAGTGATTGCCAGAGAGGAGAGGGTGGAGGAGGGATGGGTCAAACAGAAGGGTATAAAGGATATTAACAGGTACAAATTTCCAGTTATAAAATAAATAAGTCACGGAGATGAAAAGTACAGCATAGGGAATATAGTCAATAACACTGTTTGGTGACAGATGGTAACTATACCTATCTTGGTGAGCACTGAGTAATGTATAGGACTGCTGTTACGCTGAAACTAGTGTAACACTGTATATGAATTATGCTTGAATTTTTAGAAAGTAGCCAGAGTGATTCTTTTAAAAATACAACGTGGATCATGTCATTCCCAAAATCCATCTACTGGATAGTTACCGAGAGGAGTATTCAAGCACCTTTACATAGCTTGCAAGGCCCTTTTAACTTGACAGCCTCCCACCCCAAACCTCCCCCCGACTCTTATTCACTCTTCCCTAGAAAGGAAGCTTGTGCATTAATCTGACCTGTGATCGTGGGAAAAATTAATTGACAATGCTTGGCTTGGCTCTTTGCTTTTCCTTCTTGGGTCCAAGCTGACCTTAAGGAGTAATTCTCCTCTGCTTTTCCATGCCCAGAGTCGTCCTGGGGCTAGCCTGGCTCACTTCAGTGTGGATGAGACTGGGTGGGCAATTCTGTCCAATTCTAGGAGTTAGTCAGCAGACACTCCAGGCTGTTATCCTCCTCCATCCTCTATAACAAAGGTGGATTCTGGGCCTTCATCTGTCATGCTCTGGTGATCAGTCTTATTTCTTAATTTGTGTAAAACTCATGTAGGGAAGAAGGGTGCTAATTATTAGGACTACTAAAAAACCCAATTCGCCATAACAAACACATGCAAGGCACACACACCTTCCATGTGAGTGCAGAAAAGAATCTAGAAATGTTCATCTCTACGTGGAGTGGTTACAGGTAACTCATTTTCTTCATATGAGTTTCCATTGTGGGTATTTTTACAAATAACTATAGATTACTTTTATAATCAGGAAAAAACCAGCCAAATTAACTTTCTTTGGAAACCATTAAATAGGGCAAAGCTTGGTACCAGGTTTTCTGAGGAAATCATGAACTGTGTGTTAGATAGACGTCTAATGAAATTGAAAAGAGTTACAAAATAACTGCCTCTAATCATGATTACCTGCCATGCAGATAAAAATGCCTTACTTTTTGACAGATATTTCATAATTATTTTCAGTTTACTATTCTGATTAAATTCAAGTCACCAGATAGTGACAAAAACTACATTATTCTCTTGAATCTGTATAGCCCATCTGGTCTATTTGTTCAGAGTAATGAAAATGTAAGGTTATACTAACTGCTTAGTTATAATATTTATATATTTGACCCCATAACAGCAGCTCTTATTCACATATTTTAAACTAGAGGTTTCTGGTTCCTGACCAATTTCCATTTTTTTCTGTCCTAATGATCAATATATATCCACAAATATTAATATTTGTTTTTACTCCTACCACATTTAGGAGAAAATTCTAATTCTTCTAGTTTAAATTCTAATTCTCTTAGTTTAAGTTAAAATGTCTTAAGAATATTTATAATCTTTATAAGAAAAATGCTTATGTTAATTTAACTTTAATTTTTCTTCCGGCTTCCCTGGGCAACTTTGATCAGTATATGATCATCTAAACCTAAGAATTTTTTCATACATTGTTTTCATCAGTTACATTTTCTTCTTTCTGATGGACAAAGATGTACACACATACATACAATGGAATATCACTTGGCAATCAAAAAGAATGAAATCTTGGGGTGCCTGCGTGGCTTAGTCAGTTAAGTTTCTGACTTTAGCTCAGATCACGATCTCACAGTTCATGAGTTCGTGCCCCATATTGGGCTATGTGCTGACAGCTTTCTCTCTCTCTCTCTCGCTCTTGCTCTCAAAAATAAATAAACATTTAAAAAAAATTTTTAAAAGAATGAAATCTTGCCATTTGCAACAACATGGATAGAACTAGAGTATATTATGCTAAGCAAAATAAGTCAGTTAGAGAAAGACAAATACCATATGATTTCACTTATATGTGGAATTTAAGAAACAAAACAGATGAACATAGGGGAAGGGAAGGAAAAATAAGATAAAATCAGAGAGGGAGGCAAACCATAAGAGACTATTCAATACAGAGAAAAGACTGAGGGTTGCTGGAAAGGAGGTGGGAGAGAGGATGGGCTAAATGGGTGACGGGCATTAATGAGGGCACTTGTTGGGATAAATACTGGGTGTTATATGTAAGTGATAAATCACTAAATTCTACTCCTTAAACCAACACTACACTGTGTGTTAACTAACTTGAATTAAAATTTTAAAAACAAAAAACAAAAAACAAAAACAAAACAAATACATTTTCTTCCTTCTATATGTTAATGTCTATTCATCAAGGCAGGGTATCAGTTTTGCCTTTTTCAGGATACTGCGCAAGATGTACATTTCAAAATTAGAGTGTGAAAGCAAGGATGTTTAGAATAAAATTTACATATCCAGGGTATAAGTAAATTAAACCCTTGAAATTTAATTCAGCAAATACTTATCAAATCCCTACCACTGGTACAGGTTCTTGAATCAACTGCCTGGGATGAAATCTCAGTTCTGCCACTTACTAACTGTAATCTTGGTAGGCAACTTAATCTCTTTGTGTCTTGTTTCCTCGAATCTGCAAAGTGATGATAGTAACAGTACTTATATCACAGGAATGCTATAAGGATTAAATGGAATATTACATGTAGAGGGTTTAAAATACCATCTACCCCACAGGAAGTACTCAGTAATTGCTATTAAAGTAATCATGGGGGGAGGGAGGAGAAACATAGCTCTATATGAAGATATTCCCCTTATCTCAGCTTTACCTGGAATAGTAGTCTAACAACCACCCCCCTCCAAAAGTAATTCTTTAGCATTCTGTCGGGGTGAGGGGAAGAAAGGGAAGAACAGTGATCTGGTTGCACACGAGAGAGAAGGGAACCACAGGTTAAATCAGTTTGTCTTTTATAGGCTTCTCCCACCACGGCTAAGGTTTCAGCTTTCTCTTGTTGGCTAAGTCAGTTACCATTCATGAATCTGTTTCCAGCTTCCAAAAGTGTCTTGAGTTCTCTTTTCTGCTGTCATCTCCCCCCTAATTCTTTTGGTCCATGAGGGTTTATGCTTTTACAAATGCCTTTTCTGTCATTTTAGTGGGGTTTCAAGAGGGAGCAGAGCTGAATGTATTTAATTTATCCTGGTTAACTGAAAGTCTTAAATTCAATTGCTCTATTATTCCTGACCTCAAAAAACAAGGACAATAATCATTTCTTTTAAAAGAAAATCTTTTAACTTTTTTCAAAAGCCAGTTATTTTCTCATTTGAAAAATGTTGCTTCCAACAGTATATGACATTTTCCAAAAGCACTGTAAGTAAAACCTTTCAGCTTTCATTAAAATAATTGACAAATTAGAACTTAACTTCAGGGCCTGCAAGTAATTTTGCACAGTTTTGATGGTTATTTGTGCTTTGAGTCTTTTGAAAAGTAAACTTTGAGAAATATGTATGTTTCAAACACTACAGGACAATCTGTATGTCACATGTTTTCTCTCTAGTGTTTATTTAAAAAGGTAATCATACTTCATGTATCTACTCAGGCACGCTAACCAGTGGGTATATAACATTCTTATAATTGATGGTGACTGTATTTTCATACGTTGAATGACTGGCTGTAACAGGGATCTCTAGGGATCTAGAGATCTACATTCTCATCTTTTTAAGCCATACCTTCAGTCACCAAGGAATTCGTTAAAATCGTGACACCTTGACAGTCAGAGTTCAATAGCATCCTGAGATCTAACTTTACCATTCTACAAAAACGGTTGACTAGGAGCTAAAGAGAAAAAGGAAGAAGAAGACCAATAGTTATTAAGAACCTGTTATGTCCAAGTCCTATTCTGGGTACTTTATATATATTACCTAATATAATTCTCAAAATAGTCTGACAAGATACGGATCATGCTTTCATTTCATGAATAAGAAAAACGAGGTACAGAATCCTTAGGAAATTCGGGACTGATAGAGAGAAAGACCCAAGTAATATATAATGTAATTCATGTCTCAGGTGTCATTTACAAAATGAGCTACAGAAGTATGCAGCAGACATTCAGTTGTCCACATCATTTTAGACTCCCGGTATTAGACCTAATGAAGACATAAAACTCTGTATTTGAATTTTTAACAATGCTCTTTACGTTTTTTTTTTTTCAGAGATACAGCATTTTTTCTCAAAGTAAGATATTAGAAACTTTTTCTAAATAATTTGCTTTTTAAAAATTGTTTAAAAATACCGCTTTTCCCTCTATAATGTACTTTGCTCCCCCATATAGTCAATGTTTTGCCGCTTTAACTTGAACTGATATTCGCTAAAAGCTGTGAATCACTGTTAAATGACCAGTCTTTGTGGAAAGAAGGGAGAAGACACCTGGAGGAAGGCATGAACCTGGACTACAAGCACAGTGTTGGCCACTGGAAGTCATGTTTAACTCATGAAAGTTCTGATGGCATCACTATGAAAAAGATAAATGACACTCAAAGAGTACAGAGAAATCCAAATCTCAAAAAGCTCTCCATACATTATCTCCAAGGTTGATAGCTAAAGTGGTATATCACAAAAATTAAAAAACAAGACTAAAAACAACTGTTTTGGCTGGAAGAGTCTCAAAGGGAAATTTTTGAATGAAATGAGTTACATTTGTAAGTGATAATAAATGATAAGTAACTATGTAATGAAATGTTTTTCCAAAGCAGTTATGTGACACTAAAATCACACAAGAAATGACAATTTTGTCATAAAACAAGATTGGAAATAAGGACAAAATACTATACACTAAAAATATTTCAAAGCATTATTCTTTTTAAAATCTCCAAAATCTGCAATATCAACTCTATTTATGGAAGTCTGAGTTGTTCTAATGGTATAAATGAGAAAGATGAGGTAAACATTAAGAACTCCCCTTCACAAGCATCTGGAGGACTCAGTCGGTTAGGCCTCCAACTCTTGTTTTCAGCTCAGGTCATGATCTTGCTGTTTCACGGGTTCAAGCCCTGCACTGGGCTCTGTGCTGGCAGCACAGAGCCTGCTTGGGATTCTCTCTCTCTCCCTCTCTCTGCCCCTCCCTTCCTCACACTGTCTGTCTCAAAATAAATAAATAAACAAAAAAAACCTCTTCTTCATAAAATTCTTCCTTCACACCAATAGATTCTCTTAGTATACATACTTAGAGGTAATTCTGAAACTGAGAGTAACTAGTGCTTTTCTTTTCAGTGGTTATGACAGCTTCATAAGAATGTACGAAAAACAGGGAGATAAAAAAAACCCTCCTTAAAAAAATTACTACAGAATGTAGTTAACAAATAGTATGAGATTTTGGCCTGAACTAGTTTACATGAGATGTGAGAGAAGAAGGATCAAAGCCGCATTATGGAAATTAAATAGAAAATACTATGAAAAGCAAATTTTTAAATCTCAGAAATTACCTATAAATTATAAGGCACAGCATATAGGATCCAATAGTGAGGAATGACTTCTGTGAGACTTCAAGCAACTTCGAGGTACCCAGGGACTCAAGTGCCAGCCCTCCCACAAAACACTCTGCTTATTCCGCTTTATTTTCCTTGTGGTACTTATTACCTGAAATTAGCTTGAAAAGATTCAAAACGTTTTGAGAAATACCGATCTCAAAAGAGACTTTCAATGTGACTGCTTTGACAAAGAAGAGCCCTTGTTAGGCTGTTTAGTAAAATAACAGCATCATTACTCTGCAATCCCAACAGATCATAGTGGTTTCCTAAATTCCACACCTCCCAGAGGTCCTGACTAGGAGTACCTACCCTGACCCTCTTAGCTCTCCCTAACTCTTGCCTATTCTGGCCACTATACAAGGAAGCATCTAGTTATAAATTATCTTAAAGATTATTCTCTTCTTTACAAACTACTTATAGGTTTAAATTTCTTTTGTCTCATTCTCAGTGAGGTACTCCAAAATACCAGGTGAATGTTCTCGATCTAAACAGCTAGCTAGCTAGAGATACAGAGATATGGAGAAAAGCACAAAAGGATACATGACAGATAATTTAAGAGCCTTATGGGGTAGAGATAGAAAAATGAGAGCAAAGAAGTTATTAATAAAAAAATAATAAATTTTTTTGAAAAGTATGTGTTTCATGTGTGTAAAATTATGATCCCATTTAAATAAAGAAATTAGAGCTATCTCTATTTGTTAACAAGGTTTGAATTTGCAAAAAGCAAATTAGAGCTACATCTATTCACTTACAAGGTTGCCCATGCAATGCTTACAAGTGAAAAAAGCAAATTGCAAATTCTCTATATATATAAAAACAAAATCTTTTAATGAATGTTTATACACACAAATAAAGGGAAAGATGAAACAGGATATACATCAACCTGAGCTTAACATGGGTTATCTGATGGTGATTGGAGATTTAAAGGTGTGTAGTGCACTGGAGTTAAGCCACTACTAGTGATTTGGCTTCCTGTATTCTCTTTTATACCTGTTCTTTTCCGCACTGGGAGCTTCAGTTGTCCAGAAACTTCTCTCCCAATGTCATTACTAGTTCTTGCCTTAGCCTTCTCTGATCCACACCAACCATTCAGTAGGATGGCTGGGAGTGTGGGCACCAATCAGCCACAGAGCTGGAGAAATGTCTCTGCAATATCTCTTAGGCTTGAGGCTTTCCTGGTAAGGGGTTGTAGTACATGGCCATTTTCCCAAAAGGCACAGCCCTAGAATCTGGGCAGGGGTTGCAGGCCAAAGGAGAAGTAAGAGGCAATAGGTGGAGAGTAGGTCAGGCTGCTGCTGACAGTACCCTACTGGCAAACAAAACAACTTCAAATACTATTCCTTCCCATCACCTGTGTCTACAGAAGGCAAAAATAAATAAATATCATGGTCCCCATTTTTCTGCCAAAGGCTTAGTTTATAAATAGTGATTGCAATTAAGTAAATACAGCATGTTCTTTTAGTAAAGAGTCTAGTATATTGTAGATTCTTAATAGATATTAAAGAATAGTAGGGGCGCCTGGGTGGCTCAGTCGGTTAAGCGTCCGACTTCGGCTCAGGTCACGATCTCGCGGTCCGTGAGTTCGAGCCCCGCGTCGGGCTCTGGGCTGATGGCTCAGAGCCTGGAGCCTGTTTCCGATTCTGTGTCTCCCTCTCTCTCTGCCCCTCCCCCGTTCATGCTCTGTCTCTCTCTGTCTCAAAAATAAATAAACGTTAAAAAAAAAAATTAAAAAAAAAAAAAAAGATGGTTTACTTCTTAAAAAAAAAAAAAAAAAAAAAAAAAAGAATAGCAATACTGCTTTGAGAAAAATATGTCCAAAGAATTTGGTATGTGTTTTTGTATGAACAGAAGAAGTCATTAAATATTCATGAGACCATACAATGCTGGAATATTTTAAAAGTCAGAAATTAAACTTGAAAAGTAATTTTTTAATTAAAAAAAAAAGAAATTGTACTTGAAAGCCATGCAGTTTTTAAATTTTTTTTTTAACGTTTATTTATTTTTGAGAGAGAGAGCATGAACGGGGGAGGGGCAGAGAGAGGGAGACACAGAATCCGAAACAGGCTCCAGACTCTGAGCTGTCAGCACAGAGCCCGACATGGGGCTCAAACTCACGGACCGCGAGATCATTACCTGAGCCAAAGTCGGACGCTTAACCTTCTGAGCCACCCAGGCGCCCCAGCCATGCAGTTTTTTAAAAAGCCACCTATGTTAATACAGACTATATATTTATACATCATTAAAGATATACCAAAATTTACCTCAATATATTTCTCCCGTATCCTTTCTCTATCTCTCATTGTAGCTTCATATAAATAGAATAGCTTCTTTATGTGCTATTTTTAAATGTCTTCTTAGAAATAAATTGAAAACCTTATTTCTTACCTTTCCAGAATACATTCATTCACCCATTCATTCAACAAATCATAATTGAAGATCTACTGTATACTAGGTATTGTTCTTTGCTCTGGGAATACAGCAGGGAGCAAAGTAGACAATAATCCTTTCCTTCGTGGAGCCAATATCCTACTGGAGGCAAACAGCCAACAAACAAGCATGTAAAAGATACAGTAGAGTGTGTCAGATGGTGATCAGCATGATGGAAGAAAATAAGAGGGATAGAGAGCACCACTGGTGGGAAAAAGGCTGCAATTTTACGTAGGGTGGAGTCAAGGAAGGCCTTGCTGAGACGAGAAAATGTGAGCAAAGGACTAAAAGACGTGGAGAGGGAAAGCCACACGAACATGTAGGAGAAGCATGTTGAAGGCTGAGAGGGCTTCTGCAGACGCTGAAACCAAGTCAGGGAGCGTGCTGTTAACTGTTCAATGTCACCATGCACTATTCTGCACCTCCCTCACCTTACTCCAACCATGTGCTGGCCTTCTTGCCGCTGCTAGATACATGCCGATGAGTGGGGGCTGAGGGACCACGGAGGCAGTGCAGACCTGTAGAAGCTCCTCTGAAAAGCCCTTCTTCCCAAACTGGCAGGCCGTTATCACATGACTGAAAGGGATGCTGGGCAAACAAGCACTCTTCCTGAGCACCACTGTCCAACAGAACTTTCTGTACTGATGGGGATGTTCTTTATCTGCGCTGTTCAATGAGCAGCACATGACTAGACACACATGGCTACCTGGCATTTGAGAAGTGCTATGTGACTAAGGAACTGAAATTTTAATTGTAAATTTTACCTTATTTAAATTAAAATAGTCAAATGTGGCTAGTGGCTACCATACCGGCCAACATAATTCTAGAGGTAGGTCTTGAGAACACAGGAATTGCTCACTAACAGATACTTCTAAAAGAAGAAATATTTCATTTAATTTGCTAAAATTCCAGTTAGTCTAATGAGAATTCAATGAATAAATAGGGCAATTGTGATAGCTTTACTTAATTGTCCCAAAACACACACATGTATTAACCACTATTTACCATGTAATTCTCTGGCTACTGCATGGAAAAACTATTGCTAGTAGGTTTTTTTACCTCAGCTTTAGTGTTTCCCTGTGGGTAATTTATTATTGCTTAATAATTAAGGAATTTTGTAAAATTCTGTGGTTTTTAAAATATTTACTTATTTTGGCAAGAGTGCAAGCAGGGGAGGGGCAGAGAGGGAAACACAAGATCCAACCAGGGCTCTGCACTGATAGTACTGACAGCAGAGAGCCTGATGTGGGGCTTGAACTCATGAACCGTGAGATCATGATCTGAGTTGAAATCTGACACTCAACTGACTGAGACACTCAGGTGTCCCAGTAAAATTCTGTTCTTTTCTTTCTTTCTTTTTTTTTTATTTTTTAGTGTTTATTCATTTTTGAGACAGAGACAGCATGAGCGGGGGAGGGGCGGAGAAAGGGAGACACAGAATCTGAAGTAGGTTCCAGGCTCCAAGCTGTCAGCACAGAGCCTGACGTGGGGCTTGAACTCATGAACCACGAGATCATGACCTGAGTTGAAGATGGACGCTCAACCAACTGAGCCACCCAGGCACCCCTAAAATTCTGTTCTTAAATCAAGTTGTGTTTCCTGCTAGCAAGTTTTTTCTTCTCAATTTGATTTGTCTTTAGGTGAGATATATTTACATGCTAATGTAAAAATATGAATAAATATAACAAAGGGGATGTAGTATCATAAGCTATAATACCTTCATGTACTCTTTAATTGTAACAAAATAGAATCAAAGACTACAATTAAGCAAAATACCTTAAAAGATTTGGGGGGGGGTCATAAATTGACATTTAAATAGCTTTGCTTTTTACAAAAATGGAAACAAAAGATATTATTTATTTCACATGATATGCAAGGCCAATCTTTAAAAACTATCCATGGGACGCCTGGGTGGCTCAGTCGGTTAAGCATCTGACCTTGGCTCAGGGTATGATCTCACAGTCCGTGTGTTCGAGCCCTGTGTCGGGCTCTGTGCTGACAGCTCAGAGCCTGGAGCCTGCTTCGGATTCTGTGTCTCCTTCTCTCTCTGCCCCTCCCCTGCTTGCACTCTGTCCCTCTTTCTCAAAAAATAAAACAGCATTAAAAAAAATTTTTTTAAACTATCCTCAACTTTATTAAAATATATGGGTTCTAAGAGAAAGGCACACATATATGCATATGTTTAGTATGCATTACACTAAACACACCACTGTTAAAGCTACACAAAAAAAAACCTTACGTCTGAGAACTTCTGTTTAATCCAACAGCACCCAGAGACGATGAAAGCCAGTTACTAAAAAATTTATTGCTTGGTTAAAACTCAGTTTACAATTCAAAGGATTTCTAAAATCTCTGTGCTGTTATGAAGCTTTATGGGGTTTACAATGGAGATGAAAACAGAAATAAAAAGATCTGACAAACAGAAAATGCCAAAGATATTTCTAGCATTATCAACATGGATTCTTTTTTCCCTATCATTACTTTTTACCTTATTCCAAGACAACTAAATTTAACTCATCTGCCTAAAAAAGACAACTATGTTTCCTAGGATCCCTTTCAAAATGTAAATGTCTGATGGGCAATTTTGTTTGAAAGAATATTATTTTTATAATTTTTAAAAGAGCTACAATATAAATTCCCCAGGGCAGGAATTTTTTTATGATCTGCTATGCCCAGTGCCTACAATAGTGCCTACCATATAGTAGATACTTAATATATACTTATTGAATTAATAATTTTATCAGAATCTTTTATTAAAACAAATATAACCAAATAGTATTATAATATTAGTGTAGATTTTCATTTTAACACTTACCAAAAAATCTTGTTTTACCATCTCTACATACAACAAAATCCTTTCTAAAGCTTATTGGTAATTCTCAGAATCAGCCAAAGACTTTCACATATTTCATAGAATTTTTTACACAGAATTCTGTGATCCCTTTCAATTCCGAAATTTATTTATTCTAATAATGATCTGAAACTGTAAAGGAATATCTGAAATCTATTTAAGTAGAATGTCATGGAATCTTAAAAACAAAATATTATTTAAATTACTACAAAAATAATTGCAAATCCACTGATGGGCCATCCCAGACATTTCCTGGTTTTCTTAAATCTTTTATATAGTATTTTCTAGTTCTCTGCTCAGTCTTGTTTTATATTACTGTCAAATCCTTCACTTTTAAAATCAAGTACACTGAGACACCAAATAGTAAAACTGCACTATGCTTTTTACATTTTATACCAAAAGATCTACTTTATTTTAAAAGCAAAATCTAATACACATTGGAAAATACTGAGCTGGAATGTTTGCTGAAATGCTGTTTACTGCAAATGTCCCAATGTTTTATCAACTAACACTGAAGTTTAAATTAGGGCTAAACTCAGGAAACTGACCTTCATAATATTTTAACATGATGTTTGTCTTTATAAGGTAGTTTTCTTCTAAGAAGAGCGGACTTAAATGTCCTAGACTTACAATCAAATTTCGGTCCCAGATCTGTATGCTTCCATTCTGGCAGGCAGCTGCTATAAGGTTTCCATCTCTACTATATGTGCACGTTGTGGGAATTACTTTTTTACCCTGCACCGTCCGTGGTTTAAACACACTTCTTTGCTTCCTTGGATTTTCAACTTCCCATGTCCTCACAGTCCTAAAAACAATAAAGAGATTTTCATTTACAAAAAAGAAAGGAGTTTAAAATTCAGAAGAGCTCATAAAGACCACTTCACCTTGTAAGCATATAAATCTAATAATTATTTTAAAATAAAAGGAACACTGTAAAACAGTCTCCATTTATAAATGAGGTTATTCACTGAAATAAAGTGAACCATCTGAATCATACTGTCTTCAAATCAAACAGCAAGTAGCAAATTCTACTTCGAAGCTATCATAGTTATAAGTTCTAACCCTCTACAACAGTGGCCTCCAAACAACTCTAACTCTACACTCTGACCGTAAAACTGTTGAATGTACACCCCCTATATACACACATTAATTTCTCAATTACTTACATGTGTTAATGTACCGTTATATAACACATTCCAGAAAACACACTGAAAAAATAAGTCACTGAAAAAAGAATGATGTCCCTCTCTAGGGCCCAGGAAAAGATATCATGCCTCTGAGGGAGAAGCAGAAACAAAATTGTTTGCCCTGGGTTTTCAACAAGTAACGAGAAACAGCAGTCCAAGGCTGGGGGAGGTATGGAGTACCCTCCTGCTCAAAGTCCTAGGCAAAGAAGCACTGCCACTAAGGAAGACTAAAACAAAATCTTTATGACCCAGAGAGAGAGGGGGAAAAAAAATCCCATAAAATACAGAACAACAAAGATGAGTTCAGCAACTACTTGGCAGAAATTATCCAAGCCATAGCACTATGGAACACATCTCTAAATTTCTAGAAGAAAAAAAAAAGTCAATCTAATATTCTACAGGCCGTGAAAATATATTTTACAAATAAGGTAAAATAAAGACGTTTTCATGAGTGAAAGCTAAGGCAATTCATTTCCTTCAAATATATATTACAAGAAATGTTAAAGGAAGTTCTTCAGGAAGAACAACTATGAGACAAATGGAAATGTGTGTCTATACAAAGGAAGAGTGCCACAAATGGTAAAAATGAATAAAAATGTAAAAGATATTTTTAAAAATGTTTAAACTCTTTAAAAGATAAATGACTGAGGTAAAACAATGTATTGCAAGGTTTATAGCGTATGTTTAAGTAAAATATAGGTCAACAATAGCAGAAAGGTTGGAAAGAAGATATGGTACTATACTTGCAATGTATAGTATTTGAAGAGACACTTTGATACATTAAAGATATATATTACAAAGTCTAGAGCAATTGCTAACATATTTTTATAATGAATATGTAATAATAGACATAAAATGGAAATGAAACAAAAACAGGAAGAGATAATAAGAACCATGAGATAAATATAAAACAAACAGCAACATGGTAAGTTCAAATCCAATCTCACAAATAATTACATTAATTAGAAACTGCATTAATTATAAATTATCTAAAAACTCCAATTAAAAGATAAAAATGGTCAGATTGGATTAGATAAAAGCAAGACTCAGCAGATTCTATCTTTTAAAAATACACAAAAATGTTTAAATATGAAGACTTAGATAGGTTGTAGTAGTAAAAGGATGGGGAAAAATGTGCCTGGGGAACATAACCAAAAGAAAGACGGAATAACTATATTAATGTCCAATAAAGTATCAAAACAAGGAATAAAACTAGAGAGAAAGAGGAAAATTTCCCAATGATAAAGAGTCAATTGATCAAGAAAACATAACAATTCTAAATGCTTATGCCACTAATAACAGAGTTTCAAAATATGAAAGCAAACTTGACAGAAATAAAAGTAAATATAGCAAATCCATATTCATAGTTGTATACCTCAACATTCCTCTCTCAGTGACTGATAGAACCAGCAGACTCTTCCTTGCTTCCCCAAAAATCAGTAAGGATTCAGAAGACCTCAAAACCAATGCCAAACGTGTTGAGCTAACTGACATTTATATAACACTTCACCCAACAACAAATGAATGTGCATTCTTTTCAGGTGCACACTGAACACACTCTGAGCCATAAAACAAATATAAACACACTAAAAATGACCAAAATCATAAAAAAGTATGTACACCATCAAAAATAAAATTATATAAGCAATCAATAACAGAAATGTATCTGAAAATATATCTTTTCCAAAACATTTAGAAATTAAGAAATACAATTGTAAATAATCCATGGGTCAAAGAAAAAAATCACAAGGGATAGTAGAAAAACTGAATCCAATAAATATGAAAATACAATATATCAAAATTCATGGTGGGGCGCCTGGGTGGCTCAGTCGATTGAGCATCCAACTTCAGCTCAGGTCATGAACTCACGAATCATGAGTTCGAGCCCTGCATCGGACTCTGTGTTGACAGCTCAGAGCCTGAAGCCTGCTTTGGATCCTGTGTCTCCTTCTCTCTCTGTTGCTCCCTTGCTTTCTCTCTCCCTCTCTCTCTCAAAAATAAAGGTTAAAAACAAAATTAAAAAAAAAAATTCATGGTATTCAGCTAAAATATAACACAGAAGAAAAATATAGTATTAACTGTACTATACATTAAGTATTAACTGTAATATTAAATATTAAATATATAATATAATATAACTGTAATATTAAATATTAAATATATAATATAATATAACTGTAATATTAAATATATAATATAAATATATATTAACTGTAATATTAAATATAGTATTAACTGTACTATACATTAACTGTTCTAAACATTAAGAAAAAAGAAAGGCCTCAAAATAATGATCTAAGATTCAACCTTCAGAAACTTGAAAAAAGAGAGAAAATTAAATCTAAAGCAAATAAAAGGAAGGAGATAATAAAAATGAAAGTACAAATGAATAAAATAGAAAACAGAGAAATCAAAAGCTGGTTCCTTGAGATGATCAATAAAATGAATAAACCTTAAGCTGGATTAATGAAAAAAAAACAAAAATTGGAGACAATATCAAACATCAATATTTTGAATGAAAGAGAAGATATCACCATAAAGCTCAACAACATTAAAAGGACAATAAGGGAATTTCATGAATGAATTTATATACATACATTTGATAATTTAGATGGACAAATTTTCTTGAAAGACACTAACTACCAAAGTTCACTCAATTAAGAAATAAATAACTGGAATATTCCTCTATGATTAAAAAGCTGAATACATAGTTAAAAATCTTCCCACCAAGAAAACTCTAGATGGCTTCGCTATTGACTTCTACCAAACATTTAAGAAAGAAGTAATACCAACTCTATACAAACTCTTCCAGAACACAGAACAGGAAACACTTCCCAACACTCATTCAATAAGGCCCGCACTACACTGATGCCAAAACCAAAGTCACTACAAGAAAACTATGGTTCTGGGGTGCCTGGGGTGGCTCAGTCAGTTAAGCCTCCGACTCCAGTTCAGGTCATGATCTCACAGTTCGTGAGTTCGAGCCCCGCGTAGGGCTCTGTGCTGACAGCTCAGAGCCCAAGCCTGCTCCCTCTGCCCCTCCCCCACTTGTGCTCTCTCTCTCAAAAATAATAAATAAACATTAAAAACTATTAAAAAAAAAAGAAGAAGAAGAAAACTATCGTTCCATATTCCAATAAACATAAGACACAAAAATCCTTAACAAAGTATCAGTAAACTCAAAGTAGCAGTGTATAAACATAATAATGTACCATGATTAAGTGGTATTTAAACCAGGAATGCAAAGAATTGAAAGGAATGAAAATTAAACAACATAATGTACCATAAAAGATATATGATCATCTCAATCCATGCAAAATAAACCATTTGACAAAAAAATCCAACATTCATTCATAATAAAAACTCTCCACATACTAGGAAGAGGATGGAACTTCCTCAGCCTGATTGAGGACATCTACGAAAAACTTACAAGTAATATACACAGTAGTGAAGAATGGCTGAATGCTTTCCTCTTATGGTTGAGAACAAAGCAATGATATCAAACTCTCACCATGTCTTTATACTGGAGTTGCCAGCTAGGGCAATAAGGTGAATAAAAGAAATTCAAGGCTTATAGACTAGAAAGAAGAAATAAAACTATCTTTATTAAGAAACCACATGATCATATACATAGAAAAACCCAAGAATCTATAAAAATGCTACTAGAACTAATAGTGAGTTTAGCAAAGTCACAGGATACTAGGTCAATAATCAATTTTATTTCCATTGAGTAGCAAAAATTAGATGTTGGAATTATGAAAATAATACCATTGATAATAGTATGAATACACATAGAACCTGACAAAATATGTGTAGCTTCTGTACACTGAAAACCATAAAATGTTTCTGACAGAAATTAAAGAAGATCTACATATATGAGAAGACATATTGTATTCATGGATCAGTAGAGTCAATATTGTTGATTTCAATTCTCCCCTAGTTAATCTTTAGATTCAACACAAGTTCAAAGTTCTAGCAGAGTTTTTTTGAGATAGAAACTGGGTAGGATAATTCTAAAGCTTATATGGAAATGCAAACAACTTGGAACAGCCTGTAAAATTTTGAAAAAAGAACAAAACTAGGAAATTCACTCTACCCGGGTTTCCATATTATAACATCCCACATTATAACACCAACCATATAAGTTGTAATTACACATATTAACATCTATTCCTTCTACAAGAAGAGCTACTTGGGAGCAAGCTCGCTCTCTCTGTCTTTCGATCTTTTTAAATTTTTGTATGCCTAGGGTCTGCACCATCTCTTGAACATAATAGGATCAGAACACATATTGGGTCCTCAATAAATGTTTGTTGAAGAATAAAAGAAATTCACTGCCTATCTAGGCATTTTAGACATCAACTTTATTGAGGTATAACCAATATACAATAAATACAATTCATTTTTAAGTGTATAGATTTCAAATAGGCAGCATTTTTTGTCAAATATTTATGATTTATGCCAAATTAGAGTCTGAGGTTTTTTAAAAATAACTTTTGTATATCCTTCCCCTAAGATTTGCTTGGGAACTTAATTGATTGCTTAACATTACCAAACCCTAGTTTACAGAGCTGTCAAACCCAGTGCCTGACCTAAGATTGAACTGACTACATTCTAGGAATTAATGACTAGCAAAATGTAAGTTCAAGTAGGAGTTTGGAAACAGTACACACAGAAACATCAGAAAGGCACCTTGGAATTCCAGGATTTAAAGCAACCTATTGGGGAGCCAGGAGACTAGAAGCCATCAACAGTGTGACAGGCACTGCTAGCAGCATACTCCAGTATCCATTCTCTTTTCTTCTCAGTTAAAGTCTGTATTTCCCAGCTTCTCTTGCAGCTAGATGTGATGAAATGTAGAAACAAAGCTTTGACAGTGTAATTACAGTTGTAATTGGAAGGGTAGCATAGGACTTTGGGAAAGTCTCAAAAAGAAGGTTGCAGACCTTTCTTCAACTCTTCTTGTTTACCCCTTCCTCTGCCAGCAATCTGGACATGATGCTGGGCTCAAGCAGCAGCTTATCAGGGCAACAAAATAGCAGGCACCCTGGTCCTTGATGACACCAGAGCCATGAAACCAATTCTAGAGTACCTATGTCTACTATGTCTAGACTTGTGTTTCTGAGAGAGCAAGAGAGAGAAAGAAAGATAAAGTTTACTGGGGTATAATATGCTCACAATGAAATTCATCTGTTTAAACATACAGTTCTGTGAGTTTTGACAAATGCATAATTTTTTTAAATGTTTATTTTTGAGAGAGAGCCGGGGAGGGGCGAAGAGAGGGAGACAGAGGATCTGAAGCAAGCTCTGTGCTGAGAGCAGAGAGACCAATGTGGGGCTTGAACTCATGAACCCCAGGATCATGACCTGAGCCAAAGTCAGATGCTTAACCAACTAACCCACCCGGGTGCCCCAATAAATGCATAG